>NC_079883.1:21039614-21664614 GCF_029227915.1 Hydractinia symbiolongicarpus
TTTGATATAGTTTGAAGGAGTGCTTTTTTGAAATCCTAGAATAAATGGTTATGTTTTAGGTGCCTACTATTTTATAACTATGTTGTCCATAACTAACAAAAATAATGTGACTTAAAATTTAGTTTTATGCTTCAGAAGAATTATCTTCTAAATGTTTTTCAAATAAAATGTTTTACCTAGTTCTGTAAAAAATCATAATTTCAGACGTGTTAAGTTGTACCGACAATACTCTACTTTAAGCAGATTTATGAAAGCACGTATTTTTCAAAAAAGAAAATACATGCTCATATTGACGTGTATTAAATATGAACAGATTCGACTTAAAAGTAACGTGTTTAATGTATCAACAGATTAAACTTAAACTAAATGCAAGTTTCCCAATAATTTTACACCTACTTTTTTAAAGAATATTTAGAAGAATTAAGAAGGGATTTATCTACTTTTTGGGAGATTTCTTCGCTTGGCGGAAGAAATACATACAAAATTTAGGAGATTTTAGGAGAATTTTAATTCAACTGTAACCATTTGAGGTATACTGTAACTTAAAATAACAAGAAACAAGGATGTAAAGGGAATTCAACAAGAAAGATAAATTGGATTGATCAGATTTTATTTGCGCATTGGCTAATGTAGGAGCGAATACGAGGAATGAGAAAGAATACCTGCAAATGAAGCAGCTTTACGTTATTCTTGCAATGAACGTTACCAATGCTTTGCATCATCTTTAACTGATCATAGTAAGTTCCGTTTAGTAACGAAGTTATGATAATATCAAACGTACGAAAAACTCCATTAACATGCTGCAACAACCTTTCGTCATCATAAGTCTTTTTACCGTCAAATCTGTATGCATCGGAGAACGAGAATTTTGTCATTAAAGCGCCATTGATAGAAAACAACCTAAAGAAACACAGCTTACATTTTTGTAGTTGAACATTAAGTTAATTTTTTTTGGAAAAATTAATACAGCTATATGCATATGCATGTGTAGCAGAGTTATAACAAGAAATAAACAGCGACCATGAAAATGTTTGAATCTAGTAAAACAAATATTCTAATAAACACTAAGAGTTTTTTAATTCCTATTAGTGCAGGGATCTTTAGGACTCGGTATCATCTGTCTCCCCTTATAAATCTTCTGAACGGAATACCGTATGACAATAAAATGATTATAGTAATATTACACGAGAAATGATCACGGAAATGATCAGGGTCAGAAATGATCACGGAAATTTGCCTGCCGTTAGACGCAGCTATCATTTTTAGTTTAAAGGCGGAGAGTTGGATCACAAGTTATAATAACATTTCATTATATACAGATTACTGCGCTTGGTTTTATAAACAAAAGTACAGCGGTGGTAGTGGTTGTGGAAGTGTCCATTTCTATCCAAAAATTTCATGGAGAAGTAATAGAGAATTGTTAGGATATCATACTTACGCTGTGAATAACATGATCCCATTTGCATTCACGTCGTTCATCATCACTGTCCATTGTTCGCGAAGCAGATGAATCTCATCCTTGCTAAATGGTAACCGTTTTCTCGATGCTTTAAAACTTGTGCTTTTGCTTTGAGCAAGTGAGCCCAGTGCTGCACCCATGACGAAAATAACTAGAAAAAGTTTATATAAAATAATTCAAAATAGTAAATTTTGTAATTAATTCGTGTTCAAAAGGTAACTTTTATTTTTGTTTAACTCCCAAATTTATACTACTCTTTTCTCGATGTTTTGAATTCTATGATAAGATTTCAACAGTTATCTATATTTGCTTTTGGTGACAGATATTGGTCGTGTATTTAAAAGAATTATTTCTTGAGAAAAATAAAGCATTATCAATATCAAGATACATAATTGTTTTTTTGTGTCTATTATAAAACACATTTCTAGTTGAAAAATAAAGTTTCTGTTGCACTAGGGTTAAGCTGGTTAGTTCCTTGTTGTCTTTAACTTAAGACAATTTTTTCAAGAGGTGGGCAACAGCGGGAAAAGGTGCAAGTTTCTCCTAAATTGAATTATTTTCAACATGGAATTGTCCGACGAGATTAGCCACAGGGGGGGGGGGGGGGGGGAGGGGGGAGAAAAATGAGTCCAGTAAACAAATGTTCGAGTTATCCAAGTTCGAGTTAACTGGAGTTCTTTTAGAAGAAGATATTAACGAAAATTCAAGGGACCCAGAAAAATGGTTCAAGAAAATAAAATTCGAGTTATCCAGTGTTTGAGTTACCTGTAATATTCCGCTAAGTGCAAAAATACATAATAATTGAGGCTCCAACGTTCGAAAATACATGCTGATTGAAAACTTATAGCTTGCGTATTTCTGGGTTTTTTAATTGATTTTTAAGCGATTTATAGTGCTAAAGCCTAAACGTGCCTGTTGATCTCACTTAACCCCCTTACTGTGAAACAAGCGTAAATGAGGGGAAAATGGGGCGAAACGGTCTTGCAATGTGCTATCACTGAAATTAACCAAACCAAACTTATCTGCAGATGTAGTTTTTCGCCAAACATTGTTGAGAAGATAATAAAATAAATATTTCTTCAAAAGAAATTGAGAATATGCAATATTTATAAATGTACCGCAATTTATTTTTAAAAATCTCTTTATATGTTGCGCAAAGTATATGACGATTTAATTGCACCATTTTGATTTTGAGGTATAATGGTCAGGTTCAAAGTCCAAAAGGGGTTTGTTGAAAAAACATTAAACTTGTAATAATCAATACGCCTATGTTTTGTGAAAGAATTAATTTTAACATCAAGTATCCACTTGATGTTACAGTAAACAATGTGTTCAACTTGTGTCTGCTGAACGGGCGCAAAAAAGATTTTGTAAATTAATTATATTGAGACTAAATTGTTTTTAGATATGTTCTTAACTGAGAATGATTGGTATGCTCAGCCCCAGAGTTCTTTTAAAGAGGTCTTGTCTCGAGAACGAATGGTTTGTTAACAGGTGTAAACCTGAATAGAAATAAAAGGCAGCTTGAAAAATTAATGCGCCCTGGATATCATTGGTGTTGTGTTCTTGGTGTTGGCAAATCTCAGCCTTTATATTCTTATAATCTCGGTTATCAGAATACATATCAAACTTCAGATATTGTACGAATGAATCGTATGAATGCGTTTTGGCCCTTTCGATGACAAACGCACTTTATATCTTTATAAATCACTTGTCAATGTTCAGAAACTGATCTTAAGTTATTCGGTTAGACTCAAACTTTTTACTATGCTGATTGTTGTTGACGTCAGCATGATCTATTTTACTAATTTTGCGGAGCGGGTCGGCACTTGTTCCATAATGCATACTTTTTTTTACTTAAATTTTTAGCATTGTGTATCTGATCTACACATCTACATGAGCAGAACTTACGTGAGCAGTATAAAAGCTACAGAGCGTTTGATATGTAACACTGTTTCGCAATTTCGAGAAATGACGATAAAAAACCCAAAAAGTTATAAACAGGATTGTAGTTGGTCTTACCTTACTTGAACGTGTTTTCAATCGTGTTCTTTCGCACCTACTCGAGCACAATTTCTTATATAACGGATTGTACACCTGCCCCGAACTTAATTTAACAGTACAAATGATTTAATTGAGAATTTAATTAATTATTCAATATTCACAGCTTTTTACTTTGGTTCTTAAACAATCTTATTTATTTATTTATTTTTTACTTGTTTCTTTAAACTTATTTAGCTGGTAAAGGACTACATTTATTGTCGAGATAGAGTTGACACCAACATCGCAGAGACGTCGTAGCGACGTCGAGTTTTACGTCGGTACGATGTCCGCTCAACGTCAGAATGGAAAGTCGCGTAGACGTCGGACTTCGACGTCTGTAGACGTCAGAGCACAACGTCCTATCGACGTCGTGGCTACGTTGTATAGACGTCTACCGACCTTTTACAGACGTATAACTGCGAAGTTAACCGACGTTACAGCGACTTAGCTGCGATGTTAACAAACGTAACAAAGAGGTTCTTTAAAACAAAAAGTGATTTTTAAAATTGTTTTTTTTATAATCGTTAAATTACACTAGTATCAGAAGGCATTTGATAATTCATAAATATTTACAATAACTTTATGTTCTCATGCATAAACATTATTCATCACCTCTGCACTTTTCACGTGCGTCTTCATTATCGAAACGACTTTTCATCGACTTTTTCTTCTATTTGCTATTGAAAGAAAATAAAGGTATTATGATCTAACTAGTGATATAAATTGCAAGTAGAATTTGTCACAGAGCAAAGATACACGCTTTTTATATAAGAAAATTTCTGGGAAATGACAAGTTGTGTATTTGCAAAGCTAGGTGTTCAAAGAAAAACATATTTAAGAAAAACAGATTTTACAGTTTTCAATTGATGTGCCAACTAGAATTACTTACGGCTTCTTCTTCTTAAAACGGGAATCTTCTCAATTCCTTTTTTCGCTTTTTTCATAAACCAAAAATGCAGAAAGTTTTCTATAGCATATGCGAAATAATGACCAAAAAAACTTGAAATATGTACACACTGTATTTCATATAAGTATTCAGGGTAACACAGGGAAGTAAAAAAACTTACTGCTTGTCAGATCCTTCTCAAAATATTTTGAAATATTTCCACTTTCTTTCTTTTCTTCTATATGTTCGTAAAAATAGAGTCCACAATACTTTACCAACAACAAATACTTGAAATTAACACACAACGATTTTAGCGCGAAAGAAATGGACACATATATCACGTCGTTTCAACAAATATATTTCAAAACGTTTGCAACTTCAACTTTCTTTGGTAAAGAGAAAAACGTTGTGTTTATTTTTAAACTCGAAGCGACTTCTTTTCCGTTCGAATATTTCCGCGTTTGAAAGTACGATGTTTTAACAAATCAAATTGCATAATTATTATCACATGGTTTGGTCACATCTATTACAAATTTGAACTGGAAACTTTTACGCTTTCTCTCTTAAAATAAAATTATAATAAAAGAGTACCCTCGTACAATCTCCAAAAGTCAGTCAGCTCTTGCATTTGCAAAAACCCTTTATTTTTCTAAGAAAATTTTAAGAATATTTTTCCCTGAAAGAGTTATCGAATCTTACGTTGGTGCGACGTTGGTACATCGTCGTGTTAAAGTATAAATCCGACATGATAACCTAACATCGAATCGACGTCGTTATATCGTCGATATGCGACGTCGGAAATCCTTACGTTGGATCGACGTCAGTTTATGGTCAAAATACGACGTCGGAAATTACGACGTCGAAGCGACGTTGTAACGACGTGGCCGTCGCAACGTAGCAGCGACTAGCAACAGACGTCTGTACGACGTCGTGTGCCTGCTGGGTAAGTTCTCCTTACTGTTATTAGTATTTATTAATATTGGCCGTGTTATGACTAGCTGATTAATTCTTGTTTTTTATCAAAGGAGGTTAATACAACATATGTTCTAAAACGTGAATCGTTGTTTATCTTCTTGAGTAATATTTAGTATGATATTTGATATGATCTGTTACTTTTTTGGTCGATCTTTGTACGATCCTAAAATGATAAAATGTCTTCAATAAGCTTTGTAGGGCAGGGTGGGGGGCACTATAAAATTTCTCAAATTTTCTGCTATAAAATCTGAACTCCATTGGACGTAAGTTGCTGAATTTATCTCAAGTAATCATTCAAGACTTCCTAGTGCTTTCAGCCATGGTTCGAATCAGACTTTCGGCGGTGTGACTGTTGCTTCTTCCTCTTCCAAAGCTTATTGAAGGATTTTTCTCTGTATTTCGCCCGGATTTTGTATAATATAATGTGAATGGTGTCTCTTCAAAGTGGATTTCTAGTTCTAGTGTCCACATTTAAGAACGTCGTTAATAGTTGCCCTTGTACTTGTACAAAGTATATCTAGTCGAATATACCGTGAACTCTGGGGTGACCGATTTTTCATTCCTGCCATTCATTGGCAAATTTCTTGAAGTTTTCCAAGGAACTCTCCTAATAGGAATTTGATAGGCCGATAATACCGATTTATACACATTCATTGTCCTATATTCCAGACCTATATTCCCCCCACTTTTTTGCTAAGAGGTGATGTTTCTTTATAAGGTTATCATGTGTTTTAATCAATTATTAATTGATCAATATATACATATGCTCTGTTTGAGATCAACAATGCTTTCAGCTTGTTTTTAATCCATCTCGATTATCAATTTCCACAAAGATAGGACTGACAAACTATACCTCGTCAAATTGCAAACGCATTTGTTCAATCGGACGACAACAGAAAGCGAGTATTCGGAAAATGTACAAAGGAGAACTGGGAGTTGTTATATACTATAGCCTTTCTCTGCATTATCTTTATTTTGCTTTGATGTCACTATTGCTTATTTTGAAAATATATCTTACATAAAATATGGCGCTTCTATAATTCTATATATAATCTCCTGCATTTTATGACGGCTTTCGAGCGCAATATTTCGGAATTTGAAGAATGTTTTAGCCTAGGGGGCCAAAAGTTTCCTAGCCCGTTGGCCCCAATCATGATCGGGCCTCCTTTGACACTAAATAATTTAGCCCCTTCACTTTAAAAATTGCTCCGCCGGGCCTGGTATATGACTAGGGTATGTGATTGATTTAGATGTTTTGTTAAAAGGCTTGGAACCTGTGGAAGCAGAAGTTGTTACGCTATTCTTTGTTCTAGCAGATAGGGAAACTAGGGTTGTCCCGGCCTAAGTAGGGCAATTATCATTGCCTTCTTGACCATTTCTGTTCTGACATTTTTCAGAACCTTTCCTGTTAGATTGAACGGGGAAACAGATATGGGTACATTTTGCGCCAACTATACTGACCACGTTTTAGACTCTTCCTTTCAAGTCAAACTCTTATAAGAATGTCAGGCTTTACCTGTCTGTGGACATTTGAATCTTTCAGGAATCCAAGTATTCCCTAAAATTTATTCGTCACTCACAGTGTCAATGACGTTCAAAATATCTTTAGAAAAACTTGAATCTATGGTCACACCGTTAAAAGGTTTGTTTGAGCCTGGGCTAAACGCACTAGACAATCATGAATGATTTTTTTATATAAATTTTCAATTATTGCTTAATGCAAAAATTTAACCTGCGAAAATATTTGAAAGCTCAGATTCCTGGTGTATTGCAGGCAATGGCCCCTCTTCGTCTCTTCTATGATTCAAACACTACTCTCTAGTATTTTGACAGTTCTCTGCATGTGGCGTTATCTCTTTCTAACCAATGCTGGGAATTAAGGTAGTATTTTAAAGCATTACTTTTCTAACTTTTACAGACGAACACCTTAATTTTTTTACGTAGTTTTATAATAACAGCTGTAATGCAATCTAATACGCCGAACATGTTGACTTTCTTTATAATTAAGTTTGACTTGCCATACAACAGGTCCTGGGGTCGAGGTTGACAGATAAAAGTACTACGACTACTTATTGTCATCAAAATGTAATAATGTTTTCGCTGTGATATTTTTCTCGCAACCATTTACAACAAGTTGACTTAACATGAAGTTGTCATGGTGAGTTTTGCGGTGATCTTGAAGACCATTTTATCTACAGGAGATAAATGTTTCCGTTAAAAAGCGCCACTCCACTGTTCGGTCGCTGTAAAATTGTATTTCGTTTCCACTTTGCTAATTTATAAAGATTTTTGTTTCAATAAATTATACACGGGTAAAGTAAGAACATAAAAGCAATGTAAACAAGAAAACCGTTCGGTTTGATCACACATTCGTATTGTACACATACTTTATACTTAAATATTGTATTGATTATGTTTATATCTTGTATCTATGGCAACGTTCTTGTTTATATAGACCTGTTGTATCATTTTTATTTTACTTGAAAATGGGTGTATGACACCCGAAACGTCGTAAAATGTTGTTTTAATTTGTACACATACACATGGTGTCCAAGTTTTAACATAAAATATTGTCAATCGAATTTCTAATGTCTCTGTAAAAACAACAAGAACTGAAGCGGTTTGAACACTCACACAACACTATGATGATAAATAATTAAAATGTATTTATTAAAATATAAAATATACAATAATAAAATTTGGTATAAAATATTAAGGCACAAACTTAGAGAAAGAGATGAAAATAAATTGAATCATATTAAAAGTTGTGACTATTTTTCGATAACTGAGATACGGCTGGAGAGCACACAACACGAGTCAATTTCGAACATTATAACATTGTCAACATACAGTAAATCAAAACAATCATTTCAAGACAATGAACACCCTCATTTGATGCGAGATTTCACGAAATTCGAATAGAATAAATATCTACTGGTTTCATTATTTTGGGTATACTATATAAAGCTACACGATAATAAGAAAACAACAAAAAAACGCTGCTATACGCAAAAAAACAATGGATTTTTCAGAGAACATTGCCATCAAAACCAAACACGAGGTACAAGAAGCGCATTTTTCTGGGAAACAGTACGCCTTACATTGTTCCATTGTTGAACCCGGAGTAAACAAATTTGTGTATCATTTGAGTGACGATACAACTCACGACCCATCTTTCGTTTTTGAAGTCCTTGAGGATATTTCTGATCGTTGGGAAATCCGAAATGAAACAGTTATCATTAAAAGCGATAACGCTCCCACTCAATATAAAAATAAATGGGCTTTTCATTCATACCATTCTCTTGCCAACAAGTACGATGTACGCATAATTCGTCTGTACGGAGCAGCAGGTCACGGTAAAGGGCTAATTGATGCCATGTCCGCCTTCGGAGTTAAATCTATATTAAGACGAGACATCATTGGTTTGGACGTTTGGTTTGTCGACAGCCAAGCGATTCGTGACTATCTCGATATCCGGAAAGATCCCAGAATGAGTTACACAGTCGTCAGTCAAAAGCAAGATGACAAAAAGCGCATGGCGAGAGTTGAACGGAAGATCGATGGTTGTATGGCAATGCATCTGTTTGAATACAAGCCTAATGAGAATTCTGTATATATGAAAGAATTCTTATGTGATTGTGGTAACTGTTTAAATTTAGAGTTTGATGCATGTTTGAGAGTAGATGGTCCTGATGAGAGTCAAATGGATAAAGTTGAGGAATCCGTAGAAAACGATGATGACTGTTACCTGGATGAAGAACAAGATCGTGGTCAACACATTTTTGAATTTGTTTCGATTCCATGCTTTATTGCCGTAATCTCATTTAACTCCTGTGAGCCAATTTATTTTATTAAAGTGATTGAAAAAGGAGTTGCAACCGATGTAATGAGGGATCGTTACGGACACTCCATTAATTCTGACGAGTGTTTCTTGAGAGGAAACTATCTGAAGTCTGACAGGTCTCGCAATATGGCTTTGAAAAGATTCAGCATAGTTCCTGGAGATGTTCTTTGTGATCCTGTTGAAGTGTTTGAAGCTTTCGTTGATATTGATCATGACAGCCTTTGTATGCCAAAGGATATCTATGTGGAACTTGTTTTAAGAGCATCGTAAATTTTTACAATTTTGCCTTGGACTAAGTTAATCTCAAATTACTCTTAAATAAGTCATAAACAGAATACTATACTAAAGATTTGCACACCCTATATCGAATTTGAATATTGAATCGTATAACTGATTCTTATTATTTCATTGAAATTATCTACGTCCTGTTTTTCGCTTCTAGTGTAGGATATTGAACCTAGATTTTATGAATTTTAAAGACCAATAACATCATAATTCACTCTTTTGAAGGAAAATTTATCATTGTAAATAAGTATTATATGTTCCTAATTATTATTTATCCAAATTTCTAAATTGTTATTTAATGAAAATTTCAAAGTTATAATTCACCAAAAATTATTTATTCAAAGACCACATTTATCTCGAAGTACTCATTAATTCTGTTGCCAACTTTGATTTGAATGAAAAAAGCATAGTCAGACAATTTATTCTGCCAAATTTTCAAATCGCTATAATGTTTTAAGAGTGATTATTGCATGTTTTCGAAAAAGTTAGGCTTGTGACTAAATCGCTCATTACTTACTCATTTCTGAATAAATTTTACTCATCACAGTTTTTACTGGTTTCCAAGATGTCAAAGATGCTTTAAAAATACAATTTTACTATTTTTTCGAAAAAATGAGTAAATCACGAGCAAAAACTCAAAATGACCAATATTATCGCGACACACTCCTAATTTTCAAAATTGACCTTGTAGGACCAATAGTATCTCTACAAACTCCAACCCAGTGAGTTTTCTTGATCTAATAACGGTTTTAACCAAAGTTATTAAATATTTTGTGATTTTGCTATTTTTCATTTTACAACTTTTTCGCACAGTCAAGAAAAAACACGTCCATAAACAAAAACTTTTGGTTAATATAGCGCGTTATTGACAGTTGTTGTTCCTTTCGTTGCGTTCTCACCCACACAAGGTGTGAGTGAAAAGCAACAAGAAACCGGAGCGGTTTGAACACTCACACAAATCACATATAGCAGTTTTAGGCTATGTGATATAAACTGAATAGCACGATTAGATCCTTGCGAAAAAGTTATGGCTCAGTACACAAAACATTTGCTACTTCACTTGCTACTTACTACATGCGTACGAAAACATTGCTTGCTTTTGTTTGACTCCATTTCGAACATAGCCTACTGATAGACCCGGACTTTACTGCGTTCCTCTGGGTCTATTATGTCTTGTTAAATTTTCTGTACAGAATTCTCAAGTTGTTGAGAATCGAGAATCGGGTAGAAAAACTACAATATAATAGAAGCAGTCAATCGGTGAATGTGGTCAGTAAATGACGGCAGAAAAATGTTTTGTCTTCTAGCGTTCGGATTTCTCAACATTGGTTGGGGTTAGCATCAATTTTTTGTAAATCTTTTGTATTGTTGTTTGCAACATGCTTCAAGCTCAGATGTTCAAAAACAACAGCTGTCGTTCTGTATTAGGGTGTGAAAATATTTAGGTGGAGTGTGTGAAAATATGTGCGCTCACTTCGAAAGTTATAATGCCAGGTGGATGGTTCGATATAGAGATATCATTCAACTTTGTCCCCAGTACCCATAATTTTTAGACACTGTAACCAATCAGAATGTTTCAATTCTCCATCCTCGCGATATATACTGGTTTCCACAAAGCATACTCCACTTGAACAATATTCTATTCATAGGGGTATTTGTTTTTTCCGGCCATATAAACTGATCACAAATAACATGAAAAAGAAAGCAGTAGTGGGAGATATGGACCTTCAGATCAAAAAAAAATTTGTTCATTGATAACTTTAAAAATTTTTCCCCATTTGGACATTTTCTGTCGTGATCCCCGCCCACTTATCTAAAGGTTTATTATCGTTTGTCAGAGAACTACCAATCTCGTTCTCATGACTTCTTACCTGAAGGAAGTAGGCTTTTTTTTGTCAACACGTCCTGGGATCGAGGTTGAGTGAACTATGTAATAAAAAATACATGAAAAAACAAACAAACAAAAAAATGCCGAATAATCAACTTAAAATCTACTGTTGTGCAACCACAAGACACTATGTTTCAAACTCCCAAATATAGTGACAAAGTGAATTGAATCCACGGGCTTAAAACTAGAATTCAACATTGTGCTCAAAAATTTGTTTGAGTTTGGCTCAACCAGCGCAGCTTACAAAACAACCGATTTAAAAAATATTTCCGCAAACTAGTCTGGTAAACAAATCAGAGGGTGAATCTAAAAGTCTAAAAGCTACCTATTTTCGTCCTTGTGCTCAGCTGATTTGAAATAAACGAAATATTTGAGTACCAATGTGTTAAGCCTCTGATTCACACTTATGAAGCAATTTTCAGGAAAAAATTACCCTGGGTTCAAGGTTGTTTTCAATGTAGTAAATTCGACTCTTATTACCAAATGTTCTCTTAAGGGTCTGTTTATATGGAGGTGGGATGGCTCGGTAAATGAGCTGACTCACTTGCCGGGCTGGTTTTTAAATTGTGGTGAAAAAACCTGTCCTGTAGGCGGGCTCTGATAATCTTAGAACAATAAAAATATTAAACAATACAGAAGCTATAACTGAAATATTAATAACAGAAGAAATTGATTACGTAGGCATGAAATTTCTGGCCCAGCAAGTGAGCTGAATGAAGTGTTTATATGAGAAAAAGTTCATCTCGCTTACAGGGGGAGGGAGGGGGTTCGGTTGTGAGAAATGAGATCCCGCCTACCGAGCCAGCCTGGTTGAACATAAACAAATGAAATAAAGTATAAGGAAAATAGGGAAAGTGTGAGATCTCGGTAAGCGAGCCAACCCGCCAAACGGGCTCATATAAACAGCCCCTTACCGTGACAAAATTTTCAGAAAAAAACAATCAACAAGATTTTATTTTTGTGCATGACCTGCATACTATTTTTTAAACATAAAATGGTAGCTTGCAAATAATATACTGAAGTAAAATGGTAGCTTGCAAATAATATAAAGTTAATAAAAGAGAAATACAAATACACGAACGATCAACATTTGAAATTTGGTATGACCAGATTTGACACTGTCTATGAAGTCGCTACGCACTATTTTTTAATAGAACATACAATGGTAGCTTACAAATAATATACCAAAGTAACTATGAAAATAACAAAAATTGAAAATGTGTTCGTTCTTGGGTAGTTTTTTTCAACACCCTGTCAACATATGGAAAAGTTTACAAAAAACAAATACAGATATCATGTCTGTCAATTATGAAGGATGTCTCGGAATCTTTTAAAAGAGCAATTGTCAAAGCTTCCTCGTTCTTTCCATCAAGCTACTTCAGCGCATAATCGAAGAGCTGTGGTTGGAGTATTGTGATTTCCTCCTTATTATCCTGGGTAGTGACCTTAGCTATGCGGTTCACCTTCAGTTGAGAAGAACGTGAAATAACACCGCATACGCACTTTACAAATTCGCAGTCGGGAGTAAGGTGATTAACGTCCTTACCACACTTGTGACATTTGAGTTGTCGGTTGACAATCACAACATCAGCAATAGGAAACTTTGCTTGGCGATATAACTTTGGCGCAGGTTTCAAAATGAATTTTTTTGTTGTTACTTCGAATATTGTTTCCGGACCCGTAGCGTGCACCTTGTCATCATCATGTAATACACGAACGATTGCATTGGAAATTTGGTATGGTCCAGTTTTGACACTATCTATAAAGTCATTCCATAAGGTCAATGAAATTACATCGGATTCGTCGAATAAGTACTCTTCCATCTTCCGTGAAGATCCTTCTCTGAAGTTTGTTTCGTAGCAATCTATATAACAATAATAATACGCTGACAATGGATTTTCAAGTGGGGGAGAATTGATACAATTTTCAGGCAACTTTGTGTGGGTGTGGTCTTCACTTGTTCAGTTGTCGAGCAGGCAAAATGAGGCATAGCTTACTCGCATGTAAATTTAATTTACCTTTTTTGTCAATGTATCCTATGACAGTAACTTCTTGCCGATCATACGAATTCAACTTGATGTCTTTAATTTTAAGTTTTGGTGAAATAGATTTCAAAGCTTGCAGTGAGGAAAAGATGCTTTTTCAAGAACTTGAATTTTTGTTCCTCTGCTTATTTGAATGTCGGTTGCAGCATTATTTTTGAAATTTGCTTTCCTTTTAAAATTCTGCAACTTAATCGGTGATTTTGATTGTTGAGCTTCATCTAACGTCGACTTTACATCTTTATTGTACATCACTGAATCATACGTGCTGGAGACTGTCTGCAACTTTAGATTAAAGTACTCGACTTTGCCATTTCTGCTTTTCTTAATTGGTGACACCGCATGAACGTAAGCTGTCAAGCTCTCATCTAATTTGAAATTTAAAATGAAATTTTACTAAAAGTGGTAGCTGGCTAGAACTTTGCAAAATGTTCCTTGAAAAGAGAGAAAACAGTGACAAGGTTTTTCTTATTTGTAAAAAAGAGAAACTTCTATTCATTCACCATTATTCATGTAGATAGAATTTAATAAAATATATAAGTGAACTTGTATGAATAGAACTGTATCAAAATGAGAAATCTTCTCGTGTTTATTTTTTGTAGAAAAAATTTCTGGCAGAATTCTGGTGACACAAGAACTTTATACCAATCAATATTGTACCTTTTGGGACATTGAGAGAGAAAAGGGAAAAGGACAATAAAATACTGAAAATTCGAGGTTAAAACGTTATAGCCATAGCAGGGAAAAGTGATGTATCCTTCGAAAAAGCAGTGACCAAAAGCAAAAATATCTCACCTTTTTTATAAGATTCCCCCCCCCCCCCCCACCATTGTTTGTTGAACTACCTTGACCTAAAAATGAAATTTAAAATTTATTAAATCCAAGGAGAAGGAATTAACCTTAAAAAATCAAATCAAAAATCATATCGGCAACTGACTGAAAAAAAAGACTACCTTTTCTTTGAGCCATTTTCGCACTTCACTTCAGTAGAACATGTGCGTGCGTGAATTTTTTAAAAAATCCAACACAATTAGAAAAACACCAACCAATCAAATTCAAGAACCTTTCAACCAGGATGCATTTCGGCAAAATAAAGAATGAAACGTGGCAGCTGGAAAAATTCGGAACTACTTGCTAAAGGTGGAATTCCACTAGGCGAAATATTCGCCTAGTGGAATTCGTGCGAACAGCTACAATTCAACTTTATACTACTTTTCACTATCAAAACAAATATAGTGTTGAATATACCTCCTTGAATACAAATTGACTACGAACACAAGGAGGAGCTCACGTGATAAGAACAAACGACCCAGGGAATAGAAACTGTGTTTTTTGCCTGTAAATGGAAAATTCCTCGTCAGAAAGAAATTTATCTCACAGTAGGTTTTCTAAATTTTATGCTAATTAGATTGATGAAGGGTATAGAAAATGAGGAAACTCTAATAACTAAAAAAACTGTTTTTTGCTGATCAGGAAATTGTACGAAAACTTGTTTTCTAAACTCTTTTTTTCTCGATACTATGTAGAAGCAATGTATATGTAGAAAGACAAGTGAGGGGTACAGGAACTTTCAAACATGTCTAGTTAGGAGAATGACGCACCTTATATTAGAGTTGAACCGTGGTTGAACTGACTAGGGTGATCTGCGCCTTCTTAGACCGGTGTCAGAGCTGTTTTGTTTACGTTGCAAATAACGCACTAAGTAGTGAGAAATGTAAAACATTTGCCATTTTTCTGCCGAGAAAATTCTTTGAAATGCGTTACACGCGAAAATTTATTCCCGCGAAATTATCAAAAGACGTCATCTGCGAAAGTTTATTCCCACGTTTGCGGGCAAAAGACTTTCATATTCCTAGGTTTTTCCTGTAATTATTCACACTTGTTAATATAAAATCGTTTAGGTTCTCTCGCAATTGGCAAAGCAATTTGCAAGGGGCAATCATTCAGTCAAAACGACACAGTTCAAATGAAGTGTATGTATATTATATATTCACAAATGTAAAACAAAGTCAATGGTCTCCACGGGTCGATTTTTTAATTCCGGAAGCATCATCTTTATGTTCTACTGAACATTTCGTAAAAGAAGTTGTTGAGTTTTTTTCGAGCTGAGATTAGGAATGAAATAGTATTACGACCTATCAATCGTATCGAAGTTCGTACTTCTTCTATGCGTTGCGAACGAACATTACGAGCTATCAGTTGTACAGAAATTTGCATTTATATACGTTGCGAATGAACATTACGAGCTATCAGTTGTATCGAAGTTCGCAACTCTATACGTTGCAAATGAACATTACGAGCTATCAGTTGTATCGAAATGCCACTTCTATACGTTGTGAAGGAACATTACGAGTTATTAGTTGTATCGAAATTCTCACTTCTATACGTTGCGAATGAACATTACGAGCTATCAGTTGTATCGAAATTCTCACTTCTATACGTTGCGAATGAACATTACGAGCTATCAGTTGTATCGAAATTCGCACTTCTATACGTTGCGAATGAACATTACGAGCTATCAATTGTATCGAAATGTATCGAAATTCGTACTTCTAGGCAATTGCTCCATCTAAAAACGATTGAAGTTTGCACGTTATTCAGAAACCATAACAAAGTTATAAACGATATCTGCAAAAATTTCTTACCAACAATGTTCTTTTTGAATTTCGTATTCGTTCCAAATCAATACGTAGTAATGCATTTTGTAAGCTACATTGATGCTCCAAAAAGCTATAAAGAGAGACAAATCGTGGAACGAATCACATTGCAGTACTTCCATAAATTTCGAGTGTGATAGTCTACTTATAGAACAACCGCATATGAATCAAAAATAGACATCGTTTATCTTGCGTGTTTGCGTCTCAAGAGCCCAATTTTTAGATTTCTTATATCCTTGAAAGTGATACATTTTTTAAAAGTAAGGAGTTCCGAAAAATGAAACACGAAATTAAACTTACTGTCTGTTCATTCCCAATTGAATTGAAGAGTTTCGTATGAAGTTCTGGTTCGTGGACTTGGTTTGATTTCTTGATGTCACTCTTTTTTACGTGATAATGTTCATTTCTGAAAAAATGAGATGAGATAGTAAGAGTTATTACAGTATGTACTTTACTTTCCGCGCATTCACCCGATTATTGGCGTTTTGACGTGTGTATAAAGTGAAAAGAATACCACTCACCAGATATTCATCACCCTTAATTAACACTTCTAAACAACAGAGTCGATGCATTTCTCGATTAGTCTCTTTGACATTCCACAGCCTTTAACAATACCAACATATATTCCTAGTGCCTATAAAAATTTTTACATTCTTATTGCAGACTGACTGAAAAATAGTTTATTTACTTTTTCTCAGTACAAAGTCACGTACTATACAGATATAGTCATAAATAAAATTACAAAGCTATAGCATGTACAAAGAAAAATATGCAATAAATATATACAAACATTAAACCTGGAAAAATTGAAAAAATATAAAACATATCATCATTGCCTAACGATGAAAATATATTCGATTTTAGCTGGACGATGGATGGGCTAAGTTTTACTTCTGCTGAGATGAAACTGAGATAAAGGCAACAATGTTCATGTGGTGGGCAACCAGGCTTAAAAGCTTCTTTGCTATACTAAAGTTGACAGCATCATGATCAGAAAAGTGTACACATTTTACAAAACATTTCACATCATATGATAACACAACACTGTTCTTTATATAAACATGATCAAGAGTGGCTCCAGCTAAATGGGTAGGTTCGGTAACAATTTGAGTGAAATCATGCATAACATCTGATAATCTTTGTGGTTGAGCCTGTGCATTGATATTGAAATCTCCAAGAATGAAATGTACATTGGTATTTTGAACTGCGCGAGATAGGGCATCATAAAAAAGTTCTAAGGCATCATTACATTTTCGATAGATAACCAATGCATTAAAAGTCTCAGCTGAAAATGATGTCTTAGTAAACGAAAACATTGTAACACCTTGACCAAACTGATGATTTTGTACATGTATGCTTCTTCTGAAAAGAAGTGAAATGCTTTGAAACTTGTCAGTGTTACAATTATGAAGTGGACTGAAATTTACCAAATAATTATCGATACTTTCAGTATCTTGGCCAGGATTTAATTGTGTTTCTGTTAGGCATATTATATCATGCAATGTAAGCGCTGCATCGAAAGATATGTCAACAGCATGCCGAGATAACGATCTTGTGTTCAACAGTGCTATAATACATCATGTGATGGGGCAGAGAATTTTTGAATCTGCTGAAAAACACACTCATTTCGTAGTCTATCATACTCCAAAGTAGCACGAGAATTGCATTTGACAGCAGACCTAGAAAATTTTCCTGTCAAACACATACCATTCAAAGATGTAACTCTGCTTAGTGCAACATACATCTGGCCATTATTAAATGAACGCTGCTTCTCCAAATCAAAGCTAATAACAACTTTATCCAGTGTTAAACCTTGAACTTTGTGTACAGTGCATGCCCACGATAGCATTAGTGGGAACTGAGTACGTTTGATTACAGGTGATGTATCTTTGCTGGTTTTCAGTTTGATATTTGCTTCTGCTCTCTCGATTGGTACCCATCTATTTGAACAATTGCTTTTAAATATGGCCTCGTTGCCTGCCTTGGGGTCATCAAATAACACGTATATCTTCGAAACTTTGTTTGCATTGTCTGCTTTTACATGCTTGACAGTACCTATTTGGCCATTGATCAGTCTGTCAGCAATATCAAGATTGACTGTAAGCATTACTCTTGCACCAACTTTGATTTTTAATTCAGTAGCAAGATCCCCGGTTTCACTTTGATTGCGATTCAATGCTTTTTCAATAATGCCTTTCGCAACATTCTTTGGAAGTTGATCAATGGATTGTATAGTAAAACAGAATGCATCAACAGATTCTAGCATAATATTGTTGTGTACTTTGGCAGGAGCATTTTCTGCAAAGATATGGAGTGCATTTGCAGGATAATCAGAATCATTTGGAGAAATTACTCTATTCTTCAATAATTCCTCGTTTTTTTTATCAAGTTTGCCGATTCTCACATTATTTAATAAATCTATTAATACATTATCACCTTTTTGTCTCATTACCTCTGTAAGCTCAGCAAATTCGAAAAGCTTCCATAGATGCACCAAGTTGAGCCAGTCACTTTTATAATCAGCATACACAGGTCGTTGTTGAACAGGTGGCAGTTGATATAAATCACCACATGCTATCACTGTAATGCCGGCAAATGGAATCTCTTCACGACATGCAAATATTTCAATTAAACGTAGATGAATATAAAATAACTGCAAGTTTGATACCATAGAAATTTCATCAACAATAATGGCCTTCAGCTCACTAAGTTTGTTCCGTAAAGTACTCCTCCTTTTGTCATTTAAACGTGGCAAATTCTTTCCAAAATGACCAACAGGTATTCCAAAAGCTGTATGAATAGTAGTACCATTGATATTAATTGCAGCAACACCAGTAGGAGCCACAAGAAAAACTTTGGGTTTGTTCAGGTCCTTAGATTTATATAAAAGTACCTGACATTGCTTGATATATGGTTTTAATTAGATGTGACTTTCCGCAGCCACCAGCGCCAGTCAAAAAAATATACAATGGTGTAACTTCTACTTTTCTTATTGCCGATAAGTTTTTTATATACCTGCAAGCCCAGTCATATACTAAATCGAACACTTGTCTTTGTTTGTAATTCAAGGATGAAATCATGGGATTCAATTCTGCATCGCTCAGGAATTCTGAACTATTTGTTGAAACATTGATTTCACTGTCAAAAAGTACAGCATCTGCAACAACATTTTCATCATCCACAATCTCATCTATTGTTTCAATCATTTCATCTTGAACTTCATCATTTTGATGAGCAGTAAAAGCATCTTGATTTGTAAGCAAGTCTGTACGCAAGTTTGATAAGGCAGTGTCAATTAGATTACTAAATGGCTCAAATGTTTGCTTATGTTCATTTATGATTGATAATACACCAGGTTCGTTGAGTTTTTCAACATAACTACCAGAAGCAGATTTCAAGTCACATTCATTTCGAAATGGATAGTATAACATTAGCAAATGATGTGCATATAACTCAGGGTATTTATGTTTATTGTATATAATCGTAACGCTTGTTTAACTTTACGACACTTCAATTTTTCATTGGATGACATTAATGGCAATATTGCAGGGAACCAATTTGTTATATGGTTCCTTTCTATGTTGTCATCACGTAATACAGTTGGCTGGCTATCATTTTCATCATCAAACCTTCCAGCAAGGTAATAATTTGCAAGAAATTGTGCGTAGCAAAATTGATCAAGAATGGCATATTTTCCTTTTGCAAATGTTGGGTTGGGTCTATCGACATACCGATCTAGCATATTTCTTTTAAATATGTCAGTACTATCTTCAGGAAGTTCATCAATTTCATGTTTACTGCGACACATTCTATAGCGCTTTTCTGGGAGGTTGGTGTTGGCAAATACAACTTTTGGAAATGTTTTCCTGAGCCAAAGTTCTGGCATTATTAAATATACAGCTTCTTGAATAGAACATTCCCTTTTTGTAGTGAAAACCTTTGCAATTAATTTTATTTGCTCAGTATAGGATTTATTTGAATTGAAAGCTTCTTTCGCTGCTTGTTTCATGGCCTGAGAAGTCTCATCTTCACATTTTGAGAAATATGCACACATATATGTCACAGCCTTGTAGTGGTTGAAGACAGGTTGAATATCAATATTTGCTTCCCATGCTAGAAGACCTTCATCAAAGTAATTATTTATGAAACACGAATCAGGCGGCCTCTTCAAATAAAGTTGAAAGTCGTTATCGTTAGAAATACTCAAAGCATTATAATATTCACTTTCTGGAATATCAAGTTCATCTAATATTTCTGATATTGTTGGAGTAATCTCGAAATTCTCTTGATTGGGATTCAAAATATTTTTCTTTTTTGGATTCAACTTTGTGTCAATATAGTCTTTAACCTTATTCAATATGACTTCCTTATTCTTCAAAATTTCACTACGTTCATCTGGATCTATATCTTTTGACAGTGGCAAAGCAACAATAGTCCTTTCGGAAAAAAAACGACCAAAATGATACCGACATGTTTCATTTGTATACTTTCGACAAGATTTAGAATGAGAGTGCACCTGATAAGTTGTTACAAAGTCAAATAATTCACGTTAATGTTCACGATCTGGTACATATGCTTTAATAATTGCATCTACGAATTGTATGTATTTATCAATATTGTTTTCAGTCAAAACAGGAGCATTCAACACCCTCAAAAAGGAATGAATATGAGGACTTCCACGAATCTGAAACTCTACACGAATTGCACAGTATTTAACCTTACCAAGAGGTCCATCAACTACAATTTCCTTAAAAAAAAAGCTCAACACGATACTGAAAATGCCTGGCAAGTAGAACAGGATTCAAGTATAAAAATCTACATCTTTCAAAGTATGTTAGGTTGATTATTTCCTCATCAGACAGATTCTCACTATTCAATTTTGCTATGATAGAAATCAATTCATTCCATCTTAAATCCGCACAGCTCAATGTCATAAAAATGTTGGGAGACCGAGTTGCTTAACCATTGCTAGAACTTCCGAGAGAAATCGCTTCCAATATGCTGGGGTACCTTTGATAGGACTCATAAATTGAAAACCTTTATCTTCAGCAATACAAGACTGCACTGTTTCAGAGAAATTTTTGGACAACATACCAGCCGTGAGAGAATCTGTCTTAACCTTTTTCACAGCAATATTGATTTGACTACTCATATTGAGTTGTTGCAGAGTGGACAACACATAAAAAATGTAATCAGAGTTTGAGGCAAATTTTTCTTTATAATTCAACAGCCGCTGATTAAAATACTTTGTTGGACTAAGCTTGATATCACGTTCAACTTTGTAGCCAAACTTACCAGTTGGGAAAAGATAAGGATGAGCTAATTCCTCACAAAATTGATCATTCATCATTGAAAATGGTATTTCACCTTCTCCTGGTGCTATGCTAATATCCTCGGCTTGTGGTACATTTGACAACATCATACTTTCATTTACATTAAACCTATGAGCATTTAGTGGATTTTCAACTTCTTCAAGTTCATGATCATTGTTTTCTGAAGTACATTCTGTTTCTACAGGGTCACGTAAATCTACCAGTGAAGACGGAATCAAGCTTTCATCAATGGTTATATCAGAATACAATGGGTTGTTCTGTTTCAAGTAAAGCAAAGCCAATTTCACAGACTGTGGGTTGACAGCTTCAAAATATACATGTCCACGAAATGAAAGTTTACGCTTTAATTTAATCATAACTATACTGTTACTGTCAGCTCCATGTGGAAGTGTACTAACAATAGTTTGACAATTAATAGGGACATTGTAAATAGTTCCTTTTAGCTTGGGAGATTGACCTTTCGGCATATTTGTTATCTTTTTGAACAATATTCGTCTAGCAATAATGGTCTTTTCCAACCTATTAAGTGTTTCTAATTCATCAGGAGAATCAAACATGTCTAACTTGTTACAAACAGCCTGTGCAGGAATTTCAGATTTCAGCAACTTCTTATGGCAAGTCAAACAAATATAAGCACTCCCATCACTGCTTGAAACATAACATACAAGGTCAGTTGTGTCAATTTTGTAATTATCATTATAAAAGACAACTACAGATTTTCTATAAAGACAACGATTGCATACAATACATATAAATACTGGTCTTTCTTTTATAGCCTTTTTAAAATTTTCAATTCTTTTCAACGTGCTCATTTCCTGAGATTTTTGTATTTGATGGAAATCACAATTTCACTTTAATTTTTTCAGATGTTCATGACTACCTATTTTGCTTTGATATTTATCTCGTTGTGAATCTCGCTTCTGCTTCAATTTGGCTTTGTGCTCTTGGGTGCCCATTTCGCTTTGATATTTATCTCGTTGCTGTTTCAACATGGCATCATGCTCTTGGGTGCCTATTTTATTTTGATATTTAACTCGCCTTTTCTTCAACATAGATGCATAACTTGGGGATGTTCTATCAGAAGCACTTTCAGAGAGCTCAATACATTTACGCTTTCGTAGATTTCCACGAAACCTTTCGAGAAAAATCTTTACCTCTTTCACCACATTTCCCTTAATCAAGATTTGCACATACTGGATATCACATTGGGTATTTCTGAAATCATTGGAATTATCTCTTTAAAAGTCACTTATATACTTATGTACCTGACAAAAACTTTTAAACTTCAAAAGAACTGAAAAACCGTTTTGGCAGCATTGACCTTCTTGATCTCTACTATGAGAATCAAATAGATAAATGAAATTTTTATCCCATATAATCGCTGAGCTATAACCACATGTATTGAAAATTAATCCATTACCGATTGTGCATGGAGGCATTATCTTATGAGCTTCAAAATAATCATCATCACTTAACAACACTGAAAATCTGGCAAGGTAGGTGATATCAACATTGAAACCTGCAATCTCTAATACTGAAGGTAACTCTTGAAACTCTATTGGCCGATTCAACCCTAACTTTTTGAAATTAGTATTTCCATATTCTAAAATGCTGTCCAAGTCAAATCCCTTCCAAATTGAAATTTTTTTTATGGTTAACCAACAAATAGCTGATAGGGAATTGCACATACAATGTACACCAGCAGTCTCACCAAACCTGGGATCACCTTGATTAAATGAACCAATAACAGACTTGATGAAAAAAGTAGGTCCTGGATTAGTTTCCACATCTCCATAGCAAAGCAATAGCAATTTTGATGCACATATCAACAAATTGCAGTAACAATCTACTATCAGGAAACAAAACAAAAAATATTTCAAATAAAAATACAATGAATGATCAAAAATTCTCAAGTAAATTTCAAATAAGAAGTTCCTATTACAGTTGTCATGCTTGTTATCGTTTCTATGGTTACAATAGAAAATACGCATACATACCCGGTGATAGGCCTGTGCAGTTGTCATTTTCGCAGATATCAATGATTGTATGATTAAACAAGTAACCACTGTATTTACGAACTTAACACCAAACAAGTGAAATATAGCTAATCGTATTTATAAACGTTGATTGCGTTGGTAACAGACAGAAGGGAAGTGTGCAACAATAGCAACACAAGACAAAGTGCGCAGCAAATGCAGCACAAGACAATAACACTAGCTAATGATTATAATATTCAACAAGTACGGTCAGAGTATTTTCAAGTATATCAAATAAATTTAATGGGTGCTTCAGAATTTAATGGGTGCTTCAGGTAGCACTAAATTCTTCTCAATGAGGAAACTTCTTTCTCCCCAATCGATTCCTTCGCTGGAGATGAATGCGTGCTGCATGCCAGTGGTCGGTCGAGTAAAATTGATGTGATTGGACGGTCGGTTGAGAATCATAGAAATGTCTACTTACGCGCGCGCGGTTTGTGGTGGCTTTGATTTTGATACTATTCGCGCCCCTTTCAACTTTTCGTTACCACCATGACAGAACGCAGCCCATACCAAATCACACATTTCTACGAATGTGTAAAATAAAAGAGTACCTTCGTACAATCTCCAAAAGTCAGTCAGCTCTTGCATTTGCAAAAACCCTTTATTTTTCTAAGAAAATTTTAAGAATACTTTTTCCCTGAAAGAGTTATCGAATCTTACGTTGGTGCGACGTTGTTACATCGTCGTGTTGAAGTATAAATCCGACATGATAACCTAACATAGAATCGACGTCGTTTTATGGTCGATATGCGCCGTCGGAAATCCTGACGTTGGATCGACGTCAGTTTATGGTCAAAATACGACGTCGGAAATTACGACGTCGAAGCGACGTTGCAACGACGTGGCCGACATCGCAACGTAGCAGCGACTAGCAACAGACGTCTGTACGACGTCGTGTGCCTGCTGGGTAAGTTCTCCTTACTGTTACTAGTATTTATTAATATTGGCCGTGTTATGACTAGCTGATTAAATCTTGTTTTTTATCAAAGGAGGTTAATACAACATATGTTCTAAAACGTGAATCGTTGTTTATCTTCTTGAGTAATATTTAGTATGATATTTGATATGATCTGTTATTTTTTGGTCGATCTTTGTACGATCCTAAAATGATAAAATGTCTTCAATAAGCTTTGTAGGGCAGGGTGGGGGGCACTATAAAATTTCGCAAATTTTCTGCTATAAAATCTGAACTCCATTGGACGTAAGTTGCTGAATTTATCTCAAGTGATCATTCAAGACTTCCTAGTGCTTTCAGCCATGGTTCGAATCAGACTTTCGGCGGTGTGACTGTTGCTTCTTCCTCTTCCAAAGCTTATTGAAGGAGTTTTCTCTGTATTTCGCCCGGATTTTATATGATATGATTTGAATGGTGTCTCTTCAAAGTGGATTTCCAGTTCCAGTGTCCACATTTAAGAACGTCGTAAATAATTGCCCCTTGTAGATCTAGTCGAATGTACCGTGAACTGTGGGGTGACCGATTTTTCATTCCTGCCATTCGTTGGCAGATTTTTTTAAGTTTTCCAAGGAACTCTCCTAATAGGACTTTGATAGGCCGATAATACCGATTTATACACATTCATTGTCCTATATTCCAGACCTATATTCCCCCCACTTTTTTGCTAAGAGGTGATGTTTCTTTATAAGGTTATCATGTGTTTTAATCAATTATTAATTGATCAATATATACATATGCTCTGTTTGAGATCAACAATGCTTTCAGCTCGTTTTAAATCCATCTCGATTCTCAATTTCCACAAAGATAGGACTGACAAACTAGACCTCGTCAAATTGCAAACGCATTTGTTGAATCGGACGACAACAGAAAGTGAGTATTCGGAAAATGTACAAAGGAGAACTGGGAGTTGTTATATACTATAACCTTTCTCTGCATTATCTTTATTTTGCTTCGATGTTACTATTGCTTATTTTGAAAATATATCTTGCATAAAATATGGCGCTTCTATAATTCTATATATAATCTCCTGCATTTTATGACGGCTTTCGAGCGCAATATTTCGGAATTTGAAGAATGTTTTAGCCTAGGGGGCCAAAAGTTTCCTAGCCCGTTGGCCCCAATCATGATCGGGCCTCCTTTGACACTAAATAATTTAGCCCCTTCACTTTAAAAATTGCTCCGCCGGGCCTGGTATATGACTAGGGTATGTGATTGATTTAGATGTTTTGTTAAAAGGCTTGGAACCTGTGGAAGCAGAAGTTGTTACGCTATTCTTTGTTCTAGCAGATAGGGAAACTAGGGTTGTCCCGGCCTAAGTAGGGCAATTATCATTGCCTTCTTGACCATTTCTGTTCTGACATTTTTCAGAACCTTTCCTGTTAGATTGAACGGGGAAACAGATATGGGTACATTTTGCGCCAACTATACTGACCACGTTTTAGACTCTTCCTTTCAAGTCAAACTCTTATAAGAATGTCAGGCTTTACCTGTCTGTGGACATTTGAATCTTTCAGGAATCCAAGTATTCCCTAAAATTTATTCGTCACTCACAGTGTCAATGACGTTCAAAATATCTTTAGAAAAACTTGAATCTATGGTCACACCGTTAAAAGGTTTGTTTGAGCCTGGGCTAAACGCACTAGACAATCATGAATGATTTTTTTATATAAATTTTCAATTATTGCTTAATGCAAAAATTTAACCTGCGAAAATATTTGAAAGCTCAGATTCCTGGTGTATTGCAGGCAATGGCCCCTCTTCGTCTCTTCTATGATTCAAACACTACTCTCTAGTATTTTGACAGTTCTCTGCATGTGGCGTTATCTCTTTCTAACCAATGCTGGGAATTAAGGTAGTATTTTAAAGCATTACTTTTCTAACTTTTACAGACGAACACCTTAATTTTTTTACGTAGTTTTATAATAACAGCTGTAATGCAATCTAATACGCCGAACATGTTGACTTTCTTTATAATTAAGTTTGACTTGCCATACAACAGGTCCTGGGGTCGAGGTTGACAGATAAAAGTACTACGACTACTTATTGTCATCAAAATGTAATAATGTTTTCGCTGTGATATTTTTCTCGCAACCATTTACAACAAGTTGACTTAACATGAAGTTGTCATGGTGAGTTTTGCGGTGATCTTGAAGACCATTTTATCTACAGGAGATAAATGTTTCCGTTAAAAAGCGCCACTCCACTGTTCGGTCGCTGTAAAATTGTATTTCGTTTCCACTTTGCTAATTTATAAAGATTTTTGTTTCAATAAATTATACACGGGTAAAGTAAGAACATAAAAGCAATGTAAACAAGAAAACCGTTCGGTTTGATCACACATTCGTATTGTACACATACTTTATACTTAAATATTGTATTGATTATGTTTATATCTTGTATCTATGGCAACGTTCTTGTTTATATAGACCTGTTGTATCATTTTTATTTTACTTGAAAATGGGTGTATGACACCCGAAACGTCGTAAAATGTTGTTTTAATTTGTACACATACACATGGTGTCCAAGTTTTAACATAAAATATTGTCAATCGAATTTCTAATGTCTCTGTAAAAACAACAAGAACTGAAGCGGTTTGAACACTCACACAACACTATGATGATAAATAATTAAAATGTATTTATTAAAATATAAAATATACAATAATAAAATTTGGTATAAAATATTAAGGCACAAACTTAGAGAAAGAGATGAAAATAAATTGAATCATATTAAAAGTTGTGACTATTTTTCGATAACTGAGATACGGCTGGAGAGCACACAACACGAGTCAATTTCGAACATTATAACATTGTCAACATACAGTAAATCAAAACAATCATTTCAAGACAATGAACACCCTCATTTGATGCGAGATTTCACGAAATTCGAATAGAATAAATATCTACTGGTTTCATTATTTTGGGTATACTATATAAAGCTACACGATAATAAGAAAACAACAAAAAAACGCTGCTATACGCAAAAAAACAATGGATTTTTCAGAGAACATTGCCATCAAAACCAAACACGAGGTACAAGAAGCGCATTTTTCTGGGAAACAGTACGCCTTACATTGTTCCATTGTTGAACCCGGAGTAAACAAATTTGTGTATCATTTGAGTGACGATACAACTCACGACCCATCTTTCGTTTTTGAAGTCCTTGAGGATATTTCTGATCGTTGGGAAATCCGAAATGAAACAGTTATCATTAAAAGCGATAACGCTCCCACTCAATATAAAAATAAATGGGCTTTTCATTCATACCATTCTCTTGCCAACAAGTACGATGTACGCATAATTCGTCTGTACGGAGCAGCAGGTCACGGTAAAGGGCTAATTGATGCCATGTCCGCCTTCGGAGTTAAATCTATATTAAGACGAGACATCATTGGTTTGGACGTTTGGTTTGTCGACAGCCAAGCGATTCGTGACTATCTCGATATCCGGAAAGATCCCAGAATGAGTTACACAGTCGTCAGTCAAAAGCAAGATGACAAAAAGCGCATGGCGAGAGTTGAACGGAAGATCGATGGTTGTATGGCAATGCATCTGTTTGAATACAAGCCTAATGAGAATTCTGTATATATGAAAGAATTCTTATGTGATTGTGGTAACTGTTTAAATTTAGAGTTTGATGCATGTTTGAGAGTAGATGGTCCTGATGAGAGTCAAATGGATAAAGTTGAGGAATCCGTAGAAAACGATGATGACTGTTACCTGGATGAAGAACAAGATCGTGGTCAACACATTTTTGAATTTGTTTCGATTCCATGCTTTATTGCCGTAATCTCATTTAACTCCTGTGAGCCAATTTATTTTATTAAAGTGATTGAAAAAGGAGTTGCAACCGATGTAATGAGGGATCGTTACGGACACTCCATTAATTCTGACGAGTGTTTCTTGAGAGGAAACTATCTGAAGTCTGACAGGTCTCGCAATATGGCTTTGAAAAGATTCAGCATAGTTCCTGGAGATGTTCTTTGTGATCCTGTTGAAGTGTTTGAAGCTTTCGTTGATATTGATCATGACAGCCTTTGTATGCCAAAGGATATCTATGTGGAACTTGTTTTAAGAGCATCGTAAATTTTTACAATTTTGCCTTGGACTAAGTTAATCTCAAATTACTCTTAAATAAGTCATAAACAGAATACTATACTAAAGATTTGCACACCCTATATCGAATTTGAATATTGAATCGTATAACTGATTCTTATTATTTCATTGAAATTATCTACGTCCTGTTTTTCGCTTCTAGTGTAGGATATTGAACCTAGATTTTATGAATTTTAAAGACCAATAACATCATAATTCACTCTTTTGAAGGAAAATTTATCATTGTAAATAAGTATTATATGTTCCTAATTATTATTTATCCAAATTTCTAAATTGTTATTTAATGAAAATTTCAAAGTTATAATTCACCAAAAATTATTTATTCAAAGACCACATTTATCTCGAAGTACTCATTAATTCTGTTGCCAACTTTGATTTGAATGAAAAAAGCATAGTCAGACAATTTATTCTGCCAAATTTTCAAATCGCTATAATGTTTTAAGAGTGATTATTGCATGTTTTCGAAAAAGTTAGGCTTGTGACTAAATCGCTCATTACTTACTCATTTCTGAATAAATTTTACTCATCACAGTTTTTACTGGTTTCCAAGATGTCAAAGATGCTTTAAAAATACAATTTTACTATTTTTTCGAAAAAATGAGTAAATCACGAGCAAAAACTCAAAATGACCAATATTATCGCGACACACTCCTAATTTTCAAAATTGACCTTGTAGGACCAATAGTATCTCTACAAACTCCAACCCAGTGAGTTTTCTTGATCTAATAACGGTTTTAACCAAAGTTATTAAATATTTTGTGATTTTGCTATTTTTCATTTTACAACTTTTTCGCACAGTCAAGAAAAAACACGTCCATAAACAAAAACTTTTGGTTAATATAGCGCGTTATTGACAGTTGTTGTTCCTTTCGTTGCGTTCTCACCCACACAAGGTGTGAGTGAAAAGCAACAAGAAACCGGAGCGGTTTGAACACTCACACAAATCACATATAGCAGTTTTAGGCTATGTGATATAAACTGAATAGCACGATTAGATCCTTGCGAAAAAGTTATGGCTCATCACACAAAACATTTGCTACTTCACTTGCTACTTACTACATGCGTACGAAAACATTGCTTGCTTTTGTTTGACTCCATTTCGAACATAGCCTACTGATAGACCCGGACTTTACTGCGTTCCTCTGGGTCTATTATGTCTTGTTAAATTTTCTGTACAGAATTCTCAAGTTGTTGAGAATCGAGAATCGGGTAGAAAAACTACAATATAATAGAAGCAGTCAATCGGTGAATGTGGTCAGTAAATGACGGCAGAAAAATGTTTTGTCTTCTAGCGTTCGGATTTCTCAACATTGGTTGGGGTTAGCATCAATTTTTTGTAAATCTTTTGTATTGTTGTTTGCAACATGCTTCAAGCTCAGATGTTCAAAAACAACAGCTGTCGTTCTGTATTAGGGTGTGAAAATATTTAGGTGGAGTGTGTGAAAATATGTGCGCTCACTTCGAAAGTTATAATGCCAGGTGGATGGTTCGATATAGAGATATCATTCAACTTTGTCCCCAGTACCCATAATTTTTAGACACTGTAACCAATCAGAATGTTTCAATTCTCCATCCTCGCGATATATACTGGTTTCCACAAAGCATACTCCACTTGAACAATATTCTATTCATAGGGGTATTTGTTTTTTCCGGCCATATAAACTGATCACAAATAACATGAAAAAGAAAGCAGTAGTGGGAGATATGGACCTTCAGATCAAAAAAAAATTTGTTCATTGATAACTTTAAAAATTTTTCCCCATTTGGACATTTTCTGTCGTGATCCCCGCCCACTTATCTAAAGGTTTATTATCGTTTGTCAGAGAACTACCAATCTCGTTCTCATGACTTCTTACCTGAAGGAAGTAGGCTTTTTTTTGTCAACACGTCCTGGGATCGAGGTTGAGTGAACTATGTAATAAAAAATACATGAAAAAACAAACAAACAAAAAAATGCCGAATAATCAACTTAAAATCTACTGTTGTGCAACCACAAGACACTATGTTTCAAACTCCCAAATATAGTGACAAAGTGAATTGAATCCACGGGCTTAAAACTAGAATTCAACATTGTGCTCAAAAATTTGTTTGAGTTTGGCTCAACCAGCGCAGCTTACAAAACAACCGATTTAAAAAATATTTCCGCAAACTAGTCTGGTAAACAAATCAGAGGGTGAATCTAAAAGTCTAAAAGCTACCTATTTTCGTCCTTGTGCTCAGCTGATTTGAAATAAACGAAATATTTGAGTACCAATGTGTTAAGCCTCTGATTCACACTTATGAAGCAATTTTCAGGAAAAAATTACCCTGGGTTCAAGGTTGTTTTCAATGTAGTAAATTCGACTCTTATTACCAAATGTTCTCTTAAGGGTCTGTTTATATGGAGGTGGGATGGCTCGGTAAATGAGCTGACTCACTTGCCGGGCTGGTTTTTAAATTGTGGTGAAAAAACCTGTCCTGTAGGCGGGCTCTGATAATCTTAGAACAATAAAAATATTAAACAACACAGAAGCTATAACTGAAATATTAATAACAGAAGAAATTGATTACGTAGGCATGAAATTTCTGGCCCAGCAAGTGAGCTGAATGAAGTGTTTATATGAGAAAAAGTTCATCTCGCTTACAGGGGGAGGGAGGGGGTTCGGTTGTGAGAAATGAGATCCCGCCTACCGAGCCAGCCTGGTTGAACATAAACAAATGAAATAAAGTATAAGGAAAATAGGGAAAGTGTGAGATCTCGGTAAGCGAGCCAACCCGCCAAACGGGCTCATATAAACAGCCCCTTACCGTGACAAAATTTTCAGAAAAAAACAATCAACAAGATTTTATTTTTGTGCATGACCTGCATACTATTTTTCAAACATAAAATGGTAGCTTGCAAATAATATACTGAAGTAAAATGGTAGCTTGCAAATAATATAAAGTTAATAAAAGAGAAATACAAATACACGAACGATCAAAATTTGAAATTTGGTATGACCAGATTTGACACTGTCTATGAAGTCGCTACGCACTATTTTTTAATAGAACATACAATGGTAGCTTACAAATAATATACCAAAGTAACTATAAAAATAACAAAAATTAAAAATGCGTTCGTTCTTGGGTAGTTTTTTTCAACACCCTGTCAACATATGGAAAAGTTTACAAAAAACAAATACAGATATTATGTCTGTCAATTATGAAGGATGTCTCGGAATCTTTTAAAAGAGCAATTGTCAAAGCTTCCTCGTTATTTCCATCAAGCTTGTACTTTAGCGCATACTCGAAGAGCTGTGGTTGGAATATTGTGATTTCCTCCTTATTATCCTGGGTAGTGACCTTAGCTATGCGGTTCACCTTCAGTTGCGAAGAACGTGAAATAACACAGCATACGCATTTTACAAATTCGCAGTCGGGAGTAAGGTGATTAAAGTCCTTACCACACTTGTGACATTTGAGTTGTCGGTTGACAATCGCAACATCAGTAAGAGGAAACTTTGCTTGGCGATATAACTTTGGCGCAGGTTTCAAAATGAATTTTTGTTGTTGTTACTTCGAATATTGTTTCCGGACCCGTAGCGAGCACCTTGTCATCATCATGTAATACACGAACGATTGCATTGGAAATTTGGTATGGTCCAGTTTTGACACTATCTATAAAGTCATTCCATAAGGTCAATGGAATTACATCGGATTCGTCGAATAAGTACACTTCCATCTTCCGTGAAGATCCTTCTCTGAAGTTTCTTTCGTAGCAATCTATATAACAATAATAATACGCTGACAATGGATTTTCAAGTGGGGGAAAAGGAGGAGAGGTTGTGTTCTTAATTGATACAATTTTCATGCAACTTTGTGTGGGTGTGGTCTTCACTTGTTCAGTTGTCGAGCAGGCAAAATGAGGCATAGCTTACTCGCATGTAAATTTAATTTACCTTTTTTGTCAATGTATCCTATGACAGTAACTTCTTGCCGATCATACGAATTCAACTTGATGTCTTTAATTTTAAGTTTTGGTGAAATAGATTCGAAAGCTTGCAGTGAGGAAAAGATGCTTTTTCAACTTGAATTTTCGTTCCTCTGCTTATTTGAATGTCGGTTGCAGCATTATTTTTGAAATTTGCTTTCCTTTTGAAATTCTGCAACTTAATCGGTTATTAATTGCAGCAACACCAGTAGGAGCCACAAGAAAAACTTTGGGTTTGTTCAGGTCCTTAGATTTATATGAAAGTACCTTGGACATTGTTCGATATATGGTTTTAATTAGATGTGACTTTCCGCAGCCACCAGCGCCAGTCAAAAAAATATACAATGGTGTAACTTCTACTTTTCTTATTGCCGATAAGTTTTTTATATACCTGCAAGCCCAGTCATATACTAAATCGAACACTTGTCTTTGTTTGTAATTCAAGGATGAAATCATGGGATTCAATTCTGCATCGCTCAGGAATTTTGAACTATTTGTTGAAACATTGATTTCACTGTCAAAAAGTACAGCATCTGCAACAACATTTTCATCATCCACAATCTCATCTATTGTTTCAATCATTTCATCTTGAACTTCATCATTTTCATGAGCAGTAAAAGCATCTTGATTTGTAAGCAAGTCTGTACGCAAGTTTGATAAGGCAGTGTCAATTAGATCACTAAATGGCTCAAATGTTTGCTTATGTTCATTTATGATTGATAATACACCAGGTTCGTTGAGTTTTTCAACATAACTACCAGAAGCAGATTTCAAGTCACATTCATTTCGAAATGGATAGTATAACATTAGCAAATGATGTGCATATAACTCAGGGTATTTATGTTTATTTGGTGTATATAATCGTAACACTTGTTTAACTTTACGACACTTCAATTTTTCATTGGATGACATTAATGGCAATATTGCAGGGAACCAATTTGTTATATATGTTCCTTTCTATGTTGTCATCACGTAATACAGTTGGCTGGCTATCATTTTCATCATCAAACCTTCCAGCAAGGTAATAATTTGCAAGAAATTGTGCGTAGCAAAATTGATCAAGAATGGCATATTTTCCTTTTGCAAATGTTGGGTTGGGTCTATCGACATACCGATCTAGCATATTTCTTTTAAATATGTCAGTACTATCTTCAGGAAGTTTATCAATTTCATGTTTACTGCGACACATTCTATAGCGCTTTTCTGGGAGGTTGGTGTTGGAAAATACAACTTTTGGAAATGTTTTCCTGAGCCAAAGTTCTGGCATTATTAAATATACAGCTTCTTGAACAGAACATTCCCTTTTTGTAGTGAAAACCTGTGCAATTAATTTCATTTGCTCAGTATAGGATTTATTTGAATTGAAAGCTTCTTTCGCTGCTTGTTTCATGGCCTGAGAAGTCTCATCTTCACATTTTGAGAAATATGCACACATATATGTCACAGCCTTGTAGTGGTTGAAGACAGGTTGAATATCAATATTTGCTTCCCATGCTAGAAGACCTTCATCAAAGTAATTATTTATGAAACACGAATCAGGCGGCCTCTTCAAATAAAGTTGAAAGTCGTTATCGTTAGAAATACTCAAAGCATTATAGTATTCACTTTCTGGAATATCAAGTTCATCTAATATTTCTGATATTGTTGGAGTAATCTCGAAATTCTCTTGATTGGGATTCAAAATATTTTTCTTTTTTGGATTCAACTTTGTGTCAATATAGTCTTTAACCTTATTTAATATGACTTCCTTATTCTTCAAAATTTCACTACGTTCATCTGGATCTATATCTTTTGACAGTGGCAAAGCAACAATAGTCCTTTCGGAAAAAAAAAGACCAAAATGATACCGACATGTTTCATTTGTATACTTTCGACAAGACTTAGAATGATAGTGCACCTGATAAGTTCTTACTAAGTCAAATAATTCACGTTCATGTTCACGATCTGGTACATATGCTTTAATAATTGCATCTACGAATTGTATGTATTTATCAATATTGTTTTCAGTCAAAACAGGAGCATTCAACACCCACAAAAAAGAATGAATATGAGGACTTCCACGAATCTGAAACTCTACACGAATTGCACAGTATTTAACCTTACCAAGAGGTCCATCAACTACAATTTCCTTAAAAAAAAGCTCAACACGATACTGAAAATGCCTGGCAAGTAGAACAGGATTCAAGTTCAAAAATCTACATCTTTCAAAGTATGTTAGGTTGATTATTTCCTCATCAGTCAGATTCTCACTATTCAATTTTGCTATGATAGAAATCAATTCATTCCATCTTAAATCCGCACAGGTCAATGTCATAAAAAATGTTGGGAGACCGAGTTTCTTAACCATTGCTAGAACTTCCGAGAGAAATCGCTACCAATATGCTGGGGTACCTTTGATAGGACTCATAAATTGAAAACCTTTATCTTCAGCAATACAAGACTGCACTGTTTCAGAGAAATTTTTGGACAACATACCAGCTGTGAGAGAATCTGTCTTAACCTTTTTCACAGCAATATTGATTTGACTACTCATATTGAGTTGTTGCAGAGTGGACAACACATAAAAAATGTAATCAGAGTTTGAGGCAAATTTTTGTTTATAATTCAACAGCCGCTGATTAAAATACTTTGTTGGACTAAGCTTGATATCACGTTCAACTTTGTAGCCAAACTTACCAGTTGGGAAAAGATAAGGATGGGCTAATTCCTCACAAAATTGATCATTCATCATTGAAAATGGTATTTCACCTTCTCCTGGTGCTATGCTAATATCCTCGGCTTGTGGTACATTTGACAACATCATACTTTCATTTGCATTAAACCTATGAGCATTTAGTGGATTTTCAACTTCTTCAAGTTCATGATCATTGCTTTCTGAAGTACATTCTGTTTCTACAGGGTCACGTATATCTACCAGTGAAGACGGAATCAAGCTTTCATCAATGGTTATATCAGAATACAATGGGTTGTTCTGTTTCAAGTAAAGCAAAGCCAATTTCACAGACTGTGGGTTGACAGCTTCAAAATATACATGTCCACGAAATGAAAGTTTACGCTTCAATTTAATCATAACTATACCGTTACTGTCACCTCCATGTGGAAGTGTACCAACAATAGTTTGACAATTAATAGGGACATTGCAAATAGTTCCTTTTAGCTTGGGAGATTGACTTTTCGGCATAATTGTTATCTTTTTGAACAATATTCGTCTAGCAATAATGGTCTTTTCCAACCTATTAAGTGTTTCTAATTCATCAGGAGAATCAAACATGTCTAACTTGTTACAAACAGCCTGTGCAGGAATTTCAGATTTCAGCAACTTCTTATGGCAAGTCAAACAAATATAAGCACTCCCATCACTGCTTGAAACATAACATACAAGGTCAGTTGTGTCAATTTTGTAATTATCATTATAAAAGACAACTACAGATTTTCTATAAAGACAACGATTGCATACAATACATATAAATACTGGTCCTTCTTTTATAGCCTTTTTAAAATTTTCAATTCTTTTCAACGTGCTCATTCCCTGAGATTTTTGTATTTGATGGAAATCACAATTTCGCTTTAACTTTTTCAGATGTTCAGGACTACCTATTTTGCTTTGATATTTATCTCGTTGTGAATCTCGCTTCTGTTTCAATTTGGATTTGTGCTCTTGGGTGCCCATTTCGCTTTGATATTTATCTCGTTGCTGTTTTAACATGGCATCATGCTCTTGGGTGCCTATTTTATTTTGATATTTAACTCGCGTTTTCTTCAACATAGATGCATAACTTGGGGATGTTCTATCAGAAGCACTTTCAGAGAGCTCAATACATTTACGCTTTCGTAGATTTCCACGAAACCTTTCGAGAAAAATCTTTACCTCTTTCACCACATTTCCGTTAATCAAGATTTGCACATACTGGATATCACATTGGGTATTTCTGAAATCATTGGAATTATCTCTATAAAAGTCACTTATATACTTATGTACCTGACAAAAACTTTTAAACTTCAAAAGAACTGAAAAACCGTTTTGGCAGCATTGGCCTTCTTGATCTCTACTATGAGGATCAAATAGATAAATGAAATTTTTATCCCATATAATCGCTGAGCTATAACCACATGTATTGAAAATTAATCCACTACCGATTGTGCATGGAGGCATTATCTTATGAGCTTCAAAATAATCATCATCACTTAACAACACTGAAAATCTGGCAAGGTAGGTGATATCAACATTGAAAGCTGCAATCTCTAATACTGAAGGTAACTCTTGGAACTCTATTGACCGATTCAACCCTAACTTTTTGAAATTAATATTTCCATATTCTAAAATGCTGTCCAAGTCAAATCCCTTCCAAATTGAAATTTTTTTTATGGTTGACCAACAAATAGCTGATAGGGAATTGCACATACACTGTACACCAGCAGTTTCACCAAACCTGGGATCACCTTGATTAAATAAACCAATAACAGACTTGATGAAAAAAGTAGGTCCGGGACTAGTTTCCACATCTCCACAGCAAAGCAATAGCAATTTTGATGCACATATCAACAAATTGCAGTAACAATCTACTATCAGGAAACAAAACAAAAAATATTTCAAATAAAAATACAATGAATGATCAAAAATTCTTAAGTAAATTTCAAATAAGAAGTTCCTATTACAGTTGTCATGCTTGTTATCGTTTCTATGGTTACAATAGAAAATACCCATACATACCCGGTGATAGGCCTGTGCAGTTGTCATTTTCGCAGATATCAATGATTGTATGATTAACCAAGTAACCACTGTATTTACGAACTTAACACCAAACAAGTGAAATATAGCTAATCGTATATATAAACGTTGATTGCGTTTGTAACAGACAGAAGGGAAGTGTGCAACAATAGCAACACAAGACAATAACACTAGCTAATGATTATAATATTCAACAAGTACGGTCAGAGTATTTTCAAGTATATCAAATAAATTTAATGGGTGCTTCAGAATTTAATGGGTGCTTCAGGTAGCATTAAATTCTTCTCAATGAGGAAACTTCTTTCTCCCCAATCGATTCCTTCGCTGGAGATGAATGCGTGCTGCATGCCAGTGGTCAGTCGAGTAAAATTGATGTGATTGGACGGTCGGTTGAGAATCATAGAAATGTCTACTTACGCGCGCGCGGTTTGTGGTGGCTTTGATTTTGATACTATTTGCGCCCCTTTCAACTTTTCGTTACCACCATGACAGAACGCAGCCCATACAAAATCACACATTTCTACGAATGTGTGAAATAAATCTTTGCCATATATTACTTATAGCTTCAATAATTAAATTTATCTAATTTAACTCCAATACTCCGGCCCCTAAATAAACCCTTTTTTCCGACCACACAATAGTAATATATAAAAGGGCTAATTATTTTTTCTAAGAGTTTTGGCAGCAATGGTGTTTATAGGGTTAATTTTCTCAACTTTTTTTTTTTAAAATAAAACAGTCCATTATTTTTTATTGCATTGTTTTGAAAGGCTCCATAGTAGCTGCTGCTAATCGGACAGTGAAAATTGGTCATTCCATACACAGCTATCAAAGGTTCACTTTTTTGACAAGGGAGCTTCTCGGCTTAAATTTTTCCAAAATGAACAAGAATTAGGAGAGACGACAAAAAAGCTAAGCCACTATGACAGTAACGTCGCACGTCAGTTTGAGCCCTCACTACAGGCAAACCGTTGAGAAACATCGAGTTCGGGCACGTAGTACAGGTAAATAGCTCGTCACAAATCCAGTAAAACGCATATAACGCCCCCTAATTATTTCCAAAACTAGAAGATCAACAGATTGTTTAAGGACAAAAATGTGAGTAAAACAATAAAAGTCAAACGTCGGCCGAATATGGTTACCAGGGTAACAATATTTGACACTGTGCTGTAAAATCCCTCTCTTAATAATGTCCAAATTCTCCAAATTTTATATGTACATATTTCGTTGATGTAGCGAATTTGTACCCTGTACATAATTCTTAAAATTTGTTTACTCTTTACGCATGACACCATTAAACAAAGAAGCGTCTTTTGCTATTTCCCGTAACTATACCGAGATCTGGGTGTAAATATTGGTTATAAATGTCAAGGCTCACGTACGTTCTTATTAAACTATCCTTCCAAAATAAAAAAACGTCTGACATTTTTTTCAAATTACTTTGACTAAATACGGCCTAAGTATAGTGTGAGATGTTAACAATTTGATCCGATCCATATTTTTTTACGTCATGAGAAAATTTCTGATTAGTTGAAAATGCAAGTGCGACTGTGTAATTGACAGAACAGTATTATATCTTTACTGGACAAATTTAAAACTGAATTTTCTGTACTCAAGTATGAGATATAGTATTTTGAAAAGACACCGTCATATGTCAATGACGTTGTCATAACTTTGTAACATAGAAGGTTGTTTGTTTTGTTATCCGATATCTGTCTATTACAAAAAGCTTAACGATGGACGAATTAAGTAATTTATATCATGAAAGCACATATATTTCCAACTTCCCATCTTCACAATAGGGAATATTCCAAACAAGAACGGTGCTTTTTACAACGGCGTTGTTAATAACTTTTCATAAAACCCTTTTATAGAAAAAGCGCGCTAAAATTGATTACGAAAAATTAAACGAAAGTGACGACATGAAAAAAACTATGGCTGTATCAAAACTGAAAAAAAAATACACAAAGAAATAGTAATAATACTTTCTTTTTCGGATATAGGGCGCTGTCCTTCTGTTGTAAGACCTCTAATAAAGCAGAAAAGAATGTCAAGTCTTCATTTTATAGTAGACACGTATTCTTATAGAGATTTTTCTCTGCCGTTAAAAGTCCAATGATAGAACTGACACTTGTCAAATACTGTTAAATATAAAAGACACAGTATAAACTTTCGGAGCTTTGAGGCCTTTTCGAGCAAAATCCCATAATTTCGAATAAAAGTTGAAAACAAGGCCATATAAAATATAGCATATGAGGTTAATCAGGGTAAAAGGAAAGGTTATGGTACGGTAATACGTATATTTGATGAAAAATTTATTGTTAACGTAAATGTACATAGGATAGGACGAACCAAAAAGAGTTGAATTTAAAAGACGACAAACTTAATGGTCTCTAACTAAAATAAAAATTGAACGGCTTTCCAAATATATTAACCAAATATTTGGATAGTAATAACCACTTGGGTCTAAATATAACTTAAAAGCGTTTAAAAAAAATCTGATTCACCATATTTCTTCTGATATAAAATCAGTCTTCTATTAATTAAAGACATCTCTGAGGGGGAGAGGGGGAGTTACAATTACAAGGAGGCTAGTATATGAAGGGGTCTATTATTTTAAGAATGAGGTTGAAGACGGGAAATAGAATGAAAAAAAATTCGATATCACAAAATCTTTTTCCTCTAACTAAATTTTTGTCTGAGTAAATGGCCATTTCCACGTCAATTGTCGGTTCTTTTGGCGCAGAGTTGGGGACGTTTACGTCGTCACTAAGTTCGAAAGGATTGCTAAGGTTCGGTTCTTCTATTATAATAAAAGATAAGATGCATGCAAGGAAATATATTGTGAAAGTGTCTTTTAGCAGAATTTTGCCATTTGAAATGTGAACTTGTCTTTATCACGTTTTTTACACAATGAAGTTTTTCAATAAACAAAAGCCGAATATATTCTCAAACCAAAAGATCTATGTAGATAGAAAGTTAACTACGGTTATCTTTAAGTATGCGCTATAGTCAGGTTTAATTATATCTCTTTAATAATTGCCGTATTCCGTCTGTCTATTCGTGGGTCTGTTGGTCTGTGTCTCTGTTACGGAAACACAAATTTCGATAGATAAAGGACGGGCGACCCCGTGGATTCTTCCACGGGTTAACGTCAGCCACAATCAGCATGATTCAAGAGAATGACCTTTAATAACTTAGTCCTAAGACGATTCTAAATATTGAGAAGTTTAAAACGTGGCAGCGAAATTCAATATAAGCCGTCTGTTTCTTTATATTTTAAGGTCCTACCTCAGTTGAGGCTTACGCGACAGTAGAAAATTTTGAAATTTTAGACTTTTATTTTTTGCCAACTCAACCCTGAATAAACCTCCTATACGCACAAGCCCGTGCCCGTAACTGTGCATGGACAAAAGCTTGTGTTAGAGAAGTAAGAAAATATAGCATCTGATATCACCTTAGGTTACAATCTAAGTTACAACAATTGTATTCACATGGTACATAGTAATTATCGACTAGTAATATAAACCCGCGGAAAAATCTACCTAAAATTTTATGTGCTTCTTTTCACACAGGTTTTTTTGTAAAATAAAATCAAACTTTTTTAACGAAATCGACAACAACAATAAGAATATTTAATTGCCCGTGACAACAAAGCAGTTACTTTTCCTGTGGTTTTAAATATAATTAACTTTGCCGGTCACAGATGAACGGACTCGTTGTATTAACAAACTACAATCGTGGTCACAATATATTGGGACCAGACAACAAATTTTGCAGTTCACCACCACAAGTAATTGCGTAGGCTCATTCTATATTAGATTCACACATCTTGAACTTGTCAAATTTCTTAAAATGTGCTAATTGTTGCTGACATCAGCAAGGCCATTAATCACGAATTTCGGGGCCTTCGTAGTCCCCGACGTGAATTTTATAGGTGTGCGGGCGTGCTAAAGAATGTAACTAGCAACTTTTCAACGCTCTGTGCCTGGTCTACTTGTGTGCACATGTAGCGACTTTGCAGCCTGCCGGCTGCAGAGCATTGACAGTTTGACTGTTTTGTCCATGTTTGGATAATCAATAATCAATTAAAACTTTTGAACGAAATAGAAAACGTTAATTGCCTGTGACTTTACCGTACAATAACTTATATGAAAGCGCTCGTTACGGTAAATTTAAATTAGTATCCAATAAAATTCTACTTCGCTTGTCGCAGACAGACGGACTGACTCGTCGTATTACTATAATTTATTCAGTGCATATTGATTCATAGAGAAGAAACACTAAACAGAAAAAAATATCGACACATGGTCATAACACTGGTCTTTAAGATTTTAAGCGCATAATTGAAATTCCTGAAATACTGTCTCCATCTAAATTTTTAGTTTTCTGACATGAGGTTAAGCATGCTTGACTGGGCCCTTGATGTTAGTATTTTTCGGTCTTGCCAACGATAGCAAGAAAAGTTTTCTAGGGAACTATAGAATGTTTTCAAACCTTTATGATGCAAGACTAACAAAGCCATGAGTTTTTTTCACACGTTTTTATAAACATAATTGATAAAGAACTGCTTCTATTCCACATGTAATATCGTATAGGGAGAGCTGCCTATCAATTTTTTTTATATTTAATCCCATTGTTCAATGGAAGTAATCAATTTCATGTTGATTTCAATTATTCAAATCGGTCAAGCATAAATTTATTTGGTGTTTTAAGCCTAATTACTATACCTGATTGCTTATAAAAGTATTTTAAAATGATTGACGCGGGAATTTAGTAAACATTTACAAACGCATGTGTATTGAATTATAATTTCTGCCTCATGATAAATGCTAAAGAAACGTTAATTTATAACAAACATAATCGACTGTCAGTTCTCAAAAAGATATCAGTCCATCAATACTGAAAATAATGACGTTTAACTCTTGGTAAATAAACAAACTATTATATCTTTTCATTGAGTATTCTTTCTTTTTCTTTTGATCCGTACGCTTTTGTTTGTCTACGAAACGAAAAAATTACACGCAAACTGTCATCCATGACCTTTCTCTTTACTTTTGTTTGTCAAATATAACTTTCTTGACAGTAGAATGCATCTATTTTTGTTGAAACATGTTATCTAACTTTGCACGATGTTTCGGCGGTTGAAAATAGCTATATCATTGAATGCTAAAAGTTGCAGGTTTTGGTTGGCGAGTTTAAGCTTACTTATGAGAAAATAGGCCCTCTGCTGACATCAAATAAACATCAAGTCATTTTGTAAGCCGTGTTAATCTTTTTGTTTTATTGTAAAGTCAACAGAGGAATATTTTTATTGACTTATTGATCGCAAATAATTAATGTTTAAAAAAGAAAGCGATATTTATAGAATGTCATTTTCCCGTTTCATCTAAAAGTAATTAAGTCATTTATTGACAAACGCGATTTAGGAAAAGAAGTGAAAAATATAAAGGAGAAGAAAAGGTATTATATGCAAGTTAACACATTAACTACATCATTATCAAAACTGATTCCTATTGAGTTGAAACGAATTAAATAGTAATTATTAAAAGATTGTTAAAAGCAAATAAATCAAATAAAAAAAACTGATGATGTATTGTCAACCAGAGTTTAGTTATCATATGCAACCGGAATATCAACAATTTCAGCAACATCTTCAATATCAAGGAAATCATCTCCAGGAGTATCAGAATGGAGGAATATCACCTTACAGCCCTACCACACCTTCAGATAGACCATCGCCTTCCTTTCGAATTGAGGATATCTTACTGCAGAATAAGGGTGGTCCAACGCAGCCATATGGTAATGTGTACCCTATAGATCAATCTTATGCAGCTTTTCAAAATGGAAATTTAACGCATGGTTGCATTGGTGAACGAGAATACGAAGGTATGGTATATCAAGAGTTCGTGATTTAATATTCTGCTAGGAATTTCTAAAATCTGAAATTTTCTTAACATTAACTACTTTCAATTGCGGGAGAAAGAAAAATGTCTAAGTACACTCTGAATGAAAATAGAAAATCTTTTTTTTTTATTAATTCTGCCTTTGATCCTTAAATATTTATACAGGCAACAAATGCCTTTTTTCTTCAAAAGAGCATATTAATAAGAACGTTTCAGAAAATGTTTGTGTAAATTTAAGAAACTCGCTACAAGCCCGTGGAAAAATCCACATGTCGGATAATCAAGTCCACGTGAATTGACATGTTGAAAAATGCACGTGAATTGACATGTCGGCAGCTGGCACCTTTGGCTGGCAGACAGGCACCAAGTATTAGACTATACACTATGGATCTATACGCAAGGCACGTTAAAAATACGGGTTGTCATTATGGTGTACTATTTCTACGGTGTTGTTCAAGTTTTAATAATTATTGTTATTGTTGTTGTTGTTGTTTATGTTGTTGTAGTTGGAGATGTTTCTTTTACAATTTCTTAAGCGTATCTGTCTAGCTAAACACTTTACTTACATTCACCCTCCTCTGTGTTTATCCCTTTGAATATATATTAGGATTAGCACTTCCAGTGAGTTATTTACTTGCACTGAAAGAAGAAATAAATAGTATAAATAAATAAATAATATATGGCTATTATTATTTTGTTTTAGTCAGAGTTAGTTTTTGTTTATCTTTCACATAAAAAGATATAGTAGATAATCGAAGAGGCTCTAAAAAATAAGAAATAATACTTTCTGTTTTTATATATATATTGTATATATATATAAAGTCTGTCTATTTTCAACATAATAAAAGAGATATGAGATTTTATTGACCTCATTATGTATGTAAATGTATGCAGACATTAAATACACTCCTGTGTGTTTTAAAGCTGCTATAGTATGTAAGGTTTTATTTATATCATGTAGGACATAGGTTTGCTAAGGTAGCTATAAATGATTTCATTTTATCCTCACAAAAAGCGATTGTTGTTATTGTGAGTGTAGGAAATGATAGGGTGGTACTTAGTCTTAGAAAGTGTCTGGAAAAATAGACTAATGGTACTATAGGTAGATATAGAAAAATTGGTAAAATTAATCAGACTCCGTAACTCAAAGTGTGTAAGTCTGAAATAAGCTTTAGACACTACTCTTTCTAATAGAAACGTCAGATTAAATCCAATTTTCTTTTTCAGAAAGATAGAGCAAAATACCAAGAGTTACACAGTTTGTTTAAAATTTCTGTATTTGCATTCATGGTGTAGGACTAGTGACTTTCAAAAAAGTGGAAATTTAAGCCGACGATAATTGACCTAATAATAAACATTTCTTCTGTCTGCCTGATATAATATTTGCATGACATTAAATTTTTCTTTAGGCGAGATGATTTTAATTGATAAGACTTGATTGTAAAAACTCATTAAGCTACCAGGGGCTTTTTTTGTCAGACATGAAACCATGAGGGTGGCAGTTTATTAAAAGGGGGCTGGGCTTAGTAGAATGAACATATACTTTCGATGTCACAAAACAATAACTAACAATAACAAAATTAAATCTAAAGAGAAAAGATTTTTAAACTGTCTCTTAGAACTTATGTGTTGGTCATGGTGGTAAACTTATGAATTACGCAAATTGAGCAGTTATTACGCATAATAACCCTTACCCTAACCAATATACATGATATCTGGGAAAACACGTGATTCCCATTTCATTATTCCCCGTAACATATATATTGTCGTTCTACGATAGTTACTCGCATAAAATATGCGAGCGTTATCATGGAATGTTTTTCTTAATAGTAAAATCACAAAACGTTCCAGACAAGCTATGAGAATGTTTAGTCATCTGAAAAATTGTGAAAAATACGCTGGCTTTCACAAAATCATGAAAAGTAACGCGAAAAACACCCTTTCGTTATAGATAGCTAATACTCCGTTCTTTTAACTATTTTAATTTGTTATCGCCTGTTAATTTACTTGGGTTATTAATTCCACCTACATTAATTGTCGAAAAACTTGTTTGTAAAATAATTGAAAACAAGCTCTAATGCCAACACGCGATAATTTAGACGGTGCTAAAGTTTAAAGCATAATGTCGAGATTATCAAATCCTAATATATATGATTTTGCAAATGCTTTTCTGCCTACTATAGAACTTAGTAAAGAATTTCTGATTCTTATAAAAATCTGGTCTCTTTTGTCTGACTTGTCTCATAGCTTTTCTCCAAAATACCCATAACAATTAGAAGTGTAATTTTTTTTTGTGAATGTTTGAAAGTCTTTTGCAAGTATTTAATATTATCTCCAACTCGCAAAAATTAATAGCTACTCGTTATCCTTTTAAACATTCATCCGCGAGAATTAATATCCGCTAGATACGATATTTTTTGACCCGTGAAATTAAGTAGCTGCGAAAGTTATTACCATTAAGGTAGACCTTTTAATTTGCGATTTAGAAACGCAAAGTCGCTTTATTTGCATTCTTATGCTGGATCTGAATGCTGGAAAAGGTTTGCCATAGGACGTAAGTTTCTACTTGAGGTAATATAGCTACTTTGACAGTTTTGACCCTTTCTAATTTTAACCAGCGTCAGCTATTGCATAACCTCCTCTCCTGAGATGAGAAACATTCGTTTCACGCCTTGTCAATTACGTACAACTTCTTAATTTAAGTTACAAACAAATTACCCATTGGCAAAATCTGTAAGAAAAACAGGTTTTACCAAAGAGGTTGAATAACTTTCATGCGTTGCCTAATTAAAATTTCACGATTTGTCGAAGGAATAATAAAACTTGCTTAAAAAATACACAAGGCAGCAGAAGTAATAAATAATTTCAAAACAATGCAAAATATAAGCTAATGTGGCCAGGCACAAAAAAGGCTGGTGACATATGGATTCCAGAAGTCAAATTATTTTCACAATCTGAAATGATTTTAACTATTTTACAAATTAATTTTCTGCTACGCCAATAGTTGTTAATACTTCCATGCGTTTAACTTAAAATAAAATCTAAGTTCTTAATTTTAAATTATTATTTTTAAAAATTACGTGCGAGCACGTTTTAAACACCATTTTTAAAATTATTACTGTAACTAGTCCCACCATTATGTCCTAAAGCGTGATAACAAAAAAAGAATTTGTCATTGCATGGGACAAACGTTGTGACTTTTACAATCCGTGAGAAATTAACTTTCACTTAATGTTAGTTGACTTCCGGTCAAGTGTGGAACGAATACGTGAATCGGTGTTCTTGAGATTTTATTGCTACTAATAAATAGGTTGTTATCCTTACTTTAATGTTATGGTACATTGTCTATAAGTTCGTAGAAAAAACTATAAAATCAGGGAATACAACACATCACCAGATGGAAAAATACCCATCAAGAATATAATTGTCATTTTTTTAATAGATTTACCCTCGAATTTAAGATCGAAAAGTGACAAGAATGTTTCTCATGAGATGGATAACACAGTATACATCCACACAAATAAATTCTTTTTGTTTGTTGTAAATCAAAGTATTCACACTTTAACAAATTTAAAAATAAGCATCGGAAAATAGGTAATTTGGAGTTAAAACTGTGACTTGTTTCAGCTGAAGCGTGTCAAGCCTGCTTTGATTAGTTTTATGTTTAAAACGAGCTTTATAAAGTCTTAAGGCCTGACTTTAATGCTACAATTTTTCATTTTTTTAAGAAGTTTTTTTATCGCTCTGCTTGTTAGTTTCGTTTTGTTTTCTTTCGTTTTCATTCTACTGATGTCGTCGTTTCAATTTCAATATTTACCTATGCAAAATAAAAAGACTAGAAATTATTAGCTAAAGGGCGTTACAATAAAGACTATTTAGAAAAAATTGGAAAATTTTCAAAATCTTTTAGGGATTACTTTCCCTTTTTCTATGTTTAAACATGCACCGCAGATTTCGTTTTTTATCCTTTATTAAGAATATAACATTTTCTGTCTCCGTATTTTTAATAGCGAAAGAATTAAAAAACAACAACTTGTTTACAAAGTATAGAAACTTTCACCAGCATAAGGCGCGAATTGATGTTGATACAAAATTTCGCTACAATAAACTTTTGGAAATTTGGCCATATCTTACATATTCGCAAAAGTTTTGCTGAATTTATTCCTTATGGATTTTATTTTGGATGAAGATTTTATTACTTTATCAATATACGATTGTTTATTTGTGTCATGCTAATCCTATCTTCTTTCCTCATAGGTAACAATCCTTCATTAAATCAGCTTCCTATTTACTTCCGGTTGAAATCCACTCTTCGCACAGCAAGTGGGCGCAAATGTCGAAAACCACGTACAGTGTTTTCCGAACTTCAACTTTTGATTCTAGAACGAGAATTCAGTGAACATAAATATTTATCAACTCCACAACGAACCAAGTTAGCAGACAGACTGGGATTGAATCAAACACAGGTATACTAGTTATGACATTTGCATACATCCGAAAGGTGATTTTTTCAAGGTGATTGCCTTTAATTTCACATTATGTCATATAGAAACAAAAGCTCTTGTTGACATGTTAAATGTTGTAGCGAAATACGATTTCTTTTTTCTGGCTTTCATAAGCAAAGCATAAGCTACTTTACCTTTCAAACAGGTGTAAATGCGCAATAACACCTTGGGACCAAGACTAGGTATATAAACTTGAATAAACCTCTTAATGAATTGAATTTATTCTCGTTGTAAACAAGTCTGTTTTGTATAATATGGTATGCTTACAGATAAAATCTTAACTTAGGTAAAAACTTGGTATCAAAATCGTCGTATGAAGTGGAAGAAAGAAACTAGCGAGTGCGATGCTAGCAAAACTAAACACATCGAAACAGAAGATTTGCTTCTAGATAATAGTAATAACCCCGAGCAATTTTCAACCAATCGCATGAGCGATAGAATCACGTGTTCTTCGTGATAAACAAAAGTCAAATAGAGCATGCTTCGTTTAAACTACACATCAAACGCATGAACATCACAAGAAGCCGTGTTGTAACTTCAAAGAGACAACGCCATTAGAGTTGCGAAAAACAAATTTAGCGTTAGCATAATCTATATTGAGATGGCGTATGGTTCAATTCGTGATTGACACGAATTTCATTGGCGCTCGAAAGCCGTCCAAGAATGTGTTCTCATTGCTAACTTCGGACGTGTTAAAATCGACGGCTTTTAAAAAGGACAATGAAATTCTAAGCATTTCGATTGTGCCTTGTACTGACGCTGACGTCATCATAAATAATAAAGTGACGTCATGGCGTTTTTCTTCTTAACTTCATTGATGGAGGTTGCTTCGAGATAAAAGAAAATATAGTTTTTTGTTGTTGTATTAAATGCCCAACAAAATTGAAGTTACGTTTGTACATATTTGTTTATTAATATTTAGTGATAAAGTTACATAACATAATATATATAGAAAAAAAAGTATGCAAGAAAAACTAAAAATTGTTGTTCCTTTATTACGATGACCCTCCATGGCTTTCTTGCCATTCTTTCAATTTAAAAGCACTTTTCTTTTATGAATCAAACAGTTTTATTCTGTATTTTAACACTTCTCTTCAAGCAAACTATAAAGGAATACATTAAACAGAATATCATAATGTATTTTTAATCTTAAGATTATTGTCCACTAATATATACATACTTATATTTTCAAAAACGCGAGCTAACAAAATCAAGATCAATCAGTATTACGCAATAGCGGGAAGCACGCAATGCGATATAAAAAGGACGGCGAACCCGTGGATTTTCCACGGGCTAACGTCTAGTATTACATAATGAAATTTACAGCCTCCCGCATTAATGTTTTCATTTGCTATTTTCTTTTACAAACATTGTTTACATGGCACCCATTAGGCATTGTTTAAATTGGCAACAGGTTGAATTGACATTAGGATAATTTTTGACGTCTGTTCTCTTTGAATGATTAAAAAGTTGCTTAACAAATTTCATGACGTTATTACATGAACCAAATACAAATTCAATATCGCCTGGGGTTTTTTTCGTCAATAACTCCAACGGAATATTTTCAGCTAGATTCATGCGGAATTGTAATGAGTCACGTATCTGCTGACTTTTGCTTCGAAAATACTGGTGTAAAAAAGTAAGGCGATATCATTCAGCAAAATGCTTAAGCGAAATGCTTTTTAAATTGACACTGTGCACTTTGTGATGCAAAATTATTTCTCAGCGAGATAGATTGTACTTAAATTTTGTTTCAACATTTATAGCATGTCGAACAAACTACAAAATATGAACCAATTAAAGCGTTTCAAGTTTTATATTTCACTGGGTGCTTTTACTAATAATATCTGTCCTTCAAGTTTACCTCTTTTGAAATGTACTAACTACACGACATATTTCTAATAAGCAAATGAAATTCGACAAACGTTTTATTTTTTCGTAGAAACTCCTTTTGGCAGGCTTGCATTTCTCTCTCGAGCTTTTAAGTGAGAATAACCACAACGTTGTAATCTTATTTTTATTATTATTATTATTCCCAATTAAACAAAAGTGAACAGAAGTAGTGTACCAAACGCAATCACGCACACAAAAAATCATGCTTGTGGGTCTAATACCACAGTTGGTATGAAACAGTGACAACTATAGTGAACTAAAAGGTACGTCAAGGTATTCCAATATTTTAATACTTGAACAGTTCCTTCTAATATTGGTGTAAGTTATGTCAGGAATATATAAGTCGGTGTTCTTTTTCAACTTTGGTAAAAAGTGTCCTTTTCTGAGACATTTTACGAAAAGGCGATTTAAGTGGCAAATTAACTATATTGTGCATGAACTTAAAATTTAATCTCATTGACGAAAGATTAAATATATCATTTTTTCCCCCGAATTTATAAACAATTTGTGGTCATAAGTTATGCGGGTTTAAAGTTAAGGATAAGAATATTTCATTAACGAATTATTTCATAAGGTGTATCTTTTTATCCTATGTTAAAGAACAACCAGTCCTTGAATCTGACTTGGAACAAAGCTCACTTTAGCAGGTGTTTTTGTTTTTGAGACACATATCCAAGAGAAAAATTAATTGTTTAACCCTATTCGGTCCGGGTTTTTTAGAACATACTATGACCGGAGGGGGGGGGGGGGGGGGGCTGATTCCTCAATAACTTTTCATAGGATTGTTCAAATTGAATCAAACTAGGCACACTTATAGTACGTCATAAAAGGAATAAAATGGCGGCAATAAATTTTTGCTTGCATCAGCACATTTTCTGTCATCAGAAGCTTGAAAATTGTTAAAAATGCCACTATCTGCTTAAAATATAATTACTTTTGTTCTAGAGCGAATTTTTACATTCTGTTTGAAGTTTCTGAAAAATAAATAAAATTTTTTAACATATCTTACGGTTTTTACATGGATCGGATAAAAAATTGCCAAAAATTGTCCGAAAACCCGTTTTTTTTTCGATTTTCGGGTGAAATTACGTGTCAAAATTAATTAAAATGATTCTTCTTGATGAAAAAAAGTTGTGCTGCAAGTTTCAAGTTTAAGGATAATCCTAACAGGAGTTATTATATTTTCCCCATTATAAAGATTTCATAGAGATTTTAGGGATAGTTTCGAGTAATGGCCAATATCAAAGCCTCTGAAAGGTATGGGACCTAAAAATTTAGCATGCAGGTGTCTAATAGATAAATGTTGAAACTCAGTAAGTATCATAGCCATATAAGAAAGCAATCAGGAGTTATTAAAAAAAAACCGTCAGGGGGGGGGGAGAAACCGCCCCCCCCCCCCTGAAAACCTGGGCTTTTATAATATTAAAATGAGCTGCAATTAAACTCAAAATCAAATAATACACAAATTTAAAATAAATTCCTGGAAAAAGTAGCCCTGTCAGAGCATTACAGGATGCATTATTCCAATAAAATCGAAAAACAGGGTGTTTTCTTACGGTAGAACGACTTCGCATGTGAAAATATATGAAAATATAAATCAGATTTATATTTTCTTTGAGGTGCATTTTCTTAAAAATACTTTACATTTTTTCACTGACAGTCAATGATTCCATTAATATAGCACGTAAGCTCTGTAGAAAATCTAAACCTATTAAAAACTAAAAAGAAATTGCCCTGGCAAATGCACTATCAAAACATAGTTAAAACGGGCTAAAATAACCTATTTTTGACAAATTGACCTCTCAAAAAATATTTAACAACCAAAAATGCGTTTGACACTCGTGAATATTAAAATACTATCCTTTGCAAAGTGGAAACAACAAAAATTAGAAAAAATAGAAAAACCTTACCCCTGACAAAATGCACTTCAAAGTTGATACACTTCGCAACTTTTTTTAAATAATCAACGTAAATAGAGAATTTCCAAGATAAAAACGCTGTATTTTCGCGTCGTTATCGCAAAAACGTTCTACTTTCTGATAAGTTGAAATTCTTTGGTAGCGCGAATGAGCCGCGCGAATAGCGCGACCAAGCAATGTAGTTTCAACTTGACAACAAACATAAACAAAAATGGCTGAATATCGGAACAAGCACGTCAAACACGCAATAAAGTATTTTTCTAAATTATAAATGCAGGTGGCTTTTACTGGAAGGCAAATTATAATTATTTTGCTTTTGAGAAGACGATTCAGACAAAAATATGCTAAGAAGAAGTAAGCCAGACGATTTTGGGTGCGCAAGATTTGTTTGGAGAGGAAAACAAAAGCAGAATACCACCTGCTTGTAAATGACATGCGACTATTTGATAGAGAATTCTTTTTCGGCAAATCTGCCATTATGATTTCAATGTTTTGAATTCTTAATAAATAGCGGCTTCTGATTAGTTGAAATATTTTTTATTCGCTTGGTAGTTCAAAAAGTTTGAACTTCTGGCGACCATTCGCGCGACCAACAGAAGGTTGCGTAAATGTTCAAAAATAGATTTTGCGCATGCTCAGATATCTATTTGCTAGAGTCGCGCGACTAAAGCGAATGAGTGGAAACCGGCCTTTAGTTTCGTGCGAGAGATTAACCAGATTGCCTTCTCGTGGGAGATATAGGCATCGAAACTTCTATTTTGTTTCATACTACAATTATCTACGTATTGTACATTAACAAAGTTATGTTTTCACAAAAGATAATAAGAAAGGAGAGGGTTCATTGCTGCTTTTTTTAAAAAATCAGAGTTTGTCAATTTTACCCACCCCCTGGTAACATAATTAGGTTTGTCGCAAAGATGCCTAACTAGATAAACTTAAAACATAGCCTTCCACCCTTGTACAATTAAAACAAACAAACGGACTGGAGACTAACTTGCGTATGAAAAAATTCTTCCGAAGCTTTTTTGTGAAGACTTTTGCAAAGAAGAGAAAGAGCGCTAGAAATTTTATCACAGACCATGCGGGCTTAATTATTATATAACCAGAACGTCACATATAATTATATTTCATTGTTATTTTAACAAATTATAATTTATGCAGCCAGGGGGTTGGAATAAATAAACGCGAAAAAAAAACGAAAAGCAAAATGTCGCTCCTCGTGAAAACATTCTACGCGACACGGGCTTATGTGAACGCATATTTGATAAATCAGTGCGATTATGTGAAAAGGCTATTGCATTATTCAATGAACCTGTGTGGTTATACGGTAAATTCATCCGATTATATTTGTGTGTTGGATTATGCTATAAACTTGTTTCCTAGTGCGATAAACTCATTCGATTATTCAATAATTTCATTCGATTCGACTAGGATACATTCGATGAAAATTAATTCAAGAAAAATATACACAGAGATCTAAAAATGGTAGGTGACAAACTATTAGCGAGCTAAGTTAGCAAAATAATCACCCCAAAACGACTCTTTTAGATACGTTAACTGAGCTTGGATTGCCTGGCCTAATTTCTCGATTTAGGGAGAGAAGATATAGATGTTGGGATAGTTTTAGCTAACGAAGATGAAGACCTAAGCCGTTTGGGGGTTAGAAAAATAGGTTATAAGCATTCTGAATACTATCCCTCAAACGCTTTGTGGAAATCCTTCTTTAGATGGATTTCCACAAAGCGGACGGTCCGTCCGTTCTAAGTGTCCTCTTCTTTCTGAATACAGTATTCTCTCTAATTAGCGGACACCGTTGGTGCATGAACAAAGTGTCCGCTAATTAGAGGTGTCCGGCTTTTGGAAAGTTTTGCAATCTAAGCTCAAATTTTGAAGAAAATGCGATTTTGTTTACGAAATGTGTAACTTAAAAAATTAGCGGGTACCGTGCTGGACACGAAAAAAGAAGAAAACAAGTAAATTGAACGTAATGTAACTTTTTTTAAAAATAGCAAACAAATATCAACATCACAATATCAACTAAATTAACGAAAAGATTTTTTAAAAAAACTTTACTTGGAGAAAAATTTTTTAATAGATTGTTGCTAAGTTCTTGACTCGAATAATTTCAAGTCTGTCTTTAAATGAGAATAAAGAAGTTCTTTCTTCTATATTGAAATCTTTCAAGTTTATTTATCTATCAATAAGAACTGATTTTTTACAAAACGAAAGCATTGTTGGACACATGCCACAAAACATATCAAAAAGATGTTTCATGTTCTTGAAAGTCCCAAACACTTCGATTACAGCTAAGGTTTGTGGAAAGAGGGTTAATCGTGGAAGTAAATATGGTCTGGAAATACCAGTTATATATAAGTTTTATGGACAACAAAAGTTGATTGACTGGCTTGTGAAGAAAAGGGAGGCTGTAAAAGCCGACATTTCTTGTTTTCATTATTTGTGTATGCTGCTCGCTAATTTTTTGCACTGTCCGCTAATTGGAGAGAAAAAAGCCTACAGTTGCCATTCCGTGCAAAAAAATTGTCCGCTAATCAGAGTGTCCGCTAATTGAGTGTCCGCTAATTAGAAAGTTTTATATGAAACTTTGACCAAAAAACGACCGGTGCATGGACAAAGTGTCCGCTAGTATCCGCCTTTTAGAGTGTCCGTTAATTGAAAAGAATACTGTATAATAACTCTTGCGCCCTAGCTATAGGCTTTTTTGCGAATTACTAAAGCATAAAATTCATATCAATAACATAGCGAAATCATTTATAAATAAAAGCCGAACTGTATCAGGCAAATTTCTAAGGTAAATTATTTGTCTCACGAGTCTAGACAGGTACAGCGAGTGTCATACAATATCTATACAAACTAGATATAGTGTAGTGTGAAGCATTACCCTGCAAGTAAATTTGTACAATCTACTTCTTGCTGGTGTACGCATGGTTATATTCTTCTATTTTACAAGCCTCCAGGAGCCCTCGCATTGACCATTGTGTGTTAGACGCGTTTTTGGAAAGTGCTGCTGGTAGATGTGTACCTAACCTATTTGCTTGCGAAAACATTGTAGATGAAGTAGTATAATTTTTAAAAGAAAAAAAAATAAGTTTGGTCAGAATTTTGAAACGAAACATTTCTGTAGCGGACACCATCGGATCTCGTATAGGTTTTTACTGACTTATCTAGTTTCAAAAACCCGCACTTGGGTACCAGGGTACAATATTTAAATTAATTACAAAATGAGTGTGTCTAGGGTTCGCTTTGACATTATATATTGTAAGTATGCTATTGTGCATTAAAAAAGAGTAAAAAGCCCAAAGTTTACAAATTAGTTTAGAATTCTGCTTTCTTTATCGAAGACGATTTTACATTTTAAATTTGTCCTAAGTAAATTATGGATAAACTTAATTTGTTTTCCTTGCAGGAATTGTTTTATACGACCCGTTGTTGGCCGTGTCCGCTATACAAAGGTTAGTTTTAAGGGTAAGGTAGGTTAAACCGACGTCCGTTGTAGGAAGGTGTCAGATAACAGCTGTCTACTATATGCAGTTTTCACTGTATTGTCAGTTTCTATTAAAAAAACAATGCATGTGATGCCGACTCATGATTATTTTAGTATCTTATTGCCAAAATCAAAGTCAGCTCAAAATTTAATCGACTAGCAATTTTTGGCCGGCCTAAATTTTTGTCACTCTCTGGAAATTCACTAAGGCTGTTTTTTTTCGCGCTTATTTCTGACTTTAGGGGTTAATGATATCGAGTATTAGCTAAGCGCGAAGACGTTGCCATTATAAGTAAAATTAACGCTAATTTAATTCATTTCATTGATAAAATACGTCCAACAACATCGAGGAGGACATTATGGATTTTCATAAAGCGAATTAAAAGAAGATGGAAAACCAAAAAAGAAAACGGACCAGATTTTAGGATCGGGATTTTCTTGTAAAGCAAGGACAGTACGGAGAATATAACCATCTTCTTTATACAAAAGTGCGTTCACGCTGATTTTCGTTAAAATATAATTTTTTTTATATTTACATGCGCCAGAGCAAGTGCGTTAATTAGTCATCGACGTCTCCATTAGACGTTTAAGAATTAAGTCCAATTAGCGCACATACTGAACGCTTTAAGGTTGACTTTCTTTGAACCCATTACTTCATTGACGCATGAAAAAAAGAGTTTGAAATAAATTACTTTCCTAACGTTAAATTTTGTTTGCCTTAATTTTAGTCGGACCAAACTTACGTCGCCTTAAAAAATTATTTATAGCTGAATTTTTTAGGGAGGATATAAAGTATTTTGAAACAAAAACACTTTAACGATGCAGTTGCAAAAGAACGATACGACAAAGCAATCTAATTGATAATCAGGATATCCTACGATAACAAGTTAAATTTGTTTGCTTACTCCGAAATTTTGTAACAATGACATGAATGGATTAATTTTTTTATCTAATAAAAAAGAAGTGTCAATCCATAAAAAGAATCACCGGAAGTATCATATTTCCAACACTCCATTGTTTGCAGCTACTACCCTGTTGATTGAAATGATTAGTCCGTGATTACGCTTCAGTATAATGTTAAGCAGGGCAATGCTCGTAACTTTATAGCATGAAATTTTATTTATAAAAATATCTTAAAAGAAAGATAAGTGAATTTCCCACCTTACTGTTTTGTAGAGATGAATTACTATTTATTTTATTTTTTGCTTACATTATACCTTTCCACAGAGCCACAAAAATCTGTCTCCAGGGTAAAACTATGAATATTATTTGGATCTTCCTTGTTATTCTTTAATGTATTACTTGGGTCGATAAGAACTAATAGTCGAAGCAGAGCTAACAAAAATAAAAATAAAGTTTCACATTAACTTCCACTCAGTACTTCCAAATCACGTTTTATTTGATGGAGCGTGATGTGGTAGGCACAGTATCATGATAGTTAGCACACAGATGTGCTTTAGAGTTTAAGGATTTCCATTGAGTGAACACATTGAGGTAATACATGAATTCGTTGTACACATTTTATAATAGACAAAAGTGAACTGGAAAATAGTTCAAATAACAAAGAATAACTGTTCTAATTAAAGATTATTGGTAAATGATTTCCATAACTTTTTTATCGTATGTCGACTACTTGCTATGACCTTCTTTTCCTGTTTTGTTTTATTTTGACGTTCAATGGTTACTTAAAAGAAAATTATTTAAAAGTGAAAACATGTTTAACCCTATTATACCGGGGGAAGGGGGGGGGGGGGGGGGTGGAGGGGAGGACTAGGCACAACTTTAGATACGCATGTGATTAAGTGCTAAAATTTTGTGACTATTCCTAACTTTTATTATTGCTTCTGATAAAAAAAAATTTGAAAACATTTTGTACTTTGCTGGGGGTATTGCTTTTTTGGACGGGGGTAAATTTTTTTGGAATCTTGAAAACCGTTGACATTCATGTAAGAATGTTATAAGATGTTGTATTGGTTATATAATTGTTTACATGTATGTTGGTTACTAAGAGGTAACCAAGGTGTTGCTAAGGTGATATATGGTTACTCGGGACAAAAAGCGGACCAAATTTGAAGGAAATATCGATCCAGCAAATTGACGTCATTTCGGATCCCAATGACGTCATCAAATTACTTTTTTACCTGGATTGAGTTTGTACTAAGACATTCTCCAATTGAGCCAAGTTTCATCACTTAAACACAAGTGATTCAGGATTTATGGCTCGCGGGCACTTTGTGCCCCCCCCCCCGCAGGTTACAAGGGCCAAAAAAGCTCAGGTATAATAGGGTTAAGTTCTTAGGCAGTTCATATCTTTCTTTTTTTGTTTAAATGTTTTTGATTTAACTTTTGAGCCAAACTGAAAAAAGTATAGCTTTTTTGTCCATACATCTAAGTCCCTTTGTTTTTGGGTATTAGAAAAAGAGTTAGCTATTACTAGCAGTCAGTAATAACGTACATGCTATCATGGGAAAGAACCTACTTTTTAAAACTCTGAAATACCTAAAACGACTTCAGGCTATCAATAGATTATTTTAGAAACTTATCGAAACAGTTACAAATTGTTTATTTTACGATCACCTTTTTAATTCATACAATATCCAATTCCATGCAAAATATCAAGGCCGACATGAGAGATTTACGCTCCATAGCCATTACTGCAATTTGACAAAAACTGTAATAAAATTCGAACGATATATGTATAAATATATATTTATGGTAGGAAAACACAATGGATAAACCGCTTCTGATAGCTGGAATCAATCAAAACAGGTCATTCTACATGTTTGCCAATAATTGAAAAAAAACACCCAACAAATACATATACACCTGAAAACAAAACAACAAGATGTTATTGTTATCTGACAAAACAAGGAAATTTAACTATTTTCTAATTATGCAACTAATGAGAAGAGCACGAGGTCGTTTATACCTAATTATTAAATTTTTCAACGATTACTGAAATTATAGGCTGTTACATAATGTCAACCCACGTTAAAAGGGTCTGTATAAAATGGCCAAACAAGATCGTAATGATATTACATTGCTTAAATACAAAAAAAGCAGCTGGCTGCTTATACACATAAAATATATATATTACTTTTGATCTTTGATTCAGCTCTATCATCTGTTGGTCAAGACAATGTGGACAATTATATTTTTGGCCTGTTTGTTTGCTGGTGAGTTGATAATTTACTTTCTGTTTTGTCTTCGTGTGTATGCAATAGCTTTATTTTACTATGATAATATACTGCCTTATATTATTGTAGCTTTGTGGGTTTTTTTTAAGTTATGAGATTCTTGTCAGCATAGACAATATGAAAATGCAGTTAACAAATTTTTACAAAGATATATTCTTTGCACAGTCAAAATAAGTCTGGAAACTTGATCTCATTTTGGCTGTGAATGGTATGTTTTGGCAAGAAAAACTACAATGGAATATTTTATTATAATTTTTTGATGCATATTTTTAAGTTGATTGTGTCTTTGTCTTTGTCTCAGCCTATGTGCAAAAAAAGGAGAAATAATTATTAAGAGTTGAGATTCGTATATGGATCATATTCTACCGAAACCAAAAATACCAGAAAATCAATTATACCATACGTGGGAGAATACAGATTTTAAGTTCAAGCAACACGCAAATAACCCAACAAATTGTCAACTGCTTTACAGAGGTCTTAAAGCTGAAAAAAAATAAAAAAAGCTAACAGATAATTCATTTCCGATGTAAACTTTAAAACCATGTAGGGTTTTTACCTTTAGAAACAAACCTTCATTAGCATACTCCACATTACGTCTTTTAACTGCATTTAGGCAGTTTCTATATGTTATTGTTAACTAGCTGTTGTCCAAGCTACAACGCGGTCTACTATTAATTGATTTAAATAGCTATCACCCACATTGTCATTGAATCAGTTAGTTTTTTGCAGATAGACCGATCAGTAAAAAAAAATTACAATGATACAACCAATTTCTGTAGCACCTTGTTTACCATAATTAATTTGTGTATTTTTAATTAAAGATCAAAGCTGGGTTAATGAATGTAATTACTTAATGGAATTACTTAATTATAGAAAGGATATGAATTCATCCTTGAAGTAATTAAATGTTATAAAAGTTTGCTACTTATTAAGTGATGGAGTTATGAAGTATATTTTCATCTTCTATTTTTGTAATATTACATCATCATTTTCTTTGATCTGACAAGGTAAAGATTTACTTACACAGCTGGTGAAAAATCGAAAGGAGAAAGAAGTGCAAAAAATTTGCGCGAAAATATTATCAGCTAGCTACGTTAATTCTCCTTAGGAACTCGGTACTTTCAAATTGTTTAGAAAATGTATTTTATTTAACCAAAAAAAAGTAGACTTAAGTGTTTATTTTGATCAAAGAATAAACCGTGCGTCTTCAGTTTAAGACAAACTTTACCTTTTTTTAACCAAACCAACAAGCTGTTCCCTTGACAACATATTGAATTTACTTTATTATTGTTGTCGTTCTAGGTTTACAAGCCGGCGAAAACCCGTATGAAAATTTAATGAAAGATGTTAAAGCAAATTTTCTCAATCTTGGGTTACGAAGCCGTAGCGAAGGTATGTATATAGCAATTTACTGTATTTACCAAGTCTTAATAGAAATGTCTTTGTTTATCACCTCGCTCTGGCGTTATCATATAAACTGGCTTTTAATGGGACTCGAATGTTACATTAGATGCTTTTCGTTTAAAGAAAAGTGTTATGTACTCTTAAATGTTTTTTTTTTGTTTACATTTTGTTATAAATAATAATAATAATAAAATCAAACCACCCGACCGCTTTTTATAACGTGATTTCCAATAACTTCATTTTTAGTGTTGCCACCACCAATTGATCTGTTGTTTGTAGTCGATGAATCAGCATGCATTGGAAAGCTGGATTATGTTATGTCGATGAGGTTGTTAAAGAAATTCCTCGACTTTTTCAGTGTTTCACCAGGAACAACTCGAGTGGGGCTAATCACTTTCAGCAGTCAAGTTAAAACACATTTTACGTTTGATACGTACACTAACAGAATAGGAATACAGTTGTCAATACTCAAAGCAAGGTAAAGCAGTTTTGTCCTGACAATTTCTTGTATTCGAATTGTCTTAATAACACTGACAATCCCATGTAATTCACGTTCTTTTTATTTTTAGCACATCTTATGCAGGAAATAGTTCTGCATTTCTCGGAAAAGCTTTAGCAAGAGCAGAAGAACTATTTCTTAGCAACTCTACCTTTACGCGTCCAAACACAAAAAGAGTTTTAGTGGCAGTAACCAATGGGGTGGTAGGAAACGATGCTGATCGCGTGCTTCTAAACTCAGTAGTAGATAGATTGGAAACTCATAATGTTAAGAGGTTTGTATTCAGTAACGGAAAGACAGTACATGGGGACAACATTGATAAAATTAAATCTTCCAGTGGAAACAACAATCAGCAATATCATTTCGCCTTTGAATCTTATGAAGCATGGAAGTGGGTGAATAATCTTTTGCCAGCTGGTAAGAAATTATATTGCGGAAAATATTAAACATTCTCCCTATAAGGTAATTGTTGTAAAAGCGACTTATAAAAATTAACTTAAAGAAGATAGCTACATCAGTCTTGATAAAAGTGAAATAATTGCATCGCGGATAGACTTTAAAAAAATTATGTATACCTAAAATTAAGTTGAAAAAGGTTTTACGAGCATATAAGAAAAGTAATGGTGAGGTTATAATATTTAATGATAAAAATATATACCATGTAAATATGACCGCAATAATTGTTTCTCTTACCATTTCTTCTTTTCCTTTATAGCTTATTACTTATATTGTAATGGTTCTAGCTCAAGTTCTTGGCATGACGTATGTCATCGCCGATGTCAATGTGTCAACGGTCACATTGTACATTGCCAGCGTGTACGAGAAGAAGCCAATTCAATGACGGTGAAAGACAGAACAAGATTTATTGATACGTACATTAAACTAACAAGCGATCCAGCCTACAGAGTGCGATACGAGAACTTTATCAACATCCATTCCAGGTTGGTGCCAGTGTTATTTTTTTCTCGGTGGGTGTTTCAGTGCAGAAAGGAAAAAAGATATTTTGTTAATTTTAAAACAAGTTAAGTATAACAATAGATCGCAATAAAAACACTGAATTTTCATTTGAGAGATATTATCGAAAATCCTTATTTTTTTTTATTTTTTTTTTTTTATTTTTTGTGAAAATAACGCGTTTTTATAGATCTAAAAAAACAGAATATCTATTTCTAACATAGGCATTTCTTTGATGGAATTCACGAGGCTTCACAATTCTTTCCATGGCATCGCTGGTTCATACTTATTTTGGAAAACATGTTAAAAGAAATCGACTGCCGTGTCACAGTACCATATTGGGATTGGAGCTTGATGTCACATGACCCTTTTAATCCAATGTATTTGTTTGGAAATAGACCTGATGGATTGGGAGGACGATCTGATAGGTAATAACCTTTTCGTGTTTATTTAACTTTTTGTGTTCTTTTTTTAATTCTTCAGAAATCGTTATCTTGTGTATTGTTTCTGACAAAAATTGTTTCCGTATATATGAAACACTATTTGTAATTTAGGACTGATCCTAAGTTTTATGACATTCTTAATCACAATAAAATATGCTTAGGGATAATATGAACTATGTAATAAAAGTGTTTACATAGACCAAAACTTGGAAATTTAAAAAATATTGACGTCATCAATAATCAGTGTTTTTAAAATGTTAGATCTAACCAAAGAACCTTAGTTGTTAATTAACTGTATAAGCATTAACAAGTGAATTTCAGAACTTTTAAAGCGTGTGTCTACTATCGAAATTAAATTATTACTGATCGGACAATTTTCGAATTTTAACCTCTACTTTTTACGTAGATTGTATGTGTACTTGTAAAATACTAGTCTACGAAATTTTATTCCAAAATTCTAATGATTTAATACTTTGCTGCTAGTATAACGAACTGTGTTATGAATGGCAAGTTTGGTCAACTTGGGGGCTGGAGAATACCAAATGGAGAATGTTTGCGCAGAGATTTAAGAGGACGTACTCCTAATGCACATATTGTCCAAAGCTTACTGGCTTCTGATGCTCCATTCCCCGATTTCGAAATTTTTGTCAGAGTAAATATGCACGACACTGTTCACTGTTTGATCGGTAGGTTTTTACAAATGTCTTAATTTAATTCCGTTCCAGACAAAAGTCTACCTTCAGGTCAGGAACAGAAAACAAACATAAAAAGTTATGAAACATCTGAATAATTTTTGATCAATGTATTTTTCTTTATCTTACAAGACTGCATACTTTGTGTCGTTATCATGTGTTAGTATCCACTGTTTCTATACTGTGTTTCTAGCGCTACGGACATCTCTTTTGTATTAACAAGTTTTCTATGTTTATCAATAGGAGGCACAATGTGCAGCTTCCAATCTGCTACAGTTCCAGAATTCTTCATGCATCATGGCATGGTGGACAAGATTTGGTGGCTTAGACAACAGCAAAGTCAAATAAATTTCGATGGCATCTATCGACCAGTGGGTAGGATGTCAGCTACACCATATACAGCTGCTGAATTCCTAAATAATACAGCTCTGCCAGGACATATATCAGTAACATACGATGATCCAAGTGTTAACAACGCAAGAGCGATCATGAAGTTCCTTAAGAGTAAGTAGTCTATGTGTTATTAAGCAGGTTTGTGTTTCTCTAAGAATGCACTTTCACGCACTTTCACGTAGCTACAGCAGTACGATGTGTAAAGGTTTTACTTAGGGATAAAACCAAATGTCTTAGCTCTAAATGGTAGGATTCTATTAAGCTTCGGGACTTTAACGACAGTTTATCTGGAATGGGCATCACTTTGTAAAAATCCAACAAAAAACCAAATAATTTTGATGGGAGAATAAGCCAAAAACATAAGAATTCCGATAACTACTTTTGCTAATATTAATAAAATCCGAGAATTTTTCAATCATTGCTCTTTATAAATTCATGAGACAAAAGCCGCTGTTCTAAGGTCTATTTGGCGGAGAAAACAATTGATTTTGAAACTTTACTTTTTCATCCCATCCATAGGCAATTTACCTTGGACAATAGGACCTAGTAATCGCTGCACAGGTTGATGTCACAGACGTAAATTTTAAACTGCGCAAACTTTTTGCTTAGTCTTTGGGATGGTCTTTTTGGTTCACATACTAAAGTCAGCTGTAACAGCAAGACCTTGCCCCGTCATATTTTAGCTGTTCAGTCGTTTCTAATGTAACTGCATCTTCTAGCATTCTGTCCCTGCGCTACAAAAAACGAATATATATTTTTGTTACATTCACTAACCAAATTTGTTTTTAATTTAGATCAAACAGTAGACGCATTGCTGAAAATCCGACAAGCGGAGTTTGCTATACTGGATTATGATGCAATGGAAAGATTCAAAGTGAAGCCTCATGAAAGAAAAATGGCGGAGATGTTTAAAAATCAAACAATGGATGCCATACGCGCAAATCCAGTGAATAGAGTATTGCAAGGAGTGGAAATGATGATGGGTATCGAATTACCAACAGCACTCAATGTTATGACTGCCCCTACGTCATTAACAAACGAGTGATTTAATGTAGAATATTCCCTTGTGGATACGCCACTGAACTCAAAATGTTTTTAAAGGGGACCTAATCAGTCACATTGTATCTACTTTGCTTATTTATAATTTGTCAATAACACATTAAAAGTGAAAAAAAAAAAAAAAAAAAAAAAAGTTTTTTGTTTCTAGATTTATGTGGTATCGCTATATATTGAGAAATTACAGTGATCCTTTCACAGATTTAGGTGGTGGTAAGTAAAACTTCAGTCCTGTTTAAAATATTACTGAACAATACATCCTCATCCCCAGGGTATTGTGGTCCCTGAGCCGTTATACAAGGCAAAATGCCCTGGGAGCGAGGTTGTGCACAATAGTCAAATTACTTCTCTATAAAGTAAAAATAGAAATAAAACGACTTTAAACGGATAATAAATAAAACGATATTTCACTTGTGCATAGCTCTCGAAGCAGGACTTTTGTTTGTCATGCATGTTGATTCAAAAAAATAGCGGTATTGTAATATACATTCCTGTCTTTCATGTAACTACAATTGCTGACAAAATTTATTCACAAAGTGAACTCATTTTGAAGCTCGTCCCCAAAAGTAGTTATTAGGGTTGTTTCTATATTACATCCACAAAATTTGAACTTGTCAACGTTTACAGCGGACTTAAGATCTCAGTTTATTTAGTTAAATTCAACTTTTAAAATACGCTAATTGTTGCTGACGCCAACATGGCCATTTCTCCAATTTCAGGGCCTTTGTGGGGCCTGACGTGGATTATTCCGTAGAGCAGACTTGTTCAAAAGTTTGACTAGCGCAATTTACACGCTTTCTATCTAAACTACGCATCGAATATGCCTGCGGAGAGGGACTATTAGCATGATTACATCAATTTTGAGGAAAATTATACATTTTCAACACAAATATTCAAACTGTAATAACTTGAAAAATTATATATATATATATATATTTTCTTTTATATTTTATATATTTAACTCGGATTATAAAATATTCAAACAACGATCACCACACCATGAGCATGTAGCACGTAGTTACATGCTAGTACATTTGGACTGAGAGTTAACTACTTTATTCGGAGAAACTTTTGCGAGTCCAAAAACTTGCGAAATTTTTTAGATAAATTTTTGCGAACCACAAACTAAAAAATTTTCCCGGATAAACTTTTGCGAAATCTGAAATTGAAAAGTTTTGGCGAGATAAACTTTCGCGATTCGTGATTTTTTATGTTCTTATAAAAAAAGTAACCTATATTTTCTATGATAGAAAAGTGTTTTTTAACGATGTAATTTTCCTTCTAATGGTATGTAAAAACTCTATACAAAATGGGTTCATCGTCAAAATCACAAAACAGATAAAACACATTTCTAGGCTCGTCTTGTTCCAGCTCCCACGCATCGTCGTCATCGTCTTCTTCGCCAGTAACTCGGTTAAAAGCCATACATACATTTGAAACATCATCGCTTTTGTTTATTTCTAAGTTTATTCCAATCTCGTTCCCAGCGTCAGTTGTCTCTATCTTTTATGGGGAGGGCGAGTCAAAAAATAACTTTTAAAACCAGCAATTTTTTTTTAAATTTTAGTGGATAAACTTTCGCGAATCGACAATTTAGAAAGTTTGTACTGAATAAACTTTCGCGAATGGCCATTTTTGAAAGTTTAGCGAGGCAAAGTTTCGCAAAAAGGCCAAAAAACGCAAAATTCGCAAAAGTTTTTCTCGCGAAAGTTTCTCCGAATAAAGTAGTTAAAACTAATTGAAGCCATAAAAGTTTCTTGCCAAATTGTATTCTTTAAATACTTTTTTCTGATACAAAACATGTGTGCACAGTGTCGCCCATCTTTATTGTTTACAATTAGTTTCAGCGTGAATATTTCACGGACTATAGTAGTAACTGCATTTTATAACCTTCGTTTAAACTTCTTTGAACTTAAAAAATACCTGTCATGGCCAACAACAATATCATGTTTTAAATCCCTTTTCCACAACATAATACCAGTTTTGAATGATAAAGTCGGAATCCTAGTTTAGTAGTATAAAATTATAAAAAAAGTTTTCGTCACATTATTTAATGTTTTCAAGTTCTTGTTTAATCATTTTTGTTAATACACACAAAAAATGGCATCATATTGAAGAAAGATATGCAATTTATCAACTCTATATGAATATTTTCAATATAAAAATATTCTTAGTCTTTGTTCAGGGCTTTTTTGTCATGTAAAATCAGATCAAGCCAGTTGGTCTGATCTTTAAAATCAACATTGTCACTGTTTAAGAATTAGGACCAGGTTTATCTCAAACAGCTCTGGAGACAAGGTTAAACCATCTTGGTCTGCTGTGTTCGCTGTTGGATGATAAGCAGATTAAAAAGAAATTATTAAATCAGAATCAGAGAAATGAGGCAGGAGAAGCATGTTTTTTGTTAAAATCCGAGAAAATTAAAATTTGCCAATAAATGCTGTTTATGCTTGTCGCCCTTTTAAATCTAACAACAAAAATAAAAAAATTGGTTAATAGAAATACTTTTGCTATTTCATTGAATAATCATTTTATAATTACAACCAAATAGTTCTACAAACCATAAATGTTTTCAGAATGTGAAAATTTTCTAAAAAAACATTCTCAATTATAAAAACAGTCCTTCCCAGTAAACACAAAGACGTCTTAAAGACGTCTTTTCTCGTCTCTAGCTCGTTCGGACGTCTCTCGACCAGAAAAAGACGTCTTAAAGACGTGTTTATAATACGAGTAAAATCTCGTTCAAAAGAAACGTCTTAAAGACGTTTTTATTTGGTCTCCGTTAGACCAGTTATATCTCGTTTTAAAGAAACGTCTTAAAGTCGTCTTTATTTGGTCTCCGTTAGACCAGTTATATCTCGTTTTAAAGAAACGTCTCAAAGACGTCTTTATTTGGTCTCTGTAAGACCAGTAAATCTCGTTCGAAAGAAACGCCTCAAAGACGTCTTCATTTGGTTTCTGTAAGACCAGTAAAATCACGTTGGGAATAAACGTCTCAAAGACGTCTTTATTTGGTCTCTGTAAGACAAGTATAATCTCGTTCGAAATGAATGTCATCATTTCTTTTCGTTTTAAAGATAATTTCACAAGAAACAAATAACTACGTTATTTCTTTGCCCATTTGCAATAATTGGCGTAGAAATAAACGTTTTTGATATTTCAGAATTTTTTATACAGAGGTAGCCAAAAATTCGAATTAAATTTGTCCAAAAAAGGATACATTTTACAATGAAAACACCGTTCGAAAGACCGCATAGAATAAACTTGTAAGGAACATCGTTCTATTTCAACAAATGATGCATTTGATGTTTACTTTTCAACAAAAAAGAATAATTTGCTCCATAACACAACAAGTAAATACTAAAGCAAAAAAGGCTGTATTTATCCGAGATATGAATGGACAATAAAGAAAATATTTTGCTGATTAAAAGTAAGTATCTTAGATATTTTTTGTACTTTCTCGCGATTTTTGATCCTCACGCGGAAGATTATGCTTACCACTTATTTTAAGCCGGTTTGAAATCAAGGGGAGCTTTCATCAATACTTGGGAAAATAATACTTTAAATGCTTAGTTTTAGCTTCACTATCCCTTCCCCTTTAATTGCACATGTTCTAAAGTTTTAGACCTCTTAAGTTTGTTCTTGAAAAAAAAACAGTAGCTACTTTATATATTGGTGTAGTTACTGAAATTCATTTTATTAAAGGGTTGTTTGGAATATATCTTCAAAGAATAAACACATTATCCAACGTGCACAATATGTGCACAGATATATTTTACAAGCAGAGCTCAGACCGAAGTGTTAGTGATTGGCGAAAATAAATCGACGCTGTTGTTCAAGACAAACTTCAAAGATACTAACTGTTATTGTTCATGGTCAACAATTATAATTTTGTTGTATTACACTGTATAGTTTGTGTTTACATGCACGCTTTTTTATAAGCAAAACAGCTTCAAATGCTCGATTGTTGCTTATCTGTTGCTCATTGAACATTCATCTTTTAGAACAAGAAAAGTTTCCGAAAGTATATAATGCATTTGTTTTCGTTGTTGTTGCTTATAAAAAAGCTTGTATGTGATATTATTTTATTCTTATTAAACTGTTTATTTATATAAATGATATAAATATCAAGTTTCTATTAAGTTCTTCATCATCGTTTTCTTAACCCTTTTTTTTGTTTTGGTTTGTCACATCTCCATTAGAATTAAGATTACTAAATTCCTAATACGCAAGGGCTGAAATTATTTGAAGCAGGCCTGGCTTGACTGTATAACTTTTAAAAGAGGCTAAATTAAAGACGTTTTTAAGACGTTTTGGTACCTACGGGAACGTCTCAAAAACGTCTTTAAAACGTCTTTAACACGTCGCAAAAGACGTCTTATTTACGTATCTCAAAGACGTATTTAGGCGTTACGCTTTTAGACGGGTCAAAGACGTCTTAGAGACGTCTCATCTGGTCTTCAAAAGACGTTTTTAAGACGTGTTTAAGACGTCTCGTGTTTACTGGGTTTGATCTATGGCGCTAACTAGCGCCATACATCAAAGGACTTTACCCCACAACTCAACTCTACTCCACCCTTATCAAATATAAAATATAAAGAAGGAAAATTCCACAGAAAATAGTTCTAGCGTTTATTTAGCTTTAGTAGCGTTAATTAGTGCCTAGTTTAAACGGTGCTTAAGCTTTGCGTACTAGTTACACTCAAGCCGCATTTAATTTTTCAATTTCACAATTTTAAATCATCCGTTTCTTTATTAAAATTTTATGAACATTTTATTTCGACAATTCTAAAATAAATTTTTTAACTTTTGATGCCTCGGTCATAATGGATAGTTCTTGCTCTTGTTTCACATCAAACGTGGACAGAAGTGTATTTCAAAGAATGCTCAACCTCGTCTGCAGGGTCTTGTCTCAGCGGGCACACGACGTCTTTTTAACGTCGATTCAATGTTGAAGTGCCCACTGGGGTGCCTCCTAAGCCGTTAATACAGAGTGGGCCACAATGAATTTTGCCGCTATAAAATTCATTAAAATGGGAAAACGCTCTGGGCACGAGGTTGAAGAATGCTTACACATCCTCAAACAATTATACAACTGAAGCTGTTGTAACATGCTAAAACTGAAAAAAATATACAATATTGTGGAAAGCTGTGTAAGGGCATTTTATATCATGGCGTAATATGGAGTGTTCAGGCGTTAAAAGGCCGCAAAAAAAAGGAATAAAATACAAAAACTATCTAGTGATAACACTTAATTGTATCATTGTAACGACGAGGCAAGGAATTGACCGAACTAATTCAGCAGTAGGCGCCTGGGAGTTTGGCCTAATTTTTTGTCGGCCGTAATTTTTTTTACTTTAGCTTGCTTGTAATTGTTAAATAACGTAAAATAATTTTCCCGTATGATTTTTCATTTTACCTTATTACAGGAAAACAATTTTTGTTCATGTTCGGCAAGAAATAAGAATTCTTTATTCCATAAAATAACATGAGCAGAATCAACCTTATCCCCATGACTTTTTCTCTTTCTGATAATTTTGGATGCTGAGGGAGAGTCTCGTCTGCATTTAACGCCTGTCTACAATAAACGCCCTCTCAAAATCTCAGAAATTTAATAAACGTCCGAGTCGTTACATTATCTATATTATAATATCCGGGTACGTCTGTCTGTCACGCAAAATGGTGCTGCGCATAGCTGCTTCCCTCTAACCACGCCTGACCAATGCTAAAACAATCATAGCATTTGTTTTTTTCGTAACTTTTTCATCGTCCTACCAAACTTTTGATACATCTTTTTGCCATGAATTTCGTCACTGCAAAAAGTCGACATTTTCAACCTAGCCACTCCAACCATTCCTCCGGAGCATCATTCCTGAGTATTAAGCTTTTTTGCGCCGGACTTTAATTTCATTAACCTAGCAGAAACCTCATTCGTTTCACGTGTTTACGCAACATTGCGTTTAATTTTTGACCGGGGCGTCCATGAAAATAACCAAAATATCGCAAACACGAGGCCACGAGTACAGATTGGTTTTACACACTTAATCTTTTCTCCACCTTTTCCCATTTTCTTTAAAGCACTTAGCTTCACCTTAAAAGAATGCCAGGGTTAACGCATTCTCATGTATATGTTATTAAGTTTTCTGGCCATGTAGCTATAAATCTTAAACAAACCAACTTTAGGATTTTAATAGGAACGTAGATTCCGAGGCAGTATTCTGCTGAAGCTAGCTAGCTGTATTTATTCTCATTCTTTTAAAGTTTTTATTTAGTTTAGTATATCAATATTTATTGTGTGTAGCTAGCTAGCTCTTTTGAGCTACCTCTGGCTAAAAAGTGAAAGTAGCCAAATGCAGTTTTTAGCTAGCTACAACAAATTTCTTATTTAATAATTTTTATGATGCTAAATATATTTCGGTAACTACACATTTTATTACTGCCATGAAAACTTCGCAAAGTAATTTTTTTAGCCGGACAGAGTAACGATGGGCTAACGATGTTTCCTGTGTTTAAATGGTTGTGATAAAGTTGTTTTGAAAAATGGTATTACGCCTTTTACTCATGTGTGACACGGTTTACCTGTAATAAGCGTACAACCTGGTATTAACAACGGGCTGTTTTGAGTGTTCTTTATTTAAATTAAAATTGTAAAAGTTTTTTCTTCTTCATGTTTTCATGTTTCATGTACCCCGGCTATTTACATGAAATTAGAGAACATCGAGACGCCGACATTCTTCTGCATACTTTTTCTGTTGAAACAGACGCACTTCAGTAGATTATGTGTAAAAAGAAAGTACTGGAAAAAAATGTTAAAGACTAACTAAATTCAAGAAGCAGATAAATTATAACAATACTGTTTTGGGTTAAAAAAAATACAAAAATATGGAATACACTATATCAAAGGTTTTCGCTTTTCTCGTTTTGTTTCTTTGAGTAATGTCCTGATGGAGTCATAAGTACCAGTAGGAGCGGCAAGATCACCATATAAGGGATCGTACCAACTAGCGCTTGCAGTCCTCCAAGGCTCTCTGTCCAAATCTAATATAGGATTCTTTGGTAAATTATTGAAATCAACAACACCTTTGCACGTCGGTGGAGGAGTATACATGACGTACGTAATACCGACACTTGTCAACGGCGGATGCATGAACCAATGCCGATACGTCGTTTCATCTATGTTGCTCACACTAGTACGTCGGGCAGGAGTGGTTGTATCTTTCTTACTCTCATTGTCTTTCTCGCTTGATGACGTAGCAATTGTACCATTTTCGGCGTTAATTGCGTCATCATCGACAGGCTCTGCCTTAATGATAACATCCTCCGATACTAGCGTATTTTCCGGTGACGGTGGCTTTATCGTGTCGGCCGTCACTTCAATAAGCGGCAACGGCGGCTTACCGTTGGCGAAATATCCATTCTCGTTTTCAACTTCCATATCTAGAGCGTCATCATATTTTAATCGTTTAGCGAGAGGTTCTCTTTCGGAGTAGCCAAGGATTTTCGCACGTTTTCTTGCTATATCGAGATCGGCGCTTTCTGGTTGAAATGGTGGCATTCCCATGTCACGCGACACGTCTTGTACACCTGCAAAATAAAAAAAAAACTCCCATTTAAAAACAAAACCAAATTTTGCACCTGCATTCGTTTGAACTTGGAAGAAACAAAATGTGTTATGTTAATTTTTTGGATTTAGCGCCTGGCTAGTATGATAGCTAAACAGCAGACAAAAAAATGACATCTCCATCAATTAAAAATGCTAAAATTGATTTGTGATTTGTATAATGAGATGTGGACCAAACAGCAAGTCAAATTAGCTAACAAACTTAATTACCGAAAAAGATTATATTTACAAGTACATTTCCACAAGAATTGATTTGCGCGGATAGCGAAAACATAGTACACTTTAAATATGACTGAAAAGTTTGAATACTGTCATGCTCTAGAATTTCGTTAAAAATTTTAAGGAAATAAGCAAATAACTATTTACTGCGTAGCGCCATTTGCAATAAATAGTCCACTCCTCATCTTAAACCTATCGACAAGATTAAATATTTCGCGGCAGCATAAAACAAAAAAAATCAAGAGAATTGCCACGAATTATTATGAACTAAATTTTGCGTAAGGCGCCAAAGATCACAAAATTTAGTGACATAGACTTTAACATGGAAAAAAATTTTATATGGTTGGATAAAACGTTGTTTATTAATCAGAACGTTTCGGTGCGACATCTTTCGGCCAAAAAGTTGACCGAAATTTTTTTGCCGATATTCAGAATCAATCGAAAGTTTGTCGCGTCTAAATGTTAGCGTCATCAATAATGATGTGATATGGTCAGACAAAAAATCTCTGAATCTAAATATCTTAGGAACGAAGAGATTTTAAAAACATTTCAAAAGAGCAAAGTGTGACTTCAGAGTAAATCTCGTTTCCATAGACCTTGTCTACATACTGAGATTTCATAACATCAACCTCAAGCAACTATAATCTACATATACCTTCAGGCATCGCTGCATTGAAACCAGGATAGTTTACAACATCTGGTATATTTATGGGTTTTATTTCACCTTCTTCAATGCCAGGCTCTTCAATAATATTACCTTCCGCACCATACATTTTTAACCCCTCATCAGATGGCTTTAACCAGCCAGGTGGGTAACCTAACTTTCTCATCATGTATATATAAGGTGGCAGCTGAGTATCCAGGGAAATGCCAAGAGCCTCCTCTAAACCAACACTGATCTGTCCTGGTTTAAAATGCTTAAAGCGTTCATCAACGTCCTCATCGTTAATGTGGTATCGGGAATCGCGACCTGGAGAATTAAACTTGCTGGCACTGTGTTGCTTTCGGCTCAGGTTAATTCGTTGCATGTCCTTTGGTAGGGTGCAATCGTTCAAATGGTGTTCACCGCCACAGTTAAAACATTGTTTTATTTGCTTGACGCGGACATTCAATGCTTCTTCAAGAATAGGCAATGCCTTTAAAAATATTTGCTGATACAAAGGCACATCCCAAAGATCAGTAACACCTGGATTATTTTCTAATAACGGTGCACCCATGCGATCGATAAAAAAACTTTTAAAATATTGGCATGCACACAATATGTAGGGATCTTCTGCGTCTTTGTTTTTTGAAGGATTGCACCTTCTGCCTTTGTAATTTGCAGTAAAAGCTTTGACAGGCACGGCTGAGTTTTGGGCCTGCAACTTTTGAGCCATTAGGACCTCTTGTGTGGCAGGCTTTTCGCTGACATTTTTCATCATTTCGTCAATCTCCTTACGATGTACAGTTGAGACATCGTTGTTTAGAAACATGACAATAGCAAACGGTTTTGAATGAATGTCGTCTTCCAACTTCTGAATTAAATCAATTTCACCATCTTCATTTAAAGCAGGAGGCAAAATACTCTCACTCCGAGAAAACATTTGTGGACCGAGCATTCTTTTGATGATAGACTTTAATTTCGCATTTTGTTCTTCAAGCTCCGATATGTATTTATCTTGAGCACCTGTATTATCAGACGTTCCTAATTCTTTAGTCATTGTCGCTGTACAAGATTTCAAACCTCCACCTGGATGGTCGGTTGTATCATCTTCATTAGCAGAGTCAAAATTCGAAAATAAAAACTCTTCATCAAATGCACTTTCACCCATTTTACATATATTATCTAAAAAAAAAAAAAATTATGTAAAACAAAGCACATAAAATTAAGGAAAGTTGTACATTGTACACTATAAAACGCCATCATCTTTGCAGCACTTGGGAAGATAATGTGCAGGATTACTTATACAATTATTATTATGTTTCCACAAAGTTCCTTTATAATTTTTACAACATATTTTCTGCATATTTTCAGTTTAAAATCTTATTCCATACAAGGGATAATTGTGTTGGCTTACACTTTTTCAAATTTATAACAAAGGTAATTTAAATAAACCACTGCGGATAGGTTTATTTAGAAATTGTTTTGTTCTGAAATGATGTGTGAACATGTTTTTTGAAAAACAGAAGACTGGGATCATTTCACTTTTTATAGCAGAAAGGAATCATTTTGTTTCGCATACTGGATAGCTTCAAAACGTGTGAATGCGAGGCCTACCTGCAACAAAAATCATTTTGAAACGACATCTATCCGCAATGTGTGAACATAGTCACAATTATACACGTACTGCAAAATCAGTAATAGTCAAAAGGTCAGGAGATGATGGGTGGTGTCCACTCAAAGGTATACCTCGATTTTCCTGACATTCCTCGCATTTTTTAAGTAAAACTCCTGATAATTTCGAACTTTTTTCCCCACTTTTTCCTATAGTTATAACTGATCAACTAGCTGAATGTTTGAGAAAAAAGAAAAAATACAATATCGCAAGCCTATCAATAAGAAAATAACACCCAATAACAAATCGCTCACCCAAGGTCACAAAAATTTAGACTGGGCGAGCAACCTGAATAAATAGAATAATTTCTTTAAACGCATATTTTATTACAAAATCTTTGTTGTCTATTTTAACTTATCTCAATTATATCATTTGGTTATTTTTAACTGAAAATAATAAGAAAAGATAACATTGATTTCCATGTGAGATGAATTGATATTGCTCAGCCAGACAAACCTTTTGCGGAATTGGGGGATAAATTAATGGCTCAGCTAGTTTCCTATTTCACAGAATTGGGTGAGTTTCGCGTGGACAAGTGCGATCACTCTCCCCTTATTGATATGCCTGTATACAAAGAAAAAAGAAGAAAATGATGAGACAGAGCTGAAGATAAAAATAACATTTCAGCCTTTCTAATCAATCATTTTGTGTCAGTAATTTTTTATAGAATTTCAGATTTACTTATGCTGCATAAATTATGATGTCATATTTGAGTAATAGCAAATTTTGACATTTTCTTTCATCAGTAATTTTTGACCTGTTAAGGCATTGTGAATTGATGTAACATTTTTTTGCCAAAATCACACTCACTTGCTTGTCCCAGGCCTTTTAATTTTTTGATGATCCCATAACTTGGAATTTGCTTGTTGGTTTGCAATTAAATTTTGTGAGTAAACATAAAGGGCTTATACAAGTTTACCCCGAAATTTTTTATTGCAAACCAAGCTGTTCTTCCAAAAACTGTAAAATTTTCAGCTTTCAAAAAATAATTGTGGATCACGTGTTGCACAATGACACCATAAGAAACACCATAAGGTGAAATCTTCTTTTTTTATTACCTTGAAAGACTAGAAAATGTAGCCATAGTCATGTATCGGTCAGCATATTCAGGTATAAAAATACTGCATAACAAAGAACTATCCACAACTATGCAAATGGCAATCCAGCTTCCAAAGGGCATGAATTACATACAGGCGTTTTCAGAGGTTTTCCCATGACAGTTTGCAAACCACAAGCATAGCAAACATGACAGGCTTTTGATAGCCTTTAATCTTCTGCCCATTCAGCAGCTTTCTATAGTTGCGGGGAATGTGACCCAATAAGTTGGACAAAATGAAGAATTTCATCAATCTATTTGCATAAATTTTTCTTGGTCTGAACTCTGTTTTGGAATGTTAATATATTAAACCAAATATGATTTTGATAATATTTTTTTGTTCTGTTTTGAGAATTTATAGTAGAAATCAAGGAACTGAGACTCCGAAGCCCTGCCAATACCCCAGAAATATAATTTTTCTTTAGTACCCAAGTGGTGGATCAGATGGAGAAATCGCTGATAAGACATCATGATGAAAGGGTTAAAAGAAGCATCAGAATAAATTTCAACATTACATTGTTTATTAAAAAGACCTGCGTGAGCCGAACATTCTCTAGTGGTATAGAAGTGTTTACCAACAGTAATCACAAACACCTTTGTAAAAGTCATGCACATATAACTCTGTATAATCGTAGATTATATACTGCAGGCACACTCCGTTTTATTTAAAAATTTAGACTGAAAACTTGTTGTGACAAATTAATAACTTTCAATTTATGACATGGTATATTTTTTGGCCCTTAAGGAGCAGAAAGTGAATTTCAGGGGTATATAAAATTCAAGGTTATATTTTGTAAATATTGGTGCATGGACGTAAAAAAAAGTACCATAATACTGTAAAAACAAAATCGCTGAAATCATGTAACTGATAACTTAAACAAGATAAACTGATTAGTTGAGGGTAGGCTAATTAGGGCACACCACCTAGTTAGGCAACTCATGGTAGACTAGTTAGGCCATGTAACCTAGTTAAGACATGACAATATTTAATAGCTTTTCACACACTCCAAAAAAAAATCAAAAAAATCTTTTTTTAGAATGGATACCGTACGCAACCATGATTCCAAAATTGTCATTTGTGCCTCGATATGTTTGAGGAGTTTGAGGTAAGAATTATGTTAAAATGAAATATATAAGCTAATTAGGTTAAGTGTCACCTATTTAGGTGACAATAGTAAATTAAGCAATAATTTAAAAATAATGTTGTTGTTTTGATGGATGGGTAACAATTACTTTGTTTGTTATGTAACGTTTCTATTTGACTCTCACATCCTGTGGTATGGATGGCTGAAGCACATTTTTAAAACAACAAAGATTGCCACATGAGGTTGGGGCCATAAATTTGCCAATGCGCGATGTAAATAAGACGATAATTGGTCAAAATTGGCTGCAAATTAGACAGATTTGATTCACATAAAAATTGTAGTGCGAAACCCGATGATTTCAACGTATTTACAACAGTAAGTTTTCATTCGCCTAGTTAGACTGCAGGTCGCCTAATTAAACTATATCACCTCGCCTAACTAAACTACTGTTATTAGATTTTTATTTGTAAATAATAGTCAATCAGAATATGTCCCAATTTCAACATACAGTACAGTCTGAATGTAATCTACCGCGTACACGCTAATGTTAACCTTTGCATGGAGGACGTTTGTCTTCTGTTATAATTAAATCCCTTAAGTATTTAGCAAGTTTATATTGGCGTGTTAAAAAATAAAGCGCTTGCGAAGAAATATCGGAGCAATTATATTTCTTGTAATAGCAAGATGCATTGTGTAAATGTATTTATAAGCTATTCCCTTAAGTATTAGCGTGAAGTAATTAAATAATAAAAATCTTTCACCAAGTTTTATAATACATTGCGCGAGAATGTATTGTTAACTTAATTACTTAAAAAGATTCCAGCGTGTTTAATTTAAGAAACATACAAGAAGCATTGTTCATAACTATTAAATGCCGCTTTTCGCTTATATACATACTTTTAAAATGCGATCTAAAATAACATTTCTATTGCCGCTTTTTGATTTTAAACTTTTAAAATGCGATTTAAAAAAACACTTCTTTCGCTGCTTTTCGATTTGAAACTTTTATAATGCGACTTAAAAAACATTCTATCGCCGCTTTTTGATTTTAAACTTCTAAAATGCAATTTAAAAAAAACATTTCTATCGCCGCTTTTCGTTTATAAACTTTTAAAATGCGATCTAAAAAAACATTTCTATCCCCACTTTTCGTTTTTAAACTTTTAAAACGCGATCTAAAAAAATGTTTAATTACTGCAATTAAAAATTTCAAAAGAGTTTGCGCAAAATAGATTGCTAAAATTGATCTTGCAACATATTGTGATTAAACAATCGATCAAGTGGGGTCATTGTTTATCAGCGAGGCAATTATTTTCTTAAGAAAACAAAAGCTCACGCAATGCTATTGTTCTGTGTAACTATTCATGCAACTTTCGCGTCCGCGGTAGTTTATACATTCAGACTGTACTGTATTTATTAAAACATTTCATATAATATTATTCATTTGACATTCGCTATGTAGGTTACTCTGATTATTTTTAACATGGCCACTTATTTTTCTAAAAGAGAATATATTCAGTGAGAATGGTTAGCATATTTTAGGAAATGTTTACATATACATGCCATTAAATTTGTCAAAAAAATATGGCAATTTCCTCAATAGTGTTGAACATTGGAACTCCACTTATTAGCAGCTCACCAGCAAAGGAAAAACAAGATGACGGTGATAAATTAAGATTATTCTCATCTGAAGAATGGCCATTATCAACAGAAATTAGCCATTTTTAAAATTCTATTAGAACTGGCTGAAAATAGTGCTCTAATAGGAATAGTGCATTAATGTATATGCTCAAAAATTTAAACCGCAAAATCGAAAAAAAAGAAACTCAAATCAATAATGTTGTCAGAGCATTTCGAAAATATGAACAAAAACGAGAACCAAGTCAGTGAAAAGTGGCTTGAAAAAATATTTATTGGTGAAAGTGGGCAAAAAATGGCAAATTGTTTAGGTGTATTCAGCAAGGAAAAGTTATTGCAGGGTGAAATTAAGGAACTATGTAAGTTTGACTTAACAAATTAGATTTTTCTTGAACTTTGTCGCTTAAAGTACAAAACGGAATCACTAGCATAGAATGAAATATGCCGTTTCATTGCATCTCACCTAAATTTAAAAAATGCACGACTGACTCAAACAATTATTTCCTAATTCCAACGATTCAACAACAAAGTTAAATGGTTCGACTAGAAAGGACAACCTGTCCCACAAAAAATTACTAAACGAACAGGTTTATTTTAAACGTGACAGAGGGCAGGAAATTATGAAATAAATAATGACGCCTCTGAGGTTGACATGATTGAGACATATAATGTTACAATAAATCAATTGAATATGAGTTTATTGAAGTGATTCATATCAAAAGAGAAATTCACTTTCAGAAACAATAAAATGCTCTGTTAAACACAACATCTATCTAAAAACACTAAAAATGTGTCTTTTCCTGTTACTATGGTATTTGGCCTTGTTGCTAGGAGAGTCAGCTATTTTGAAAAGTAATATAATTTTCATGAAGTCCACTTATTTATCTGACTATGACCAAAATTTCAAAGCCCTACCATTAATAGATTTTAAATAATGTCCATTTGAATATATACCAATTTTCTATGCAATTGCACAATTAAAACGGTGCCACTGTAAATATCCAGCTACAATTCCTATACCTAAATGAGGTCATGCTGCCTAATTAGCTAGAGGTGTTTACACCCTGACTGTAAAAAGTTAATATATAGCTAGCAAATATATAGCTAGCTATATATCTATTAAAAAATGTTTTAAACATCATGGTGTATCAAGTCATTTCATTGATAACGAATCCGTTTTCTTTAGTAGAGAGGTAAATAAAAGGGGTTTTTCTCTAAAAGTCAAACGCCCGACAAATGTCATAGACACAGCCGAAGAAGCTAGCTAGCTAATTATATCGCTAACGAAATTGAAAAAAGGACAAAATCACGAAAGTCATACAGCAACAGACTAAAAAACAATTATACGCAGCTAAATTAAACTTAGAGAGAAGGAAAGCGAAAGATCCTTTTTCAGCGCTCTTTAGCAGCCATTATGCATGTTCTTATCCAACTTAAAACACCTCTGTCTTTAGACGGGATGGACTATGTCACGGTGTCAATAGTTCTTAGGTCGCACGCAGTGATCAATTCTACGGACTGTTTAACGACAGGCCAGTCTGGCGTTCGAAGATTACCTCCCACGGTAAACACAACTGATTTCATATAAAAGGGCTTGAAACCTACAGTGAAATCTATGGTCACTTAGCAGTAAAATTTATTCTCTTTCCTCCGATAACTTTTCTTCCATTCGAAACACGTCTCTGGAAACACAAGTGTAAAACATTTCTCTTCAATGAACTCAAAAATCCCCAAAAGCACGGAGTCTACCCCATTCTCACCACAAGCCATGGATATTTTTGATCCCGACCTATTAGAAGCAAGATAGAGCCTTATATTCCTACGTTTGAGGAAATGAACGAGTTTGAACGCCAGAAGCTGACGAGGACTCGTCCAGTAGTTAATAGTAAGCTGTGAGAGTGGTCAGAGTGGCTACTATCACATGTACCAGATAGTATCAAGAAACCAATAAGGGAAACATTTAAATCGATAAAAACACGAATACTTTCACTATATGATGGTGCTAAGAAGACACTGGTTGGCAAGGTCGAGGAAGAAGCGAGGGAGGACCATGCTTCAGAGCAACCGAACCAAGATTTTACGCCTCAGGAGCATAAAAATGCATTTCACAAAACATTCAAGAGTTATCGTATAGCTGGTATTGATGGAACAGATATTGATGGATACCTGGGCATGGTTCGATCAAATGTAAAAACACTCATTGAAGACCAAGTGGAAGACATGGGATCTGCGAAAATCCAGTGCTACCTCTGGATCCTATGGAAAAAGTCAATCAATGGTACTAACGAGTTTATAGAAGAAGAAAAGGTATTCCACAGCAATATGATATCAATATTTCAAGGCACCATCGTGGATGAATTGATGGAAACGATGTTTACCCAAATCAGAACACATGTAGAAAATCCCGCATTACCCAAATCTGGGTTTAGCATCGGCTGCATCCTACATCCTGACGTGGACTTCCACAAGCTCAAGCTTACGAGAGGCTCCTCATACATTGAAGCACCAAAGTGGATAGCCACTAAGAAGGCTACCATTAATCCACAGAACAATGATGAAGAGTGTTTCAAGTGGAGTATCATAGCAGCGCTGCATCATGAGGAAATAAAATATAATCCAGAACGCATAAGCAAGCTGCGGTCTTATGCGGATCGATACAACTGGCAGAATATAGAGTTTCCAACATCCATCGAAGATATCATCAAATTTGAAAGAAACAATCCCGACATTGCCATGAACGTTCTATATACAACAGGGAAGAGTTTTATTATCTTGCGGCGATCAACATTTAATGAAAGAGAGAAGCAGGCTAATCTACTATTGCTTACCGATAATAAGAAAAATCATTATACAACCATCAAAAATATTTCGAGATTATTGGGTAGCAAGGTATCGAAGAATCTTGGGAAAATGCATTTTTGTCTGAGTTGCTTGCAGGGGTTCCAAACGATAGAATCTCGGGATAACCACTATACCTACTGTAAAGATAACGAAGCGGTCAAAATCACGATGCCAAGTGAAAAGGAAAAGTGGGTTTACTACCAAGGTGGTCAGCAGCAATTTATGGTTCCGTTCGTGATATACGCATACTTTGAAAGCTTGCTGATACCGATGAAAGAGAATGCTCGGGATACGAAGACTAAGACGCTGAATAAACATATACCATGCGGGTGGGCCACATAATCAACATTTTCTTATGGAGAGGTCCCTGATCCGCTATACAAGTGCAGGGGTGAGGGGTGTGTAGAGCTCTTCGTTCAGCACCTGGAAGACCAGGTAAAAAGTTTTTACTCGCTGTTTCCCCAGAAGCCCATGACGGAACTGACGGAGGAGCAGAAAAATGCATATGATTCTGCTTAGACCTGTCACATATGCATGAAGCCATATGATCCGAAGAACCGCAAAGTTCGAGACCACTGCCATTACACAGGGATCTGCAGAGGTCCCGCCCATAACACATGTAACCTCAAGTATAAGATACCCAATCACGTACCCGTGATATTTCACAATTTAAGTGGCTATGACGCGCACTTATTCATCCGTGAATTGGACAAAAAATATGACACCCAGGATATAGGTTGTATTGCCGAGAATACCGAGAAGTACATCAGCTTCAATGTAAAAATCACCGTACCCATTGCAGGCATGGGATATGGCAACGGCGAAACGTACAAGAAGATCGATATCAGTTTCATCGATAGTTGTCGGTTCATGCATCAAGCTTGGAGAAATTGGCAAGTAACCTTATTGGTACGAACACGGCAGGCATGAAATGCCTGCAGTGCGCTGATACATGCTTGGAATTTAAGAACATCGATGATGAGTATGTAGCAAGCTTTTGGTGCAAAAATCGCAACTCTGATACCACGAAGATGTTAAACAAGGATCAGGTAAAGGCAAACGTACCGGCCATGGCAAGGTTCATAGACGGTGATGATTTCTTCAGACTGATGTCCCTATCCCTACGAATACATGAATGGTTGGCGACGATTCGAGGAGACTGATCTACCTCCCAGGGAGGCTTTCTATAGCAAGCTGAACATGAAAGGAATCAGTGACAACGACTACGAACATGCTTAAAAAGTTTGGTATTTCATCACTCCGAAGGGTACTGAGACTACCATGGGTGACTATCATGATATGTACCTCACTACAGACGTCCTGCTACTAGCCGACGTGTTTAAGACTTTTCGAGGAGTGTGCTTGGATCAATGCAAACTCGATCCTGCTCATTTTTATTCCGCACCAGGCTTGGCCTGGAAAGCAGCGTTGAAATACACCGAGATCAAGCTGGAGCTCTTAACGGATCCTGACATGCTCCTGATGTTTGAAAAGGGTATTCAAGGTGGTATAACCCAGGCTGTATATCGATATGCCAAAGCCAACAACAGGTACATGGGGGACCAATACGACCCGGAGATTGAGTCATCCTATTTGCAGTACCTTGACGCCAACAATTTATACGGTTGGGCAATGCAGCAGCCCCTTCCAACCCATGGCTTCAAATGGATATCAAATGTAGAGGTAATCAATAAAAAGAAGATCGAGAAGCTGGTATCTGATAACAAGCATGGGTACCTCCTGGAGGTTGATATCGATTACCCAAAGAGCGTACACGACAAGCACAACGAACTCCCCTTCCTGCCGGAGCGAAAGGGGTGGTTCACAGTGTCGAGAAACTAATACCAAATCTCGAAAATAAGCGGAAATACGTGGTACATATCGCAGCCTTAAATCAAGCCTTGAAACACGGACTCGAGCTTAAAAAGGTCCACCATGCTATTCAATTCAAACATAGTGCCTGGCTTAAGCCATATATAGACCATAACATGAGGCTGAGAACTGCCGCCAAGAACGACTTTGAGAAGGACTTTTACAAGCTGATGAACCTCTAGGTCTTTGAGAAAACTATGGAGAATATCAGGAACCATCGCAACATCAAGCTAGTTACGAATGAAGCTTCCTATACGAAGTTAGTAATGCAGCCAAATTTCAGAGGCGGAAAATATTTCAGTGAGAACCTCATGGGTGTTGAAATGGGTAGAACGGGAATCAAAATGAACAAGCCCGTGTATATTGGTTAAGCTATCTTGGATAAATCAAAAACCGTCATGTATGAGTTCCACTACGACTATATGAAGCCAAAGTACGGCAGCAAGCTGCTGATTTGCTATATGGATACCGATTCCTTCGTCTATCACATCAGAACGGAGGACTTTTATTGCGATATTGCCGATGATGTAGAGACACGTTTTGACACAAGTGCCTATAGCAAAGATGACAACAGACCTCTCCCAATCGGCAAAAACAAGAAAGTCGTCGGCTTAATGAAAGATGAGCTAGGCGGCAAAATTATAACACATTTCATCACATTGATACCTAAGGCCTACGCCTATAAAGCCTTAACGAAAGAGGGCGGAGGTCGTAAGGCCAAGGGCGTGAAGAGGGCCGTGACCAAAAAATGTATCACCTTCGAAGATTATCAGCACTGTCTGAAAGAAGGCATCGACATAAACAAGAGTTGGCGTTGTATACAAAACAAAGGTCACGATATATACACCCAGGAAGTCACAAAAATTGCTCTGAATAGAGCTGATGATAAGCGGGTAGTACAAGCAGATCAAATCAGTTCACTGGCCAGAGGTCATTATCGGTTGAAGAAAAAAAAATTGAGGATGTATTACTACTGATCGCGATATTGCTCCCATACATCTTAATACTTACCTTCCTCTATAGGTACCGCCGGATAATAAATAGTATGTCTTCATTATCTGAAATATTCGATGATGTTGTAGATACACCAGCAGAGGCTTTTGATCAACCTATAGATAAGCACCAAGCTCTCAAAGATGCTCGAAAGTTAAAGCAACACCTTCAATATACTGAGGCGTTCATCGATAAGGCATCACCTGAGGTTCTTGAGAAAATTTATAATGATTTTACTGAACGCGAGCTGGTGGAGAAGGGGCAGAAGACTGCCAGAGCCCTACAAAGTTACGCGATAAACCTACATACGAAAGTAATAAGTAATGTTGTACCGCTTGATAGTCCCGAGACTCTTCGTCATGATTTAGAAAACGATCCTATTGTTAGGGAGAACATGACTGACTTGGGTATAGTCCTGTACACAGCCTTTGGTCGATTCCTCGCGCCTCTGTTGGTAGCTGCCCATACGATTAACCACACGCAGATGTCTAAACAGGGTTCCCCCGAATCGAGGGAATTGGTGAATGATACAAGCCTTCCATCATAAAGAAGATTTTATAAGTCTCGCGTCTTATAAAGAAATGAGCACTGAAAAACCGCAAGAGAGGGTAATAACAAAACCAGTAAAGCATCCTGGGAGGGTCGCTTAAGGTCACAAGTTAGCTGCACTGATGAAGAAGAGAAAGGAAGAACTAAGGCAACAAGAGGGTGCTGTACAACCTCCAGTCAAAACCAGTTCTGTATAGTCAAACAATGGTGTATACATTGGTGGAGGCATCGTTGCTATACTCGCCTGTGTTGGAGGGGCATATTATATTTTCCGCAAAAAGCCCGCGGGTACCCAGCCTCCACCAGTGGTTCAGCAAAAATCTTCAAAACCCTAAGCCCAGCCAGAGATTGATATTTTTCACATGCGCTAATACAATAAAGGATGAGCAGTAAAGAGTATCAAAAGGAATTTATACATTCCCTGTGGAAGTCTGTCAGACTAGTATCCTACACCATCGTCTTGGCACTGGGTGCCAAAAAAGCATTAGGTGTTTCTCGACCAGGTGCGAAGATGGATCTAGAGGATGGACTAAAGCTCGCTGGATATATGACTGGTGCGATCTTGTTCGATGACTATGCGATAAAACAAGGCTGGTATAAGCGTTCCATGATGCCACCTAAGTAAGCACATGCAAATTTCGTATATACCACGTGGTATATACGAAGAATAAAATGACTCTTGGTATTGTTAGAGATCCATGCACTACAATATTCACAGGACCGACGGGATGCGGAAAAACGCAAAGAGTACTGGACTTGCTCGAGAACGAGTATCGGGGACATTTTGAAAACATAGTAGTTTTGTGCCCAACCATAAAATGGAACACCACCTATCTGGAAAGACCATCGATTTGGGGGGGGGGGGGGGGGGGGTGATTTTGTTTTTTTTGATAGAGCCACGAGATAATCTGTTCGATTGGCTAGAGCGATTGTCGAATATCCTCGCCGGTGAGAGAACGCTCTTCATCGCAGACGATATCATTGCAAACGAAGACCTGGATAAACTTAGGCAACCCTTACTTGAACTCGCAATCAGCGGTCGGCACAAGAAGCACTCGTTGTGGATCATAACTCAGAGTTACACGGCACTACCGAAGAATTTAAGACGACAGAAAAAGCAGTTGTTTCTCTGGTACCCACACGAACGATCTGATTTGAAGCTGGTGGATGAAGAAACCAACATAATTAACGACTGGGAGCCTATAAAGAATCAACTCAAAAAGTCCAAGCACGCATGTCTCTGGATCAGGCTTGAGCATCCCAGGGCTTGGACTGTTCTAGAATAAATATGTCATATATCAGAACCTTAGAAAGGCAATTGGAAAATTGTCATAAAGAAATGGATTGCATTCATTATCTGGAATCTCAATTAGAGGCCCTCCAGGAAGAGCTTCGTGATGTTCTGGAGAGAGAAAGGATCCATAGGAACACCATGTATGTTTTCGGATTCATGTCTGTCCTAATGATCTGGACCCTGGTTGGAACCATTGTTTAAAATAAAAAATGTCTTGTCTTGTTGAATTTAATAATACTCAGCTACATACCGTAACTATCAACAGCCGCCCTTGGATTCGGGCTAAGGAAGTAGTCCAGGCATTAGAATATAGAAAGGACACCTCGGATACCATCCGCAACCATTGTAGTATGGAAGATTACGCTCACAAGTATCAATTGAGGATCTTCATGAGAGAGAACATCAGCTTGATCTCCGAATATTGGAAAATGCGGGGCTTCGTGATAGATATGTACCTCCAGGTTATCCCTATGATAATGTAATTTGCGTGATAGACAAAAATAACCCTAATGAATGTGGGAAAAAAGTCCAACATTCCCACTATATAATTCGTTGCCAACGTAGATCATTAAATGATCAAGTCCGCACCCTACGGGAGATGTATCCTGATATGATAGAGAGGCATCCAATATGTGACGATCCCAACGCCGTACATACATGGAATAGGTTCAGGGATGATAAGCTTGGTATAGAAAACTCATGGCGCAATCATTTCACCTTACCAGATGATGCTACGCGCGAGTTATTCGAAGGGTTGTATGATATCGATATGTCATAATGTGTATATGTTTTGTGTGTTCATAACACACAAAAAATCGTGAAATATTACCATTCTTTCACATGGTCTGGGGGTATTATCGACGTCCTCGGGATTTAACATTAATTCCTCTGAAACGAAACTGCGCGAGGGCCTATCTCTCAAATAATATAGGAGGCATGTACCGGTTACGATACGATCGAGCCTGTATGTTTTCTTACTCCAATAGGCATCAGTTGCACGTCTTTTCGAATCCCCATGTTCCTCGCCGGGTTGTAGGAGATACAAGTATAGGCCATCGTCGCGTGAAGGCTTTTCCTCAGGATATTCCTCGCTTTTCGCAAGTGGTACGTCATCTAGTTTAATGGCCTTTGAAGGTTTTATATCTATCATAGCCGTCTTACTATTGTTCATGATTTTCACGATATTGTACAGGTGTTTAACCCATGTACTATGTTGTTCATCAGTGACCAGCTCTTGTACATCTTGAGGCTTGAACAATCTTTCTGCGAGCACCTTATTATACGATTCGACGAACGCCGTGAACGTGTGATGGTACTTTGTAGTTTCCCGCTTTATCTCAACACCTTTGGATTCTAACAGCTTTGTCACGTCTGATTTGAATTCAGAGCCGTTGTCTCATTGGAATATACTCGGATAACGCAAAGGTCCGGCTTTGTAAATATCATCGAGCATCTCCGAAACTTCACTGGGCCTTTTCGTTCTAAGGGGCCTGGCTACCTTGTATCGTGAGGCTACGTCAATATCTGTCAAAATGTATTTATAAGTGTTTCCATAGACTTTGTCATGGGGCATATACAAGAGATCAAACTGGTGCGTTTGATTAGGCTTTGTAATAATAAAATGTGGATAATTGATATGTTTCGGGCCCTTGATATGTCTAATTCACAAGAGCTGACGAGTCAGCCATAACACGCTTCTTAGAGAGATTTTTCAGCGAGTATCTTAATGGCCTTGCGTCCGATCTATAGATTTTCTGGAGAATAGTAGATTTTACTCAATTTTTCCGTTTTTTCCTGAGTAACAATATGATTCGTTTTTGACATATTTAAACATATCAAAAAACGATTACGAACACCAAAACGGCTAAGGAGCCAAGAATGAAGGTGAGTTCACCGTCCTGTTGCTGCTTGCTAGGTGTATAGAAGTCTGAGAAATTAGGTGCCTTTTCTAGGGTCGCTATAAATTATTATCGCATTTCTTCATCTAATTCTTTGAGAGATTGTTCAGCTCGCCTTTGTTCTTCACGCCGTCTATTATATTCGTCGATTCTTCTTTGGCGATCCTTTACCTATTGAGCTTGTGCAGCTTGTAATTTCTCTACGGCTAAATCATGGCGTTTGCGTTCCTGTTCCCCATGAACTGAGACCCAAGGCCTACAAAACTTTTGCTGCACTAATATTCTACACTATGAAATCTGCCATCCAGAATATTCAATTGCGCGTCCATCAAGAGATAGACGTAGCAACGTATATCCCCAGTTCCGTCAGCCTTCTTGGTGATATGCAAGGTGATCCCGTCGCTAAGCCTCCCGTGGAACGTATGATCCGGACTGCTACGAAAGTCTATGTACAAGGAGTACCTTTCCGTGAAGAACTGACCGATGGTCACTTCGCTATCGTGGCTACCAAAAAGTTCAACGATTTGCTTGAGATAATCTTTCGGGAGCATGGCATGCGAGTAGAGTTCGTTATGCTCACCTTCGATCGTGATCAAAATTTTCTCGATCTTGGGGTTGTAGAAGACCTCATTAGCGCCAGAGTAAGCTTTAACTTTGCTGGGATCCTGAAATAGTAGGAGTATACCCTTTAAGCTCTTGGCAGGAGTGTCAATTTGCAAGTTATAGGAGGTATCAGCTTTCTTCATGGTGACCACCTTGCTGCGAAGGATCCTTTCGTAGGGCAGGGCGAGACGGCTGTATCGTGACATTATGGCACTTGCGAGACCTTTATTGGTCACCTTATCAAATTCTAGGCAAAAGTTGCTGATTTTATATGCACCATCAGCTGGCTTGGCCGGTGTGCTCCCAACGGCTGGGGTTCCGGAGTCCTTTATAACGTCACCGTACGGTGCAAAATGGATGACAAACTGTAGCCTATCGTGGAGTCCTGCCTGGGAGAAGGGCAAGTCTCGTGTCAACGAGAACAATTTACCAATAGGAATACAGAACGTGTTGCTGTAGGCCGCGGCGATGGCCTTTTCCTCGTTATTTCCTACATGGTCAGACTCCCCTATCTGCAACGCCCTAATAGTGCCATCGCTAGGATTAATACCTTCTAAAATTAGTTTGTTGTCGCGGTCGTATTTTGATAGCCAGAGGTCTTTGTACACACTGAATACATTATAATAAGCGATGTTCTGGATTTTATTGCCATTCATGCCATTGCCATTAATGCGGAGATTTTGCACCAATGCTTTGCCTATATTTGAAACTATGGTACGCTTAGTATTCATACCAGTCAATTCTAAGTCGAACAGCATCTTTATTGAGCCGGGGAATATCACGTCGTTTTGTCCCATGCTTGGTAGATTAAAGTGGAGATCCTTATTTTGATTAATTGTGCTGGGTATGTGGCTGATCTTCACCCTTTGTTTTTTCCCTTTCATCCCATTACATCGTTTTTACCTCCTTGTGCGGGTCTAATTTTGTTCCAAAAATACTCATTTATTTAGGTATCCTGGTGGTTGAAATAAATGACTGATAATCCGGAATATGAAGATGACTTTACGCCAGAGGAAGGCATTCCAGATGAGCCTGAGGAATTTAGTAGCGAGATCCTTCGACCTGAGCCTGATGTCAGCTTAACGCCAGGACAACAGCAGGGAGGTGCGCGTAGGCGATTGGATGTGGGGCTGGGGGAACAGAATTTAGAGAAAACCGTCGACGATCTTTATGCTAAACTTAGCGAGCATTTAGGATTGCTGTCAACCGATAAAAATTATCATGATTTTTATCATTATATATCATTATTCAAATCAGGATTTGGTGAGTATCATCAACAGTCAAGCAGGGGTTAGAATCAAACTTTTCGTACTCAGGAACGGGGTATGTAGAATCAGAGTTAATAAGGGGTACGTTGCGATAGTCGATCAACCACTGCAAGAGCTCTTGGGATATAATTTTAATACCAAATTAATGATTACTGAGGGATACCAGGACTGATGCTTATCAGCGGCTGAGACTCGCTTGCCACCAACTCGATGAGGAAAGATGTCTTCTTAATGGAAAAAAATCCAAGATACTAGCTATGCTTGAAACGAAGGAGTTAAATAACTGGGGAGACATGTTGACATGGAGTTTCGACAACCCAATACACCTTTGAAAGGCTCAATGTTACAATTCATGCTGACGGATGAGTATCACCACGATAAAAACGTTTTATTCATACGACTAACGATGTGCGTGCTTATACAATAAATGTCGGATATTACAAAACTTTACCCGAGCTTACCGCCGAGTGCGCCTGAGCAAGAGAATAACAAAAGTCAGGTCTATCGGCTGAAGAAGATCGAAGAGATCGAAATATACCTACGAAATGAAGTTAAATAACGTGAAAGGCTGTCGAAAAAATTTGGAATGCATGGTACCTGGATCTATTATATGGAACATGGATTACTCGCCATAAGCGTGATCACGAGCGGTGTTGGTATTGCAAGCATGCTGAGTGGTATTGGAGTACCTCTGGCAGTAACAATGGGTGGGATCAGCATTGCCGTTGGATTGGGGCAGACTGCCATAAAACAAGGTGGGAAGAAGATGATTTATAAACGCAAAAAGCACGATAGTATAAGATTATTAGCGGAAACGAAGCTGAATAGTATTGTCGATTTGATTAGCAGGGCGATTGAAAATGGAGTGATAAGTGATTATGAATTTTCACTAATAAACCAAGAGAAGCAAAAATATATGTTGTTAAAGGAGCAAATTCGTCAGCGTACTAAGAAAATCGTGGAGAAAGGCAGCCATTAGTCGCTCAGGGAAGACATGAGGCCAGAGAAGAACTGTTAGAAAACTTACAGTCTGCTCAATATGTAAGAAATACCTAGGTGATCCACCTAAATATTCATAATCTAATTTGTTCATTAAAAAATTAGACGATACCCACAACCTCACCTGTACTAGCGTCAACCATTAAATCTCCGTTATAAATTATTGTTCGTTTCTGTTTTGCCTCGAGGCCTCTGATGTACTCATCGAGTATTTTCATAGCCGTGATTTCTAAGCATGATTTACAATGAGGCCCGAGGGTTTGCGGTGCAATATCTCTATATTTAATTTTATTAATTGCATTCATAATTTCAGCCTTTTTCAGGGTGGAGTAGCCACGAATACTCAGCTCTCTCGCTTCTTTTTTCAAATCATTCATAGTTTATTTTGTATACAACATTAATATACAAAAATCTATCGAGTTTTAACTATACTACAACGAATGGTTCTTCGTCATCATCTGAATCAATAAGATGTCTAATCCTTAAGGTTACAGGCCGGTACCTGTATTTGAACTCTTTAAGCAAGACCTGGATGAAATGCTTGGATCCCTGTCGATAAATCCTGGATATTTTTAAAATACATCTGCATTCGCAGGGCTGCTTCAGTGGTACTGGTTGATCATAAAAATCAGTTGTCACCTCACCTTCCCATTCCTTGACCTTTGTGTTCAGATACCTATCGTTTTTTACTGGTGAGGTTGAGAATGTACTACCATATAATTTTTCAATCTTGGCTAGAATAATCTGATATTTCTCCAACCATTCTTGATGGTTATGAATATCGAATGACATTGTGAGTGACGAGCCATTTACATAACGCGAGGCACCCCTGCTATATAAACCCTTTGGTGTTCGGATTAATAGCGATGATATCTTACTGTCATTCTTATAGCCTATAACATATCTAGCATCTTTGCCCCCGTTGGCTTGGATTGAATCGCTGAGTACGATGTTTTCAATTTTAACATCGTTAATATCAAGTACTCTTGGTTCACTGTAAAAATCCCTTGTCTCTACGGAGTCATTGTAAAATTTGAACATTTATTTATGAAAATTGGACTCCAATTAAGGATTTTTACAGGCACAGTAACCTCCATTATACGTTATATACATCATATAGTGCTGCCAGCACAGCATCCTTCCTTTTATGATTAGCCTCCGTCCACATTTGCATCTATCATAATACTCTATCACAATACTCAGTCATTTATTTTTAAAGGCTTTGGCTCTGAAACGATCTGGAAGATATTCGATGATCTTAGGATATTCGCGAACTGCTCGTTCACACATTTTCTGTGTCTTGAAATGATCGGGTACTAACATAATGTCCAGGGATGTTCACGAACTACGGCAGTACACATTTCCTGTGTCTTTAAATGATCGGGTACGAACATTCGTCTCCATGAATCAGCACGAACTATTCGATCAGGCGTTATGAGATGATCATTAATGGACATCTTATTATTAAACGATACCTAAATCTCCATTGTTTAAACACTTCTTTATTTTCTTTCATACACAGTTACTTATCATATTGTAATATATTTTAGGGAAGTAATAATCTAAATGAATGAAAAAAATTTTAATAAAGAAAAGCATGTTTGCCGCATATTTTTTGACTTAGAAAAAAATGCACCAAGACAACACTGACTTCTTTTCAAATTGGGGATTTAAAAGTCAATCAATTAAATGTGGCTTTTACCGTGTTTTATAAAAATTACCAAGTTTAGGCAGTCTGTTTTCATTTCGTTAAAAAGAAAAACCTATTTTGTTGGTGTTTCAAAGTAGTGTTTGAAACCAATTGCAGTGTTGTCAAAATATGTTTGCTGAGTTCCGTTAAAGGGCAATCCATGCGCCATGGTGTGACCTGGTTTCTACTAAGTCGCAGTGACTTTGCCTAAGTGCAAGATGGGATGAAAGTCAGGATTTCGCATATCTATCTCGCCTTACTTTCAAACATTTATACTGTGGTTATATAGCAAAAATGTATACCGACGATGAATTTCGTTTCGATAACAACTGACACCTATGTATGTAAACATTCCCGCGTAGAGAGTTCATGAACAAGTTATAGCAACTTGTGAAAGTGCTTCCCAAGCTTTTTTTTAATTCCCAGCATATATAGATGGTTCATTGCTGACGTCATCAAAAATTAAAAAACAATCCTTTTCCATTGTTTTTTTGTACCGAAGTGGATTTTTTTAACGGGGCTTATCGACTCGTCTCGTATAAAACTCAATAAAAAATCCAAGTGTTTTGCATACATAACGTTGCGCTACTTGTTCCCAAATAATTTTCTATAACAACAGCATAAATAAGAGGGTGGTTGCTATTACTTACAAATCTAGACGAAGAGACAGACTCTGTAAACTTGGGAATCATTTTAGAGTTTCCGGGGTATCTTATTTGTTATAACGACATTTAAGTCATCGCCTGTTTCCGCCATTGGTTTGTTTACCTATTTTAGTGTGAGTGGCTTTGCAAGGTAAGTTAGATATAGGCTTGCAGTCTCCCGCATTATTTGTAAGAAGTACAGCAAAGTATTGCCAGGTCAGAATGTCAAAAACATACCACACGAATGGCTGCATTTTATTTTGTAGAAAGATTAAAAGGGTTTATATTATTTATATAATTTAATAGTTTCAGTCAGGGAAATCATGAGATTGAGGGATCCGTCAATTGAGGCATCTTAAATTCAGAAAATATGGATGCCTTAATTGAGGGATCCCTCAATCCCATGACTTCCCTGACTGGTTTTCCCTGACACTGAAGCTAGCTATATGTGCCTTATCGTGGTGGTTGTAGCTACGTATAGCTAGCTACACTATAAAACCATTTCTGCATATCTCACATTAATTTCCAATTCTTAGATCCAGGTTAAAATGCTTGAAATTTTCTGATCATTTTCCACAAAAATAACCAACATATTTGAATTTATATTTGAATTCATCAAAATTTATGGAAATATGCAAATTTTTAAGTTTATATGCTAGATACAACTGTCTCCATTAAGTACTTATATACTTGAGTTACTTGAGTCTGTTTTGATGCATTTTTTATCCACCAAATCGTTGATTTCAGCGCTTTTAATCATGTCCACCATGGAGTTCGACCCTGTTCTTCCTAAATGGGTGTATCCTTGAATGAGTGGTTCATCTGGGATTGATCGAAGGAAGATATTTAACTTTTTTTTAAATGTGTCCTTAGAACATCCTGTTTAATGGTGAAGATTGTTTAGTTAGGCTGTTAAATAGCCTTGGTCCTTGAAATAGAAAACTGGTGTTAATGGCAGAACAGAAAGCTCCAACAGTACACTTTCTTCCATCCAACGTCTAGTATTGATATATTACAGTTGTTGCATTTATATTAGTAATAAACTCACTATATATTTATATAGTGAGTTTATTAAAACAACAGCATCCTATGATTTTCCTGTGATATTTGAGTTCTTATGTTGGAAACTTTGCGTCTGTTTACCTGTTGTTGTACTTTTTTTTTCTTATTCATTATATTTTTATTAATATCCATTATTTTTTATTATAGTGCATTACATATATATATACAAAATACACAGCAGTCCTAACGTTTTCCCTGATTCCTGACATGCTTCTGAGCAGCACAATGAAACATTTAAGGTTGTGTAGTTACAAGCCATATTTCTTATCAAAGTTAACCAAATGCAATATTACAGTCTGTTCTAAGCAGAAGACCTCTGAAAGGCAAAGAAGTACTGTAAAAGTTAATAATGGTGAAGGCTTGCATCATTCCTCTCATGGATATATAGAAAGTATTACAAAGTCACATGTAGCTGTGGCGTTACAAGACCTGGAAGATTCTCTTCTGAGGAGGTATTTCAAAAAATATACGAAATATCAAATTAGATTTATTTATGTAACTTTAGCAATTCTTGGTGTTGGTGGATTGACTCTTTATGTTTTTCGAGAACCCATCAAAAATAATTTATCGGGTGAAATGGCTGATGTAGCAAGTAGATCTTTAGGTAGGTAGAATTTTTATAAATTAAAAAATTGAAAAAGAAATATTGTTGATAGTCACTAAAATACAAGAGAATTAATTCATTAGAAATTCACAAAGAACACATTGTCGTAAAAGTTGTATCTGAGGCAGGCGATGTAGTGTGTCCCATGTAAAAACAAATTTTATTTTCCTGTTAATTTGAAGTGAGCATGGTTTTAAATAAAAGTTCTTTTGATACTCAATTTTTACTGGTTTTTCTCTAAAGTTCACTTTTTCGCAAAAACATGTTTTTCATAAAAATATTTAATGACGTCTAAACAATACACAGTATTTTTTTACATTAATATAAAAAATTGGCAATAATGTTATAGCTTTGTAGTAAAACTTGGTCATAATTTTACATTAAGTGAACCTTTCATTTCTAAAGGTTGTCATAAACTTTCGCTAATAAACGTAATTAACGCTTTGCAAATGAAAAAAACTGGTCTCGAAATAAAGTATAAAAGGCAATAATCCTCCACCTATATTTTTTATCCCTCATTACACATACATCCCTTCTTCCTAGAACTCAAAAAAAAAAAAAAACAACAACGAAGAATCCAATTTTTGCACAGTAACCTGTCCAATTTTCACAAAAGTTTCTGCTCGCTAAAGTTTTAAATTATAAAGTATTTCTAACGTTGTATTTACAACAGTAAATCTTTGCAGGTGACGAGTCTGTTGTTGTTAAAGCCAACGAAATGTCAAAACAAGTTTTAAAAGACATCATAAATGATCCCAATAGCAGCGTGATTGTCAGTAACTTTATCGTGTCGATTTTAAAAACAAAAACTGTCCAAGAGTCTGTTATTTATCTTCTTAAAGATGTAATAAACAACGAAGACATTCAAAAAGAATTAAGTGCATTAGTGCAAAACACATTACAGGACATTCTCAAGCATCAAGAAACCAGGTTGCTTCTGCTCAATTACATAACTTTACTTTTATCAGACGATCAAACTAAGCTGGCGTGCCAACAGTTGTTAAAAACATTAGCAGATGATGACTACAGTAAACACATATTAGCTCAGTTTTTTAAAGATGTCCTATCCTCTGATACTGTGAAGAATCAAGCTGTAGAGTTAAGCAAGGACGTTACGCAAAGTATAGTGAACGATGAAAACATTCAAAAAGAGACGGGTACTGCTTTATGGAATGCTGGTATGTATAGTGTCACACCAAAGTGGCTGTCCTAGGAAGAGTGACAGAGATCGCCTTAAATTCTGACGCTTTATCTAAACTTTTAAAAGTTCAGGTGTTTATTTCCTTTCTTAATACACTGCAAGTTCTGTAAGTTATTGTTTTATATATGTATATGCATAATATTGAAAATAGAATATCGCCTATAAGCTTGTTTGTAAATCAACTTTTGAAATATTTTTAATAATTAGTCCACGGACTGTTACTGTGCTGCGTTTTGCAATACCTGCTGCGTTTTGTAAAAAAAACGACTGATGTTGTAATAAAAACGCTGACCCGTCTTATTAGAAATTAAATAAATCATCTTTTTGCTGACTTTTTTTCCTGACAAGGTAGTGAAATAGGTTCAGGTACTTAGCAATAATTATAATCGTTGCATGTATTTCTTGCTAATATAATTATTTTGCGTTGTTTGCTCAGTAACCGGTAATATTCATGATATTACACTTTAAGTAACCAATATCAACTTGATAAATCATGTATTCCCACTGGTATTAAAGGTGTTTCTTTTTGTAGAGAATATTGCGGGTATCACAAAGTAGCTTTTTGTCAGAAATTAAATGCTTTTCTGCAGTCGTTGCAAATATCTTTACAGAAAACTGGTAAGATTCATTTTAGCTATTTTTACTTTCCTTATTATTTCCCTTTTTTATAAGAACAATAGTTCGAAAATAACAAAGCAATGACCTGTTTTACTTGTTGTCAAATACTATATTTTGAAAATTTATAAACCACGACTAATCGTGGCTTCATTTTTCTTGAACTTGTGTTTCTTACAAACAGAACGTGTAACGATAGACAAACTTGTTGAAACTCCTTTTTTAATGCCAAAATATTGAGAAGAATTATAGTAGAATCTCATCTGCTGTCAATAATTATTTTATTTCTACATGACCGCATTTTTCGCTATAAAAAAACGCATAAGGCTTATTTCCATTCAACGAAAAATGAGCAAGCAGGCGGATGTTTTTGCGGAGCGGGAAAAAAATTTAATTACCATTTCAAACTTCGGGCGGGTAGTAAAGGAATGTAAACAAACATGGTCGTTGTAGACGTTTTTTTTGTCGTATTTAAAATAGTTTTATTAAGAATTAAGAAACAAATGTGGTTGGCCAATTTTAAAAATATGGAAAAATACATGGTAAATTTCAGCGCGTCGTAAAATAACCTTTAGTTTATGTTAACGACTATATTTAGGGCTCCCAAGTTACATTCAAAACAAACTGTAAATGTGAATTATTGAAAATATTTACCCAGGGTACCCCTCTTCAGTTCCTATTGATGCTGCTATCAACGAGCTTCCTGCCAATGGGCCCCTAATGCAGTTAAAATTCCAATTTGAGCTACAGGAGCTGTGCAAGCACCGCAATCGCTCAACTAGAAAACCACTTTAGATATCAATCTTTTCCTCATGCTGAACGCAAGCAGAAAGGATCGAGTCACACTTTTTTACTTTTTGACATTACTTGGCTGGAGTTTGAATCAAAGATCTCCTGCGCTGGAAGCAAACGCTATACAACAAGGATACCAGTCCGTTTTTTGAAGTGCTTCTTTTTTTTACTCTCATATTTCTCTTTTTAAATTCTTGCCATGTTTTCCGATTTTGAACACTTCGGGAAACAAAGTCTTGCACAAATTACGCGCATGCGCCTGTAGTAGCGCATCTAATATAAATTCAGTAATTTAATACTGTTCTTTCTCGCAACAAGGCGTTTATCGTGCGATGATCTCACGCCGACGCTCTTATTGTAAACTCCACTTGTGAAACTCGTACTTGCACATTGTTTACGACTTGGATTTAATCTAATGCGAAATACCAATGTTTACGAGAAAATTTGTTGTTTGTTGTGTTTGTCAGGAACATGTGAAAAAGTAGAAGATCTTAAATCATCGTACTCGTCTTGTTGCTTGCCATCTTGAGCTGTTGATTTGTTTACGTCAGGAGAGAAATGAATGACGCATTTTAATTGGTCACTTTTTTCCAGCGTGCTGGAAACTCCGTGCACCTGTTTAAAATTTTTAAATTGCAACTTAATTTTTATTGGCCAATGTCTACTTGATTCGTGCTATTTTAAACATTACGACATCACAACGTATTTCTTCCGCCTGCTAATGGAAATCAACCTAAAATAAAGAGTACTATTGTTTTTCATTCTTAATTATGTACGACAAACTTCTGCATTGTTTAGAATCCTGCGGCGATAATGCTTCAGAAACTTTTGAGCAATGAAAAACCCTTTTCGTTGTACAGTCAAAGATATATTTCATCAGCACCAAGTTTAAAAGCATCGCTACTTCGTAAAGAATCGCTGTTTGAAACCAATACCAAGAAACCTTTATCAAAAACGCGATCATCCAGCACCAAAGTGAGTAATGGCGGTGTAATTACAACCCGTAGAGATTCTTTTGTATCAAAAATAACCAAAAAAGATATAGCGATCTCTAAAGCAAATGAACGCTTGCAAAAAAATAATAATGAGAGCCATTCTCACAAGATTTTGTTGCATGAGCGAAAAAAGTCCACTGCAATTAAAAAAAAAGAACGCAGAGCAGTTTCTGCTTTCGAGATGACACACACGGATTTCAAAACAAGAAGAAATACAAATTTACAAGATACAGATCTGCTGATTCAGGACATAGAACAGGAATGGATCGAATATATAGAACAACCAAGGATGAAACACGAAAATGGTTTGTCGAAGAAAACCCAATCTAAGTTGTCAAACGACAGCTACTTTAAGACTTCGCATGAAGAGCAATTGTCCACCAAATGCATATATCCAAAACTGGAGGTTTACGCTAATGTGATTGATTTTATAAACGCAAAAACAATGGAATATTCGATGCATGAAAAAAAGCATGAACATACCACACGTCATATATACATTCCATCAAGTGCCGAGTTTCAAAGGGTGTTAATAGATATTGGGTATCAATCAAAATTTGTACCACTCTTCCCTTTATGGATGCATGAAGCTCGTGCACGGGTAAAGTAAAGTTTTTCACACAAGCAATATTAAAATGTTCACAAGAGAAGGTAATTCTGGAAGAAAATGTTTACCTAAGATAATCTCTTTATACCTTACAGTTAATCCGTATCCGTATTCGTATCCGTGAAAGAAAAAAACAATTGCGCTACCTACGATTGGACTTAATGGTTAACCTATATAATTGAGGCACTTCAAATATTTTAATTGGTCAGTTAACAGATAACTACATAACCCAAAACGAGTACATAAAATGACCAACTATCACCCAAAATGAAAAAGATATTTTATTTGTTTTCAAGAATCCTGTGTAATTGGATGGGACAATATAAGTATTTATTGCTTGTCATTTGTTAAATATTTAGATCTATCTGACCTTAAGCAAAGTAATTTTTCATAAGGTAGAGCTGGGTGAATTATTGCTTACCTAGAGTGAATATCTGTTTTATAATATATTCAATTTATCCTTGTTTGTTAAATCACAATACGGAGTAGTGTGATATGTTGGTTTACCTTTTCGTCGCGGCGGCGGCGGTCTTCAGTAAAGTTTTATCACACTGGATTCAAGTCTTTGTTATTGCTCATTTCACTGGATAAATTTTTTTTTACTATTTTCTCGCGTCTAAACGGAAGGCTATGTTGTGCTTTCTTGATATAAAGTTAAAGGTCGCCTCCGACGTTACATTGATGCTACCTAATTTAGTTCTATTTATATAAATATTTAAGAAAATAACATTCGTTTTTTTACAGAAAAGTTAAGTACAGCAAATAATTGTCAATAAACTTTTAAATTTTTGCTGCCTCGCTTCGTGCGGCTTTGTCATGCTCGCGCTTCTTTTCTAACTTTAAAATTCATAATGGCTGCATAATTGACGTCACAAGGACCAAAAAATCATAGGATGCTTTCTACGCTAATCGAATCGTGTTTAGACTTCGCTTAATATGTTTTGAAGGTTAAATATTAATCGAAGATTGACGATTTGGAGCTAAAAAGAACTTTGTTGTTTTTAATTTTGCATAATGCGTAATTATGTGTCATAATTATGTTGCATATTTATGTCTTCTTCGGATGAGTCGGAATCAAAATGTTTTACCGTTGTACTTGGTTCCAGTTTGCCTTAAAACGGAGCAGGGATTTATCTGATTCATCGTGGGTAACATATCACAGTGGTAGCGATGAAAAAAAAACAGAGCTAAGGCTTAACCTTATCACTGTGTTGTGGTGTGAATGCACCACTTACCGTCAAATAACCACAAATAAGTGATTTTGCTGTCATAAACCAGAGTCAATATAGATAACCTACAAGGTGTCTACGTTTCAGCGGCATGTTGATAGCCTTACATTTGCCTATGCTGATTATTAAGTTTTTCACAAATATGTTCTTTAGATTTCTTCTGCCTTGATCGATATTAATATTGTACGACTCAGAATGTGAATGTGGGTTTGTGATTACAAAAACGTGATTATTAATTAGTTTGCATTAGACGGTTTGGTGTCTCAATCGACTGATTAATACAGTGACTTTTGAAATAATATTAGTATACTAGTCGTTAGCCCGTGGAAAATACACGGGTTCACCCGTCCTTTATATTTACCCGTCGCAACAAAGTGGATAAAAATTCCCGTAACATGATTTTCTAACTCAGCGGGGGATCCGCGCAGAGACAGACAGACGACGGCTATTATTATAGAGACTAGTCGTTAGCCCGTGGAAAAATCCACGGGTTCGCTCGTCTTTTAAATTTGCCCGTGGCAACAAAGTGGATAAAAATATATCGCATTTGATATTCGTGTCTCCGTAGCACGATTTTCTAACTCAGCGGGGGGTCCGCGCAGAGACAGAAAAAATACGGCTATTATTAAAGAGACCAGTCGTTGCCCGTGGAAAAATCCACGGGTTCGCCCGTCCATTATATTTACCCGTCGCAACAAAGTGGATAAAAATATATCGCATTTGATATTCGTGTTTCCGTAACATCATTTTCTAACTCGGCGGGGGGTCAGCGCAGAGACAGACAGACGACGGCTATTATTATAGAGATAGTTAATAAACTAGCCGAGGAAGAACTTCCCGCCTAATTTTTATCCTTTAACTGTCTGTAATTTTTACATTCTATTATACACAACCATGTTTACGATATGTAAAAGATAAAATTTAGAATTATAATAGCAAAAAAAATTTAAAATATTTAATTTCGAAATCTCTCTTCGTAGTTTTCATGCTACAAGACTGCGGTCTGTACCTTTTGGCTCTCGTGACGTCATGAGGTATCCTGATATTTTATAAAAATAATTTACAGCGTGTTTTTAATGCTGCAATAATGGCGATCGAAGCTCAAGGTTTTATGAAAACGTACAATAAATAAATCGTTTTTCTGCTTTTATTTTCTAAGTTTCTCATTAAATAATACTTTCTTCTGTAATGTTTTAGTGATCTCTTTCGATTAAGATTAACTTGTTATAAGGTTGGAGGCAACCTTTAAGGAACAAGCCTTTAGCTTTTAGCTAGCTGTTTTAGTCACAAGAGACTATGGTGTTGAGTATGGTTTTGACTATGGTTATGACTATGGTTTTATTGAAGCATGGCCTTTAGTTAAGATGAAGAAAGAATAACCGTTGTTGCTGAAATTTTTTAAGAAAAAATAAAGTGAAGTAAAACTATAATTCCAAAACCAACAATTTTATGATGACTTGAAGGGACGCATGTTTTAAAGTGCTTTTAAGTTACAAAACGTAATATTTCTTTCTGTTTGCAAAGCTCTTTATAGCTACCCGGAATTTAGAGACTTTATGCAGGGGAATTTTTTCTTTCTTCTTTTCAGCGAAACAAACAAACAAGCAAACAAACAAACCAATTTTCATTATGTGTGTTTCGCCATGTATTAAAGAATTATAGCTAAGAATTTGTGTGTTTATTGTGTTTTATCTAGACAATGGTGTATTAAATTATAAAGTTCTAACTTTGTGAAGGGAAATTATGACAATGTAAAGTTTATATATGTTTTTTATTTTAATTTTTCACATGCGCTCTTACGAAACCAGAACTCATATTCGGTTTTGCTTTCTTTCTGCATATTGTTTTGAAATGTGCTCTCAAGGCTGATCTCCGTTAAGTCGGCATTACACGTTCATACTTGTATGATCAAATATGCTGTGCTCACTTTTGTATTATACCATGTGGAATGTTTTTAAGCTAATACACGTGCTCAACATGTTGAAACATGTTTTCACAGAAAATGTCTTTCTTTACGATGATCTCGAGCGACGATGATGCCCTCGTGTTAGTTGTTGCAGCGGCAGCAAGCTCGATAGGAAAGAAGCAACAAAAAACAAGGAGAAGGAGAACATGGACTAAATCTTGGTTGTTGAAGAGACTCTCTCTCACGGGATCTACAACACACTACTAGATGAAATTAGGCTCGAATACATGTGGAAGGTTACAAAAACTATCTACGCATGTCAAACGATAACTTTTTAGAACTCCTATCCTTAGTTGGTCCCTTTGGGAGCTGGATGGGGCGAGTCAATGTCATCTTCGTTGTTCAATTCATCGCAATCTTCCTCACTATCTGCGCTGAACATGGATTTTATTTTTATTCTTCTGCAGAAAAGTATTTTAGTACATTTTTTTAGCATAATGTTTATAATTTTGATTCTGATTGGCTCTCAAATTTTTGTGACGTCAAAAATCGCCAACGATCGCTAAAAAAGTTCAAACTGTGTCAACGCCTTTGGCGATCTCAGCAAACAGCTCATGTTACGCAATTTTACGTAAACAAACCTTATGCGCATGCTTACGTCCCAATCCCTACAGCCCGAGCGACAAAAATTCGCCTATTGGAGATCAACCTTCACGCGCAGAGGAAAAATCTTGCATATAAAAAACATTGTTGATAAGAACTATTGTCCGGAGGGATCAGTATGTTTGAAAAAAATCCTACACAGGGCATTTTAAAAAATCTTAACCTGTCAAAGACTGGGTTTATTTTTGGCTGGTGTTTCTTCCTCTTTTGACACACCACGTTCTAAATAGTTTTATGAAAAATTTGGTTTGAATTTTACTCCATTCTCCTCAACTACAAAACCTACGAACATTTAAGTGATGCTATTGGATGGAAACGCACCTTATATTATTTTTTTTTGTTAGTATCCAGATCATTTTTATATCGACATATTCTTTGCAGAAACGCGTAGACTGATGAATGAAATGTTTTTTCGTTATGTGTCATTTCAAACCGACCGCGGTTTCTTGTTGCGTTTCGCATTAAATCTTTATGTTTTCTAAAATGAAAAATGTGTTCGCAAAGTTTTTATGGTTGGGTTGGTTATTTAAAAATATATACTTCACTAGTTAGAAAAAGAGCATCTTTTACTTCTTTTAGAATAGGCATTTTGCGGCATTTGCAATTTACCTAAAAGGTTTGGTTACGCGTTTTACGGTTACGATTTTACGGTAACAACACTCGAATATATAAATCACAATAGATTAAATATGAAGCTCGGATATTTTTCTACTCATTATCAAACCAAAAAGTTGAACCGTGGTGACTTTGTGACAATGAGAGATATTTTAACCCGCGAAGAATTTAAACCAACGGAAGGAAATACAAGCGGGAAAAATGATTGGCTTATGTCGTAGTAACATCCTGATAATACTCAATTTGCTCATGAGGAAAAATATATTATTGGCCCAGTACCGAAAATAAAAAACAAGTAAAAACATTTGTATATTTATATGATTCTGGTTTAGTGGATATATAAAACATGCTTCCATGTTACAATGTTTTTCTTAACTGATTTTATTGCTCTGCGCAAAGCCTTTTGGCTGCTTGTTTCTGATTGTTTTTGTTTGATTTCAGGGACAAGACGACAAAAAATCAGGCTTAAAACGTCTGTTATAGGTTAAGAAATAAATCAATTACAATATTTCTGCCACTAAGAAAAGCACTTTTCATGTCAGATTTGGTAGTGGTCAAAATCTTTTACAGACTTACAGTTCTCTTATGCCTAATGTGAAAATGCGCACTGTACGGATTTGTGATAGTATCTTTATTTACATATTGAAATTTGGAATAAAAAAAGAAAATCTTAAAACTACTTCATAAAGCACTTATATAAGTAAATATAAAGCACTACGGTTATGATCATTTTGAAGATACTTGAACAGTGATACATTTTCTGTTGATATCATTAAATGAAGAATAATGTCAGCCCTTATTTAGGATGTCGTATTTTTCGCCCTTTTAGACAATAAATTATTCGCGTAAAGTTACTAATATGGTCACAGAAAAATATTGTAAGAGTTTAATTTACGTTTAAATACACTATGAGTTGTTCAATAAACTATTCCTCGTTTGTTGAGTTTGTGACGTCAAATCTGCATTCATTCTCACACATGCGAAACTTTACTGCATGATAATTCTATACAAGTTGCTAACTTTGGATTCACATGTACTATTGGATGTTGGTATTCTTTCATCTTTGTTTTTGTTTTTATTGGTAGCTAAACTAAATTTTTTTGCCCCTGGTGATAATCTTTCAATAATTTTTGGTACAAACACTGTTAACTATTCCGTTAAGTAATCTATTTTTAGTAAACTTGATGTATAATTTATCGAACAGGTTACCGTCTAAAAGGGTCTTAAAAGCTTCAAATTTTGTATTGTGATTCCTAATTTTTATTCACGTCTGCTCTCAGAAATAAGTTGCTGACGTAAATCTGCATTGCTTGGTAAGGTTTCTCTTTCTATTCTTTTTTTAGTTTTGAATGGCGGTAAAACAACTGTGGTTTGATATTCAACGAAGCTGAATTACCAATTACCTCGATGCCCACCATAGTGTATAAAACACATATTAACTATGTTAAGAATACTGTGTAAATGTCCTTAACACTATTAGGTCCAGGGTATTTCGAACATGTATGACCAGTGAGGCTGATTCCGCTCCACTGTACTCCTTCATAACCTTTGATAGGCTTTTCCAGATAAAATCAAACCTGGCACATTTATAGTACGCGCCAAGAAAGGAAAAAAAGATAGCAATGAATTTTTGTTTATATCAGCTTTTTTCTAAGACGTCAAGTCGCGGTACCACGTGTCCAAATTTGTGTTCTAACTTTTCATCCTCACAAAAGTTATTATATATATATATATATATATATATATATATATATATATATATATATATATATATATATATATATATATATATATATATATATATATATATATATATATATATATATATATATATATATATATATATATATATATATATATATATATATATATATATATATATATATATATATATATATATATATATATATATATATATATATATATATATATATATATATATATATATATATATAAAAAGCAGTAATTACGATAGCCTTGTAACCATAGCAAAAATAGTTATTGAAAAAAAAAACAGTAGGGGGCAGATTCCACCGTAAAATATTTAATAAAAAAGACAACTTTTAATTATTCTAAAATCTTGTTCCATTGTATATACTTTTTATAAATTTTCATAGTTATAATTACAAAAATAATATAGAATATAAAAGCGAACATACAACACAAATAGTGTCATCATCTGATTATTTTAAGAAATATAATTTAGTGTGAATAATAAACAAATAATATAATCCAAGGAGGAGAGCAATGGGTTTAGGGTTGTTCATTCGTGACTCGCTTCACCATATTTTGGGGAATGTTTTGGGTCTCTTTTTTTACAGGGAAAAGGGAGTGTTAAATTATAACTTTTTTATAATGTTAAGGATGTTAAGTATTATTAGATGAAAAGAGATTAAATAAAACATATATTTTTGATTTTTTACAAAGCCGACGAGTTTGGTGAAACGTCAAAGGATATGGTGTTGATACGAGAAGAACCTTGTATTATTACAGTACACGTAAACAAAGTTGCACATCCTTAAGATAGGGGCCATCCTTATCTGTTATTAGAAGTAATATGTGATAACGCCCTTCGCACGCCATCAAAACGAAGATGGACATCTCGTGAGATATTTCGTTTCTCTATCTTTCGTTGTATTTAAGCAAACCACAAAGTCGAGCCTTACGTACGCAAATCTATTTTAAAAATTAAAATGTAGCATGGTATTCAAATAAATAAAAACCAGACGCAGATTTACAAGTATTCGTCACTCGCTGCTTCACTGGGGAGAAAAGATGAAGCTCGGATTGTTCGAAATAGCAGTTGCTGCATTTCAAATACTTTTTGTCCGGGGTGGTTATTATACTCAGGATGATGAATTACCTGATGGAGGTGTAACAAAGTATTTGAAAAGAGAAACTAAAGTAAGCTGTTTGTTAAAATGTGACAGAGATAAGAATTGTGACAACATCATGTTCAAGTTGGAAAATAAAGAGGTAAGAAATGGAGAGTGTTGGTTTGTGAAAAACAATGCAACTGATACAGCTGAAGACATACAGAAATTGAAAAAAGACATAGCAATTGAAGGCTATAAGAAGGTAATTTTGAAAAGTTAGAGATTCATAGAGATTCGCATATTTGGTGTTAACGTGAGCATTTTTCTTCTTTTTTTATTTTCATCCAATCTTTTTTAGCTTGATATAGCTTGATATTTTTTTATACCAACGAGCTTTTTTATAAAAGAAGTTTTGAATGTTTAAGTAAATTACTAAATTAAAAATTTTTAGCGACAAGTTTGACTGCTTGTTTAGAAACTAAAATTTCCACATCTTTTTGTCATAAAAAAGTTTTGCGATTAGTCGAGACTATACTTTATCCAGAAGTTTACACCCAAATAAAATGGTGTTCGTGTGACATTGATTTTTTTTTTTAGCTGTTTTATGTATAAATATTTTTTTACTATTTCCATAAAATATGGGTCTTAATGAAAATGATTGTAACTTATTATCTTAATTGCTAAGTCAGCAAAAATTTTCAGTGATCTAGATGTATAACTTCACAAGAACTTCGCACTGAGACTGTTTTCGGTAGAATTAATTAATTATTAACGACGTTGTAATTAAAAGAGGGAATGTTGAAAAACAATGGGTAAAAGAGAATAGTGTTAGACCAATAAAATTGTGTTAATATAAAGAGAATAAGAAATTATATGAGTGTTACTGTCACCTTAAAATCTTCACTTTAATATTTAGACGCTACCCACAAAAGCTTCTTGTAAATTTGGATATCGTGTCATCACAAATACTTCCAAAGAAATGTGCAAATGCAAAGGTAAAAATTACAAAATGCGAAATAAAAAAATTGGTATATATTGAAATTGAATATAAGATCGGCAGTTAGAAATCTTAAATGACTATTGATTTTCTTATATTCTCTGCCTAAACTGAATTTTAAATTGAATTTACAGGAAAAATGCAAACGAATTCGAAATAAGGTAAAATGCAAAGTCAAAGATTGCAAGTATCCGTCCTTGTTTAAAAAATGCAATTAATTCCACATTTTTTTTCTTTCGTAATTCATTTATTCCCGTGATAGTTTGAAATCTTTACTTTTTGTATTGTTTCTGAAGCAGCAAAAAATCTTTTCAGACCAATAGACCTGTTTTTAGGAGCGGAAATATAACTATTTAATTTGACAAGAATTTGTTTTACTTAATTTTTTTTGCCACGCTAAACGTAATAGTAGAGTATGATCTAGACATACTATAAAAACTTTTGCCCAATCCAGTTTTAAGCTACTTAAAGTTTATTTTGCAAATTCTCCTTAACCTTTTAAGTTAAAATATAAAAATGAAACTAAAACACGCCCAATATGAAATATTAAAAAAAAAGAATTGAAAGAAGAAACCCGAAAAATACACAAATAACAAATAAAATGAAATGACTGTTCAGGATCAACATGCTATAGCCATTAAAAAAAATCAATGAACGATAAATTACTAATACTATAAAAATATTGCCTAGGTGAATGGATTTTATTGAAAAACTATGTCTGCTTTGGCGCACGTGCAAACGAGTTTGGAACATTTAAAATACAACACGATGCGGTTATAATTGCTATAAAGTTGGTACATGTCAGTGGAAAAGGTGTAAAATGCTCAGAAGAGACACGTTTTACAAAATGGGGTTGTGATATCTATTATCCCTTCAACGTAGAGAATGTCGCAGTTGTCGTTACAGATGATCAAGATAACGTACTTTATCCATCTATGAAGTACCATGTCAATCACGGATTCTTTAATGTATCAGGATACAACGCCAATTCTCCCTACCTCATCTACAACGCAACAAGTCACACTGTTCACAAAGGACAAGAGATGAGATTGCATTATGGTGAAGCTCTGTTAAGTTCCTACAGCTCTAACAACAGTGGTGAATCATGTGCAGATATTTATGCGAAATTGTGTGACGAATAATGATTTGTGAATGCAATTCTCTTAAGCCTGAACTATGAAATAAGGTTCCTGTGTGGTAGAACACTATTGGCGAGATGCGGTGAGTTTTCTTCTTAAACTTTTAATGAAGGAGAACTGTTATTGATTTTAATGACTTTTCATGATAAACCTTTTATGTTAACTTTCTATGTGGACGTATCAACACAAATTTAAAAGAAGTTAGTTAGAAGAAAAATCACTTCTAAAACCAAGTATTTCAGTTACAATATCTTTATTTTTATTATAAAAATATTACCAATAAAATCTGCTCACGATTAAACATATGGCAATGTTTAATGAAACCGGATTTTTAACAACGTTCAGCCGAGTCTCAATGTCTTATGTTAATTTCGATGTTTTTTTGTTTTATTTCCATGATTTTTTTTAATTATTTATTATATAATTATATAAGTACTGTATATTATATTTCCTGTAGGAATGAGTAGTGCCCATAAATCTACTGCAATAAAATTTACAATACTTGTACAAGGTTATAAATTATAGTCCTAAGAATTTAGCAGTGAGAAACTGTATCATATGTGACTTAAATGTGGAATTGATGAACGATTTTTGTAGTATTTAAAACACGGGCACTTTATTTTAACTTTTTTTGTTTAACACTGTTAATTTTTTTTCACAGAAAAACAACTTTTAGCGCCAATTGTTCTATATTTTTTCTTGTTGTTTAGCCATTCCCTACTTCGTTCTTCTGTTTCTCTAGCTTAAGGCTGGCCGTTTTTATTTTTCGAGCATTTTTCAAAATGATTTTCAGCTTTATCGGACTCTATATTCTCTGTTGTAAACTTCCCGCTAACTTTTTTCGCAGTTATGATACATAGATTAAAGAAAAAGTGAACACCCGGGCATAATTGAGTATAGAAGTGGGCAAAAATTTCGTAACGACAAATAATCGAGAATGTCGACTTTTATGCCAATTATAATCAAACAGTGGAAAGTTGTAACGGCTATATCCTTAAAATAATTTTTTGATTTTTAATTTAATGTGTACATTAATATTCTCCGTATCACTCAACACCCACCACCTAAGCACCCAACACCCACCACCTAAGCATCCAATAATAATCTACAATGCGACGAAAAATGTTTTGAAACACATGCATTTCACTCAACCTTTAGCCTGATCCATGCTACAACAAAAAATGATCGAAATTTCACGCTTTCAGATTCAACATCCTTGTTTACATCAAAGTCCGCAAGCACTACCACAATACCTGAAATTCGAATAAAGAATTCAGATCCCGCTTTTCTTCTTTCTTTTGCGTCCGAAGATTATTCAGGCATTGACAACAATAAAAACATTACACGCATTCCGGGTATAGGTATTTCCGCTTCCCAAGTTGACAACAGCATATTTTAATTTACATTTTAGATATTATCCAAGCATTCGCACATAAGCAACTCGGTAGCGCTCATTGTCACTTTTGTTCTATTACACACTTCATATTTTCCAATAAAAATGCATAGGGTCTACCGTAATTCCAATGAGTTTGTTCGGATCCCAATCAAAAATCGACTTTGATTTGAATTTTTACAGGTAATTCTTTCTTACGCAAAATTTATCAGTGAATTCAAAAATGATGATTATCTGATATGAAAAGTACTAAAAATATTAATTTTAGCATTTTTCTTGACCCTGGTAAAACAAACAAGCAAGGTGAAATAAGAAAGATAGATTTAAGTGAAAGAAGAAGAGAACTAGAGAAAAAAAAAATAAAGGTAATAAGCACCCAAAAATAGTTGTTGTAGCAGCTACTATCTCAACTAATCGGCAACTATGAACAAGAAATCCCATCACTATACATTTATCATCGACAAAAGAGCTCCGACAACAGATACCCCAGCGGTTCAAATTGTTCTGTTTCTGTCTACCAATTGAATTCACAATCATGTTGTTCTATCTGCAGCAGTAGAACTGTCCTCTGTAATTATGACGTTTAAATGATATTAAAGGAGAAAGGAAACCGTATAAGGTACTGAAAGATATTGAAAATGGTACATTTTAAGTCTGTATATATGTGTGTGCATTAGTTAAATATGTTTTGGCTACGTATATATTTAGATTATTAGATGGTAGCGTACAGCAGCGTGTGTAGTTCTGACTATTAAATAGATAAAAGTCTAATGAAGGTAACGGTAGTATGCGTTTTAAAAAACATGTAATTCGGGAAAAGTGCATTTTTGCGGTTTTTTGTTGATACGCGAAAGTTTCTACCCGCGAAAGGTTCTGCCCTTAAAGTATTCTCCTATGTGAACACTGTAGAAACCATTTAGTTGATGATAATCTATTTTATTCTTGTCTTTTGTTATTAACGATACAACATAGGGAATGGGTAACAATAAAAACAAACTATTTCTCTGTTAAAGGTTGTTGTTCTGTACTACACGCGGATTGGTGTTCTGTATTACACGGGGAGATGTTCTGTATTACACGCAGATTGGTGTTCCGTATTACATGCAGAGTATTACACGCAGAGTATTACACGCAGAGTATTACACGCGGGTGTTCTGTATTCACGCGGAGTATTACACGCGGTGGTGTTCTGTATTCCACGCGGATTGGTGTTCTGTATTACAAGGGGAGTTATTACACGCGGATTGATGTTCTGTATTACAGGCGGAGTATTACACGCGGACGTACAACATAAGTAGTTCGTAATTTCAATTCCAACTCCGTATATGGTGAACAGTACTAACAACCATCTGGGCTAAAAAACCAGTTGTTCTCCATGACCCAAATTAAAGTGCGTTTGCTATTTTCCAACTGGAAAAAAACCGTGATGGTCGAATGATCTGTTCTGCATTCGTCGAAGATGCCGATTCTTCTCCTCTTGTGATTTTTTAGCTCCGCTGTTTGGATGAAGAGATGAAAACAAGTTATAAATATTGTATATAAAATAAGTTTAACGATGATGTATCGTTGCTGTTGTGTAACACAGAAAAAAGACTGTGAACTATTACTTAGTTCTCTTTATAACATTTGGAACCTAATGTTACGGACGACGAAGACGCTCATTGTATAGCCGTCAAGAAAACAATTATCATTAGAGCAAGCCTTAAGATAATATTATTTGGTTTTAATTACTTGCTTTTTTAACTCTTTTATGTTACCAAGGCAACGTTAATAGTTTTAAAATTATAGTTCTTAGCAGTGTAAAGTATTCGTTTGAAAAATTTGTTTGAAATGCCAACGAAATAATAACTATGGAATCATACACTATCATACATATACGTCTCTTCCCAAGTAAACTGATGGTTGGAATATTAACGAAACATTGACACTTGTCATTCATTACCGATTTATTTGATATTTTTTTTTTGAATTGTGATATGTTTTTTGGAATAACTGGAATATACTTTGTTTACGATTTCTTATATATCTGTCTATCAATAACTGTAACTTCCATCAGGCGATTTTAACTCGCTCCACATAGCGTCGACGAAAGTCAATTAACTTGTTTTTTGAAGGAGGTAAGGTCTGTGTTATTTATTAAAAAAAGGTAGGAAAACTGTGGTGTATACAAATAAATCAAATCCGTGATAATAACAAACATGTTCGTATCGCCATCCGAGGGTCAGAAAAGATACAAAAAGCCCTAGTGACGAGGTTGCTTAATCTAATGTATCGCAAAGATGAATTTATTATACAGGTAAAAATACACCTGAAAATAAGCTGTGTGACTCCAGTGACTTTTCTATTGTACTTCTGATTCATTTTCACTCATGATATTGTTGAAAACATTTTGGCTAGAGAAGTTTCACATGAAGATACTGCGTAGAAACCCTGGTTTATGGCAACTAAGATATGGTTGACAATTTTAAACAACTTCTACTTTTATTTTATTTTCCTTCCGTCATTTTTTATTATCTTTTAACATATAAATCCGAATTTTCTTTTGTATATCCTTGGAGGAAAGGTATATCGTAGTTTAGATGGCTTTTTGGGGATTATTTTTTAAATTCTTTTGTCAAATGCTACCATCAGTTTCTGAAAGCTTTTAAAAATGTCTTCAACCTTTTCCTCTAAAAATTGATCATAATATTCGTAGCTGGATTCATGAGAATCAATCGAAAAAGAGTTTTAAACTCCAGCGAAACTCCACATTTACACTTATAAACTGGGTACTTAAAAATCTATGCTAAAAGTGTTTTCTTGCCCCGTGCAAAATGACACGAAATTTAGATAACATAACGACGATAGAAAGTGATTAATACCTCAGCGATGAGTCAGCAAGCTAAGAAAGTGTCTCCGTCAAACGGTTAATGCTCTGTAGAGTCTTTCTGCGCACACGTAGGCCAGGTGTGGTAGTTAATAAGTACTCCCCGAAAAAAAGTACTCCCCATTACTTATTCCTAGGGTAATAAATACTCCCCAGTACTTATTTCCAGGGTAATAAGTACTCCGCAGTACTTATTCCTAGGGTAATAAATACTCCCCAGTACTTATTCCCAGGGTAATAAATACTCCCCATTTACTTATTCCCAGGGTAATAAATACTCCCCAGTACTTATTTCCAGGGTAATAAGTACTCCCCAGTACTTATTTCCAGGGTAATAAATACTCCCCAGTACTTATTCCCAGGGTAATAAATACTCCCCAGTACTTATTTCCAGGGTAATAAATACTCCCCATTACTTATTCACAGGGTAATAAATACTCCCCAGTACTTATTTCCAGGGTAATAAATACTCCCCAGTACTTATTCCTAGGGTAATAAATACTCCCCAGTACTTATTTCCAGGGTAATAAATACTCCCCAGTACTTATTTCCAGGGTAATAAATACTCCCCAGTACTTATTTCCAGGGTAATAAATACTCCCCAGTACTTATTTCCAGGGTAATAAATACTCCCCAGTACTTATTCCCAGGGTAATAAATACTCCCAAGTACTTATTTCCAGGGTAATAAGTACACCTTTTGGGAAATAATTACTTCCCTAAGTTTATATAGGGGGTACTTATTTCCTAGGAAAAAGGTACTCTCTATGAGAAGACTTGTGGTCTAATGAACCAAAATTTGTTTGTTGATGATTTTTTTTACCAAAAGAAAAAATAAATTTTATCAAAAGAAAGAAAAATATTTAAGAACTTTAACTAATTTAGTTTATCATATAAGTACGTAGTATGTAGTATCACGAAATCCTATGCATATCGAATCGTTCGTCTTTCTTAGTTTGTTTCTTTTCTTTTCGTTTCATTGCTTAACCGTTGATTTTTTTTACATCCTTATATGTATACTTTTACACTTTATATTTTTTAGCTTTATACGATTTACAGGACCGTTTTTTAATAGATTTTAATGTTGAATTTTTGATGATCTGATAAAAGATAAATTGAAAAAAAAGTAAAAAATAAATTGCTATCTCGAATTCAGCATTGTTCAAAGCTTCTTCACCATGAAAATAACATTTTCAAATTCAATAGAAAAAAAGCTCATTTTTTTAATATTCAAATTTCATCTTCATTTTCAGAAATTTTCAAAAATTTTAAATGTGTGTAATATTCCTATTCGACGAAATATTTCCAAATGCGATTCTGTTAAAATCCAATATATCGGTAAGTAAAAAATAACGAAGGTTTGAATTTATTTGTAATACGTTTTCGGCTAATTATGTTAACATGGGATGGTAATGTAACTGTTAGATGGGTACTGTTTAAATGATTTCCAAAAAATATTTGAAAGGGGGTTAGAGAAATTCTAATCAATAAGGTAAAATCATTTGATGGCATACATAAAGAATATTTCCCTGATTTACTTTCTAACCCCGAGGAGTTTAAATATTTTCAAAAATAATAGGATATCAAAGGAGTGCCTTTTCCCCAAAGGAGTACTTATTTTCCGGGAAAGTAATACTCCCGGGGGTACTTTTCTCCCAAAAGAGTCCTTATTTCCCAGGAAAAAGATACCCCCGGGAGTACTTTTTACCTAGGAAATATATACTGGGGAGTGCTATTTAGGGGAGTATTTTTTCCCGGTGACACCGGCGATAGTAATATAGAAACAATCTACGCAAACTTGTGGCGGCGAACTTTGAAGTTATCTGTCTCGTCTAACATATCTTTTCTAAGATTGTAGTTGAGAGAAATTCTAACTGGACCATGTACAAGATGCTCAGTAATACTTAAAGATATTGAAGGATTTACCTTTCATCTGATGTAATTACATAAATTGTCTCCTGCCATGATTATTATAGTAACTATAAATATCTATCACTTGTAATTTTTCACATCCTGTTACTGGCAAAATAAATTGAATTGAATAGCTCAACTTTTTCAACGTTTGCAAATTATGACAGTATAAGAGATTTTATTGCTCAGTAAAATGCAATAACAATAAATTAAAGTAAGTATTTGTAAAACTTTATCAAATATTTACTTATATCGATGAATTATTTAAGAAAAAAATATATATAATAAAGCTTGGACAAGGGAGAACCTCGCATCTCTAAGAAATATATGAATTTCAAAAATACCTTTACCATATTTAGAGGCAGGTAAAATTAAATCACTTGCAATTTAAAAAGACGGTTATGTTAAAAAGTTAACCCATTTGAACTGAAATTTGTTTCTTATTGACAGAGTAGCTTTCTGCGATATAAGAAAATAGGAAACTGGGATGCACCAATCAAGCATGGAACATATTTTTATTTAGACCCTTTCTGACAATTTCAATCATGAGAATATTGCTCATAATGTTTTTTGCACATGTATATTTGTCAAAATTGATATATGATATGATAAAAATCGTTTATGTGTGTCCTTGAAAACGACTAAATTCAAAAAGTCAGGAACTATGATAAGTGAAAATATTTTTTCACTTACCAAATTTATCAAATCAACCTAAAAACATGTTTTCAAGTTTTTTATAGCCCACTTCACTGGGTGCTTTAACAGCTATTTTCCACTTTAAGAAATATTTTCAAGGAACGGAATGGGCAGGAACAGAACAGAAGATTTTCTACTTGTAATTTCTATTTTATAAATTGGGCCCAATTTTATACAAAAAGTAAACACACTTTGCGCGATTCTCACAAAATGAAATAACCTGATTGGCTAAATAATGTTCTACTTGTCTTCTCCGTACACAACGCAGAGAAGTTAGAGCAGAATAGACAAGAAATTATTCTGTTCCTGTGAGGTAAACATTTTAAGTATGCATCACATGAACAAAAATGTTCTGTTTATGTGATGGGCAGAACAGGGCAGATTGGGCGATCGGGCAGAACGATTCTACTGTTTTACATAACAGAATGTCAGAATGTCTAAAGCAAGCTTTTATGATATCTAAAAATATCCATAAATTAGGCTGCTTTTCTCTACACTTGCTTGTTTTTTATAGGATTCAAAATGCCGCAAAAATAAAAACTGTTTCCATAAACTGGATTTGAAATCTAACAATGAACTATCTAAGTTCAGCAAAACAAAAAATTTATGCAGAAAGAGACCTAGCATAGCTAGCTAACTATATTAAAGTATTTAATTAACCTGCTAATAAAATAACACACCTTTTTTCAAACTTTAAAGACGCTTATTGCAGTTAACAAGATAATTTTTTGTATATTTTAGTCATGAGACAATACAATATGTTAGTACGTTTTCTGTTGCTGGAGCATAAATTCTGCCCTCTAAAGTTACGTCTTTGTTTGTCGCATAAATTAACGTATGACGCGTTTGCATGATCTGGCCATATATTGGCCAAAATCACTCAACGATACCAGGGTATTTTTCCTTGTCTTCTCTTATATAAAAAAGACAAAAAACTCTGGGGTCGTGGGTGCGTTGTACCTAAATATGTCTTTATGCTTATAATCCGATGATTTTGATTCTAGAATGATAGACCAATAAAAGTTAGAGCATTCTCTCTAATTAACGGGCACTCTAAAGCTTGGTTTCCAACTCTAGCGCTAACTAGCGGTAACTAGCGCTAACAAGCAAATAAACTTCCGCAATTTGAGGCGTGGTTAAAATTCTTTTGGCCTGAGTTATTAATGAAACCAACTTAATCGGCAATGGCAGATATAAAATTAATAAAACAAAGTTTAACTGCTAAATCTTCATAAATTATTTGTTGATTTTACTCTTGTTTAACTATAATAATCTTCTCTGCTCAGCGAAATCTTAACACGCATTCTCGTGTGTTTTTCCGCTACCTTTTTGATCTGATTTTCACACAACTCTTTTTGCCGCTGATCCCTCCGGCTTTTCTAATTGAAATTGGCGGGAAATGTGCGGGTTGGCTACAACCAATGAATTGAACTGAGGTTTATTGTTAACATTCATACTGGTAATAAATACCTACATACATGCTAAACCTTTTAGCCGGCCCAATATGGCGTTAAAACATAGTTAATAGAAAACAATGATTATTAACTATGCATGGAAGTTAAAATAAATTATACATTGTTGCGTTTTATTAATTTTTTAATTTTAGTTGATTTATCTTTATATGCGTGACACTACCATTATTTTGAAGACTCTTAAATTCATAGTGCAATTTACTAAAATTAATATGTAAAGAAAAGTTCACTCCACAGAGTGTTGAATACAAGTGTCAAAACATTATATAGACAATAAAATAAAAGCAATTGTTTGAGTTTTAAAAGAAAAGTGTTTTTAAATTGGAAGAGATGTGAGCCATGGGGCTATTGCAGTTTGTGTTCATTGTATCATTAAGATTTAGTTCTGTATTCGAGATTTTATGTTATTTAAGCAACTATCTATAATCTTTTCAGTTTTCTTTTGTTAATCAACTCATATTATTTTTTTCATTAAACAGTTTTACGAAAATTAGGAATGAATGGACAAAGTCGCTATATTTTTGCAATCGTTACAGTCGTCGGAATCGTCATCTGCGCAAGTTTTTTCTACCATGAAGATGTTTATCATAATGCAATGCCAGTTCATTGCATCGATCCGTTCTTAAAAGAAATTTCAAGTAAAATGTCGCAGTTGTCTGCTCAAGGCAGGAAAGAAGTAGACAATGTAAAAAAACAGTTAAAAGAAATATTAGGTCAAATTAATGGAAAATTAATAGAATTGAAATCGAGTCAAAAAGAAGAGCATCCTAGAGAAGAACCTCAGGAAGAACATCTAACAAAAAGCGAATTAGAAGGTTTAGAGCTTAATAGATTTGATATTCAAAAGTTACCACAACCTGATTCGTCAGATATGAACGACAAGTGGATTGTGGTGACAAGTATTTTTGCTCCAACAGAAGACATTAAAAAGTTGGCGAAGATTCCAGGCTGGAAGCTGGTTGTAGTTGGGGATAAAAAAACACCCCAAAATTGGAAGTAAGTAATTCTCTTTTTCTTTTTTTTCTTTTTGGCCAACAGAAGAACGAAGGTCGATTTTTATTCAATTTAATCTTTTCCTCTTCTTGGATTGGGTCGCACTTTTTTGGTCATTTTGCAAAATTGTAAAAAGCACGAACTCGGGAATTCTCCGAAACTAATGGATTGCGAAAGTGCTGCTTTTTTGTGTTCAAAACTTGACCGCGCGTTTTAACATGCATGCTCTGCGAGAAGATCTACGTTAGGGTCCCAAAACTTAACAGAAATCACAAATCTGACATGGGCAACAATTAGCTCGTAACCAAATGACATAAGTTTCTAATTCCGAAAAGTTTGGTTAACTTTGACAAATTGCATGAACCTTGTACCTTGTGAAGTTATGATTAATGATAGTACATCATAAATTTTGGGTTACATTTTTGCTTTTTTAGCCCATTAAAGTGTATAACCAAGAATGTACAAAATCATATTGCATGAAACCGGATTATTTGATTAGTATTTCATATTACTCTGAACGCAACATCTATCTCAACTTGCCACAGAAAACGTCCAACCCTCGCGTTAAAACTGTGAAAACGTTTCGTGTTATAACAAAACTACAACTATTAATACCCGATTTACTGGTGAGAAAACTAGTTTAATTTAATCTGTTTTAAATGTAACTTTTTTCATTAAAATATAAAATTTACACTAGGTGGCAAAGTTCGTCCTCACAAGCAGTTCCATAGGCTATTTATGTCCTAACTTCACGCAATATGAACTTATCAAAGTAGCGGATTATGAATTAGGAACTTAGGTCATTTGGTTTGATCCTAAACTTAAAATTTATTTCATATTCATCTACTTTTAGGATGGTTTAAGGTTATCTGTAGATCTTTAAGTGTATTGATTCGTAAATATTTAAAAGTTAGCTAGCTAGGTGCGATGTTTATGCAGTTATATATTATTTTTAAAGATATTACATGATTTTATTTTATCGAAGGAAAGCTACCCAGGACATCATAAAAGACAAATAAACATGATGGGTTGATGGCTGATATTAACACTATTCATGAAATATACAAACATCTCGGACACACCTTATTGTGTGGCTTTAAAAATGTTTTACCATTTTGTGTTTTTTTCTTATTAACAAGTAACTAACTGTACACATACAAAAATAGGAAAGGAAAGCATTACAAACCGTTTTGGTATTTGATTTCCAAAAATTGCATTGTTCGTTTTAGATTTGTAACTTTATTGAAACATGTTATGACTTCAGACACGGTATGAGATGTCGTAAGGCCAGTTCGATAAAAGTTGCATTTAATTATAAACATTTCTGAATTCCTAAATTTAACCATTTTCTGAGACACAGATAAACCTCTTTTGACAGAATATGAATTTTTAGAGAAGCACGTGTTTCAAGATCATTAAAACATCTCTATAATAATAGCCGTCGTATGTCTGTCTCTGCGCGGACACCCCGCTGAGTTAGAAAATGATGTTACGGAAACACGAATACCAAATGCGATATATTTTTATCCACTTTATTGCGACGGGTAAGTATAAAGGACGGGCGAACCTGTGGATTTTTCCACGGGCAACGACTAGTCTCTTTAATAATAGCCGTATTCCGTCTGTCCGTCCGTCTGTCTGTCACGCAAAATGATAGCTTAGCTGCGCAGGTAGCGAGACGCACGCAATGCGGTATAAAAAGGACAGGCGAACCCGTGGATTTTTCTACGGGCTAACGACTAGTTAAACAAAACGTTTAAAAATATATTTTTTTTAAATTTACGTAGTTCAACTCTTTGAAATGAACTTAGAGAAATGTGCCTATGTTTAAAATAACCAATTGTTTTCCCCTTAATCTTTCATATGTTGGCTATTTTACTGACACAAACAGTCTTAAACCGGCATGTGTACCAAGTTTTCAATGCACTAAATAATAGGGCCACAGCTCTATTTAAAGTTATAGATAAGTTAACATGCTCACCGCGAGCTTTTTGAGGGAATTTTTGTAACAAGTATGCTGAAGAAATTTATTATACAAAAAATTTTTTTCATGCTTAAAGCCCTTCTTGATATGTGTTATATTTTCTATTAAAAAGTTAACATACTTAACGTACTCACGTTATGATTGGTGTGTAAACATAGAAGTTGCCCATTTATTTGCTAAACTGCAAGCTTGAATGTTTGAACGCAATAAGATGCTTTGTTACCTTTAGGTTAGATGGAGTTGTGTTTTTGAGCATTAAAGATCAATGGAGACTTGGCTTTGAAACTGTAAAGTATCTAAAATATGGAGTATACCAACGTAAGAACATGGGATTCTTGTATGCTATCCAACATGGTGCGAAGTATATCTACGACACCGATGACGACAATCATCCATATGGCGGCAAAGTTACATTCGACGACATGACTGTTGATAAGGAATACTTGATGTACGACGGAAATCAACACTTTTACAACGGTTTTGCACATTTTGGACAAAGCACACTATGGCCACGTGGATATCCTCTCAATATGATCGACAAAAAACCCGTGCGTACTTACAAAAAGTGCAAGAGTGTTCGACCTCTTGTTCAGCAAGGAGTGGTAGATGGTGATCCGGACCTTGACGCCATACAACGCCTTACCCGAAAAGATAACGAGGCAAAGTTTGTCGTTTACTTTGATAAAGACGCACCACCTGTCGTACTACCACCCAACTCATTTGTACCGTATAATTCACAAAATACCTTCCATCATTACGATGCATTTTTCGCATTACTGCTTCCGCAGACAGTCACATTTCGTGTCAATGATATATGGAGGAGCTTCATCACGCAACGATTACTCTGGGATATTGGCGGCCATATGGCGTATTTCCCGCCCAATGCATACCAAGACCGCACGCCTCATGATTTTTTGAAGGACTTTTATGAAGAAGACGATTTGTACAAAAACACAAACCCTTTGACAAAGCTTTTATTAAATTGGAAAGGCAAAACGAATGCGGACATGTTCGACCGTCATTATGATATTTTAAAGGAAATGTACAAAGCAGATATAATCGGATCACGTGATGTTCGATTGGGCAGAGCTTGGGTTCGAGATTTATTGAGGATTGGGTACAAGCCACCATCTTTGAAAAAATCAACTGCAGTGTGTGCAGAAAAGCAAACAACGTTCATACCAAAAGAAATGCCGTCTTTGTTTTTAAGAATAGGACAGAAAACTGTCAACGTTGTAAATGAAGCTAAAAAATTACCTCTCACAAAAGAAAGGCAAAGAGATTAGCTTGACACTTAATATTTTACACTTCACTTTTTTAAATATATTCCACAATTATTCTAGGTACAGATAGGATTGTACTTTTTACAATTTTTACCCGATTTTTCTAATTTTTTTACCAAATAACAGCATCGAACTTTTCTTTTGATTGAACTTTACCTTTTTTCCTTTTTCTTATCAAGTGGGACAGTGTTTTATTTTCTAAAATGAACAAAATAGCAAAGATTATTGCAGAAATGTCACGAACAAAAGGCTTTTCCGCTTCAAGGCAACCTAAGCAAACTATTGGTCAAACAGGCTTGCGAAAATTTGGGAAACTTCACCTACTCTGGATTTTTTATATTTATAAAATATGCTGCTTTATTCGTGAAGGTTTTTCGTTATTTTTATTTTTATTATTTAAGACCGTGAAAACGTTTTCAGATGACGTCACACCTTTTGCCGTTACTGATTTGCAAATAAACAGGTTGCCAAGGAAAGAAAATGAACTAATTCTTTTTTCTTGAAATGAATAAAAATTTTGGACTAAATGGCATCATCCAATTTTTTTTATCCCCTTTGTCCCCCAATGATTTAAAACATTTTAATTTAGTCGCATGATGTGAGGCAAAGTACGAGTGTGTGGTTTAGGTAGCGAAAATGCTAACCATTTCCAACTTGTGATGACGCACGATATTAAAGATGTAGCTTTTTGATTTAAGCGGATACGATCACGAAAAAGCAAATCCTCAAGACACACAACTATTCCAAAATGGCGGCATGTTAGAAGTCGGCCAAACGTGGTGTATATAAAAATGTTTATCAAAAGAAGAAACAAACGAAGTTTCTAACCTCATTTTTGAGACAAATGTCAAATTTTGATAAAAGAGTCGCTATACTGCCTTCTATTAGCACCCGTTAAAAAGGAGAGCTGTTTTAAAAACTTTCCACTGACTTTAAATAGTGAAACCTGCATTTGAAAAACACACCACTACGAGTTGACGTTTAAAAGGTGGCGTTTGCGACTCCGAGCTAAACGAGCGGGTCAAACTTATTCAAACATGTATTGTATCATTCCGGGTTATCAAAATATTTCTTATTAACAAGCAATAAAATAGTTAGTTTTCTTGAAAACTGCTCTTTAAGGGCTGTCTAATGGTAAGTAGCGCATTGAAATTTACCTGGAGGTAAGCGACGACATGCTGTACGGATGTGTTAACCCTATTTTGTATGGACTGTTTTGGGCCTTAAAAGTGTGGAGGGGGGCTAAAGGCCGTCCATAACTTCCAATAGAGTTATATTTATATGCACAATTTTACTATGAGATAAAAAATCAGTATAATTATTATCTTGCTGATGTGATCAATGTGTGACGTCATCAACAATTTTAAATCTCGAAAATACGATTGGACCAGAATGTTTTAGGCATATTTTGCCATTCTATTTTGACTTTCTGTTAGTAATATAAATAGTTTACAACGTATCTTTATAACATATAAAAATAGAAACCCTAAAAATCTCATATATTTTAAAATCAAATTCTAAAAATGGGGAAAACAGATTCAATAGTTGGCAAAGCTTAGCCAAGATGTTTGAATGAAGAACATAAACACTATGAGTAAAGCTGTCAACAGTAATGTGCAGGGGGGTGAGAAAAACGTTGCACTCACGAAGTTGACAAAAATACATGTTTACCGTTTACATATAATGAAGTCATTACGAATCTGTCGAACTACAACAAAATTACAACAAAACTGATGTCTACGCAACCTTTGATGTCATTCATAGATTGATAAAAAAATGATTTACGAAATGAGGACAAAAGTGGAGAGTTGAATGCTCAATTGTCGCATTTAGCCAATAGTTACGTTGGAAATTACAAACCCAGTAGAAATACGTTAAAGAAACATGGAATCTTGAAGAAATTACGACAAAACAGATCGATCGTTTTAAACAAAGATGTTGTAATATATTTTGGATGATGTGGAAAAACTTAAGAAACTAGATGCTAATGCAACAAGAGAATTTCAAGAGAGGACGAGCCTTGCAACGATTTCTAAGACAATTATAAAAAAAAAACTAAAATATATCCTAGTGATTTTTCGGTAGCTCGTATATAAGGTTTGCCAAAATTACGTAAATTGAAATCTCCCTCTGACCAATTGAAATTAAGACCTATTGTTTCATCCATAGGTACATATAATTACGAACTGCCCAAGTTTTCAGCTCAGTTACTTTCACGACACATCGATACAAGCTATTGTGCAGAAGGTACTTATAATTTTGTGAAGGAAATTCAGCAGGTTAATTCTAATAATTATTTTACTAGCCGAATTCCCGTGGAAAAATTCATTGAATCTCGCATTAAATCCATGTAAGGGATACCGAACAAAAGCATACAACATAGTAATCTAAATTTTTAAAACTTACAATCCAACCGAATATCATTGCAGAATACAACAAAAAATTTTCTAAGAGCAGAATTTTAACTATTAAGCCAGACGTATTACAAAGGGTTGTCAGTTAGATGAACTACAGTCTATTCATTTTTTTGTTCATTTCTCATTTTCGAGTGCTAATAGCCTTGGTCTGCTTTTTTGAAACTTTAAAGGTACATACGCTCGAAATATATAGAAATGCATGATGGTATACTATAGCAGAATTCGGGAAATCTAGTTTGTATCTTCAAGATTATTTCTTCCGTTCGAAATTAAAAAATAAATGAAAAACTAACAGTGAAATTAAAAAAAAAGAAAAGAATGGGCAAAGTTTAAAGAAAAATAAAGAAAAAGAACACAAACACCGATTAAATTGAGTAAAATAAAATGACAGTTTAGGACCAACATGTTATAGTCATTTAGAAAACTAAAACTAAAGGATGAATCATTATTAGTATGAAAATTTTTCTAGGTGATTGGGTTTTATTGAAACTCAATGTCTGCTTCGGAGCACGTGCAAACCAGTTTGGAACATTTAAAATACCACATGACGCAGTAATGACTGATATAAAATTGGTACATGTTGGTGGACCTGGTCTAAAGTGCATTGAAAACACACCGCCAACAAAGTGGGGATGTGATTACGTGGTCTCTCTTTATGTTGTGGGAAATGTTGCGGCTGTCATTACAGATGATCAAAACAACCAACTTTACCCATCTATGGAATATTATATATGTTGTTTCAGGCTACAATGCCAACCCTCCCTACCTTATCTTCAATGCAACAAATCACACTGTTTACAAAGGACAAGAGCTGAGATTGCATTATGGTGAAACTTGGACCCCTACTGCATATCTTCCTAATAACAGTGGTGAATCATGTGTAGATATTTATGCGAAATTGTGTGAGAAATAATTTTTTCTTTGAATGATGCAATTTCTTCAGTCTCAACTAATAATGTTCTTGTTTGGTCGAAAACTATTGGTTAGATGTGACGATTTTTTTCTTAAACTTTAAATGAAGAAAATTGATTTTAAAGACTTTTCGCGATAAACAATTTGTATTAAATTTCTATGTATTTACACACAAATATTGAAAGATGTTAATTAGTTAAAAATCCCTTTGTAAATCCATCTTACAATATTACGGCTGCCAATGTTTAATGAGGCATTCGGAATTATCCAGTCCAACTTTAACGACGCTCAGCCGAGTCTCGATGTCTTATGTTAATTTTGATGTCCCATTTAATCGCGCAGTAAAAGAAAGTTTTTTTCGATCCCAGCAGCAGTTATTTTGTTGTTTTATCTCTGTGATTTTTTTTATTTATTTAGTAGTACATATTTGTACTAGATATAAAATGTATAATAGTTGCACGAGGTTATAAAATATATTCCTAAGAATTCAGCAGTTTTTTTAATGACTTTAGAAATATTTTAATTAACTTTTAAATCCATTTGTGAAGTATTTAAAAAAGGAGTCGTTGTACTTATTATTCTTATCGTCTTATCATTTTCAGCACTATTTTTCTTTTAGAATTGCTGCTCTGGCTAGAGATATTTTAGAACCTTTTACAGTCTGATAAGTTCTTATAGCGTTCTTAATGTTAAAAAGCAACTTCAAAAGTTTATCAAATTATTTTCTTATTCACTTTGTTCAACCGAAAATAAGAGCCTTATTGTCTACGTAATCGAAGAGATTACGTAAACAATAAGGCATGCGTATCTGGCCTCGATTACTACGAAAATAAGTTACAGTAACACGGTCTTTAAATTTGTCATTATTCGCTGATCAATGTCCACAGAAAAATGAGAAAGATAAGCTACAAACGGCTATTTAAACAAACGTTATATTCAAGTTGTAGTTTCAAAGCAGACGATTCACTTGTTATTTTATGGAAAATTTTAGTCTCGGTTGCTCTTAGTTTGGTAAAACCTGCGCGCTGTGTTCTTATGAAACAAGCGTGCATGCGTTTATCAAGTTTCTATAGTAATTTGTACGTTGAAACTGTCGTTCGCAACGAGACTGAAATTTTGACCCAAGGATTAGTATCATATATTGATCAGAAATGTTTGCGGGTTACTATGGGAAAAAAATTTGCGAGGTTAAAAAGATAGCGAGGTTTAAAAATTGCGAAATTTTTGCATCAATTGTAATTTTACGACGGATTTTGCTTAAAAAACTTTCGCGAAAATCGACAATCACTTTATGTGCAAAAGAATAACTTTTCCGAATAGCATTATTAGTAATCAAAAATCTGCATGCGTAGATTTTTTAACGAATAGATATATGTTCTAAAATTGTAAAGGTTGATCTGTCAGTGATTTTGACACTTTTGGCCAAAACGCAACAACTTTTTTTCATCAATAACAGTTTTTTGGCCTAAATTAAAGATAAATGAGCATTTTAAGATAAAAAGTACTGATTGCACAAATGTTATTTATTTTTCTGCGAGCAAAGAAGGATCCAATATTCCAAAAGTGAAGATTTTTTGTTTCAGTCTGTTGTGAGACTTACACAACCATTAGGAAGGGGAATATACTATTTCCTTATAGTCTAGTACCTAAATTTTAATTTTTTTTTCCGAAGGGCATTTTTTGATCAAGTATTCCAAAATCCAGTTAGTTTAAAGTGAGTGAAAAGAAAGTCAAAAGTTTAATCTTAATTCAATCGACTTCAGGCTTCCTTAGTCTACAAAAAGTATCTAAGTTTCATAAATAGTTATCATAGAGTAGTATAAGTTATCAAGAGGCGCTAAGTATCAGCGATTCCTTGTCAAAGCTCCAAATAAATGACACAAAGAAAGTTTGGATTCATTGATAAAAGGAACAATTTTTAAATGGAACTATTTAAAGCGAGAAAAAAACACGTTAATTTAACAAATTTAACTATAAAATCCTATGATATCAGTTAAAGAGCAATTTGGGATGTTATAATCCAAAAAAAGAATTTTCAAAACTTTGACGAAAAATACAAAAAATTTCAGCTTTTAAAATAACTGAAATTGTGAGGATTGTTTTGATCCTAAAAGGCTCTTTTTTTAAGAATCAAATATTGCTGAGCGACTCATTATCAATTGTTCTATTGAATCCTTGCATTTTAATCCTCAGAATCACAAGCATTCCAGGATTAGATAATTCATTTTCGAGGCAAGTAAATGTAGAGAAAAATGGAATAGCTAATCCTCAAGCGCTCCAGTTCTCCTCAAAATTAGTATTATGTATGTGGTTATTTCAAAGTGACCCAAAATGAAAACATTATTTTATTTTTATCGACATTTAGAGCCTTCTGTAACAAACATCCAAAATTGATAGCCTTAGCTTAATGTTGCTCCTAAACAAATGGAAATAGAATTTTTACTTAGAAAAGAGACTATAGTTTTGAAAAGTTTATTCAGAATAACAAAATACTTTGGTTACAGGCCTTGATCTCTGTATGAAACAGCCCCTAAATATTTCTTAGAATTGGAATATATAATTCAAAACTGCTCCAATCAAAAAAATTTTTAGATTTTTAAGTAGATAATAGCTTCCTGCTCCATACTGCAAATTTCATGGTGAAAGCATTAGTATATAAAAAGTGATAAGTCATGGAGCGTAGAATCCATTTTTATTTTGGAAACGTATAATCCTTAAATGCTCCCAAATTTAAGAGCCTGTATAAGCTCTTGTATTAGCGATAAAAAGATGGGACAAAAGAAAATGGAATTTTCAATCCTTGCTTTCTTAGTTTTTGTCCTAGCCTGACTGTGTTGCAAATATATCGAATAATACTGATCTCTTTTAGAAAGGTGGTCAAATTTTCACGTTTTTACCAAAAGTGTAAAAACCACCGACATCTCCATTTGTTAAAATAGTTCCCGGACAAGAAAAATTTCCAACATGGACAAGCGCATTAAAAAAAAGTTTACAGCATCACCCAGAAGATTTTCATGGATTGGACGGAATTCCGAAAGTTGAAAACTTTTAACTTTTTTAGAATTTACCCGGCAAATATTTTTTTCACACTATCACACTATAAAACATAGTAAATGCTTTTTCTGGGAAGACATTTCTCATAGTTTAGCTGGGAAGTTTGTAGAGATCATAGCATAGATGTAAGAACTGAAGGTTGCTACGCAAGATGCTTACCCCAACTTTGAACCTAGTCTTAGCAACTGGTTTGTTTATGAAAAGAGGATTGGGACTTGTAAAATATAAAAGCTAGCCAGTTAATAAACTAGTTAGCCAGCTAGAATAATGCTTCTTAAACGATTCACTAACTATGAAATCAAATTCCAGGGTGAACAAATTATAACTTGGTTTGAATTAGAACTTACTAAAGTAAAACGTTGAAAAACATACACATCCAAGATCCATCGTTCTCATCATGTGCAATTGAGGAATAAAAACTCGATCAAATGCCTTTTACTAGCCGCAGAAATTGTAACATTTGGGGTCTAGTTAACTTGGTGAAGTCCCTGTAAATTTCAGTAAGTTCCCTCCTTTTTTGGTTGCTAATAAATTTATTTGTTTTGTCTCACATTTTCTATGTTGTTCTCCATGGGTGAATTTAAGGACCATTTTTGGGATACCTAGTTTGTTTGTATTTCGTTAATCAGTAGGCAACACAATGGCGATTTTTAAGCCATCCGCACGAATGCTTCTGATGTGGTTTATAATGCGCCAAGATTCAAGTTATTTAAAACGCCTGGTTGCTACAAAAAATACAATGAAGGTCAATCTGACATCCAATTAGTAGCTTTTCCCGCGCTCCGTTTGTTATAAGAAAGTGATTTTGATCATATTTTTAGCCTTTAAGACTTTAAGACTCGAGCAGGAAGAGCCTATGATACTATTGTTATTAAAAGCAATACAAAATTTGATGAGATCTCAATAGCTGCGAAATAAGATGGTTCCCCTTCCCTATTTCTATCCTCCTAGATCCATCTCAATTTAGAAAAAAAGGAGAAATTAATTGCACGAAATACTGGCCATAACACGTAGCGTTTTGTGGAATAGCACTTTTGTATAAGCAAAAAAGACGGGTTTGATCAAGTCTGTACAACTTTTTTAGAGACACAAGCTTATGAGGGCATATACTGGATCGTTATAAGATGGCTTAAAACAAGATTTTTATCAAACTCATCGTACAATAGATTAGAATGTCCAGACTAAACGCTTTTTTTTAATTTTAGAAACAAATAATCAACAGCACTGTTAATATGAGTTGATTGCTAAGAACTGATAATGTAATCCCTTGGAACACAGATCTATTTGCGCAAATCGATCTGAAAGAAAAAATGTAAAAGAAACAAAAAAAAGCTTCAATCAAAGAAAAAAAACGTTTGAATGAACAGTGCATCTTTAAAGCAGATGGTACTATTTACACGGCATATTTTATATTCTAAACACTTCTGGAGTTGTTGGTTGTTGACTGGATTAAACTGAAATGAATAGTAAAAACTACAAAATATATTTAATTTACTTTTTTTTATTACAATTTGAAATATTGCGTGATATTTTTGATATATATGCGTTTTGATCTAAGCATAAAGCTTATAAAATACACTTGATAGGCGAACACGGGGTTCGTCTGCCTTTTTATGTATTGCATTTCGAGTGTCCGTAGTACGGCTATAAAACGGCATAGGAACAGGATACGGCTATTATTATAAAAGATTAACGGCACGGCAACTTCAGCACGTTATTATTTTTTCTGTTTGTAATGCATACATATTCATTTTTTGTTTTTGATTTTGACTTTTCTCGAAAATACCGTGTTCTCTAACTGAAATGCTCGTCTAAAAGTGACAACATTTAAACCCGTCCATAGCAACCACTCTGAAACATATAGCTAACTTAGAATTCCTTTTGTTGAAAATGGAAGAACTTGAAATGTTGTTATACATTTTAAAAAAAAATCTTGGTTGAATTCAAAGTTTCACTATTTATGCTTCGACATGATCAAACAGTCCCAATAAAGGCGTTGTACTAAACGGTTTTACTGCAGTATATATGATATGGTATACATGTATTTTTCCATTCATTTGGATATGTCGAACATTTTACATAAAATTTTAATATCTGCTATTATTATTGATAACAACAAATACATGTTTTAGATCTAGCTACAGATGACGTCGAATAAAAGATCTTTCTCGTATTGTACGTTTTCTGAGTATAAAGATTAATTAATTGAATATTAGTTGTCGTGCTCAAAAAGATAAGTTTACTATATCTGAAAAGTTTCAACTTGATTCGATTACTGCAAGGGTTGTATAGGGACCTGCTTATTGTAGTCAAAAACCTTTTATATTCCAGTTTACAAATCAAAATTATACAGCCATCAATTATCATATTTTTACAGGATAGGTTCTCAGTCATTTGAAAGACGGCAATTTAAGTTAACAAAAATAATAACATGCATCTTTATTTATAAAAAAAGGTGGCAAGAGACTTTCAAAAATCTATAATAACATACATAACCCTCGACTCGAAAATTTTAAAACTGTAATTTTATATTATCTGAAATTTCAGACAATATGTAATCACAACTACTAAGCATTTAATTAAACATGCATTTTAATCAGCCAAAATTACTGTCGTATTAAAAAGATAGAGTGATTTCGAATAGGAAGTCTCCTTCCTGCATAGATTAGCATAATTAATATGGACGTATTGTAAATATGTGAGCCACTGGAACGTGTTATTGTCTTGTTAAGCTCTTACTGACGCACTGCCTGTCTGGAAAATGTATTATAAAATTGATATGTATCTTTAAAAGATATATATTAAATTATTGTATTGCTATTGTATTGTTAGAAGATTCACAAAGTCTATTTTAGCACTTTTTATTAAGAGACATGCAATATTCGAGTGTTACCTTCTGGACTGGTAGAAGTAGAAAATCAACATAAATGGCAAGAGGGAAAAACATGATTCGCTTAATATTGGTAATGATCTGGACAGTCCAATTGACAACATCGATCTCGTTGCTCAATAAAATTAAAGATTCGATTATCCGCAAGAATCAAAACGCTACTGTCATTCTAAGAAGAAATGAAATGAGACCAGATAACTGCAAAGCATACGACTATAATCTTACTGTGAGCCATAAAAATTGTATTTCTGAGACAGTAAGAGTTAAATATTGTTATGGTCAATGTAGCACTGTCTACCTACCTAGTTCTGGAAAAAAACAAAATCCTTCAGTGTATTGTCAAAGTTGCAAACCAAAGAGTTATCATTGGCACAGCGTTTATCTAAAATGTTATGAGAATTCAATAAAACCAATTCGAAAGAAAACAGTGCAGGCGATAGATTCATGTGAATGCTCTTTATGTCGTGGTGGCTGAAATGGGGTTTTAGGATAGGAAAGAGACCAAGTCTTTTTTTGATATTTCAATAATATGTAACGTTATTTTTATGAAATTTATCATCAAAAAGACTACAAAATACTAAATTGACTGCTTTAATATCATATTGAGCAACCAAATATAACTAAAAAATGGCCATGAAAAGTTTCTTGAGTTTATTTCATATCCATAATACATTTTGTGTAACCAATTACTTTGGCTCGAAATCAATATCTATCACATAAAAACATCATTTTTTTTTACTTCGCCAGTTAACTATATTTTTTTACATTTTGTGAAAGCATACAAGAATATTGCATGGAACTTGTTGAAACAAAATATTTTTAATTGTATTCGCGTTACCTTGTTAAAACTAATACAAAATTTTATAAAAAAATACACTCCTCCAATCCCATCCTTAGGGCATCTTGCATCTTTTCTGACATCGGGACGGCGATACAAACATGACTGGTCTAATATGAAACTTGATTGGCGCGAATGTGCTGCATAATTATTGCTTAAAAAAATATTTTTAGTGAGGCGGCTATTCATTTCCTCCTTACCTAGGACAAATAACTTTTTACAAAATTTCGAAAATGTTTTTTTACAAAATGCATGTTTTAACTTATTCGTGTCATGTTTTAGTTACCATAAAAAATATAAAAAGCCAGTAGGCTAACCAGCATAGCCAAGTATTAAATGAAAATTTTAGCCTAATTCAGGAAACTTTAAAGTTCAATAAATTTGGTAAATAAATGAAGTTAATGATTTGAAACTTTTTAGAGAGTGCTTTCAGACCAACCTGATAAAAAAATTGCACGAGGCATAAAAAATTTATATACATTTTTATATTTTAGGAAGAGTGTAAACTTATAAATTTAAGCAAATAATGAAAAAGGTAAGAAGATTTTGGCAAAACGATTCTTGCTATGCCTATGGAAACGCTGTAAAGATATTTCAGACAAATCAAAATGAAATTATATCTTAAATCACACTTTGATTCCACACTCAACCTGGCATATGGTTAAATCCAGGCTCCGCTAAAGAAAGTGTTAATACAGTAGACGTCCGTTAATTCGAATGCCGCTTACAAAATAAATCCAATTGGGTAGTAGTGTTAAAAATGAGAATATTGACTTGAGATTTGGTATTATATGGTTTTAGACATGTTTAATGAAATTGAGCCACACAATAGTTCTGTTATCATCATACTTTCTGGGTTCCAGAATTTAGCCCGATAAGCCGTTTTGACTAAGATACAGGTTCAAAAAATATAAAAAGCAATTCTAACCTTAGAAAGAAGCCAGATAAAATTCCCAAAATAAGTTTTTCGAAAAAATTACTCCTCAAATTTTTTGTCTCTTAAAGTAGAAATACTTTACTGTGGGTGAAATTGTTCACTAATTCTTTTTAAATTGTTGAGGCAGTTAATTGAATCGATAAATTGGAAAACGTGTAGACTTCGATTTTCAAATCTGTTCAACGCTTTCGATTACATTTTTAGATTATCAAGGCTTTAAAAAAAAACTTGTATTTTGTATATCTAATAATGTGTGCAATAAAATGTCAGCTTGTCAAGTGAAAAATAAAAAAAGCTGTATGGCGTTTTAAAAAAAGAGAAAAAGCAAAATTTATCAATGAGTGGGTGCATTTATGGGATTGGTAAGGTCTCAATTTTTTGTAAAATTTTTTTAAAAATAAGTTACAATCCCTTCACATTATGAGGGTCAGGGTTACTGCTAATAAATTATCGTGCTGTGAGACTAATTATTTCTTCAGAAAATGGGAAATATTTACAATGCTCTTACTTTTATGGTTAGGGTTGGGGTTAATTAAACTGCGAAGAGGTGTATTATCTTTACTCTCGGATTACATTTTGTCAAAAATAATAATAACCAAGCACCTGTGGAAATCATACAGCAAAATCCTGGTCATCATATAAAAAAATGCAGACAAACACATCATGACAGAAAACAAGAATTCTAAAGTTCAGCCAAAATAAATAAAAAATATGAAAAAAAGTTAATACGAGGTTAAATTTCTGCCTAGCTACCGCCAGTAAAGCGCTTAGACATGACTATTTAAAAATTACGCAGCCATTTTTGCACCTTAAAGAACCAACGGATTGTTATAGTCACGTGAGCAAATCATTTACCAATTTCCAAAACAAAAACTCTAACTACAATTTTTGCAATGCAGTGCTTGCTAGCTAACAACAAATCTATATTATAATGCCCGTATACGTCTGTCCGTCCGTCCATCTGTCTGTCACGCAAAATGGTAGCTTAGCTGCGACGGGCGAACCCGTGGATTTTTCCACGAGCTAACAACAAATTTAATAAAATACACATAACTAAACCGCTTGAAATTAAGCCGAGGGTAGCGTCTAAATAACGTGATTGTATATTTATCAATTAATCAACAATCGAGATAAATATACAGAAGAGTTTTTCCCGTTGAGTGTGGGAAGAATAAAAACAAACTTGCCGCACATATGTGTGACGTAAGACGCTGTGCTCGCTTAGCTCTGCAAGATTATAAATAAAACTTTGGTTCATTCAGACAAATCTAATTCAATATTACACCAAGAAAAACTGTACATTCGAGGGTCACGTGACGAGGCATCCTTCAGGGCTTTGTTCGTCTTGCTGTCTCGTAGGGGCTAAGAAGAAACTTGACAGTCCTTGTGTTGTCCTAGTTTTCTCCTCGAAACAAAAACTTGAATTGTGTACATTATGCCGACTGCTGCTTATTTTACCGCCAAAAAAACTTTAAGTTGTATGCTGGAAGAGGATGTTGCTATATTTAGAACGTAGCAAAAAAATTAGCAAATGAATTATTAGCATAATAACAGACCGTCTACATAGCTCCAAATTGGATATAACTTCAGGTTGGTCGTTCACTTGCGCAATACTATTCAAAAAGTGGGAGAGAATAGTGAGTAATATTTATTACTTGAACCGTTTCGCATGCCAATTTAAAAATGCCAGTCAGCTTAAACTGATAACTGCTCTTAATTTTTAGAAACAAAGACAGGAAATAACAGTTTTTGTCCTATTTCTTTAAATGGAAGATAGACGCCTTGTCTAATATATTTTTTTCGACTATTGCACTATCGGGTTATCAAGCAATTAAACGCGCTAATTCCAGATTACAGTTACCATGCCATAAATTAATGGCTAACTATGTCACCAGTGCGTGCTTAAGAGCACAAAAATTAGATTGTTCTTGAGCAGTTTAAGTTCCATGTTAAGGTAGCGTTATGGTGAATTACACCTCTTCCGTATAATTTGTTTTTCCTTCTAAATAAACATTATTAAATTATATATGCATATACTTGTTAACAAACGTTTGTTTTACAATATGACGGGAAAAAAATAAAATGTTGTAACAGATTAAAAATATACTCAAAAGTCTTAAAAAGAAGGTGTGCTCAACTGTAAAAGGACTAGTCTCAAAGGTATACAAGTTCTCAGAAAAAAAAATATGTCCACATGTTCAGCAAGGTTTGAGTTTAAATCGAGTGTCTCATTTTTTTCTCAACTTTAATCGTTTTGAAAATACATCATGAAAATAACACTCAATATTTTTTCTCCTTCTTTCAATCACTTTTGCATCCAAATCGGCTGACCAAAAATTAAAACTGTGACGAAATGCTATCTATATTATAATACCCGTATACGTCTGTCTGTCTGTCTGTCACGCAAAATGGTAGCTTAGCTGCGCAATAGCGAGAAGCACGCAATGCGGTATAATAAGGGCTAACGACTAGTATTATATATTTTCCCTATTTTCAGTGCTTTTTGTCTTGCTCATCTCAATCCTGATCCATAAATATTGCGTAAACCGAAAGTTCATTCATTCCCAATGAGATCTCAGATTTTTTTTTAGTAAATGTGAGTCATAACTCACTTTATGCACAAAAATTTTTGATCGCCAGAATATATACATATGAGGTGAAATGTTTTGTAACACTGAATCCTTAAATTTTCAGGAATAATTTTGGAAAAATAATTAATTCGTTGGAAAGAGCAGTTTGAAAAGTAAAACCTTCTGAAAAAATTTAATATTTTTCATACCGCTGCCTTAAAAGCATTAAAAACACTGGTCACAACCAAATATTCCTATATATTTCAGTATACTTTAATGTCTTTTTATTGCAATTCAACTGGTAATTAGGTATGTGTTTCCATAGTATAAGCAACTAGCTGTTAGCCCGTCGAAAAATCCACGTGAATTTGCCCGTCGCTACTCGCAGCTACTATTTTGGTTTATATCAAGATAAAACCATTATGATATATCTTTTTATTTGCATGTATATTTCTTAAAGTAGTCTAAATACATTAGCAATGTTGTGTGATGAATGATGGGCAACATGATTTTTAAAGGAGTAAACATGATTGGAAATTTGGTTAATTGACATGTCGAATAACTGAATGTTAGTTCTCGCGACGTCGACGTCGACGTCAAAACATCGTGGTATATTTGACGTTGCATCAACGCATAATATTTTGTAAGTTGACCTAACGTACTGAGAACGTTGCTAAAACAACATAGATAATGCGTCTAATTTCGGTCTGCAACTTCAAGACCGAATTGAAAACTGTTACCATTATTACCTTATTCTTTATACTTCAAAAAAAAAGATTGGACACGAAAATTGCTTAAATAGTTACGACCTCCTATATGCAAAGTAACATTGATAAGGATCTTAGTAATTCAAGTGTTTATTGTAGGTAATAATAAATAAAGATTGTATTTGCATTGCTCATCAGGCTATTAATAAGATTAAGGCTAGTAAGTTATTCCGGTTACAATATGGGCACGCTGTTGTCCTTTCGTACATATATTTCGGACAGCAACCACCCAAAAGTACAGATAGATTCTAGGTCCTCACAGTTTATTAGATAGAAGTATATAAGTACTGGACTGATATAACATCCTTTAGTAGATGATAGACGATTTAGAAATTTAGGAACCCCTAAAAGAAACACCCAAGTTTGAAAAGTTACAATCTTACAATTCTTGATGGAGGATTTTTTTTAAAAAAATGCTTGTTTGTTAGCTCTATTTGCAGAGTTGTTTCCATTTACATAGCTAAAGAAAGTAGAACCAATGAGTTCATATATTCACTAAACCTTATTTATGTGGATAAGGGGGGCGTTACTGTAAGCGTGCCTAACATAACCTTCATGCTTTATTTCATAAGGAACATAACCATTTTAGTTGAGCCTGGAGTTTCTTAAATTTTTGATAACTTAAGCATGTTATTTGACCCAGAAAAATACTTTTATTTTAAGAGTATCCTGCCACAGAATTTGATTAAAAAAATCATAGCAAAAATTCATGATATTTTTATTGCGCATTCCAAATATTAACACATGGGAAAGTGTGTTACACAACCCAAATGTGGCACACATCTATTTTAAACCCTATCTGGCTTGTATTTTTGTCAAAATTGATATACAGTGGAATCCCTCTAAACCGGATAACATCAGTGCACAAAAGATTTGTCCACTTTATAGAAATATCTGCTTTATAGAGATTTCGCCAAAATTTAGTTTGGGACAGAATTTTAGCCCAAAAATTTTTTTTATGCTATTCTACCATCGGACGCAAAGTAACTGGAAAACGCATAATTGGTGGAGCAGGTTATGGTCTTGAGATTCTTGCCCAGTGCATATTTGTTGATGTTGCCAAAGAAGCATTTGAATGGGCAGAAAAGAACATTAAAAAAGACAAAAATAAAAAAGAATAGATAAATGTGTAAAATAGAAAAAAATGATAAATAATTTTTTTCTTCATTTTATGTTTACGGTCTCCGCTTTATATTGAGCGTTTACAGTGAAAAATTTCATTTTGGGTAAAAACATTTTTGTCCGCCTTATTGAATGTCCGCGTTATGATTTTCCGCTTTATAGAAATTTTTCTATAAGAGTTCAAACTAAAATCCATTCGTTCCAAGTACTACTGTCCGTCTTATAGAGATGTCCGCTTTATACACTGTCCGTTTTAAGGGGATTCCACTTTACTTTCAAAAATTGTTTATGGGCGTCTCCAGAATTAAAATCAGGAACTCAGAAACTATGATAATAACAGAAGATCTTTTTGGCTCAATTTCATCAAACCGGTATATCAACTTCATATAATCGGAATGGCGCGTCCGCAAATTATTGATTCTCAGTCGCAGCACTTTCCCTTGAAAAATTCATTACTTTTTTAAACTAAGGCCTTCATTATCCCTATGACATTGGAAAAAGAGCTGTACTCAAAAAAAATTGACGACTGTCGTTATTCCATGAAATTGTGTGACGTCATTATACACGCCATACAAAAAACCTGCAAACTTTCCACGTAAAAACCAAAATACTAAATTGATACGGCATTTTTCTACAAGGCAATCGTCGTCTTAATCTGACGAGAAAAAATTTGGACGAAAAAAACAACAGGAACTGACGCAGAAACAAGAACGGTTATTTTTAAGCAAATGACGCGTTTTATCACGTCATTATGCATTTGTCGTACGGCACTGTCATAATTTCCGTGCGGCATCTGTACATTTTGCCGCATAAATATGGTGGCCAAAAATCACGGGAAATGTGGTACTTGACTTAACAGAGGCATTTTCTTGATTTGGAGCTGGAAGGATTTTTAAAAAGTGACGGCAAAATTTTGATTTTGCAAAAAAAAATTCTGTTCTGGAACCGGATAGAATTTTAGGAAAGCCATGACAAAAATGATTTAACATGGATTTATAAAGGCTTTTTTAATAAGTGTACATCAGGAAGTTCATTTGTCGAATTACAACCAAAAATACAAACTGTTTCATGCTCAATTTGAAGCCACTGAATTGTTGCCTATTTGAGAAGAAAATGCTGGCATGGTGATGCAAGGGAAAAATATATTTCTAAATTTTTAAGTTTGGAAATTACCACCTGCAGGTAGCAAAAACAAACACTCTCTCCGCCACTGTAGAGAATGCTACATCACTTATCAAGGCACACAACAACTATTCCTGAATTCAAATTCAAAGTGTGAAATTTTTGGGGACATTACAAAAGAGCAACCATAAAATGAAAATTCAGATAGGATCTGCTGCATTAGTTTTGAAAAATATAAATACAAAGGTATTGTCTGATCTACCTAATAGCAATATAACTTAAAAAAATAATCCTGATGCACAAAAAAACATCTTACGAAAACTCCATCAAAAGATAAAAAATCTATTGAAAGCAGTCAACAATTTGACAGCAGGGATATGGAATCACATGCTTACTATGAACAATATCGAAAAAGCCTGTACTTAAAAACAAATCAAGATATGGTTAATTTTCTTTTTCAAGAGATAAAATCCAATTTATGCAAGATTTTCTATTAACTTTAAGGAAAGGTATTTTGGCAGAAAAATGTTTTAACGCACTAGTTTTGACAAGCTTTCTTTAAATTACATTCCGGCCAAAATTATTAAATTTCAAATAAAATTCCTGCAAACTTTTTAAATGGGTAGGGTTATTCCTTAAAAATCAACGCATGCGCTGTAGTGTGACAAACCTCGAAGTAATCCTCGGATGTTGTTGACATGTGTATATACGAAAGGAGATGAGTTGGTTCAGGAATGCAATTAGCAAACTATATAGCACTGTGTCTGCACCAGTGGCAGCAACTCGCAACGCCCTTGCTTATCGACTACAGAGTGTGCAGAATACCGTTGCATTCTATTACAACAAGGCAAAGGAACAAATTTCGGGAGGTACAACGCTTCACGACGAGATTGAACAAACGAATTGAGGCAAGGGAGGGCTACGTGGGGGATATTCAAGGCCCGAGGACGATATCCAGATGTTGAAGGATGGAAATAGGATCAAAACATGGCGTTTCAACAAACATCTAAACCAACCTCTAAAGGACGCGATTATCCAAAAAATTACGCAACCATGGACATGTGCGTTAAAGTTGTGTACAGCTTTGGCTGTCATATTTACAAGGGTGTGGGCGATTTGTCTGATTACCACAAAACTAAAATCTCTGGGTCATTGTCAAGTATAGCAGAAATCGAAGCGTTCGTAGAAGAATGCGAAATGAAGCGCCTCGATCTGGAGGATCACGAGTTTTTGACCAAGGCTTATTTACCACCTGTTAGGACCACCGAGACCCCGGGAGCGTATGAAGGCAAAATTATCTTCGATCACGTACAGATTAAGGTGATAACCACACGTGAACCCCTCTTTGGAGGCGGATCTCTCCCGGGCTGGCTGCGATAAAAGGGGTGCATCTACGCCATGGAAGGTGAAAAAGAACGAACAGACAACCTTTGTCTCTGGAGGTGCTTAGGTGTGATGGAGAGGGCCAACATAGCACGGTGAACCTCATATTAGCTCGTAAGTACTACGGGGACCCTAAGCGTAAGCGTAAGGACGTCAGGACTACGAGACTGGTGGATCTGGAAGGCGCTGCCACACAATTCAACATCAACGTCAGAGTCGTTGAACCCAGGAAAAACTCTGAGAAAGCACCATGGCGACTCGTCTATGGTCAAAGGCAGTACAAAAGGGTTTGGACACTATCAATCCTGGTAGGCTGGACGGGCAATGTTTTTACATCAAAGATTTAAATGTGCTGACCCAACACTAGCAATGCGAGGTATGCGGCCAAGTTTTTAACGAGGTTTGGAATCTCACGCGGCGTAAAAGAAACGAATGCGAGGTCAAACGTATGCCGAGCAGGGCTGAGAAGGTCTTCTGCGATGAGGGGTATAGCTATGATGCATCAAAATGGATAGAATACATGTCAAAGCAAACCGGAAGACATATCCATCATGCACTCTGTGGACATGGTGGTGAGCGTGTTATCTGTGATGGTAAAAAGAAGTGGAAAGTGGATGGCTATGGGCCTGTCACAAAAACCGTTTACGAGTACAACGGTTGTGAGTGGCACGGATGTCCCTGTCTGTCCAGGAGAACCGAGGCGAACAAGGTTTATTACGCTGCAACCCTGTCCAAGGAAATGATAATACGGGAAAAGGGCTGTAACCTCGTCACGGCTTGGAAACGTGAAAAGCCACCCAAAATCAGGAGGTACTTTCAGAAGGAGTTCAGGCCATATCCTCACTACCTGGTATTTGATTTCGAAGCTCTCCTATCAACTTTATATTACCAGCAAACATCCAATCTGACATACCTTTCGAGACATGTTCCGGTAAGTGTTGGTATTGCCGATAGTTTGAATAGCCACCCGACGTTCATTGAGCACGAAAATTCAAAGATCCTGGTCAAGCAGTTTGTGGAGGAGCTGGAAAAGAGGCATGCCCTCATTGTGAAAGAGGTCGAGAGAATGTACCCGAAGCCCGACGACTTTGACATGCTCTCCAAAAAGAACCGGGAGTTGTGGGATGAGTGGGTATGTCAAGTAGCTGTAATAATTCCATCGAGTACGACATCAACCTGATCAAGCGGTACTTTGTTGAAGATATCGCGCAGGGCGAAAAGATCAAGGTGGCAAAAAAGCATAATGACTACATGTTCCTCACTATCTCGAATTTTAAATTTCTAGATACTAAATATTTCCTTGCCCCCGGCCTAAGCTATGACGGTTGGTGCAAGTCGTTTGAATGTAAGCTCGAAAAGCTCATGTTTCCATATGAATGGTTGACGAGCCACAAGAAGCTGAAAATGTTGGGCCTGTGGCTCACGAGGACATTTATAGCCGTCTAAGTGGGAGAAACATGCTATCCGGCAAAGAGTACAAGACATTCCACTCCGAGTTTTACGGGCGAAGCTATGTCACCATTATGGACTGGTTGTGTTAGTACAACTTAGCCGATGTGGAACCGTTCATTGAAGCCGTGAACATGACGAGGTTGCAGTATTACGATGATGAAATCGATATTTTGTAGGACGTGGTTAGTATTCCAGGCGTGTCAATGCGCTACGTATACATGTCTCTACGGCTGAATCCAAAGCTAGGGCTATACGACTTTTGCTATAGCAAGATTTGTAAGGCCTGCAAGGAGGTACGGAAAACACGGAAAAATGTACGAGGAATGAGGCCTACGACCTTTTGTGGACGGGGATGGTGTGTGGTCCCGCGATCGTATTCTGTAGATAACACGAACGAGCCGTGACGGGTATCAGATCTCACGTGCACGGCAAATCCCACAAGAACAGGACTATTCTAGGGTATGATGCCAACATGCTTTACCCTAGTACCCTTATACAGGACTTTCCTTGTGGGAAGGAACAGTTGATCAAGGTGGCCACACCGACATCGGCACATAACTTAGAGCTACTGGCGCGGGGTGTGATGGATGGATCGTTGTTTGGGTTTGCACATGTTCATACTGAGGTACCCGAGCATCTGCGCGATAGGTTTAGTAAAATGGCTTCCCTGTTTGTCGTCAAGGAGATACCTGATGATCAAATCGCCGAGCACATGCACGAATACTTAAAAACTACAGGCCGCAAGCGTTTGCTTTTGGGTTTGATGAGAGCTGAAAAAATCCTACTGTATACCCCTGTGCTAAAATGGTATCTTAACCATGGGCTAAAGGTTACTGCCTTTCACCAGTTCCTCAAGTACGCCCGGGGTAGGCCCTTTGCCTGGTTCCCGGAGGAGATTGCCGATGCACGACGACAGGCTGATAAAGACCCCGACAAACGTATTGCGGGGGATACGGCAAAGTTGAAAGGCAACTCGTTCTACGGCAAGATGATTAAAGATTTGGCAAGGCATGCAAATACTACATTTACAAGGGATGAAAAGGAGGTTGATGCAGCCCTGCGGAGCCCGTGCCTGGAGGACCTTGAAGAGATTGGGAATGCAAATGAGGTAAGAAGGGGCAAGCACAAATGTACTATCGATAAAGCCTACCAGTGCGGTATCGCAGTATATCAACTTGCGAAGTTGCGCATGCTCGAATTTTACTACAATTTTCTGGACAAGTACGTGGATCGTCGAGACTTTGACTATATTTACATGGACACCGACAGTGCGTATTTTGCCATCTCCGGAGAAGAGTTGAGGGATGTCGTTCGTCCCGAACTGCTTGACGAGTACGATAAAGACGTAAAAAACTGGCTCGTCACCGATAAGTACTCGAGCCGAACAGGAGAGTTATTTAAACCGGAATTGATTGGGTTTCGGGTTATTGCCCTGACAGCCAAGTGCTACTTTGTTGAAGGTAAGGAGGGTACTAAATTCTCATGTAAGGGCATGTCAAAAAGACAAAATGCTGTGACCTGGTGTAGATACCTGAGTGCGCTGAAGGGTGGTTTGGATATGGCCAAAAACGTAGGCTTTCGGGTGCATGAGCAAGGTATGATCACATACAAACAAAACAAACTCAGGCTCTTTGATCTTTTACGATAAAAGAGTTGTACATGACGATGGTGTACATACCTCTCCGCTTGTGTTGTAAATATTTTTGAATAGTGAGGTTTTTTTAAAGCTGTCCAAAGTTTTGTAAAGGCAGTACCTTTACAAAACGAAACAATATGGAGGAGGGTAAAAATGCACGAACTGTAAGCAAACCCTACCACTATGCAACTTCAAGGTGATCCAACGTAATGAACAACGAACAAGGCAATGCATCAAATGCCGCGATATTAGTAATTCATCAAGGGAACGTAGCAAATGCCCGCATAAAAAACAAAGAACCAAATGCCCCATATGCAATCACCCTGCTTATCAGTATAACCTCATTCTAGTTAGGCTTCATCATGCCTTAAATTATGATAAGGAGATTGCCTCCACGGAATATATAGGGTGCGATATTATAACATTCATGAGGTACATCTTAGCACAGTTTAGGGGCAGGATGAATTGGGGGAATAGAGGGCAGTGGCATGTTGATCACAAGGTGACGCTAAAGTATAGGGAGAATGGGGAATATCCTAGCGAAGAGGTGCAAATTGCAAGGCTCCACTACACCAACATGCAGCCCATGTGCGTTTCAAATAACCAAACGAAGGGCAATCGATATATCTCCGAGTAGAATGTACCCCGGCGTGGTTGATCAAACACACTTGCTATAAATGGAAGTGTGTTTGTATATTGCGGTAATACTACCGTATGCCCTGATCGCATTTTGCTTCTTTCGATATTGACGTACAATAAAGATGCCGTCCGATAACTTGATTTGTCTGTTTCTGATCCATTGGGCCTGGGCTGTATTTAACTTTTCGACGGCCTCGTCATGGCGCCGGCACTCCGCTTCTCCGTGTCCCGAGAGCTTGCTGAATAGAAAATTTGTACCCGAAAATGCGAGGGCTTTGATCGCCGCACCTGACACAAGTACTGCTACTGTCGCCATGTCTCTTTATTTTGAGATGAAACAGTTACCCTTGGTTATATTTTCACTTGCCCACATGGGTTGGGTATTGGTGTAGTGAAATCTCCTACCAACCTCAACAAGCGATGGAGCGTGCCCGTTTTCCTGATATTTAATCGGTACCTTGTGATCTATATGCCATTTCTTGTCATAATTTTCCCATGTCATCCCCTCAGAAAACCGGGCTTTGATATGAGCCCTCAGTGTAGCCATATCACACCCAAGATATTCCTGGGAACCTAGCTCCTTGTTTTCTTTCAGGGCGTAGCGGGTTTGGTTTCTTACATTATGAGCGAGATGGCCGGCAGGATCCCATATTGGGCATTGCTGCCTTTGCTTTTCATGCTCGCAGATGCTTCCACCTCCACAGTGTTTGCATATCGATCTTATCCTTTCATGGTGGCAGAAGCTTCCACCCCCACACTCTTTGCACCTTGTCTTCTCCCTTTGATGGTCACATATGCTTCCACCCCCACAGTCTTTTCACTTGGATTTTATCCTTTGATGGTGGTAGACGCTTCCGCCGCCACACTCTTTGCACTCTGTTCTTCGCCTACCATGCTTGAAAATACCATTACCCCGCAGTCCTAGCATTGGGATTTCCGTTTTTCATGTTTGCAAATCTGGCTACCTATGCACTCTTTGCATTTGATCCTTTCCTTTTGATGCGGGCACCTATTGCGTTCACGTGACGCCTTCTTTTTATCCACGCATTTGATGTAACCATTTTGTAGTTTGACCATTTTCCTGGATTTCTCCTGGATCTTCGCCTTTCATGAGGGCAAATACCATTACCTCCACACTCTTTACAGTGGGATCTTATCCTTTGATGGGGACAAATTTGGCTTCCACCACACTCCTTACATTGGGATCTCACCCTTTCATGGAGGCAAATTTGACTTCCCCCACATTCTTACATGAGGATCTCTGCCTTTGATGGGCGCATCTGTTACGTTCACGTGACGCCTTCTTTTTATCCAGGCATTTTTATCCAGGTTTTTGTTCGTTGACCATTTTTCAACACCCTAAATGCATCCAAGGCCAACACTTTTTTGCATTTTTCACAGCTCTTGTTTTCTTCCATATTGATTTGTATTTGCCTCTGAAAACAAATACAAATTGTGGTCACTTAATACTCCACAGAATGGAACCTACCGTCCAGTACATTAAGCTGGCGTCTTGAAGTCTTGAAGCAAATACACGTAAGCCATGAAATCTCCGGTTCCGTCTGCTTTCTTTGTGATATGTAGGGTGATACCATCACTTAGGCGTTGTAGAGGCCTTCCACTACCATGTAGGGTATGATCGGAAGACGCCTGAATGTCGATGGTTACGTTTGAGTCGTGACTTCCAAAGAGGTTCACAATCTGTTCGAGGTGGTCCTTGGGCAACATAGCGTGTGAGTATAACTCATTAGGCTCTCCCTCGACAGTGACGCTAACCTTCTCAATCCCGGGGTTATAAAATGTTTCGTTAACGCCAGCGTAAGCCTTCACTTTTCCAGGGTCTATGAAGAGTAGCAAGACACCCTTAAACGATTTCGAGGGGGGTGTCAATTTGGATATTGTAACTTGTGTTGACTTTTTCATCGTAAGCACCTTGCTACGGAGTATAGGGCTGAGTATAGGGCAAGGACAATCTTGCATACCTCGACATCATGATGCTCGCGAGACCTTCATGACTGAGATTGTCAAATCCTAACCTAATGTTGTTTACCCCGTACGCGGCATCGGCTGCCTTCGCTGTTGCCCCGGACCCCGTACCTCCATCCTTGATGACGTCAGCATGTCCTGCAAAATGTAATACGAATTGCAATCTGTCGTACTGGCCCACTGCATTAAAGGGTACATCCCTCGTCAACTCAAGCATCTTGCCTAGTGGTATGCAGAAAGTTTTTCATATGCCGCCACGATTGCCTTTTCCTTATCCGTTCCCACATGACCAGTTGCCTTGACCTGCAGGGCCCTGATGGTCCCGTCGTTAGGATTGATGCCCTCTAAAACAAGGTTGTTGTCCCTATCAAATTTTGGCAGCCACAAGTTCCTATACACGGCAAGGATATTGTAGTCTGATATGCTTTGTACCTCATTGCCGTTCAATGTGATATGTAGATTCTTTACTAAGCTTTTACCAATGTTTGACACGATCGTACGTGTCGCATTGGTCCCCGTCAGCGTCAGGTCAAATAGAAGCTTCAGACTACCCGGAAAGATGACATCATTCCCGGACATATTAGGCATATCCACACGCAGCTCCTCGTTCTGTTTGATGATTGAAAGTATATGACTTATCTGAACCCTTTGTTTTCGGCCCTTGATGCCAAAGAGTTGCTTCATCTCTGCATAGAGTCTAGCATCGTTCCAAATGCCCTCTTTTTTATTTCTAGGGAAAATCTTTTAAATAAAGAAATGCCAACTAATCCAGTTTTTGTGCTAGATATAGATATTGATGATGAGGAGGAGGATGGAGGCCATTCAGATAAGCCCGATGATACCACATCAAAACTCCCCGGAACGCCAAAACTTCCTGGAACGTCGGGGCCTTTAATAGAACAACAGCATGGATCTTTCAGGGCAGAGGCAAAAGTTACTAAAATCAAAGGTCGATGGCTTTTACGATCGTCTTACGGAAAAATTGGGGTTACAGCCTTATGCAAAATATTATAATATGTTCAGGGAAAACAGGGGGAATCAACTTGTTGTAAAGGAAATAGTGAAGGGTAAGAAAACGTTCAAGGAAATAGTGCTTACAAATCAAGATGGTAGCCTTAAAACCGCTGCTCAGATACAAACGCTTCTCGTTAGTAATCGCCTGCAAGCCCTGGGGTTTCTTAACTATGTTACACCCAACAAAGACGGTAAATTTAGGGCCCAGAATCTTCCGAAAAGATATAATAAAATAGAGGAGGAGGCCGCCGAACATATTGAGATGGAATCGTTGGAGGAGATGGAAGAATTTGTAGATGCCACGGAAAGCCTTATACAAGACACTTCGTTTGTCGGGCCTGATGAAGGTGGCATCATTCCACGTGAAAGAAGGGGACTTGACCTCGAGCTTCAGGGGTTAAGGGGTAACTTGAAAAGCCTGAAAAACAAAATGATCCTATACGACAGCGAGATTAACAAGGCAGAGGGTAGGGTGAAAGAACTCGAGAAGCAGAAGGTTGGGGTAGACGAAGGACAGAAGGCTAACCTTGAGAAGGAGAAATTTTCTCAAATATCTAGCAGGCAAGGCAGGTGCTGCCTTACCTGGAATTACCGGTACAGTAGTCTCCTTCTTTCTGAGGGTAGCGTCAACCATCGTTACATAAGCGGCAAAACATCTGTATATGGCCATTGCAGGAGCTGCTGAGCTTGTCGTGCTATATGTGAAATAAGCCCTATTTCAACCATATATAGGCCAGATGCCTACTCCTATGGTGATTAATGAGGTCTTGGTTTCCTCGTGTTGGTTTTGGGGTTCTTCAGGTATATGAGGCGTGACATGTACATGTATATCTGGGGTATGTATGGGAGGTGTAATAGGTGTTGTATGACTAGGGGGTGATTTGGCAGATGCCAAATGTCCGATGGCATGCTTTGGAGGTGTAGGTGGTATGGTATGAGGTGTGGCATGTTGCACAATAGGCTTGTTATTTAGGTCAAGCCGTATATCGATCATTGCATTTGCGGGTGCAATCAAAATATTGTTGTTGTACCCCACGATTTTGCCTATACGGTGGTTTATATGGGATGGTAGCATGTACACGTGGTGCATGGCAGCGAAGTTCACCGAAGTTCTAGCATATTGCAATACCTTCTGGAGTTCGGTGATGTCATGGCTTACATTTTCCTGACGTTCTACCATAGCTTCAAATTTTTGTACCAGAATTTGTCTTGCCGTGTAGTTGTCCGCACCGGTCCCAATTAAAGATGCCTTGGCCCCAGAGTTTATCATACGTAAGGTGGGGCCTGATCAGAGAGTGACTCGGATTGAGATCATCAGTGACTTATACAGGATAGAAGATATTGCGACTATTGTGAATAGACAGGCAGAGGACAAGATCAAGCTTTTCGTATTGAAAAGTGGCTACTTGAGGCTCCGTGTTAGCGATGGGTACTCAGTGGTGATGAATCGACAATTACAAGATCTCCCAGGCCTACCCTATGACCCCAGTAAGAGGTATTATATGAAGGGTGACTATGATGGGTACAATATGACCGACATTTACCATAGGCTGAGACTCCTTTGTCGTGATGAGGACGATTGTCTGTTAAATGGCAAAAAGTTCAAAATTCTGGCCTTGCTTCCCACCAAGGAATTGAACGCCTGGGGGGATATGTTGACCTGGACCTTTGATACCCCTGTATACATTCCGCTAAAAGACTCCACGGACCGTTTGGAGATCTTTTAACAGACGTCTTCCACCGTGAAAAAAATGTGATGTTCACCGGCCCTACGATGCAAATCCTGATAGAATAAAAGAATGAGCGATATAACTAAGCTGTACCTAAGTATACCGAGTGCACCCGCAGAGAGCTCTGATCAGAATGAGGGACAAATTTTCAGGCTTAAAAAAATTCAGGAGATTGAACAATATCTCAGGGATGAAATAAAGGACCGGAATAGATTGGCGAAAAAAATCAAGATGCACAATACGTGGGTCTAGAATTGCACTGACCTGGCAGAGCTCATCGTAGGGTACGGTATACCATAGAATTTAGTTGTAATTGCATCCTTGTAATACTTAAGCTTAGCGTTCACATATCGGTCCTTTTTTACAGGCTCTGTCGTTAATTGCTCAGAAATCAACTCTTCGACCTTTGACCAGATTTGACGATATTTAGCAACCCAATCCGGATAATCCTCGAAATCAAGACCGGTGCCGCATTTGCGTTATACTTAGTCACCCCATACGGGGACAGATTGTCGGTGTTTTCACCCTCAAGGTCACCACGAGATCCTGTGTATGATATCCCACCACATATTGTTTATCCTTACCTCCATTGGCAGGCATGGGATCTGACACTGTCAAGTAGTCTACATTGATGTCGTTGATGTCTGTAAACGTGGTAGCAAGATTGTAGAATAGTTTTGGATTGATAAGCTCATTTTCAAATTTTATTATTCTGCTTATTGTATATTTCGAACGATTGCAGAGAATTGCACGTCATTGTACATTCCCAGCCGCCCCGATTATATGTGATGTATTCGTGATAGCAGTATCAGCATAACATTTTACCACCTACCACGAACCTACTTCTGCAGGTAAATTTGTCATACGCATCGAGTACCCTTTCACAGTCGTCACAATGCTCATTCATTTTTTAGGAAGTCAAGGCGAACCCCCAGGTCTTTAATCCTCCGTTCAATGGACCCCTTCTTCTCCTGTACGCATGCTAGGGTTACAATTGGTAGGGATAGACCGATGGCGGTAAGGAAGGTCATGAAAATCATACTTTTCCAGCTGTATTGACAGTTGATACACATTTTATTATAGGTTACACATATTCGAGTACCTGGAGATTCTTTTCAACGATTTTGTTGCACATGTCCTGCGCCTTGAACTTATCGGGTACATATTCGAGGAAAAGGAGATTCTTTTCAACAACCGCATTACACATTTCATAGCGGAAGTGGTACAAGCTCATCTTGAGAGAATAGCAAACTTCCTTAGCTGTGAAAAAGGTATATGGTGGTGACACAAGGAAGGTGAATATACAGTTTTCCATGATGGAGAGATTAAACACAAAAATCAAATTTGTGAACTTGCACTTATGTCATTTGACAATACAAATTTAATAGGTGTGGGAAAATACTGGGAAAATGCATCACTGAAAAATATGTGCTACCAGCACAGGAAATTAGGATATACGATACAGAAGTCGATTACGAATTATTGAAGCAATTTGATAAGCATCACATCTTTTAGAAGGAATTTTGATATAAATCTTTGGGAAAGATATATTCAATGCTGTTACCTGCACTACAGCAAAAAGCAAAATATGCATATTTAAAATTAAAAGATGAGCTTCAAAGATGGGAAAGAATGTTATTCTTGTAAATATATGACTAAAACTATTGCAGTAAAGCCGCTATTTATTTGTAACTACTTGTCAATTTCAAATCTTACACCAGTCTCTTTTAAATTTGAAATAGACCAGATTGTAATTGACCGTTTTATATTACTTCATGATTTGTGTTGATTTTATTACAAGAAAACCCCGGGATTTTCGAATGTTGCACGATTGGCTATTTTTTTACAACATAACTAACTGTTGATTTTTTGATGTTAGATGAAATGTTGGGAGCATTTGAGTTGAACCAAAATTTCTCAAAAGTAAAAAAAAAGAAAAAAATCATGTTGAATGTTGTTGGATGAAGTTTATTCTCGGTTAAACTTTTTATTCAACATTTTCAGCTTCATCCAACACAATTTTCATAAATGTTGAATGCAATTGAGTAAAATTTCATCCATCATTTTTAAAAAGGATGACAGCTTTGGCCAGTGATTCAGAAGACGATACCTACCAACCAGGTGAAACATTTGAAAAATAATTTCTTCTTTTCAGCCAGTTTTGTGTTTTTCCCCTGGTCGGTTTTTCATCTTGGAATCCAATAACTCGTTTAAAATAATGATAGCCGCAAGGTCCTTCATGGTAAAAAGTCAAATGAATGAATTTCATGTTGGATGAAAGGTGTTAGATGAAGCAAATCAAATGGAAATTTCGAATTTTTCAACTTTCAAAATTCGAGCAAATTTTCATCCAACATCATTCGAACCAAAATGTTGGATGAAATGTTGGATGTATTTAAGCGAGCCTTAACTTTCAAATTCATTGCAACCAAAATGGCTACTGTAAATGTAAACAAACAACTTCATCAGAGAATTATTAACATTGCTAGCTACATACAAACTCAAAAATCAACTTGCACTTAATCCAAAACCTTGCATCACTCCGCCAAAAAAAACAGCAAGAAATGTTTCATAATTTTAAATTCGCTGCGTTTTTAATATCAACATTCATCGTAACAATGAGCAACAAGCAAAACGGCGTCGAATTTGTGTGGTAGACTTCTCCTGACAAAAAAAAAATTGGTCTAAAAAATGGTTAACAAAAACTCTATACTTATATAATGGATATTTGAATGTTTTGTTTTCTTTTTGTACATGTATTTAAAGAATTGATACTACTAGTCGTTAGTCCGTGGAAAAATCCACGGGCTCGCCCGTCCTTTTTATACCGTATTGCGTGCGTCTGGCTACTTGCGCAGCTAAGCTACCATTTTGCGTGACAGAAAGACAGACGTATACGGGTATTATAATATAGACTAGTCGTTAGCCCGTGGAAAAAACCACGGCGTCGCCCGTCCTTTAAATTTACCCGTTGCAACAAATTGGACGAAAATATAACGCATTTGGTATTGGTGCGCACTTTAAAAATTTCTTGTTTCCGTCACGGGACGCGGCTTTCGTGGACACACAGATAAAATACGACTATTATAATATAGACTAGTCGTTAGCCCGTGGAAAAATCCACGGGGTCGCCCGTCCTTTAAATTTACCCGTCGCAACAAAGTGGACGAAAATATAACGCATTTGGTATTGGTGCGCACTTTAAAAATTTCGTGTTTCCGTTACGGGACGCGGCTTTCGCGGACACACAGACAAAACACGGCTATTATTATAGAGACTAGTCGTTAGCCCGTGGAAAAATCCACGGGTTTGCCCGTCCTTTAAATCAACCCGTTGCAACAAAGTGAACAGAAATATATCGCATTTGGTATTGATGTGGATTTTAAATTTTTGTGTTTCCGTTACGGGACACGGCTTTCGCGGACACACAGACAGACAAACGACGGCTATTAAAGAGATGAACTACAAATCGAACGTTGTTGTTTTTCTTTCGAAACCTGATTTTTACAACCTTTCCACAAGTAAATTTTTAGATAATAATCCTGGTTTCTACAAACCCAAACAAAATACCTATCAGTTAATAAATACAATATAAAGTGTTTTATCTATTTCTTCCGAGAAATATCACCCTTAGTCAGCGTATCAACCTGGCAAGCTCGGTTTATAATTTTGACCTCGGGTAATATTTCTCGGTATAGATAGACAAACTAGTTTCTATTGCATTAGTATTATTTGTAATGTTGACGAACTAATGCTGACAATTTTGTAAACATTACAAATGATACTCCAGCCTATAATCCTAAATAGCCATCGAAACCATGTTATTACTATACTAATTGAGATACAGAATTTTTAAGGTCTGCTTCAAGTTTCTTAGTCTTCCAGGCTAATGACGGAAATCTTCAAGCCGCAGGGCTTCTTGTTTACATTTAAATGCTAAAAAACATAGATCTCTAATAATAGACCAATCAGAATTCATCACATGACTAGACGGGTCCAGAGCTACTTTCCAGGTTTATCTCAAAAAGCTCTGGGGTCAAGAATTACATTCTGATAGAGCCTCAAATCGGCATTATTTATTTTTTTGTTTTTAAAAACGAAGTTATTTCTGCAAGTAGGGTTTTATAATAATTGCGTTTTGCTTAAAAATAAAATCCCGGTATTTTAAAACAACTTGCTGTATTTTGGCTTATAAACAGAGATCGAGTATTAAAGTAACAAAGCAGGCTAAAAAAATTTTTTAAGCAGCGTTTGCAGGGAAGGCTGTTGAAGGAATATACACGTGTAAAATATCCTATCAACTTTGTTGTGGTTAGCCCTGACATTTTATTATTTATCGAAGAAACATAAAGACAGTATAAGAGAGGAATGCCTGATAACGCCTCCGGTTTATTGCAATTTTAAGAAGCTAAAAATGATAATACACATCTTGAAAAGTGGACTTCCGTAGCTGATCTGTTACGGTTTCAAAGAAAAATTATTTCCAGGATTGTAGACTGAAATGCTGTTTTTATAAAAAAAATGAACATGCATCATTACTTTTAAGCAACTATCGAAAACAATTAATTCATCACAAATTCCAACCCACAAATTTCCTTACTGAGAAACTATATACCTTCATGAGAAAATATAATCCTCATTAAATCGCAAACTAAAACTGAATGCAATACCAACATCAGCTGGACATTTTGAAAATTGTCTTTTCATCATAGCTACTAACGTTAACTGATTTGTTTCCTATGATACTTACTGTTGACATTCTTCCCAATGTCAATAGTGAAGATGTCAGGAAGCGACATGAAATAACTTGTAATCCACTATGTATATAGCTATTTTTAAATAGTTAATATGGAGCTATGGGTATTGTCATGCTAACTGAGATATAGTTAATAAAAAAAGACTGATCTCATTTGCAAACCAGACAAAGATAGTGGTTGGAAGGTAGGTACCTTAATTTTTATGTCAAGAGTTTAAGTTGGATTAATTTAAAAATTTTATATGAATTTTAAGAGGTGTAGCACAGTTCAAGACAGAGAACTAACAATTTAGAGTCATTTTTTCCCATTACTAAGTCTCTAAGTGAGGATTCAGTACTGTCTCATCAAAACCAAAAATTAAAAGTCGCGAAAATTAATTCAGCCTTTTAATATCAAGTTTTTATTTAAAAACAAAAATTGGTGTACCATGATTTTATTAATTATATTTTCTCGCACAAATAATTACCACACGATCAATGCTTATCACATAATAAAATAACTGAGAATGAATTTAATTATTTGAGAATTCATTTTTCATCATCACCGAAGAGAGAGAAATTTTCTGTGCAGCTGGTGTTCTATTGATCCTTCAACTGTGTTTTAATATTTTTTTTTGCAATCGCGGTTAGAAGTAACATCTGAACACATCGTCAAACTTTTATTTCTTTACAGTCGAAAATCAAAGCATGGTACAGTCAAGAAATGCTATCTGCTTGCTGATAGTAATAACATGGACAGTCCATGTGGCTTTATCGATGTCGCTGTTAAATAGACTTAAAGATTCCATCATCCGTAAAAGAAATAAATCTACAGTTATTCTGGCAAGGAAAGAAGTATCACCAGACAGCTGCAAAGCATACGACTATAATCTTACTGTGAGCCATAAAAATTGCATTCCTGAAACAGTAAGAGTTAAATATTGTTATGGTCAATGTAACAGTATCTATCTACCTAGTTCTGGAAGGAAAGAGCATCCTTTGGTGTTTTGTCGAGTTTGCAAACCAAAGAGTTATCATTGGCGTAATGTTTACTTAAACTGCAATGAGGGTTCAATAAAACCAATTCGACTGAGGAAGGTACAAGTTGTACACTCGTGTGCGTGCACATTTTGTCGCGAAGCTTAAGGTAGATTGTTAAAGAGGTTTCTTTTGTTTATATTGCATATCAATAAAAATACAACGACTGGGTAAAAAACATTTCATTTTTTATATATCTGATTGCAATTATGGACAAAGCAGCACGGCTTATTTAGAATTTATGCGCAACAAGGGATCAGATTGATTGTTTATTTTAGAGTGCGCATTTTGAACCTGTCGATGTTTACAACGCAACCGGCTGCGAAGTAGCGACCATTTCACCTTGATTGCCTTTATTTTGTTATGGTTAGGGTTAGTTTACAGTTAGTTAGTTAGTTAGTTAGTGTTGCTCTTGTCTATGATTTTACTTTTAACAGATAATTGTATATTCATAGGAAATATGAGCTATTTGAATCTATTGTAAATTATGTATCCTGTGACTGTAAAAGGATTTGAATTAACACTAGGTTGTCCACTTTGTCATGTGTAAAGTTATTATAAAGTAGATCTTCGTTATCAACTTCTTTAAACTGCTTTGTGTGAAAAACAAAATTGCTAAGAGAAATAATATTTGTCTTTAGAAATGCCTCTATATAATTTCCTCTTCCCTTTGTTTAGTTATTGTCAATACAAGTTATTTTTGCATATACTTGTTACCTGGTCGTTGAATTTCTTTTTTAAATCTGACGTTTTTATTGGCTTATAGCAATTACGTGAACAGGTATTTTTGTTCTATAACGACCGGCGGTAAACATGTAAACCAAAAAACAGAAAAGGAGACAAACTTTTAGGAAATTTAAACTCTATGAAATGTCCAAGAAAATGTAAGTTTTATAATTGTTGATCAAAGCTTGTGGAAGGATGATTTTATTAGTTCATTTCTGGCGGTAATATTAACAACTTCTCGTTAAATTTTCACACATATGAACACCAGAATATGCACATCGGTAACAAACCCAAAAACAACACCAAAGCCAAACGATAATGTCTTGAAATTTTATAATATAATTATATAATTATAAGTATAGTTTTATTGCGTTCTGTTGTTACAAGACTGATCACCTCTTCGTCATGTTTTTGTTTATCAAAAAACCAGATACTAAATGACGTTTATCCGGTTGTTACATGGGAAAACAGCAACCTCGCTGCGGGTGGGCAATGACGTCGCAACCTTAATCGCACCAAAACAAATAAAGGTTGATAACTTAAATCTACTTTGTAATGTGATAGGGTTAGGTACAAAATGATTAGTAGAAGAGGAATTGTTTTACATAAGACGAAAAAGAACATGATTAAAGGGGATGTCCAGTTATTTTTCAAAATTTGTGTGTTGAATAAACACCATCGTGTTAATAATACCTGCCAAAAGAATTTTCAAATTCGTATTACAAATGATATAAATATCTATCAAAGTTTAAGATTGTTACTTTTTTTTCAAACGACACCATCTTTTTGTTGTTATCATTGAGGTCTGGACTCTAATATTTATCGTGACGCAATTTATGACAACAGCTTGCTGATGAATAAATAATATGCCTTTTTCCCAGAATGTTCCAGTATGTTTTTAGTCTTTACTTTCAAATTCGTTTTTTTAAGTGAACCATATTTTGACATATTTTATGTCTGCATGAAAGGAAAATATATATAATACATGAAACAATCAATAATTAACTTACAAGAAAAGTCTTGATTTATGTCGAAACATGTTTCAACCAAATAAATGAGTATTTTTCCCTAAAATTGTTACTCAACTTGTGATGCTAAGTTCATATCCAAGATTTATTATTAAGATTAATTAACACACATTTCTTGTCAGAACAATTCTATGCAATGTGCAACGCTGTTTGCAATCGGGTAGCATGTAAAAGACACAATAACAATATGACTGAAACTAAAATGCATGCATCTTGTTTCTGTCTTCCAGGTATGAAAATCCATTTTCTTTCCGCAAAACACACAATTAATATACTAACATAAAAGGTTTAGAGACAATACTAATCTTTCAGCGAAATGATGCAAATATAGTTTGTTTACCTTTATTATTTCCCAAATTAACTTGTCAAATAGGCTAATTATGGACTTTTGATAAAAGAAATAGAAAATGGCATTTACTTTATACCCATTGGGCTTATTAAAGTTGCTGGTTTACAATTTTTTCTGGTGTTCCGCTACCTATAGTTGATTGATTTTAATTCTTAGCTATACTAGCATATTAGTTACTACTAGCTAGTTGGAGAGATATACACTGTATTCTTTGTTATTGGATTTTTTTTTAACATTTGTAAATAATAACTTATGACTTGGCAATCCTGAACACGTTGGGTTGGTGGTATTAGGCTAAATATCGGTCTTTATCATGTTTTATATATATTCAACAAAACGAAACAAGGAATATTCAACAAAAAGTCAAGGCTCAAGTACCCTTGAGCCTTGACTTTTTAAAAATTATAGCCTGTAAGAAAGTTTAAGTTGCACTTACAGAAAATTGTTATTGTTTTTAAATTTGAAAAATGTTCTGTCAATAACTATCTATATAATATTTATAAGTATTGTTAGAGTGTTATCCCCATCGGGTATATCTAACTATGGTTATATTTTCAGTTATATGTATCCACAAGCAAAGTTTAAAACACTATGTATTTTTACAGGGTGCACTTGTTAGACAAATCTAATGGAATTAACATAAAGGGATTTTGTATTATACATGAAGTTCCCGGATTCTAAGCATTCTACTGTTAGAGGGTAATAGATTTTTGTGTGGAAAACTATGTATTTTATTCAAGTAATAACAAATAGACATTTGGAAGAAAAACTGATTACTTTAAAAGCTAGAGAATTGTGGATACGTAAACCGGTCATGATTTTTTTCAAGCCACATGTTGTTTCCTATTTAGCCAGATAAGCTGGGCAAAACTCCCTAACATGTGCTTAATAATCGATCGATTTACCACAATAACTTAACCTGATGGCATAAGAAGGTTAAGAAAGTTTTCAATATATATAAATAGCCCCAAAACTAATAAATGACCATGTTTTGTTTTTCTGAGGATAACACAGACAACATAACCTTACAAGTTTACCACTATCATTTTCACAATAGAGGCCTAATCTTGCTTTGTCAAGTTATTTCCAAAGAAAATGAGAACAATTTTAAGAACATTGAATCAATTTCTTAGAAAAGAGTGCTACATTACACCTACTAAATAAGTAAGAAAAGCAGTATATTCAGTGGCATCTTCACCTTCTGAAGGTTTGATTATGCCAGAACAGATACTATACCAACAAACAATTTGTGGTCAGTATTTATATGAATCTGAACAGACAAACCGAAACAATAAACAATTTGTGATTACTGAGTACACTGCGTTGAGGTCAAAATAAATTTATACTAAATTTATTAGCAGTGGAGTTTGACAATAATGACGATGCATGGGAAGCACATCATCCCTGTGTGCATAGCTAGCTATAACATCCTACCTATAATATCTGGCTAGGATAAAAAGGTGGGTAACTTTTCTAAAAAAGTAATTATAACCTAAGTTTAAGTAAACTAGGTAAAAAATTAGATCTTACATCAAAAATGTAAACTTTTTGGAGGAGTAAGAAACAGGATGTTTGTCGGCTAGCTAGCTTAACAACAATAAAGGTGCCATAAATACACACTTAATTAATAAATTTTCGAAATTCTTTACACACTACGACTACTACAATACACCCTCTATATATTTTTATCCAATACGACACTTCTAATATGGTAGTCGAAAGTAACCTAAATAACCTAAAGGCGATGTTGAAAAAAGGCTTATTACCAATAATAATTTCTGAAATTGCTAGGATTACCAGAATATTGTTTTGTAAATAAGTTTATACAAAAAGATAAGTTGAATAACATGAGATCTATCAGCAAATTGGAAAACGCAATGTCAACTGACCTCAGTAATGTTTTTTCCAAAAAAAAAGATGACGCAAAAGTTACTACCGCCGTCTTCGTCTGAATAAAGTAAATTAATTAAAATTATGTCTAGTCGCTATAACAGTATGGCAAACAAATTAATTAGGCATTTAGCTAAATATAAAATAATTCGATCCTAACGGCAGGCTCTTCCTTCCCCCCCGACGGTAGCTATGTTAGATTTCCGCAAAAAATACGTATACCATTGCTGCAACTTGCTTGTCTGCTACACAAGCAGGTCAACAGAAAGCTTTAGATGGGCTAAAACCACTATAAATAAAGTGCGTTGAAGTAGGGACTCGAGCGTTATAACATTTAAGCGATTACGAGATATTAAAAGGCATTTACATAAGACATTCAGGTGAAGTGATTTTCCACATTACAGTGAAAAGTTTACATGATGTTTCCCCAAATTCAATCCCAGGATTCCTTGCTTTTTTACATTGGGGTGAAAAGGGAAAGAAGACCCTGAGAAAATATTGGGAGAACGTGTCACGATTAATAAATGTATTTATGCGTTTTCGTACCTCTAAAAATACATTTTTCTGGTTGGTGATTCTTGACAATGTTACTAGCCTTGTTAACTAAGCATTTTTCAAGGACATCAGAATTCAGTTTCTATCATATGAAACCTTAGACTCAAACGAATGTGTCAGAGCCCATACCTAAATTTCAAATCCACCAATTATCACAAAATAATTTCTCAGAGCAAACTCAGAATAAAAATCTACCAATAAGCGTAAAACCAGTGTGATCACATATTACCCTCTTAAGAATTATTGATTAGAAAAAATTATCCTGGGTCTCCTAACCACTATGAGATATGTCGTCAGGGAAAGTTACTTTAAAATAATTTGTATTGTTTTCTTATCAGGTGTAGCAGTAAACAGCAGATGCAAAAAATTTCACTTTTATAATTCTCTTTTAAGTATGATATTTCTATAACAATAGTTTAAAACTCCTTGCCCCTACAGTAGAAAGTAATATTTATATCGCATCTCTTTAATTATAGCCGTATTTTATCTGTCTCTGCCCGGATCCCCTGCTGAGTTAGAAAGATGATAGGCTGAGTTTACGCAGTTAATCAGTGTTCTTTTTTATGTATTTTTAGGGTTTAGTTGGATCTTTTTCACCTTTTTCACTTGTATACAAGTTCTAAATGTATTTATTTTGATGTGTTGGCTATTTAGCTATGAAGGTACTTTATTTTATAATTTTCAATTACCTTAGCTAATATGCTAGCTAATATACTTGTGATTTTAGCTATATCTTCACTTTTTTTTATATTTCGTTTGAAAGTGAAAATAATAAGCTAGCTAAGAAGCATCAGAATTCTTAGTTGGTTTTGTGTTTCGAATGCGCTTTTAATTTGAGAATGTGGTTAGGTAGACTATAATGAATTATGTACCATTTTACAAAACAACATAGCTATTATAAACCTGCCATACCAATTTAAAAGTATGGATAAACACATTTGTTACACCAGGATATGTCGCAATCAACGTGATATGTCGCAATCAACGGTAAATGTCGCAACGTCGCCGGTAAATGTCGCAAGTCAACAGTAAGTGACGCAAACCCAACGGTAAATGTCGCAACAGCAAATGTCGCACCAAAATCGATGATCAACGGTAAATGTCGCACAGATAGAAATCAACATATTACTCTCAAAATGTTCTACAACATAAGTATCACTGAGGGAAGGAATAAAAATTTGGTAGAAGCTAAAAAAGTTTTTCTTACATACGCAAATAATCCTAGGAAACTAAACTTTAATGTTGTCTCGAATTAAACACCACTTATGAAAAGACCACTTCCTTACGATTTTGTAATGTGGATTAAAAGGGAAGACGTTAAAAGAAAAGTTCAACAAATCGTCAAAGTAAACTTTTTTTTCGGTTTTTTGATTGGGTGCCCTACTCTCCAGTGGAGGATTCGAAGTATCGTATGTAGAGAAAGGATGTTGTGTGGGTAAAGGGATGACCTAATAAACAAGGGCTTCATCAGAAGCACATGCCTTGTTTTTTATACCACTTTCTACTCAGGTAGTGAAATTGATCCGTGATAGAATCAAAACAACCCGACCTGTCGTAAGCGGTTGGTCATTTTAAAACGGAAGGGATAGCTCTATATATTTCTTTCTCGATTTGTTTGTGGGCCATGATTAACAGATTTGGTGATTTCAGTCTCTGTAATTTTCTACAGCACATCTAATTTCAAGGCAATCAAAACTCGCAACAATTTGAATGTTCAAAAGATAGTTCATTGTTTCAATACCTTTAACAATAGGGACACGCGCCCCTATTCAAAATTTATGATGCAGAATTATCACATTGAGCATTATTATGAAAAGTGCAGGTGGTTTATTCTTTCTTTATAGTCAAGTGATATTTAAAATAATATTATTTAATCAAAAAAAGTTTGAAACCATCAAAAAAATTTGCGACATTTACTGTTAATTGTGAATTTCTGTGCGACATTTACTGTTGATTTTAACATTCGAAGCACAAAATTATTTGCGACATTTACCGTTTGGTTTGCGACATTTACTGTTGATTTGCGACATTTACCGGCGACGTTTCGATATTTACCGTTGGTTGCGACATTTCACGTTGATTGCGACATATCCTGGTGTAACAACATTCCATGGTCAATATGTCAAGCTTGACAGACTGTATTTTTATTCTAAACAAACACACTTGTGGAAAAACAAATATCGAGTGTTTGGTGGTGAGCACTACTGTTAGCTATGAGTAAATTTAGCTCTTACTGCTTACCGCTATGAAATATCCTCTTAGGTCTTTAATGTTAGTACAAGGCAGTAAATTTATCAAAGTGTTACAAAATAATTCCAAGTCATAAGTCCCGGTGGCAATTTTTCTCTTGGTGGTATAAAAAACATACTTTTTGTTAACACGTTCCCTGCCGAAAACTGGCAGCGGTATAAAAAAACGACACGCTTACTGCCATGTGTTTTTGGCGGGTCGTCCAAATATTGCAATGCTAGTAACTTAAGCTTTGTAACATCTTGAAGTATTATATATATTTGTAACGAGAACAGTTGCGAGAATAAAGTTCAATAATAAAAATACACTACGTAAATATTCGTAGTTTGGCAATGCGCAAAGAATTTTGTTGCGCAGTGCAACACTACGTATATATTCGTACGTACATATACGTAGCACGGCACTACATGGAAAAACTTTTTGCGCAGCGCCACACTACGTATATATACGTACGTATGTATTCGTACCGTGGCATTGCAGAAGAAATATTGAATCTTTACGGAATGATTCCATTGCATTGGAGCTATTTTCGAACGTTTTTCGAATGTTTGGAATGTGCTTACTATAAATATGTAATTGGCAGTCAACGAGTTAAAGTAAAGAGCCCCATAACTCTCTAAATATTTAAATATAGACTTATATCTTGGTTTGGTTTGGTTCTAGACCATTTTGATGAAATAGAGCCCAAAATCTTTTTCCTATCATCATAGTTCCTATGTTTTTTAATTTAGGGTATTTTCGGAGACTTGTTTTACCTTCACTTAAGTGCTTAACTGGCCTTCAACGCAACGTCACGCAGTTACTTGTGGCTTAATCCGGTTAGTTTATTTACCTATTACTACTGTGATTTGTGTGTAGAGAAGGAAAGTATGCATATATATATAGATAAATACCTTTCGCAAAAAATGTATATTATAAGATATGTTTTTTTGTTTACATGTAGTTTTTTAATAGACAATACTAATCCACCACAAAATATATAGAAACAAGATAGCAAATTTCGACAAGTAATAAATACACCATTTTTATATTCCGTCCAAGAGATTTGAACTTTGATCAAATTTACTTCTTAATGCTTACGGATCTTAGGTTATTTGATTAGATCCGAACGCTCAAAATGAGGTTATTGTTGCGAACTTCAACATGGCAGTTCTTCTCATATATAATTAAGTTTAAAAAATCAAAAAAAAAATCGAATGTTCATCGTTGTCATGTTCCGGCATATGCAGCATAGGGTCATCCTGGATACTTAAACAATCTGAGTATAGCTGTGGCAAGGAATAAAATAATCATACACTCTATTGGCGCCATTAGTTTAAAATGAGGCGTCGTAAAAAACAAACAAAGTGAAATTCTGTTTTCAATATTTACGGTTATTTAAGAACGCTGCTCCCCATTTCATATAAAATAAACCAGTTAACAAGATATTTAAACAGTACACATTAACTTAATATAAATACACAAATTATCGAAGCTCAACTTTTGCTCTGGCTTCTTGGTCTTGAAAACATGTGAGATATAAACGGATTATTTCCAATAAAATTATTTCCAACTGGGCCTGCAGGCTGCGCATGCGCAGGACTGTATGACTTGTACCTTAGTTTTTCGGCTAGTTTGTACGAGATTTTTATTGCATGTTAAGTAAACAACACGCCAGCGATGACTCTGCGGTTTGCAAATTTGACAAAACGTTAGAGGATTTTGTTTTTTTCTAGTACTAGGGAGATAGACACTGCTACATTCTCCATAACAATATTTAACTGTGATAATTTCAGGAATACAATTTGGTTGAGTAACAGTAAGATTATAGTCATATGTTTTGCAACTGTCTGTTCCCAGTTCTTCTCTTGTAAGAATAAGAGTAGATCTCTTTCTGTGTTTGCGGATGATCGAATCTTTCATACTATCCAGCATTGACTTGGATGACATCGCTTGTACTGTCCATGTTATTGCTATTATCAAGCTCATAAAATCACTTACCCTTGCCATTATTGTTCACACCAATTTTACCTCTAAAAATTCAATATAAAAATATTTTACTCAATTTGTTGTAGATTATATTCAGCTAATGTGCATAATTAACGCAATTTTCTTATTTTTCACTTCGAATCAAAAAACAAGAAAGTAAATAAAAATAAATGTTGCTGCTCGAAAAACTTCCAGTTTTTGTAACGGCAATAAAATAACATTCATTTTTATATTCCATTTTGATCATACTATACCAATAGAAAGAAGAAAAATGTATAGTTCACCGAAACATATCTCCATCACGCTATTTTGTTTCATTCTTTGTTGACAGTTACTGTGTGAAAAATTGTATAATTAATACAATTAAGTTACTGATGTCATTGGTGATGTAACCTTAGCCTCTGACAAACTGAATTATTTGTTGTTATTTAAATGAAAGCCATTTCTACAAGATTGGCGTGACCTTATGTATACAACAATCACATTAGAACATTTCTCACGCAAGTTCTTAAGCACTCTAGCTAGCCTCCAATCCCCCACAAATACTCGAACACCTCCTTGGGAAAAGAAATTCATATCATAGGAATTTTTTGCATCGTTTTTTTCTTAAGATTAGAAACAATATCAAAAAGTTATATTATGGCAGATTGAATATTTGCTTAACCTTTCAAATGTATTACCTTGTTCAGTTTTTCTAACGTCGGAACCATCTCTCCAGGGTATGTTTGAAAAATTTAAGGAATAATGACGAATGAGGAATGGCAGACTTACCAATTTCAATTTTCAAATCTATTTAATACCTTCGATTAAATTATTACATTATAAAACAAACAAAAAAATTCTTGTTTTTGTGTAACAAATGTGTGCAATAAAATCTGTGACTGAAAAACAAGAAAAACTGTATTATGAATTGTAATAATGTAATAACGAATTTATTAGTGAATGGGTACAATTTTGGGAATGTCTAGGCGCAAAATGTAATAGCAAAGATGAGAAGACTCCTAAAGTAAATACTTTTTTGAAGCCATTTTTTCGTCGACATCATTAGCTTTTTAGACTTTATAGCAGTTGCAAAATATAACTGCAAGCAGTGAGTTTACAATTTTCTTAACTTTCTTAATAACATTTTGTAAAAAATAATAATAAAAAAAGAACTTTGAGATTCATATAGCAAAATCTTAGTCATCATATAAAAACTGCACACAGACATACAGATATGCACTTACAGAAAATAAGAGGTTCAGCTAAAATAAATAAAAAAAAAAAATTGTTAATACAAAGTTAAAATTTCTGACGAGCTCCTTTAGTAAGACAACTAGAATCACATGACTATTTGAAAATTATGTAGTCCGTTTTGCACCTGAGAAAAACAAAAGAGTGTTATACACGTATTTAATTTTAAAAGAAACCTGTTTATAAGAAACTAAAGGCTGGAGCTTTCCAAACGTAAGACACGTTCAGTCCTTGAAATAAATTTTAACTGTGATTCAGTGTCAATGTTATTTAATATAATAGAATTTAATTTAATAAATAGCTACATGTCAGAACAGCTTTTAGATTATCTAAAAGCAACTATCTAAGTTTAATACGTAAAATGTACGTGTAGCCCGGAGAGTAAATCATTTACCAATTCCCAACAAATTTGTAGCTAACTACAAGTTTTGCAAACCTTGTTGCTAGCCAATCAATTCGGTAAAATACACATATATCTAAACTGCTTGAATTTCAAGTAAACGAAGCCAAAATAACATGATTTTAAAATTACATATATGGTATGAGAAGAATGGAAACAAACTGGTCACACATATCTGAGACGTAAAAGGGTAACCTGGCTTAGCTCTGCAATATTATATATAAAACTTCGCTTAATTGAGACAAATCTTAATATAAATACTACACCCAGAAAAACTGTGCATTTACGAGTCACGTGACGAGGCGTTGTTTGGGTTAGCTAAGCACAAAGTGGAATAGGTGTGCCTTAATCCTTGTCGCAAAAATAAACTCGCCATAATCTATAATCTTTTATGAATCAATTTTTTCTATTTGGTTATCGCACACACAGACTTCTTTCACAATTCAGCTGTGTATTAACCTAGTATCATCATTATCAGAAATTATTTAATAATTTATTAAATAGTAATTTGGAGCCATTACAAATCAAAATCATTTAATATTGGATTCACATCTTAAATCTTGTATTAATCTGAAAAGGAAATACGGTAATCAAGGAGAAAAGTAAAACAAAGGCTTATATCAACAAAATGATCCAGGGGTAATTAACCACGAAATAATAATAAATAAATAACCACGAAATTAAAGGTAAATAGACATTTCTTCTTTTGTTTAGCTTTCTTTTCTATTTTATACATTCGTAAATTTATACATTTTACCCAAAAAAGTTTACGATTTCTCTTTAAACCTCCTTGATAATGTCGCATAGTTTATGAGATCATCGTCTATAGCTCACTTAGAGCCATTCTCAAAAAAGTGCGACATTTGACAGTAGTCAAGATGGAAAATTAATGTCTTTACGAAAGGAATTTCAGGTTAGCAGTACAAGATATTAGGATTTTCACATTTTCTATGCTGATAATCAAAAGGATTAAATCAGTGAGTGTAACCTACGTTACAAGAATATAAATCCCTTCTAATTTTTTAAAAATGGTCATGAACGAACAATCTTATTTTATACCCGAAGGGGAGACTTTAGGTTTTCACAATAAAACAATAACAGAACACAAACTTATAAAATGAATGTGGAATACAAAGTTATCTTTGGAATGTCAAAGCTAAAAATTACAAGAAAAAACTATCAGAAAAATTATCAGAACAGTTAGAAGTTACATCATAACGTAGCAAACGTAGTAAAAACGTTTTTAGAGAAAGAGCTATGTCTCAAAGATAAGCTGTAACGTATGTTACAAAATTGCAGTACTTAATACGCTTTGGTAAAGTTTGAACAAAGAGAAACAAACTCAACAAATAAAGTGATATAGTTAAGGCTTACTTAAACCTAAGTTTATCCAACACGTTATCCAGAACTTCAGGCAAGATCTCAAGTGACCTTTTTTTAGACGACGGTTATTATATATTATTATATCTTTTAACGGAATCCATATTTTATCCTCCTTTTGAGGCCTCTTGAATTTGGTTTGGCGTTGCAAATTTCCTTTGTGTTCTAGGAAACTGATATGGGCCTCTTCGTCTTCCTCGTCAATTTCCTGAACCTAAGTCCTATGTATGGTTTACCAGAGTACAATGTGGCAACGTAGTCGCTCGGCTCAGGAAAGACCCTTGTCAATTCTTCACTATCTCCGGATACCTCCTGTGCACATACCTCCTCGTTTTGAGCTGATTTCTTTTTTGTTTTTTCGGTCGATGATGTTAGTGAACATTCTCGTCAACCTTTACAGCACGAGTCTTTTTGGAATGTTCCATTAAAACACTTTCTGCAAAAACATGAATTATCACGTGCCCAAATAGAATTTACCTTCAAAGAGAAAACACCATGAACCTTCATGGTTCCTTTCACTGTTTCTACGTTTACGCAAGTAACTTTTGAATTTGCGGAATTTTCATAATCTTCCGTGGAAAGGAATGAATAGACTATGGCACTTGCATCCTGCCTTGCCCATTCATAGAAATCAGTCGCATCTTGTATGACATACTTTCCATTTTTGACAGCTTGGTCCGCTTTTCTCTTTGCCACTCCTCCGATTGGATCACATGGGCCTTTCCCATGGCCAGCCTCCATGTAATTCCACGATGCCATCACGCCAAAATACGCCTCGTGATAGCTAAGGATTTTTGAAAATTGTCTTGTTTCTATACTGGCTTGTCGGAGAATCGGTCCAGTAGTGCACCATTTTCAAATTTGGAACAACTTGTTTTAGCAGTGGGACTAATTTAACAATTAGTGTATAGATAAAGGTGGCATCTTGGCGAGATTCATTAGAAATAAATACAAAACTTTTGTGAGTGCTTTCTTGTGAGCCTGGTTGTTTGTAATACATTACGACAGGATGAATTGTCACCTGAGTTGGGCTCCAGTAGGCAGATTGAATCTCGTTTTGAGATCTGCACCTATAGTCTTCCGCAAAATCCATGTGAATGTACACATGGTTTAGGGGCAAATTTTCTTTGAGATATTTCTGTTCCTTGAATTCAGCAGCAATCCTGCTGATATGGCTACGGAATGTAGGTGTATCCTTGTGCAAAAGAGCTTCGAATTGAGCATGACTGATCGTATGTGTGATCAATTTCATTTTCTTTGATGCTTTCCCCTTATACGTCACTTCAACTTTTTTCCAAACGTCATATGTGAAGTCATTTTCTTTTATATTGTGAATTATTGAAGAGTTCCGGGTTCGTTGTAACTGGTGTGAATTTTCTTAGCATTTTTAGCTTCAAAGCATAGTTTTGATGTTGCGTGCACAAGCAGGTTCTTTTATTGGCAAAGTTGGCAAGAAGTTCTTGGGTCTCATCCGAGCAAAAGATGCGAACGAACACGACATGTTTATATGCTCAGCTACGAACTTTTGATGGAGATTATTCAAATAGTCATCGAATACTCGCTTTTGGATACGGGGTTTTCCTGTTTTTACTTTTTTGGCGTCACGTTTTCCAGGGAGTGCTGTGGAAACGTCGTCACGGTTATAAAAGTTAATGACGACAGCATAAACCTTTGGCTCAAATCCTTTTTTCAATTTGGTTGGATTTATCACCTTACTTTGTACTTTCGATAACTCTCTTCGGTCGGTTGCAGTTTTCGTTGCGGCGTAACGCAGAAGTCTATATTTCTTCAAAATTCGCCACTGATTATTGAACGAATGCTTTTCTTGGAGTTCTTTCTCTCTTTTCCAGCTTCGCGTATCTCACCGGATAAAGTTTCTGCAAACAGTAGTTTTTTTTATTTCTGCTGCATCCTTTGGATTAATCCCCGCAGTTCTCATAATTTTATTCGTTTTACTGATCGGTGTATCCTTTTTTCCGCGGGATCGAGCGATTTGTTTTCGAAGATAATTGCACGTCTTCATCAAATCTTTCTTTTGATTTTCCAATTTCCTTATCCTTTTGTATAGCCGGTCATCGCTTTGTCGTTTTCGTTTACTGGATGCCTCGCCTTTTTTCAGAAATGAAATTGCTACGAGCATCGGTGATATTTTACCATCAGTATCTACATCCGTGGTTGATGTTGTGTAGTCACTCTCATTTCGAATCTGCTCAAGGAGGGTTTTTGTACGATCACGTGAACGACGAACCCTCTCTTTCACTGCTGTTCTTCTTTTTTTCAATTCATTTTTCGAAAGAGTTGATGTTTTCACATAATTTGCTCTTTGTCTTTTGCACTCCTTCTCAAGAAACTTAGGGTCTTCCAGCTTTTTCCGTTCCCTGTAATCCTTTTGTTTTTGAGCGTTTGATTTCACCATTGTCGTTCTAAAACGTGAAGACATCTTTTTAATGTATGAAAAACGAAACAAAAGCAACATTGCTTATATTTCAGACTAAACAAGTAGTTTAAGCTGGTGAATTTTATGTAACATACGTTACTTTAATATGGTAGACTCAATCACACTTTTCAAACACATAAAATGCTCCTTGCGCAAAGTATTTGTGGCAATATTGTAAATTACATTTAAAACAGCTTGCAAACACGAAAAAAAGAAGATCGAATGATTATACAAAGAATATCAGTCCTTTTTTCCAACGGTAACGTATGTTGCGCATTTAAGGCGATGCTTTCCATTCATATCACAGAAAACCTTGGTATACAATGTTAGACCTAAAAACCATGCTATTCGTGACTTATTAGGTCAATACAACCATGGCTAAATTTGTGAAGTGATACGGATCACGAAGTTCATGCTATCGAGGATGAGATAAGTTAGCATTTATATTAGAATTGTAACATGCGTTACTATTTCTTTAGTTTCATACAATAGATAATAGCTGAACAAGCTAAGTCATACATAGTAAAGTATTCCTAAAGTCAAGGCCATACAATACCTCAAAAATTATGTAACTTAGGAGAAAGAACTAAAATCCTTATTCCGGTTATAATTATTTTTGACACAGTCATCGTTTACAAAAAAGTAAAGATTCTTACCTCAATAAATACGCAACTAAACTTTTTTTTTGAGCCTTCTCTTGTGATCTAACATGAAAGTTCGTGGACAACACAGTCGTCTTGTCAATGAAAATCGAATAATTCTTTTCACAATCGAATGTTATGCGTTCTATTTTCAAACGTTCGATTTTTATGAAACGTATGTTACAAATCGTATGTTACATTTCAACTTTAAGCCGCCTCTATCTTAAAAAATCTTTCATGCATTTAACAACTATTGATAGTTTCTCAAAGATGTCCACCTACTTAATTTTTATCCCGAAACAAATAACAATTCATGTCAACCCACCCGCAAAGAGTACAGGAAACGTATGTTAAATTCTAAAATTGGAAAATCAAATTTTCAACTTCTGACTACAACGAAAACCTGAAAAGTCAAAATATCATAAAAAATATTTTTGAATTTTTTAATTTGATATAACTAGCTTTCAATTTCTCAGAAAAGGGCGTCGTATACTTTTCTACTATATTTATAGGGGTGGGTAAAAAGTCGTAACGGAGGTTACCATCGTTATGAGGACAGATTACAAACTAGTGCAGCTTTTTTATTTTGGGCCAAGGTTTCATGAAATTTTGGGGAGAAACACTTTTTCAATATACTCTCATCATAAAATACTGCTTTCTACTAAAATATAAAACCAATCGGCGCTATTAACCGCCAAACATCGATTTTTTGCAGGGGACAGGCTTTTTTCCCTAATCAGAGATGCTACTGTTTGAATATCAAGACCAAAAATGTTAATATGCCAAAATTGTCTTTTTCATCTTAAATCTAATATGTTTCTTCGCATTTTAAAAGAAAAGGTTTTTGAAAAAATATTTCCAATAGAGGTCTGGGCCGTGCCGAACATGGGGGACACGAATGTCGCCTTATTTTGAGAATGGCTCTTATCTTCTTAATAAAAAAACTTCTTTTCTTTGTCATGTCGCTTCTCTTTCTTCCCTCTGAAATCTTCTTTTGCATTTGAAACAATTTTCTTCCAAAGTGTGAAACACTTCTTTTTCATGAATTCAGAAAATTCCCAAAATCAATTCCTGTCAAGAATACTGATTGAGCTGGATTTTGATAACTCAAAGTTTTGAATAAAGGATGTACCAGCTCCCCGCAATGATAAAGATCAAGTGTTCTTACTAATTAAAAACATTCCGAAAATTCTTGCATATTAGTGGACCATATTATGTACTTCGGATAAAAATGCATTGTGGTATTTCGTTTAAGGCAATTCTTTATCTTTTTCAATACACACTTTTTTATAAGAATACCAAAATTTTAACCGGGCTGATCATTATTTCTATTTTGTATTGTTCTAAACAAAAGACCTTTGTTTTTAACCAAAAATTCCAGTCTGATATTCTTAAAAATCACATTCTCATAAAAACGCTTGTAGCTAGTTTGCTTGGTGAACACACTCTTAGCAGCCATTTATTTTGCCATTTATTGTGTCCATTGATTAGCTCTGCTACTAAGCTGAATTGATTGTGTATTTGTGTCTCATGCTTACTAGGACCTGTTACAATAGAAAAATGCAGCGCGCAAGTATGTTTTTCACGAAAAGTACAAAAAATATACCAGACCATGTGTACAAAATTGCAGATTTTTTAATTGTGTTGTGAAAAAAAATGTTCTGGCCATATGCAGAGAAGTGCAGAAGAATAGTGTCAAGACACTAAAAAGAAGTGTTATAACACAGAAGAGGATTGTTTTATCATAGAAGTGTTATAACACAGAAGAGAATTGTTTTATCATGGAAGAGAAGTGTTATAACACAGAAGATAATTGTTTTATGAGAGAAGAGAGGTGTTTTTAAATTGAAAGAGAAGTGAGGCATAGGCCCCTTGGTAATCATTGTCGTTAAAAAGTGGAATTTGCCTTTACAACACAATACTATACTTAAGAATGACAAAAGCTTTCGATTCATAAAAAAGATATGAAGTTGGTTCGTCAGACTTGTCAGTTATGTACTTTAAAATTTTGGATACTGATTTTAGTTACAGGTGAACGATATTTAAAGGAAGCTATAGACTTTCATGGAATACAACCTCCCAAAACTTAATCACAAGGGATTAAATAGTTGTGCTAGCATAGTCATATATGTCAGTAGTTAGCCTGCTATACAGTTCAATAAAAGTATTATCTTTAACTTTGTCAACCTTAGTTAGTCTGAACTGTTGATTGGTAGTGGTTTATACGTATACATATCTATGTACATTAAAAATGGACAAGTACATTAACATAAATACTCGAATAAGCTACCTCCTTTTAATAAGCTACCTCTTTCAATAAGATTCAATCGTGACAAAAACATTCCTGGCAAATAAGCTCCAACGTGGGCTTCTCAGCAATTGCCGAGTGCCAACGTGGATCAAAAAGGAGGTCTTTTTCCAAACTGCAAATCTACTAACTGCAAATCTACATCTGAATCTAAATAAACAAGTATGCCACTGTAGATAAATTTTCTTGAGTATAAAAAGCCTGCTTTTTATCTTTTCATCAACGAAATTTGGTGATCATTGTTTCTCGAAAATATATATTCACTAATGTTGTCTCCTTGATATTAATCTGATAAAGTCCTGTACTTTAGCTTCTCTTCATTTCCCTATTCTGTAAATACACTGCTTCTCTTTCTTTTCCTATTACATCAAACACGTAACGGTTCCACCTATTTTGTAAATACACTAGTAGTTTTTCTTGAAGTACTTGAAGGAGTTCTGGATTATTACAACTGGAACAAATATGCGAAAACATCGCAGATTCAAACTTGATGAGAAAAAATATAAAATCTTTTAAAACTTTTTGGCTCGTTTGGTTTTAATTTTGACCACTTTGAAAGCTGTTTCTATTGCTATTTTCTTTTCTAGAAACATACTATTTGGTATCTGGTAACCTTTCATTTTTTCTTTTACATTGTTCATATGTACATAATCTTCAATAAATTTTCACTTGTTCATATTCTCTATGGAAAAAGATCTAGCTAATGGGATGATCCAAAGACTCCTGCTGGTATACGTTCAGCTTTGCTGCTGATTTAGCTATTTCAAACTCAATATTTACTTTAGCAGCCTGCATCTCAAATTTCATTTGCTTCTTTAGAAATTCTGCCGTAATATCTAATTCTGCAAGCTTTGTTCTTTCTCTAATGACAGCTTCTCTAACTGAGCTGGTGGCATTACCAGATCTCTTGCTTCCAAATGATCTTTGTGAATAACTACAGGACTTGTTGTCGAAGCCTTTCATTCACTCAACAATTTTTACATCTTGTCTTAATACCGGAGACATCTTTATCCAAAATAATCACTAAAGCATCATCTTGCTCCTTTGGCACTTATAACAATATTTGAAACCTACCATGTGTCTTAAGCAATTCATGGAACTGTTCATTTAATTCTTTTAAACCAGTTCCAATATATTGAAACAACCTAAAGTACTGCACACACATAAACAATAAAGAAATGAATAACCAAACTGGCATTGATGCAATTACACCCCCTTCAGTTGGAATAGGGTTAATAGAAAGCACCTTTCAAGTGGAGGGTTGAAGTTGAGTGTCACTCTATTTCAAATAGTACTTTCTACACACGATCTTATTCTACCTAGAAAAAGAACTACGTCTGAATTAGACATGGTCAAAATCCTCTTACTAGATTATAAATAAACTTGCTTGCAAGTTGCTTCCGTTGTGCACAACTTAAACGCTGATCAAGAAAATGTATCAGATCATGTGCTTTTGACAAACGGATGAAGTGATATTCCGATTTAAATCTTTTTTGACGACGTCATCAATCTGTCTGTTCCAAAACGGATGGGTTAATCCAGCTTTAGAAATTGATCCCATTTTATTCCCAGGTGGTGCAGAGTTACCTGCGCAGGAAATAACAGCGCTTTGTACACGTCTTCAAGTTATTTAGCCTTAAACTTAAAAGTGCAACGCAATGACTTTGCTAATTTGAAAAATGCTATTAACGTCAGTCTAAAGGTGAGGTATGGTATGGTAAGGTATATATTTCGCCGTAAAAATAGGTACAAGTAGGATGTTACTATAAGCTACAGATACATTTGGTCGGAGCAAGTAGAAGACTCTAATTGTTTTATCATTAATCCCCGTAGTAGTTGACCTATTTACATTTTAATTTTTGATAACAACTAAAAACGTGAAATATAAAAACGTGGAAATGTAAAAACATGTAAATGTGAAAACATAGTTACATAAATGTAAAAAATGAATAAATGTTATGATGTCTTACACCATAGCATTCAAGCTTTGTCACAAGAACTTCATGATCTACTGTGTCAAAAGCTTTAGAAAGGTCAATACCCCAAGAGTGAAAAAACTTCTATCGAATGCATCCGTAACATCGTTGACTAAGTTAAGCAAAGCATAATCGGTTGACTGTTTCTTTTGGAACCCAAATTGTTTATTGGAAAGCATTTTATTATCTTTTAGATATGTATAGAGCCTGTTACACATAATTCGTTCTAACTGTTTCGAGAAACACGAAAGTAGTTTGTAACTGTGGCATTATCGCCAGCTTTAAAAATAGGGTGTGACTTGCGCAATTTTCATTTCATCTGAAAATTTACCAGTCCTAAGTGAAACTTTGAAAACATAATGAAGTGGAAGCATGATGACTTTAGAAACGTACTTTATTACATTAACGCTAATGTCATCAATACCTGCACTTTTATTATCTTGGAGACTTTCAAATGCTGTCAGTAATTCTTTTAATTAATTCGAATTCAATCATGGTCGAATCGAACGTTTTCAGGTAATATTGCAGGGGCGTAGCATTTCAACACGTCGTTTTTTCCACCGCCACCGCCAACACATGGATGGGCGCACCAATTGTGCATCCGGCACAAATCTTTTCCCGGGCGGCGCACACAAGCTTCGCGCTTGGCACATCGTTTTTGCAGGATTTAGCAGTATCCACTTTGTTTTGCAGGCTGAGGTGTTGAATCTCTACTTTGTTTCGCAGATAGATAAATTCGCTCCATATATGGCTATAGAACATACGCAAGAAAGTCAAAAAAACAAAAAAAAACAAGGCTGGCGAAGTTGTGAAGGTGAAGAAAGCATGATGTTGCTGTCAAACGTGGATCCGTATTTAGCTTTATAACTTTTATAGAGCTTCATGAAAATTCTCTACACTCTAATCATCCAATTTTTGTATCTGTATGTAAATATTCAGATTTGTTTTCCTGTGTAGAAAGCACTTTCAAGTTTTCAGTTAGCTAGCTATTCATCCTCTTCTGTGACTCTGTGTAGACAGCAGATCTTGTAGCTATACAGAATAAAGCTATTTTTATAAGCCTCTATAACAGTTTAAGAGAAATATTTTAACTTTTTATCCTGATTGTGGTCAGCTATGATTCGAGACGGTTTTAAATCAGAAGATTTTTCCTCATCTGCCTTCAAATAACAATTTACAGCCAGTATCTATTTTATTTTGCGATAATGACAAACATTCTAGGCAATTTAAACCTAATTCCTTAAGTTTCTTTAAGTTTGAGTAAAGCTACGTTAAAGCGTTCTGCTCAATATTTTAAGCTAGGTTGTCATACGTTATGATAACAAAGCAGAAGAAAAAGAAAAGGAAACGTGTGTATCATCTCAAAGTTGTTCCTTTTGCATTAACCCAAACGTTAGTTATTCAATGTGGTACTTCTAGCACTAATGACGTGACTTCTTTCATCTGTAAAAAGCAAACCTTTAACTTTTAATCTTTTTCGTCAAAGGGATTTCTAAATCGAAACCTATTAAACCTAAACAAGTTTTATCTGCAGAGCATTGGTAGATTCATTCCCTTCAGGTTTTTTTAACGGCATTGGGAAATATAATGTAGCACTCACTACGACAAGCTCTACACCTCTGATTACAATTATTCTTCCCATTGTAACTTCCGAGAGGACGTCTAAAGGTTTATTCATTGTAGTGAAGGCTCTCAGGTTTGTCTTTTTCAAAGGTCATTTTTAAAACCTTATGAACTTTCTCTTGATACTTATACAGAATTGATAAGGTCAATGTTATGGCGATGCTGGCAATGTATCTGTTAAAATTAATAGTTGTCATTCTAACATTTTAAAGCAAAACAGATTAGCTTTATACATATCCTTGTGCTTCTCATTGCTTAAATTTAATTGTCTGTAATTCATGCTTTGTACATTATTTCTGAAACATGATGAATCGAATCAAACGTAACATGTTTTCCAAAAGTAGGTTAAAATTTTTATGCAAGAATGTTCCTTACTTAACTAATAATCCCAACTATGCTCATAATTTTAATGTTTGTAACACGATGTGTGGAACGTATTATTAACACGAGGGTTTTCAATGACTTGTATGAAGGCATTTTGTCCATGGTTCCATTTCATTATATTTTTGAATTTTTTATTATATTTATGAAGAAAGAAGATTTTGATTTGGTTATTTTTTAATGACCTCCAATCTGCAGAAAACTTTATTTTGGTGCTAAATATGAAGAAAGAAGAATGAACATTTTAATTATTGCTTTAATAACTTTCAAGCTATAAAAAAACATTATGGTGTTGTGTTGTCCTATTGCTGGTTTGATTACACCCTTGATGATAAAGATTTTAATCTATTTTATGTTGTCATTTATTCCCCTTTTTCGATCAATTCGATCAATACTTAACGTCTATCGCGTATGTCAGAGAGTCAGTTTTATGGCGTTTCAGTGCTTAAAGGTTGTAAAAAGCCCTTGGGGGGCTCACAACGCCCCCCAAACCCCCAGTTGGTTATTATCGCACCTGCGCTGCGATGTTGACCCTGCGGGTCAATGGTTCGACTAACCTTAATTAATTTCTGACTACGCCCCTGGATTGGTAGTTCTTAATACTAACTGGAATTTTTGACGCTAACTTTGAGCCTAAGTTTGCGAAGAAATTATTCAAATTATTAGCAATATCTGGTTTATTGCAAATAAACTTTTATCTATGCAGATTTTTTTGGTAAATTATTTTCAAATAATTTCTTTAATAATGTCTTTTGCATTATCCTTACTTTTACTTAGGAGGTCTTGAAAATAGAGCTTTTTTGCTTGTTGTTTAGTTTTCTCAAAAAGATTTTTGTATCTTTTATATCGTTTTCATTATAGAATAATTTTTTCTTTACAAATTTTTTATATAATCTCTGTTTTTTCTTTCATGACTTCAATAAACCTCTAGTCATCCAGGGAGTAAGTATTGATTTTGTATTTACTTTAACTTCCTCTAATGGAACAGCTTTGTTGTATTGCTTGTAGAAAAGAGTTAAAAATAGGTCATATGCCTAATTGACTTCAAAGGCATTCACGTCGAAATGTAACGTTAATAAAGCTAATTAGGCTTATCTTTTTCAGCTTCATTAAAAAATAAACATATCCACTTTGCCTGTCGCAGACAGAAGGACTGGAGAACAATATAGGTGATTTTGATGTCGGCACAGTGTGAAAGATTGACGTCAATAACTTTTTAAAATAAGTCATTGCATCAGATTTATAAGTTTGAGGCCAGGTAACGCGGAAACAGGTGCATAGATTATTTTATGTTATATTTTATTGACAAACTTCCAATAAATCAAACCAAAAAAAACAAGCAGCACATTGATCTCAGTTCAGTTTTTAAATGTCTGGCAGCCTAAGTTTCAGATTACCTGTAAATCTAGCTTCTTCATAGATTATTCATTTGGCATGAATAAGCTGTATAATAGTCAAGGCTTTGTTGACTTCGATTTTATAGGCATTTTGTTAATTAAGGCCTCATACAACCTCCAAACCTTCAAGCGCAGTTAATTGATTTCTATTAAAATAATTTCCAATACTTTTATCAGCTGTTTTTTTATCTTACGTCAAGCTTAATACGTGTCAGTCGTTTCCTTCTATTACAATGTCTTTTATACCTTAACGTGTATTATTTACTATGTTTCTATTGTAGTACTTGTCCATGAACAGTGAGTAAATGAAGCAAGGAAAATTATTCAGACAACCATTCGTCACTATGTCGGTGTTGTTTCAAATTTTCTAGCCGTTATTTAAGCTGTAGTTGCAGAAAACTGGGATATCTCTAAATAATATAATAAATAAAGATAAAAAATAAAAATTGACATATTTTATAGCTATATCAATTTTAATTAACATTACTGATTAGAAAGTTATTGTCGTGTCAGAGTAAAAGTTAATCAAAAATGGTAGCTGTAATAAAGGACGGCTTAGCAAAGTATATAAGGCTTTTAATACATGTTAAATCGCATTAAATTAAACGATCTAGATGAAACTAAAAAAGGCTGTCGAAGTTTTTATGATTAGATCAAAGTATAAATAACATGGCAACTAAAGAAGTGATAAAGCTATTTTTTTATAATCTTTATTCCTATTTTGCACGTTGATGTGTTAAGATATTGGATTTTTCGTTGAGAAATAACAGCTTAATATTTTACCAGATAAAGTTTTTAATGAATGGTACTTATTTATTTTGATTAAATGCTGATAATTGGTTATTCTGAATCAAAGTATGTTTTTTTCTGCCTATTATATTTTTACCAAGTCTGTAACTTAAACATTTTTCTTATATGATAACGATTCTTCCTTTCTTCTAAATGTTCCATCAATTTTTAACAAAAAATTGTAATGTTTTCGCTTTTCAACGTCGTCCAGTAAAACTTTAAAAAATAAGATAGGTCAAACAATAATAAACTTTGTTTTATGTTTTATTTTTTATGTTCATGTATTTTTAATTTGATCGTATGAGATACGTCTCTCTAAACAAACCAATTCTATGGGAAGAAATTGATTAGGATGGACAAGATAAATGGATTACATTTCATTCTTTTATATTTCTAGCTAAAATGTATTCTTTAAAGCTGTAGTGTTTCTTGCACGAGTCGAAAAAGGAGAGTATAAGTTTTGTGTTGTTCATATGGCTGTTCATCTTGAAATAGTGGGGTGTGTAGATTTTCGCTTAAAGACTTAATTTATAGATTATTTTTCTTGTTGCAATGAGATTGTTTAGAGGATAAGAAGGAAAAAATGTTAAGTATTATTTACCTGATATAAAAAGGCATTCGTATTTCTGGAGTGCTACATCCCTTTTTCCTGCTATCACAGAGAATACCTGCAGAAGAACAACGCCACATATATATAAAGTATTTCTTTTTCTTTAATTTTTAAAACCTAGTTGGACCTTTATTTTTACCTTTTTTTAAAAAATTTTAACTATATCTTTTTTCTTCAATAAATCATATTTGCTTAAGCGAGAAACCCAGCTAACAACAAGCATCGAAAAATCAAACCCTGCAAAGGATAATATTGACACTTTCTGTTAAGCTATTTATAACCTAAATTAATTGTAGTCAAATAATTCTAGTAATTTCAGTAGAATTTGAATATTCAATACTTGAGTAGGCATTTAGGTACAGTATCACGTGCTTTATAACATGGAAATAAACGTTAAAAACGCGTAGATCTACCAATGGAAAAAAATGGCTAGGAAAATTGAAAGCTTAAGTCATTCAATTTTCTGTTGAAAAAAAAATGTCTTTTTTACAGTGACCTGCTTAAATTACTGAAAACACTAAGGTTTTGCTTCTTTGTTTGTTTGTTTGTTTGTTTGTTTGTTTGTTTGTTTTGCTTGTTTGTGATTTTTGTAATTAAGTAGCTCATGCTATATTTAAGTTACACGCCTGTAACATATTCCAACATCTTTTAACCAGGTTGAACCTTCTATGAAAAGTTTCCACAACAATAATGTATTTCTTTCAAATGTCAATACTCCATGCTAAAGTTAAAAACGGTGGGGCGTCTTTTCAGTATTATGTTAACTCTCCCTCACCCTCTTTCCTCTTCATATTTCGAACATATCCCGAATTCGTAAATATATAAAGTCACCGCAAAAATTTCCTCAAAATACCCTTATATAAATTCGCAATTCGAATATCTTTAATTTGAAAATTGCCATAATTCGAATGTAAATTTAAATTCATTTGGAAAGATTCTCTCCGTAATTCAAGTTCTTATCAAGACTTACAATGACACGTGACAATTGGGGGTTTATCAATGCATCACTAAAATAGCTGTTCACATAAAAATTATTTCCTCGGGAACTGGGAAAATTTTCCAGCATTATTTCGGATCGACATCGAGGTTTAAACAAATTTTTTTTTTTAAATTTACGAAATTTCACGCGTGACTAAGATCTAGAAAAGCAGGTAATTCATTTTCCAACATAAAACAAGGGTTTCTTGGTAGGCGGGATAATATACAAAAAAGGACAATAGGTTTTTATCACTAATTAACTATAGACAGTAGTTACAAAATTATTTTTCACCTGGGAAAAGAGATATTATACTGAGATTCGTGTGCAGGAGCCTAGTGTAGCAAAGTTCGCTTAACGGGAATGCCCGCACGTAATGTATATAAAGAAGTTGTTTTTTCTTTCGTTTTTAGCTATCAATATTATTCAGGACGAATTTTCACAATCCAATTTTCTCGTATATTTTAAAGTACTGTTAGAACTGCCTTCTTTTTATTTAAAAGTTTAAGATAAAATATTAAGATAATCTTATCCTAACAGCAAAAAGCTACTTTATTATACAGACAATATAAAAGTATGAAATGGTGGGAAGATATTGAATGCAATTTTGTTGAATATCAGATTTATTCACTCTAGGTAAATTAATATTTCCTGAGTAGCTGCCAAGGAAAATATTAGAGACATTACGAAAGAAGGGTGCGTTATCTATAAAGGAGAGAATATTATTATTTCTTTAATGCGCATGTGCAGTTTGGGGTAAACAAAAACGTCGTTCTCCCTTCAACTCGAAAGAATTTATTTTATTCTAAAGGGTTCAACCGCATACCTTTTGGTGAGATAATATTTTTTTCGGTAATTTTTGTGTTAAACGATATTTTTGTAATTTTTTTCTGTTCAGTTTTTAATTTAGCTGTGCTTCTTTTCGTTTTGATTTATTTTCACGTTGTTGCTTACGCTCATCCGTCATCGTCAAATTTTTGGCGCCCTTTTCATATTACAGACTTTCATGACAAGTAATTGGCAAAGCCATTGTGTATAGACGATGTTCTTGTTCCGTAATTATTCTCTTTCTGAGAGTTGAGAAATTTATTGTGCAACAGGAAGGAGAAGACACTTTATAATATTTAAACCTGTGTGTTTTCAGAAGTCAAAAAATATGTTTGCAGATGTTCAAAAAGCGCCCTTCTCGATCAATTTAGGATACTTGACAATTAATCAGGTAAAACAATCGAGGTTAACATATAGCAAGTTAATGCTTGAGTGATTTGAATGATCAACATGAAATTAAACACAAATAAAACAAAAAAAAAGTACAGTTCAGCCTAACACTGATGACATAGCTGAGCAAAAGCATAACGCGTTTCCACATAACATAAATATAACATTTAGCAAGAGATTAATAGAGGACTTTTGGTTTTTTTAGACATTTTTATTGTAAAATAAATAAAAAAGATAGTAATGAGAAAGAAAATTATTAATCAGGGAAATATTAAAATAATCGGTCAAATATTCCGTACGTTTATCAGTTCCGTTAAGCTAATCGCGAATCTTATTTTTTACTGTTTCTTCATAAAATTAATTACTGATCAATCCACACTTGTTTAATTGTTTCATAGAGACATGCTACTGCTTTTAAAATTGTTTAACCATTTCTTAAAGTTCTTCAAAGTATTATGAAAAATTGATTGCATTTTTCTCGCTATAGCGCAAAAGGCTCCATTAAACAATAGGCTTGACATATGATGAATCGGATAGAGGCTTTAAAAGAGGGTTTGTCTATAGCTATGTAATATTAGCACGTCTTTTCTGATAAATTTTCTTTTTAATGTTGACATTTATATCTAGCAAATATATGTTAATGATCTTGTGGAGTCGTTACTCCAGGCTTACAGTTACTGGCAGTTCAAAGCGTTTTTAAAGTATCACCTTTAAACTGGTTTGCAATTGCAAAAATTTATTAAAGGATTTCTAGTTGATTATTTTATAGTTGAATTAGCAAATTGCTTAGACTTGCAATCTTGAAAATAGCAGATTGCATAACTTTCATTATTTGCGAAAATATATAAAAAAATATGTACTTAGGGTTATATCGATAAAGCTTATCCTACGTGGCCATCCAGGGTCGTGTAATAAAAACATGGAGACATCTAAACATGGTTTTAAATTGCAAATGATTTACAACCACAAAGTTTGATTAGAAATATATTATCATATTTTACGTATTAGAATTGTGAATTATTATCCAACGTGAATATTACTTCTGCTAAACCTTTTCTAGCTTGACATTGGTGTGAGACAATAGTTCGCCCTTAATGTTTATCCACTTGTAAGGAATTCACAGAGAGCAAAAGGTGTTTGCTTCACCAAATACAATTTATTGCCAGCTTGGATTTTACTTTGGACAACCCAAACTGGTGCCCTAATATTATTCTTTTAGTATATTTCAATCATGACTTTTTTTGTTAAAAAGAAAATTCACATTAAATAAGAGTTCTGGAATTATTCTTTTTTGCCTTGGTATTTCTGAATGTGCTTTTCTGTGCTTTTGAATCTAAAAGATACTGGTGCAAAACTTTTAATAATAAATGGTTTTAAGCTAAAAACTAATCTTCATTATGCGTATTAATTTATCTTGGAAAATATTTAAAATCAAATAAATTTGAAAACAAGAGTATATGACAAAATTCTTACTGATTTTTTTTTTTTTTTGTTGGTGTCCTTGTTATAAGTTCATATCTATTTTTAATTAATGAATTAATAATAAAATATACCCTTCTGAGGACATAAAACACACTGGGAATTTAAAAGTTGCATTGAAATTAATAACTTTCAATAAAGTTATGTTTGCTGTAAAAATGCTTACATAAAAAATAATTACATTTGTGGACAAAACCAATAAAAATGCCTGTTATAATTGTTTAAAATTTCTTCCACTTTAATGTTTATCAAATCTGAAGACGTCGCGTCCTTATTTATATAATGGATGATCCAACAATTCAATCGATCGTTTCAGGAAATAAACATTTTCATTCTAACAAAAGACTTATTCCAACAATAGAGAAAGACACGGCTGAGAAAAGCTTCTACAATTTTTTTTTAATTAAATTATTTTTTTTTGCATATTTTTTTATTTTTATGTTCGTTTTTGTACTTTTTGGTTTTGTTCTCTGCGTTGTGTTTCTAATTATTGAAAACAATAGAAAATTGAAAGATCTTGCACAATTTTTAATTGAAACATAACAGCAACATGGGAAGTATGGTTTAAACAAATTAAACAGAACCGTAGCTCTTATAAATGTATCACAATATTTATATTGTTGATATTTTACCTATTTTGAAATAAAAAAATAGAAAATCTAATGGAAATTTGAACAACTCACACCTGCCGGAAGAAATTAGATTAAATTTTATTGTTACAAGTATTTAAGGGTGAGAGCTGTCACGCCATTTTTCGGACGTTTTTTTAACTCAAGTGTTTTCAAAGCCCATAACTTTGACAAAGTAAGTGGATATATTACATTTCTTTAATAGCTTTGCCTCTTCTTCCTTATTAGCTAGATCAGCAAACTTCTTTTAGTTCAAAAAAAAATACTGTTTTTTTTTATAATTGAAGATTTAAACACAATTTTTGTCTCTCTTTTAGAAGCTATGAAATGTTGCAGCTTCAAAATAATTGGGGGAATATATGAGAACAAGAAAATTAGGACTGACAAAAAATATATCATCCAAAGTATTTGCCTGTTATGTACTATTCATGTTATATAATATTCATATTTAACAAGATTCATCTCAAAATTGCATTTTTTTATGTGAGCTATCATTGCAACTTGGTCCATTACGATAAAAGAATTTGTATAATATGGTCAATACTTCTTCATAATTTTTTTTTTGTTAAGGAATATATACTTCACCTTGATCTATCATAGATTTATTCTGTTCAATAATTGAAAACAGATATCAACTGTTTGCAAATATATATGTTCATACGTTTGTCTGAGTTCTTATCGCCTGGTTGTTATAACAATATGTAAACGTGTTGGGAGATTTTGCCATTGTTATATATCAGATAACAAATTTCCATGTCATATGGACAAACTTCCTTAGGCACCATGCTACTACAACTAAAAAAGAAAAAAAATGATTTGAAATAACTCTCTATGTAAATCAACCAACGAGGCGTGACATTCTATATTTGGTAAATGATGCGAAACTATATGTAGTAAACATGTTTTGAACTTTCATATTTTTACGTCGAATGGCGTCAATGTTTGGAAAGTGAAAAAGGCGAACAACAGCGTCTTTCATTTATGGAACTGCAATAAGAGTTTTAATTTCAACAAGCAAGAAACGAGCTAGAATTTGCTGGGTTTCCTTTACTTCTATTTTAATAAGCAAAACCTATTATCTGTGTTATGTCATAAATATCACGAAAGTTTACAAGTAGTTGATGACTCAGCAGAATAGTAATAGTAATTTTTACACTCACAAAAATTATTGACACTGCAATAAAGATCCTGTGGCTTGCTTTTGTATTGTAGCCCCCCCCCCTTCCCAACCGTTGTCCCTAACTCAATGTTAATATGAAACGATCAGAATGGGAGTAGCAGAGCAAAACTTGTGCATAAGAGACGCCAACATTGTATTAAGGGAAAAGAGGAGGAGTTTCAGAATTTTTGTAAGCGAATGTAGTATATTTTTAGGTTAGTTTTTGGTAATTCTTTATAGCGTAGTTCTTTTAAACGCTATAGACAGCAGAAGGGTTTTTTACACATGGTTTTGTCTGTACCATCGCTGAAAAAAATCTTACAAAACGTCTTTTTTGTTATTGTATTATGTTTAAATTATTCATCGCAAGCAAATTAAAAATTACAAAACTAATCTTAATCCTTCATTCTGCGAAGATATCTCTGCTTTACATAAAACCAATTATTAAAAGAAAATACAGTTATTCACTTTAGCAGAAACATATATGTATTTAAGATTTTACCACATGGTCGTTTCCTGCTGACAGGAAACAAAAACTTTTGAAGTAACCTATAGTTACGTTAAACTCTTAAACTTATATATAAATAATCTATAAAGATTGAAGGTTTGGTTCAGTTTTTCTCTTTATGTATCAAGAAAAGTGAGAATTTCTTAAAACCTTTTGAGACACGAAAGAAGTGTTAATAACAGTATCGGATTAAACATATATTCTTCCAGAATGTGTTGAATTATATATATACTTTTATGTACTTTTTGCAGAAAAAAAAATTGGACGAAGACGAAGAATTAAAACCTGCAAGCGATTATGAATTTACGATGAAATTTAAAGTTAGAGCCTGACAAATTAAATCTGAATTCCACAGACACCAATTGGATCTGAAATTCTACAGCGACCAATTGAATCTGAAATTCTACCGAGATCATTTATCACCAAGATGGGTATTTACTTGAGCATAACATTACTCATTTTAAATATTGTGAATGTTGTACTGCACGGCACTGGAACATATTTATTACTTTCACTTTACGAATCATGTAGACACAAAGTTCAACAAATATTTCTTATCACTTTAAGCATCTGCGAGGGGACTATAAATTTGATCGAAGCTTTTAAATCTGTCACTGCTTTTTTAACATTGCCAGAAAAGGACAGCGACATTATGACCGAAGTCACAAATCACGTTTTGATCTTGCAATTTTGTGGTATATCATTTGTGTATTATGTTGATATGATATATATAACCCTTGATAGACTTATGGAGATTTTTCTTAATATCAGATATCCAGTGTTTTGGGACGAAACAAAAACTAAAATTTTAACCGGTATCACGTGGTTCATTGGACTTATTACATTCATCGTTGTGAGTTTGCTAAAACACTATAACAATTTCGATTGGGAAGATGCTTTCTTTAAATTCTTCTATCCAGTATTAGAATTCGCATTTCTAATTATTGCCTTTTTCACGTACGGTTTTATCTTTCACAAATACAAGCAAACCCGTATTATTCCAACTGTCACTGTCAACAATAACAAAATACAGAAACGAAGAAGAAGCACTGTGGATATCTTTCGTAAATCTCGTTTTTATGTACCCCTGTTGTTGATTTTAACTTTTGCCGTGTTTATGATTGGAGCTGACTTAACATATTTATTTGTGGTGACGCTGGGAGATGTGTCAGAAGAAACAGCGAACTTTGTATATAATGGTTGCTTTATATCATATACAATTTCCAATCTTGCCGACGCATATATCTACATTTTTATGAACCCGGAGGTAAAAAGACTACTATTTAAAAAACTACATATTGCGAGTTTGTCAGGTTCACCTGAAAACACGTTCGCTATGGAAACTTCAAAGAGTCCAAATCCTTCTGTAAATCACAACCTACGCACCATGAATGAAATTCCATCTTCAAGATCGTTCCAGATGAGTTCGGATCGTGACCTAGCCGGCACTAATAATGAATCAAATATATAAAATTCTTATTTATAATATGTTTATAAAACGTTATGACCAAGCTGGTGCAATTCGGTATATTTATGTAACGGGTGGACACAATATTTCCAAACTTTGAAACCTTACAGTTGACTATTCTTAATTCAAATTCGAGAGATAATTCGAATTGTAGGAAGAAACTGATTTTATCATTTTTTTAAACAGCACAATTAAAACGAAAGAAATAACGAGTCAATTCGTGAACCCTTTCCGTCCTGGAAAACTGTTTACTACTTTCAAAAAAAAGTAATCCGCTTTTTTCATTGCGTCGCGTCGTTTCTTAAGATGACAATTCTTGTTAGAAACACATTAATAAAGCAGACTAATTTATTAAAACAACCGATGGTGATATAATTGTCAGTTTCCACAGCTCCTTGTTAGTTATATAAGAATTCTGCAGAGAGATACTTACCCAAGGGTCGAATTATAAAAGTTTTCGAATTAGGGAGTTTCGGATTAAGGAGAGGAAATTTTACGGTGTTTTCAAATGTTTTATTTGAATTCTGAAGATATTTGAATTACAGAGATTACATTTCACAGATAAACAAAATCTAAATTTCATATCTACAGTTCATATCTACAGTAAAATCAGTGTTTTTCTGATTGACTAAATGTCTATAGTATTTTGTTCTTGCATAAAGTTCTCTAGCGTTTTTGTTATTGTTGGTACACCAACTACATTGTGAAAATATAGATGTATATTTATAAATTAAATGACCAACCAAATAACGCAATTAATCTATTAATTTTTTAACTATTTTTAAGCAACAGCTGCCAAGATGTAAATACATAGTTTATGTAAATATATTTAATTTCTTAAATATTTTATTCTGGTTTAATCACGCTTATAACATTTTGTGACGAAGTTAGTTCCGCGTCTGCTTTTTCTTTTTATAACATTATTCTTATACCAGACGTTGGTCTGTGAAAATATTCACAAGCATATTTCGTGCATCCCTAGCATTTCTTACTCTGCTGAGGTCCAAAATAAAGCTGCGAACAACAATTCGTGTGTCTCGCTACTTGCGATACCATTTTGCGAAGACACAGACAGACGACGGCTATCACTATAGAGACTAGCCGGAGGACCTGGCGTCAAAACGCCAAGTTAAGCCCTAAGTAAATGTGTAACCTGGCGTTAAGCGACAGGTTAAGCGCCTAATAAGATCCGTAAAGTGTGCAACACATGAGTGGACTGTTTTAGTACAAGTATGTAGTATGTGGTAAACCAAGTGAAGTCCATGCAACATTGTGTATATGTTTCGAGTGTAATATATATTTCAAAAAATAACTTTCCCGCAACTTAAGCTGAAATAAAGATACATTTTATAACACGTTGTTACCACATCATAGCAAAAAGAATCGGTCAATATTATTTTATTTTTCGGAATAAGTTTCCGCGAAAGTTTAAAGATTGACACTGGGCAAGTGCTTAGTACAGCTAGACCGTTTTACACATCAATATACGCGTAATACTCTTTTTTAAAAAAACTTTATTGCAGCTTTGGTTTAAATAAAAATACAGGTAAAATACCGTTAACACTTGACTGAGTGCTTAGTACAGGGAAATAACGCCGCACATGCGTATGCGTATATGCGCAATACCCTTTATCGCTACTTCGGTTAAAGTAAAAACTCAGGAAACAGCCCGCCAATACCCCGTCCAGCTAAAAAATCACTCAGCGATTATATTTTGTACAATAAGTTTTCATGACAGTAATATAAGGCGGCGCTAGCTAACTGCATTTCGCATAAGAATTAATGATTAATAATTTTGTTTAGCCAAACTGCATTTTGCTACTTCCACTCTTTAGCCAGGAGGTAGCTAACAAGAATAAAGAGTTAGCTAGATAGTCACTACTATAACATAAAAATAAATAATAATTTAATAATTTAAATAGGAATAAATAGAACTAGCTATAATTACCTAGCTTCAACATGCTGTCTCGAAATCAACATTTGTAGCTAAAATCTTATTGGTTTGTTTAAGATTTATATACTGCTAGAAAACGTGATGATATATTTACCTTAACACGTGAAAGCGTACAGAAAAAAGAATTCCCATAGAACAAATATTTAGAAGAAGAAATGGGTTAAAAGGAGACCTATAAACCTGACACCATTCATTCCAAAGTAAAATAAAAGTTGATCTTACATTGTTTGTTTCTTGTCCAGCCTCTCTTACTGCTGATTCATTTATTGGTAGTACTACTACAGCTATTGGTGGTGCTGAAGCAGAATATAATATTATTGTTAATGCTGCATATTGTTAAGCTAAACTTTACGAACTGGTTTTGATGTGATAGTGTTAAAAATACAAAGCTTAAGGTCAAAAGTCACGGACTCCAGGGCTCCAGAGGTTGATCTCACTACATCTCATTTGAAAAATAAACTTTATTATGTGAACAAAAATGTTCTGTTTAAGTTGTTCTTCTCAAGTCGCCAGGGAATAAAAAAAAACACGTTTGATTTTGACACTTGAATTGAAAATCGATGGATTTTAAACTTTTGCAAAGCTATGAAAAATATATAAATCACTAGTCAGTGGCCTGTGGATACATCCACGGGTTCGCCCGTCCTTTAGTTACCGCATTTCGTGTGTCTTACTACTGCTGTTATCATTTTGCGTGACAGACAGACAGACGTATGCAGGTATTATAATAGATTTTTTATGTCATTGGAAACAAACAGGTGGTTTTAGGCGAGGGACTTACACTTCCTTGTGTGCTGTGGAAATCTGTTGTTTTTTTGTTTACGTTTTTATGTTTTTATTTTAATAATTGATCCCCAGACCGGGAAGTATGTCTCTATACAAAGCGCTGTTGCGAAAAAAATGCAAATAAATAAAATCATTGATTTTTCATGTCAAACAGTTTTTGTCGCAGTCAGGCAGTAGAATCAATATCAACTAATTATATGTTTTGCGTAACTGAATATACGCCAGAAAGCTAATGGATTTAGACACTCGCATCACACAGGAGAAGCCTCCAGCAAGAATTGGCTTTAAGCGTTTGTCGCAGGCTTTCGCTTAAGCATTCGCCGCCTACATTTGCCGCCTGCATTTGCTGCAAACATTCGCTGCATGCATTCGCCGCCCGTATTCACCGCCTGTATTCGCTGCTTGCATTCGCTGCAAACATGTGCTCCGTGTATTCGCCACGAGCATTTTTGAATTATACAGAAATGAAAGTCCTTGTTTGTGTGCAACTAGGTAGCAGACATTAAAACTACACAAACTGACAATTCTAGTTACATATAAACGTCCACTTTTAACCATACCAGAAAATGAAGGCACCTTATTAACGCTATCTGGCTCGTTCTGAGATAACTTTATTTACAACTTAGTTATCCCATAATACCAAAAAAGATTATCCAGACTTCTTATTTTTCGGAATAACCCAGAAAATTGATTGTGAGAAACTCCGGGCTAAGCGCTTAGTACAGGTACTACATTATATGGGCAGCACTTGGTGCCTTGTTTCAGACACATTGTTTTTTACAAAATACTGTCCTCTCAATTTCAACTAAAATTAAAATACATGTCACAACCGGGCAATTCCCCGTCGTAGGAAAAAGCAACCTCCCAAAAAACCTTCATCCCCTTAAAAGAAATTATTTCAAGTGTGAATTGCACCAACCTTAAACTAGCCTGCCCGCACCTATAAGAAATAATAAAACAACGAATATGACAACAATAGATAAAACAACGAATATGACAACACTAAACGTATAGTACGAGGAGGGAAATTCTTAAAATCATTATCTTTAAAATCATTAAATCCAGAAAATATATAGAGACAAAGCTGTCGGCATCCAGGCTAGACATTGACCTTGGGAAATTTTTATTTTCTTAGAAGCCAACGAGAATATCTGGTTTCATCCTTAACCAATCCACTGACCAAATTGAGCATAATTATCTGTTCGCCACAAGCCGCTTATTGTGGCATAAATTATTTCTGACATACATTATCGTGGCATAAATTATTGCAGACATAAATTATTACTAGTAATCAAATGAAATAAACAACTCGTATCTATTAGCGGGAAAAATGCCATACAAAGATGCAGGGGTATTCATAAAAAAAAATTTATTGAGAAAAAAAACGTCTGAAAATAAAAAAAATGGCACAAATTTATACTGCTAATTCGTCAAATTATTGTTACGCAATAATTTTTGTCCGAACTAAAACTGGAATGTATGTAGCTATGTTGTTCATTTTCCGAGTGCAATAGCTTGCTATAATGTAACAGTTGAAGGTAGAAGCAGTCAGTTCCTAACGTGCAAACACAAGTAGCCTTGCCGAGATCAGTCAGGATACACTGCTAACTAAGTGGGCATTGCTAGATAATTGGACGTAATGCTCCTAAAAAAGCAGAATATTTGAGCCTCAGCTATGAATCGACCTCTAGCTATTAAATACTAAAAATAGAAATATGAACTTACACCTATGAACTAAGAATAGCAGATGCTGATATATAAGTGTTCACTCGTTTTTACTTATTTACATTTTTATAGGTGACTGTAGTGGACCTTTTAGATCGTCTTCTGTTGTAAATAAAAAACACAATCAAAAGTGTTAGCAGAACAGCGAAACATATTATTCCATATACCCAAGTCAAATTCTTGTGCGACGAAGCTTTATTTGTGCAGTCGTGAAAGCTAGTACCATTTGCACATATACACGATGCAACGTGGGCTGCAGTGGTTTCATTGTAACAATATTGTTTTTCGTGACATTGTTGTTTGTTTTTACATGAGATCTCACATCTATGACCTGCGTATCCAACATTACATGCACAAGTAAAGTTTGGCGCAAGAGTCGAAGAACAACTTCCGTTATTAAGACATGGATTTAAATCGCACCCGTTGCATACCAATTTTTTGTTTGCAGTCAGAAAGGAAATTGATTTTTGTTTAACCAATGATGGTGAAACACACTCGCCAAAAATAAAAGTTCCAATACTCAACAAGGGGGAAAACGATTTGTATAGGTCGCAATCACAATGCAAAGGATTTTGGTTCAGGTACAGTACTGTGATTTTGAAGTTTTTGAAAGTTGACAGTTGAAAACTTGTAATATTGTTGTTTGTTAAATCTAACAATACGTTTACAGATAACCCATAAAATGCTCTGTCTGCTAGTTCGTATATTTTGTTGTCAGAAAGATACAGCGAAGATATTTGTGGTGACTTTCCAAATAAATTGTTCGGTATTTTTTTTATATTGTTTTTGTTCAATTTCAGCATAATACCAGGACTCCCCAGATTATCAAACACGCCTGATATTAATTTAACTATTTTGTTCTCGCTTACATCTAAGATGGAAAGTTCGTGAAGTCCTTTGAATGCATTGATGTGTAATTTGGAAATAAGATTCTTGTTCAAACGAAGAAACCTTAATTTTGTAAGTTCAAGAAATGTGGTGTCGTTAACTTCAATTAAATGATTAGACGTTAAAACCAGATGACGAAGGCATGACAAGTTGAAGAAGTCACTTGTTTTGAGTAGCTTTAGCTCATTGTTTTGCACTGATATGAAGGAAAGAAGAGGAAAAGAATTTCCTAAGTCTTTTGGGAAGCTTCGAATTCGGTTATTATCCAGAATAAGTTTCCTTAACCGAACATTGGCAGGTACAACCTTGATTGAAAAGTCGGTGATGTTGGTGTTTTCTACCCTCAAATCTGTTGTGTGTGCAGGTAAACTTCTTGCAATACCTTGCAAATCTTCAGAAGAATAATTCTTGTTGACACAAGCTACTGTAGCTCCATAACATTTGCATACTTCGCAACTAAATAATTTATCTCCCACAGCCATATCAACCAACGCAATCCAGAGTAAACCAAATATTTTCATCATCCTTTTATTATCGTAACGATATGCCATAACGAATTCTATTTTCTTTCGATGCCTTTAAAAGTCCAAGTTTAGTTTCCTTATGCTTATTTTATTATTCGTATTGCACATTCATTTCACTTTTACAGGAATCTAATTTTTACAACACATAATATTTATTCGATCGATCTTTATTGATACAATCGTTATTATGCTTGCATAAAGGCGACTTGTTCTTTAAAAGCATGTTTATCTATGTGTTAAAAACAAAGATTTAGTAAAACAACTTGTTTATTCAAGGGATAAGAGGCACACTCGAAGAGTAAAGTATTTACTTTAAATAAATGGTTAACTATCACACATTATTTAACACTATTTTTAGAATCGTGTGGAAACTAACTTAGTTAGTTTTTAACGCGAGTGTTTCCCTGTACGTATTTTCTTTTAAAGTTTTAAGCCAATTTATGACAAATAATCTTTATATACAAAATTCAAAACCTTAATAAAACATTCATTAGAAAGATGGCGGTGAAAGAATTAAATGAGAAAGCATACCTTATTGTTGAAACAAGTCGTTAAAAAAAGTTCTGCAAAAAAATAAAATTCGGCAAAGAATTTAGTCACCTTAACATAATATAGCCACTTTTTGCTGGCTAAATCAATGCATTTGGTCACTTTTTGTCAATAATTTCCAGAACGGGAACGGAGAAGTTTTTTTCTTTTAATAAAAACAACAAAAAAGGACAATAAGGACTATGTAAATCAGTCAAGAAGAGTCTGCAAAAAATGGGGTTAGTAAAAAAAAATTTGGCAAAATGTTTTAGAAACTAATTCCTCAAAATAAAAAGATGTTGGCCGATTGCTGTTTCCTATGAGGAACAACAGGTTGTAAACTGTGTATACCTAATATATACATTCCGAACACAGGACCCACATTAATAACAGTGTTTTTAACACTGAAGTGGCTATATCCTATAAAAATATGCGGAATAATAAAAATAACATAAATGTCAACTGACTGTATTTGTTGGGACATGGCTCCAATAAGCTGTACTCTGTGTTGTTCTTTAACAACTGTTGTTAAGAGATTCTTATTTTAATAATAATTCAACAGATTTGCGGCGTGAAGTATGTGGCGCGTGGCCTTGTGGTTATGGATTTCGCTTCGTAATTACAAAGTCCGTGGTTCGGTCTACAGTGCTGGCATGTTTAGCAAGTGTCTTTGCCACAGCTATGGGTAAACCAACACCACGTGAGGTAAAGCCGGTTTATACTTAATGTATACATTCATGCACAGGATTCACATTGATAACAGTGTTTCCGAGACTGAAGTGGCGCTATCTTGTATAAATATTCGTAATAATAATAATAGTAATAATAATAACAATGTTAATAATACTGACACTCAACACTCCACTTGTGTGGTTCAGTTTACCTTCACTTGAGTGCTCAACCTTCTGTTCTTCGCCAATCATCCAGCTGCTCTCTTATATCAGTACGCTCTGTCTCCGTGTGTCTGTGCATGAATAATGCAAAGATGTCTCATTTGGTAGCCAACAAATTACCTTTTCTTATCATTAGTTGTGAACTAGTCGATAAAGCCCGTGGAAAAATCCACTTAGACAGGATAACAGTAAAAAAGAACCGTTGTTTAAATTTTGATGACGTCAGCAAGGATCTGTCAAGATACAACATATTTTTTTTAGAAATTTGTATACCTGTTCCCTTCATCGTATAGATCTTGAAACGCTGATCAAGAAAATATATAGGATCGCGTATTTTTGACAAACGTTTGAAGAGATATTACGGTTTGAAGGTTTGTTGATGACGTCATCAACCCGTCCATTCCTAAACGGATTGGGGAACCAGGTTTTGAAACATTACCCAAATTGATCCTAGGTGCTCCCTAGTTACCTACGCGGTGAAGAATCATTGACGTCACCACCTCGTTTCCAAGTTATTTGGCCTCTAAGTTTTAGGTGCACTGTAATGGCTTCATTAATTTAATATAGGATATTGACGTTAAAGTTGACGTCGCGCCGTAACGTCAGAAAATTTAACATATTAGACATAAGTTTTGCGGCGACATCAAAGGAAAATGACGATATCCACTTTGCTTGTTACAAACAGACACAGTCTCTGTATTATTATAAGAGGTGTTCAAATTTGAGACCTAATAACTTAGAAACGGGTAGAAATAACTGATACCACCTTTGGTAACTAGGAACGACAAGGATCGAAGTAGCGTCGAAATTAATGCTGCCCTCCACTTCAACGACCTTCCATTTCAACTTCGGCAAGTGGAAAACTATAACAAATTTACAAATTTAGCGAAAAAATATTTTTTTGATAGGGCAACAGCCAGACTTTTAAGTTGTTCTGATTTTTAATTTATTTATCTGTTTTATCTTAGCCTTTTCTTGATACAGATTTGTCAGTATATATATATATATATTTTTTTCTCACTCAATTGACTACGTTAACTTTTACTATACCTAATTTTTAGTTTAATTATCGGTCGTCCTTTACCTACCAAGCCTCCTTTAGCTTTGATCAATTATAATGGTTCATTTATCCTAATGCCGTTCAATACGTTTTCACAATTCAAGACTTTCGTATGATTATTTGACTGCTTCGGCTATGCTCTTTTTGCTCATGTTCATTTTGTTTTTATTACTGATTGAATTTATATTTACGTTTGCACATACATTCAGTATTTACACATTTCAGCATTAAGAACCATTGTAATTTATGGATGCTTGAAATATATGTCGATTAATAATAATAATAATAATAATTAAAGTGTTAGGATTATATGCTAACATATCAGTATAATTTTTACCCAGGATTTTTTTAATTTTTTGTGATTCTTCTTTGTGTTCTTCTTTACTAAAATTGTGTATAATGATGAAAATCTGGTAGTTTAAAAACGTGAACAATGATGACTGTTTGAGATTAAAACTTATTGTATCAACCTTGTCACGCGCGCGTGCTCGTGGTTTGACTATTGACAGAGTTTAAGTAGATGACGTCATTACAAAATTTATAATCAGGAAGTTACCATGACCGTTTGCATATGTTCTGTTTGTTATTTTGTCGTTATTTTTTAGATTTCCTGTTGGTTTATAACATTTTTTTTAAAAAAATAGATATATTCCTTAAAATAAATTAAAATATACAGCGTGCAAAACTTAAGGCCAAGCAAAACAGCTGCTCCAACATTTTTAAAATTTCTGTATTATAGATACAAACTAGTCGATAAGGCCCGTGGAAAAATCCACTGAGGCAGGATAAAAATTGTGTAGAGATTAAAGCTCTGATCAAGAAAATGTATATGATCATGTGCTTTTGATATGACCGGTTAATGAGATATAAGGACGGGTTTAAAAATTTTGCTGACGTCAGCAATGGCCCCATCAAGACCGAAATTTTTTTTTTTATAAATTGGTATACTTGTTGCCTTCATGGTATAGATCTTAAAACGCTGATGAAGAAAATGTATAGGATTATGTACTTTTGACAAAAGGATTCAGATATATCAAGGTTTAAAGGTTTTTTGATGACGTCATCAACCCGTCCATTCCGAAACGGATTCGGGGACCCAGGTTTGGAAAACTTACCAAAATTGGTCCCAGGTAGTCCCTAGTTACCCACGCAGGAGTTATTTCCACCCGTTTCCAAGTTATTTAGCCTTAAATTTAAAAGTGTAATGCAATGGCTTCACTAATCTTCATATACTTTCCTTTGACGTCAATATTGCTCTCATGTATAGGCGATGTTTTATAGACTTTATCAAATAAATTTTATCCACTTCGCAAAAGTCACAGACAGAAGCTCCGTATTATTATATAGATAAATATAAAAATGTACAAATTATGACACTTTTCCCTCTAAATTTGCTAAACACACGATAGATACGAAAATATAGCCTGCAGGAGGCCTGTAATAATATGATTGTCATTCATTATTATATAGATTGCGTAGATTTTAATATGGCTAAAAATTGAGAGCTCTTTTTCGAGCAGTGACGTAGGAGGAATTTTATTTGCAGAGAGAACGCTTAAATTTGCGAGGGCAAATCAAAGTTTTACCTGAGGTGAACACTTTTGAAAATTGGCACCTCACCTTTTTTAATTTCCAAAATTATCACAGTATGCCAAGTAAAAAACCGAGAAACTGCAAAAATGCTGCAAAAATAAGAAGCAGATTATTTGTATGCAAGGACAGAGAGTTTTAATGTCAGATGTAAAAACATCGTTAGCTAAATGCTTTGCACGTTCTGATTGACACGTTTAACGTGCAGTTAGTACGAGGGCGTCCAACATATTCAGAAATTTGTATCTGCGTAGGATTATTAACCTCTTCAGCATTATTAACACTTGATGAGGGAAGTGGATAATTGACAAAAAATGTACTTAAAAAAACAAAACGTCAAAAAGTATGGATGCTGTCACAAGGCTAGTGGTTGCAAGCTGCAAAAAAAAGAAGGAAGTTAAAGGGTTGACTGATAGCCATCCAGCTGAAGAATGTGATATTAAACCTAACCACAACACTTTAAACCTACCCTTTTACATAAAAAACCTTTATTATTTTTACTTTCGTGCTTCAATTTATATGTTTACACTTCTCATAAAAAAGTTTCACCACGTGCTCGTTCAATTGGATTATAGAAGGTTAGCGTAGCTGAAAATGATTATGTTCTCGATTTAAGGACCAAGGATTTGTAAATTTTCTTAATTCACGTTACACGTACAGCACTATGCAACCCTATTTATAAGCCTATTTATACTACGCTTTTTGGGTTTCAAATATCCTGAGGCGTGGGTTTAACTGAGCACTTTAAATAACTCTAGAATTGCTTAAGCTCCGTTGATATAACTAGATAGAGTTATACAGTAGACGTTTGTTAATTCGAACACGCTAGGGACTAAATTATTTGTTCGAATTAACGAATGTTCGGATTATCAGAAGTTCAGAAAAAACAAGAATTTTAATAAACGTTTAAGGTTTTATGCTAATATAACTTTATTACAACTTTACTACAACTTTTTATAAAAACTTTTTAACGTTGTTTGTTTGGTGATGGGCAAGGCCTCCAAATTCCTTGTAAACTTCATTTTATTGGAAATGTCAATTTAATCGATAAATTGAAATTTTGCCACCATTGATGCAATAAAAAATAAAAAAATAAAACGTTTTTTTTATTTCCCCATAAGATTTTATTTATCGATGCACAAAAGGTGGAATTAACGAGCATAATGTAGCCCTGGGACTAAAAAATTGTTCGAATTATCGAAATGTTCGAATTAACGGAGTTCGAATTAAGCATCTCAAAATATAAGACATTATTAAACCAAGCTCAAGGGACTTAGCAATTTGTTCGAAATAACGGAAAGTTCGAATTAAGCGGCATTCGAATTAACGGACGTCTACTGTAGTAGTTCGTAAAAGAAATGATTAGATTTGTTCGAAATAACGGAAAGTTCGAATTAAGCGGCATTCGAATTAACGGACGTCTACTGTAGTAGGTCGTAAAAGAAATGATTAGGAGAGTCAGATAAGCGGTTTCATACATCCAAGCAGGGCACTTAACCCTTTTACATGGCGTGTTATTAGCCCAGTAGAGTGCTCACACCCATACTACACTTCAGGTCTCATATCTTCTTCAAAAAGACATTAGAGACAAGTGATAAAACCTATTTTTACCTCAAAGCAAAAACTGTCGACCAGCTATGTCTATTTTATGTAATAAGTTCCTGTGAATGCCAAAAAATTATTAAAAACCGTACTAGGTTGAGCCCTTAGTAGAGGTAAAAGAGAGTAATAAAATGTAGTATTGAATGTTTGTACATAACGTTACGACCATAAACAATTTGACCTTAATAGACTCCCAACATTCTTGACTTTCGAACTGTTGATAGCTGTTTGAGGCGAAGATATGGTCAAGGAACAAAATATTTCAATTCAATTATGTGTAATGAGTGCGTAGAATGTGTTTACATAGGAAATTAGATCCCGACAATAGAATCTTAGCAAATATATTCTAGATCTAGGCTTAGCTTTATATTTTAAAAATGTTCTCTAATATACTTAGAACTCCACTTTCCCTGTTCGGATATATTTTTAGACTTATATCTTATCTCAGCAGATACCTAAGAAATTACGTTTAAATTTTAATGAAGGCTGAATGGAGCTAGACAGGTACACCAGTCTAGCTCAGGTCATTCAAAAACCTTTAGACTTTCTTGTTAAAATATACAACATATTTTTCAAACTCTCTAAAAAATACACAAATTAAAAATAATACCATTCTTCTTTAATGCGTTTTTTCTTTTGATGTTGTGGATCAAAGCACATGCGACTTACTAGCCAACTAATTAGGGAATTGTTTATATACTGCCAGACTGATTCCAGAAACAGACTTGTCGATTGGTTGGCTGATTATCTAATGAAATCAGTAAACTATGGAGAACAAGTAAACCCAATTTTAAAAGTGGCTACGAAGTCTGAGTGATAACTTGAGACCTTGTTGAAAATGAGAAAGATTGGGTTTGTGTTTTGTGATAACTTGAGAGCTTGTTGAAAATGAGAAAGATCGGGTTTGTGTTGCGAATTTGTCGTTCTGTGTTTAGTATTTCTTATGACAGTGGATATCTCACCTTTTTAATAGACCATGTATGTAGTTAACTATCCTTTCAAATAAACTTCTAGATATATTAATACTTTCAAAGGTTATATTTAACACTGTAGTTGTTGTTTTTCTGTATACAGATTTAAATTACCGTTAATCTCCCTTAGCTAGTATTCATCTTAAGACTTTTTGTGAATAAAAAAAACATGCGCGTTTTATTAGTAAGATTGAAAGTGTTTTGAAGTAAAGACAAAATAAAGGCGCTAAATTTCTCAAAAAATGCTACATTCGTAAGCATCAGAAATTATGCCATTGGAATGATGGTTCCGAGTTAAAAAAAGGTAAGTGTCAATATCCACCATATTGTGGATGGCAAGTTGCGATATAAAATGATTATTGTTTTTGTCTTCAATGCTTGTAAATTTCCTCACAGGCATTTGGAAAGAAATTAACCATTAAATAAAACACAACAGAATGAAATAAATGAGTTTTATTTTTTTCCACACATTTAGTGAATTAATTACATTACGTCATCAATTTTTATGATATAGTGTTAATAAAAAATTAAATACAGAATTATAAAACTTCGTCAGTGTTTCAAAATACACTTTGCTAAACACTAACAAACATGTGTGTTTTCTCTGCAAGTTCTTTATCTATCAACGCTAATTCTTGATAAATGTTTCTCCAAGTTTCGCATTTGGAATATTTCATTGCCTGCCATTTTCCAATGTCGTAATTCAAATCTCCAAGTAGCGATGTGATCATTCTAGAGTCAATGCCATGAAATGATTTGTTTTCACTGTCGTGAAGGAAGTATTTGCCCATGTTGTAGTGGTCAATGGAATGGAATATCGTATTTGCAGATAAGGTGGTTATTGACAAGCCAGTATCACCAAGATATTTAGTGAATACTTTCTTTGCTTTTATCGTAAAGTCAACAAACTTGCTGATGGAACAACATCGAATGATGCTTTGATGATGTTCGATTTGTTGAACACTGTTATAACCTAAAATGAGCTGCAAATTTTGTCTTGAGATACCCCATATGTCAGCTGGATAGTGATTGGCAGATTCGTTCATGCCGGATACAACAGAATGCATATCATCAATGCTTCTTTTAAATTCTTCAGGCAAGCTTTTATTAGACTGAACTTGATCGATATTCATCTCTGCGACGTTACCAGCTGTAACGTGAGTCAAAGTATGTGTATATACGCACCACAGTGTGTTCAGAAACGAAAATATTTCGTTCATCTCTTTCAAGTCTTTGTTATTAACCTTGACTTTTTCTAGTACGAGATTTTTTAATTCGTCGCACCTGATGAGAACTTCGCATAGATTTACATAGTAATATTCCGTCTTATTCCTTTTAGTCGAAGGCATCTTAAAGTTTTTGTATTGAAAGAAATACTGTTCACTATTGTCTTTAGAATGAAAGCCCAGTACAAGAGAGGTCTCTAAAACCATTTTTGCTAACCGCTGACGTTTCTCATATTCAGACAACTTGCTTTTAAACTGTCGCAAACATATTTGCTTTAAGTATTTGATAGGAACACTCCAGGCATAAGGAACACATGCCAAATACAGGTACCTGATGTATTGTCGTAACGAACATCTTGGTGCTAGAACCTTCGTATTCGAAATTTTCTTTTCCTTTGGTTCGCTGGAACTGTTTTTGATTTTGACTGTGATCAGTGAAGCAGTTCTGGGATTGTTTTTTATCACTCGATTATACCAACGATATCGATCTAGAAGATACCAGCTTAACCAGCTTGCGAAGGCAATTCCAAACACTCTTGTGAGTTCTTCCATCATGCTTTGTGTTAACGTCGATTTTGCGGTTTAATAGACTCATGTGAATGTTTTTCTTTCTGCTGCCTCTTATATACATTCTCCCAAAAGTGGAAAAGTTCGCAAAGAGAGAAAAAATGACGTAAATGGTTCATCATCTTGGCTCCTGTTTGGTGTTATTGCGTGACACAGCAAGGTACTAATTAAGTAATTAATTATTTTTTCGTGGAGCCGCAAGGTCAGCTGTTAAATCACATTTTTTCATGGTATAAAGGTTGTATTAAAGAACAATGGCTGAAACTTTCTGACCTTTGACAAGAATCTACATTATTTTTTCCTACGCCTTTGCGTAACCTTGATACATATAATTTAACAAAGCAAAGTTTTGTCAAGTTTATTTTTAGCAGCTTATTTTTCTTATCATATTTTGTGCCGTTTCATACCTTTATGACAGTGCCTCTATTATAGCTAAGAATGACAAATTATACAAGAAGAACCGTATTCAGTGCGGAAAACGTCTACAAATCTTCTACAATATTTTTTTACTATATGTTTTGTCACAACTAAATTATTTTAGGAATGTTTGTTTTTAATAGTAAGTGGCCCAGGGTTTCCTTTCTTCTTTGAACATTGTGTGTTTTTACTCTCTAGTGAATTAAAAGGCTTTCGTGTTGTGCAATCGTTTTCTTAACCCATAAAGGAAGACCAGCTTTTTAGAAAATATCCTATTTCATTCAACAAAAAATCAAGCATCAAAATTTTGTCCTCAGCCAAGTTTTTAACACTTCAGCCATCGTGGCTTAAGTGTCAAAAACATGGCTGAGGACAAAATCTAGACGGTTCATGTTGGATACCGTTAGGTAACTCAGTTCATCTCCTTTCTAACCTACCCCTCAGGGAGCATAGTGGCTCAACTGTAGGGATGTTTTTCCTGGTTTTTCCCGGATATTAGCGGAGCTCGTTTTTCAAGGATATGTAACTTTTATTTTATTCTTTGCGCAGTCTTATTCCAAATAAGAAAATGTAGCAGTAGCTACTTACAAAGGAAAACAGCATGTCGAGTAAAGCCAGATGTTTAATGTTCTAATAAACATCCGTCTGCAATAAACGCCCCTGTGGTATATTAACAATATAGGGGTGTGTATTTCTCATTTAACCAATTTACACGATTTTTTCTTAAGGCTTTCTATATAACTATATATAGTATAGTTATAATATGAGGACAGCTAATGTGTTGGTCGCAGCAGGGAATGACGAAGATTAATTTGTTCATGTAATGTAGACAATCGAAAATTTATTTGTGATAAATTTTTCATAAAAATATATGTAGGCCAAAGATTGCATAATCGAATTTCTTAGTTTTTAATAGAACATTTATTTAGAGTTATTTGCTACGATAAGATAATTTATTTCTTTTTCACAGTATTGTAGTTGATCTTGTTAAAATGATCATTACAGACGAGAAAAAATGATTTCATACACAACTTGGGACAATTGATGTAAATTAGAATAAATATTTAAGATAAAACGTTTTCATCGTCAAATTGCTTTATCTCTCGTATTTTGTCTGTTGGCCAAAACCGGGTCATGATAAAACACTGACAAAATTTTCAAACTTTAAATGAAAAATTGTGATGTATTCCACGGGCTATCGTTGTAACACATAAAGAGAGATAAACGTAAAAACGTCTAATAGGATCTACACTATTAAACTTTTTTTACAAATATACAATTTGCTTAAACCTGTTGAGTAAACAACCCCTTATAACTTGAAATTAACAGGCGAGCAAGATTCACAAAAATCGATGCCCAGAATATGGGCGAAAATGCAATACGAAAAAAACTGGTATTTTCCAAAGCTTAACGACTAGGTTCGTCTATACTAAGAAAACCCATATTCTGTGTTGTTTTCAGCCAATAAGTCGTACACGAAGCTACGCATCTTCTCTATAATAATAGCCGTCGTCTGTCTGTCTCTGCGCGGACCCCCAACTGAGTTAGAAAATCATGTTACGGAAACACGAATATCAAATGCTATATATTTTTATCCACTTTGCTGCGACGGGTAAATATAAAGGACGGGGGAACCCGTGGATTTTTCCACGGGCAACGACTAGTATATAATAATACGCCAGTTCCGTGTGTCTGTAACAGGCAAAGTGGATATGTTCATTTTCCTTTTATCTTACCGAAATTTTCTTTGAAGTAACCGAAAAATGCATGTCTAATATGTTTAATTTTCTGACGTTACGGCGTGACGTCAATAACACTACTTTAACGTCAATATCCTATATTAAATTAATGAAGCCGTTACAGTGCACTTAAAACTTTGAGGCCCAATAACTTGGAAACGAGGTAGTGATGTCAATGTTTTTTCACCGTGTGGGTAACTAGGGAGCACCTGGGACCAATTTGGGTAAGTTTTCCAAACCTGAGTCCCCAAATCCGTTTCGGAATGCACGGGCTTATGACGTCATCAAAAAACCTTCAAACTCTAATATCTCTGCAACCGTTTGTCAAAAGTACATGATCCTATACATTTCCTTGATCAACGTTTAAAGATCTATACGATAAAGCCAACGGGTATATAAATTTCTTGAAAAAAAATTTGGTGTTTTGGCGGGTCTTTGCTGACGTCACCAAAAATTTTAAACCCTTATATCTCGTTAGGTGTTCGTCGAAATCATATGATCCTATAGATTATTTTGGGCAGTGTTTCAACCTCTACACATAAAGGAAGAAAGAATAAACTAAATTTCGCCAATTTTTTTGTATCTGCACTGCTAATGTCAGCAAAAAACCTAAAAAACATAGCCGCATTTTGTCTCTGCGCGGACCTCCCGCTGAGATAGGAAGACATGCTACGGAAACACGAATATCAAATGCGATATATTTTCACCCACTTCGTTGCGACGGGTAAATTTAAAGAACAGGTGAACCCGTGCATTTTTTTATGGGCTACCGAATAGTCTATAACATATTACCTGCTTTCTGTTTTTGAGTTTAAGACGGTTTCTGAGACATGGGACGAGCGATTCTCCGTAAATTTTCAAAGGGAAAAATTCCAGTGTATTTTGTCATTGGCTAACAACTACGTCTTAAAAAAAATATTGTTAACTTTTGGTATGCGTATTACAACAAGTATTACAATTTTTGATTACGTAACACATTTGTTACAAGTCATTCTTTTAAAGGATTTCCTTCACCACTTTTCACCGCGTTTACACCAAGGATTTTAGCTTTTATAACTTTAATGATGGTGTTAGCGTTATTTCTCCGAAAGGTTTGTGTAAAAAAGAAGAATGGTGACGTCAAAGCAAAATATTAACTCGTCAATCTTTCTTTTATAAGGACTTACTTCAACCACTACAAACAAATTCACCCCTTTTCAAATACCAAGGTTTTAGCTTTTATATCTTTAATGAATGACATAGTGTAAGGCACTAAAAAGTTTTTTAAACTGGTTAAATGAACCAAAATATATTTAATACGCGAAAAGAGCAGCTCAAATCAGTGCAAAACCAAATGTTGCTCCTAACGTTGTCCAGATTTTGCCCATAGATGGAATTTGTAATGGCGTCATAAGTCACATGATGACATTGTGACCTGTGTCATGGTTTTTTTGACACATTTTAAGGTTTACTACTTATCTGCCAAGTTTCCACGTTCTGACATGCGTAATTCCAAAATATTGAAAGGGGGTGGTGCGGAATTCGCTTCATCCGTTCCCTATCCATCAAAGAGAATATACATTTTTAAACTTTAGCTAATAGAATAATTGTTTTAAAATGTTCTGAATGTGAAAAGCTTTTAGGGGAAAACTAACGGATATATCATATGACATCCTTTTGTGAATTGTGAAAGCCTCGTACAATTAATATTTAAAGAAAATGAGATATAAAGATAGTAGAAATGAATGTTGTACTGAATCTTAGAAATGCATATACTAGTAGGTAATCTAGAAAATATTTTTTTTGTAACAAAGCTTAATTGGACATTGTCAACATGTATTTAATGAATATATTTATTAAGTGACTGTTATTATTGTTAAAGAATGAAGATTAAACGTCTTTTTTCACCTTTCATTCCATTCTTGACCTTTCCTCCTTAATACCACAGTAGCTTACCGTGAGATGTGTCAGTTGGATACTCGCTGTCATTTTATTTCCAGAATAATAATTTGATAACAATTTGGAAAACCTTTATAACATCAAACTTTTGCATAATTTAAATGAGAACTAACGATAACAAGTTGTACTTAAAATGTTTGACTACAAAATGTGTGAATATGAACTATGTTATTTTTTTTTATATATATATATATTGTGCTTTGGTTCTTGAGATATGTTAGGTCAAAGTAGTCCTACGGTCGCCGCCATGATAGTGTTGTTGAGATGAATTCTGTTCGGTAAATATTTCTTTATCCTTGTGGAAACTTCCACTGGAGAGTAAATTTCTTTCTCTGCTAGAAGATATATTTTGTAGCTAATCAAAACTCAGCTTTGTGACATAATAAAATGTAGACTTGATGATATAACAAAATAAAATAGTAAGTTTTGTATTGTTATCTCCGACGCTTTTTGTCGGCACTGAAAATGCCAAGTGGTAGTGTAGCAGGGAGCACTTGACTAGAGACAGGTCAAATTCCACATTGTATAATAATTTACTACAATACTTTTGTCTGTTATTTTATATTTTTATTGCCCTTTTAAAAATGTGATATGAATATAAAAATATTTACATTATGTATAGATCAAAGAATTGTTTTTTAAAGAAAAGTTATGTCTCCGTTTTGTAATAGAATCTATGTAAGCGTTGATCTTAATGGAGTATAAGATCATATTTGTGTAAAAAAAGTTCTGCAAGTTATGTTCGCGGATTATATGAATATAGACAGTCATTTTGGCTCATATTTTAGCAGAGATGGGGACGTTATGAGAAAATTAACTTGGCGTTAGACATCGGGTTGGTTAAGTGCTGGATTATCGTATCGCACATTCATGTAGTGTGCTTGGTATAGGTATACTTTACGCCACAAATCTATTCAATTTTTATTCAAATTATTCGGTAGCCTGTGAAAAAACCCACGTGTTCGCCTGAGGCATAAGTTGTGAAAGTTTTAAAACTGATAATAAGCGGAATTTAATCTGTAAAGTATCACAGTTTATCGGGACAACTGTAGTGTCGTGTACAGAATATCTGACATCGTATAAAGATACTTACACCTTCATTCAAGTTTACAATACAGTATCTGAGATAATAGATTATTTTTATCTACCAATTAAAAAATGGTGTCGCAGCAACTATATGTTACTACTTTTAGCTTAGCATAGACACCAAGCTGCATCTTAGTAATTGGTGAATATACACACAAAAAGAAACAATGTAAGCTAGGATAAAAAAAACCTGCTGAATAAAACCTCACCATGTACGTTTGTAGCGAAAATATAAAAATTACATTGTTTACGATTTATACATGACTAATTTCACTAAAATAATGGAGATTATTTATATAGATAAATAGACGAAGCCTTTCAATATGGTCACTTATGTATTGCATCGTCCATTACATATGCTGCCATCCACAGCAGTTTATGTTTTATTCGTCTAAGGAACAGAACACAAAGCTTTCTGTGGTTTATTTTACAAACTTGTGTATTAAAATATTCCTATCGCTACTCTGGTACCATCTCCCGCGAAAACAGAGGGCCAACGGTTATTTGTGTAAAGATTTTATGTTTTAAAGACGCCATTTTGATTTCTTCTACAACTAACAGAAGTTAACCTGATTGATCTTGTTAAATTGGACACAATCTTTTCATAAATAAATACTGGCTAATACCAAATGGTGACTAGAAGAACAATTAGCCAAAATTAAAAGTTTTAAAGTGGCAAAACGACATTCACGCATTCGGAATGTGATTATCTTTTTATAAAAAAAATGGGAAGTTTAATTTTAACAATTGTTTTTTCCTATTACAAAAATGCATCAAGAGTAAAAAATTAAGAGAAAACTTAATGTGGGCGGATGATTAAGCTCTGTTTCATTTCTCCTTTGACATTAGTACAAACCGCTTTTAAATGGCAATTTTGTGGGCGGAACTTGCTGGGGAGCAGGTCATTTTCCACATGGGATAAAAATATAATACCAAACATTTTGGCGTAATAGATTGTGATTGCGCCAGAAGCTTCGTTTTTGTAAAAAACAAATTAAAGGTGACGTCAATTTTGCTCTAGAAAATAAAAAGTGTTTTTTAACAAGCTGATTGATTTTCAAAGAAGGAGTCATGCTATTTCTTTTGTACAAACATCTTTTTGTACTCATCCCAAAGACTTCAGACAGCGTTTGGAATTATAAACATTGTATGCACTCGTGTTGATGTTCAAATTGTGTCAAATTACTCCTACAGACAACGAATAATTTGATGTTGCGACTTTTTAAGTTGTTTTCACCCAACATGATAGCGGCAAAAACTCCGTAAAAACGGCTCAAGGGCCACAAGACCCTGGGGACGAGTTTGCTTTTCACCTCTTTCAAAGTATGAATGTCTAGACACCTTAAATATTAATCTATGCATCTCGAAACTGTCTTAATATCAGAAAAAACGCAAAGATACTGCAGAAATGAAAAGAGATTGTAGGGGTGTATTTTGCGCCTTGTTGGCGTAATATGATGTGGTTGGGCGTAAACAGGATGAGGGAACAAATTAAAAGAAATAATATATCAAGATCATTTAGTGGTATAATAAGTAAAATTGCATCTTCTGTAATCAAGAGAATGGAAACTATAGGTTTTTCATTTTTGCCGCCCTATGATTCAGGGCGTATAGTCAGGGAGTCAACCAAGCATATCACGGATGCAGATTTAAACCTATTTAGATTTAAATCTTGTGGATGTTAGGGGGTGTACGAGGTTTCAAAACAATAGTGTTTGCCATTTTTAACTATTCGTGTATTGTGAACACTCCATATTATACGGACCGGAAATTTAAACTTAATACCAGCTGATATGAACTAAACTAAACTTAAACTCGGTGCTGCTCCAAAATAATTTCTCTTTCAGCCTGTTAAAATTTTTTTTAGATGGGCATGTAAAGTTTGTTTGCGTCAGCAATTTCTTGTATAAAAGATGTTAAACTTAAGATAGCCAGTGGTATGACATTTCCAGAGAACCATTACCCACGCATTATCAAATTACAAGAAACAATATATTTTGTTTGCTTATAATAATTAAAAACTGGATTAACCATTGCTTAAAACACACATTTTGTGATGTCTCTGCGCTATTTCTGCTCCAAGCAAGACAAAGTTTTATAAATAAAATCTCACTATAAAGAAATATAAGTATAAGCCTTGATATTGTATTTAAACGTATCTATATCATATTAAAACAAAGAGATCAATTTTTGTAATCACTGTTAACACTATTAATAAGTTCCTTTCATCAAAAACTCGTCTTATATGCACGATTCAAACAATCCCATAAGTCACTGCAACATGGTTGTACTTTTTGACACCTACACACCCTAATTCCACGTTTGCTCTTCTTATATCTAGCTACAAGAAGGAACTGACCACCTAAAATGATTTCTAATCTTTTGTTGCTAACACCATGTATACGAAAACTCATCTACTGTAAGTTTCATGATACTCAAATATTAAGAAGAGCAATGTAGTCCACACAACTCCTAATTTTTATTTTATTTTACAGAATTTCACCAATACCTTTTTAATGCATTAACTACTTCGTCAATCAAACTGACAGAAGCCATGCTAATCAAGAAAGGGCTCACGTACAAAAATACCTTTTTGGAATCTAATCACCTCTCACTGTCCTACTGGGTTTTAACTGTAAACAAACAAATCGTAGAAAAGACCTGTATAAACCCAGTGATATATAATATTCCGGGAAGAAAATTCGCTTAGTATAAACTAGCCACTCTTGCCATGGTTATGTAATCGATTTCTGTTGTTAAAAAGAAATGAGAATTTCATCAAGTAGTTAGAGCAATGGACGGGTACTGCAATCAGTGTCATTTAGTCGCAAATAAAAAAATTCTTTTTCGCGGTTGAATATTTATTGCGCCAATTAGAAGCGCGCACAAATTTTTTATAGGCGACAACCTAAGTCCTAGACCACGGTGGTTTAAAAAATGGTTTTTGTTGGCACCTTCCCTCAAAAAAACATCCCATTTAGTTGAACGTGAACTTTTTAAGTTTGTTGACAATGGAAAACCTCGCAAAAAGTTGGAAACAACGCTCGCAAAAAACTTTGACCGAAAAACTTTGACTGAAGAACTTCCAGAGAATACCGGGTTTTGCATATAATCATGCTCATTTTAAATACAGGCTACATGGACACCAGTAATTCGGCCTGTTGAGGATTTATTGCAACAACTAGGAAACGTAACATGTTACGTTTCCTAGTTGTTGCAGAGGGATTTTTATTCCACTAAAATTATCAGTATTTTGGTAGTGAAATATTTTTCACAAGAATTTGATTTTGTTCTGAGCGGTGAATTAGGGGTAATTAGTTAACGGCAACATGGTTAGAATAATTAAAGTTGGTAGCAGAAAATCACACTTAGATGAAATTACTTAAAAAACTTTAATCAAAATGTAACTGACAATGTCGAGCTTCGTTCGTTCCGCGAGAAGTAAAAATTCCTTTTAGTTCTGGACGAAAATTCTCGGTTAAATAACCTCCTTGGTTAAATGAAGAATAGAGGTATTAAAACGGTGTACACGTGTTTCTTATCCCTGGTTTGATCAGTTACGGTAGCGAATAAAGCCTACGTCAACTATCGTTTTCTTATTTTTACATTATCTTTGATAAAGCATTACAACCTATACAATAATGATCGTTCTGAGATGATTAAGCAAGCAGTTGAATAAAAGCCTTATTGTTTTTGTCTTAATATTTTTTTTCTTTTCTATTTTGCTGCAATTGTCAATGGGCAAGACACATCCGACGATATCATCACCAAAAGAATGGAGCCATTCATTGAAACAAAAATTTTTGTAACATCTTCTCCTTCACGGTTTTCTCTTCTCCAGTTTGGCTATGGAGACCGACATTTTTTGGCCCAACGTGAGATGATCATGCAAAAATAATTCCAATCGAAAACCATCATAGCCATGCGACATCTGCTTTGTTTATGTGGAATCTGCATCTGCACTGAACACATTGCATATTCTCCGTTATTACGTGTTTTTATTGTGTATTCCCAATTGCACGGAAGAAGTTAAAGGATCTGTCTGAAATTATAGGCGAACTAAATATTCTCGGCGGTAGAGATCACCTGGCTCCCTCATGACAATTTGATGTTTATGGCGAACAAAATAATAATTAACCAGCGTAAATGTTTATATTTGTATCAGAAAAGTTGTTTTATTTGGGAATGAATATCCCGAAAAGTTGTCGTTTATTAGGAAAACAATAACTTTGCTCAACCAATCAGGAAAATATATAAGCTTTTTGCACGCTCTTTCAGCCAATCAGAGGAGTGATAAAAGCTTTTTGCACGCTATTTCAGCCAATCAGAGAAATGATATAAGCTTTTTGCGCTCTAGAGTTGAAAAATAATTAAAGATTGCATTCGTGTCTTGGTAAAAAAAATATAGCATATATTTTGTGTTGTAATAGCCAATCAAAATGCTAGAAAAATATAACCATAATAACTTCACTTCGAGTAAGCTTTACAATATTCAGGTTTAACATTGGACGAGTATTAATCATTCCATCAGTTCCGGATTGCTCAAATCATTATTTTTACAGCAAAAATGGTAGCATTTTTTCACCCGTAATTATTGAGAGACTCTAAAAGTCTGCTATATCACAATACGAGAAATACCAAACCTACTACTGGTTATAACAGCTTCGCTATCGCCAGCAGAATAGAGTAGTATCACCAATTAGAACTTTTTTTCTTTCAAGAATGTTAAACATCCCCCTATTACGTTGTTAAATCCATCTGTTAGAGTTGTTAAAAAAGTTTGCATCTCGAATCATGTGTGATGCCTCAATTTAATGCATTTGTACCGTTTGCTAGAACATTATTCGGATATCGTATTACGAAGATAATGTAGATAATTCGTGGCAAACTGTTAATCACATAGGTCCAGCTGTTACACAATGTCCTATCGGCTAATTTCCGAATAATTTTTATCACAAGACTTTGTGTCGTAAGTTGCGTTGGTATTTGATTGAAAACACAGAGCAGATTTGAAGAAAATATTGTTCTTAAAAAAATGTTGCCATTATATTGTTTTCGTTACCTCAAACATCTTTAAATGCAATGTTATACATAAGTATCAAGTTAAATGATATAAGCTCGTTAAAAGAGCAAAAAAATATTACTTATATAACGTCATTTTTAATCTCAATGACGTCATTAAAATTTTTTTTTTTTATCACATCAATTCTCAATACACTGTCCACCAAGAATCAAGGTTGTAGCATCAGTAACACTTGAGAAATTGAAATATGTTGCAGAATGGGGAAAATGACTTATTTTAGGTATGTGTGTAAGTCATTTCTTATAATTGTGACGTCATTAAATAATTTTTACCCAGCGGGATGAATTTGTTTTAAGACATTCTACAGCTGTGAGAAGTTTTCTCACTTAAGCGAAAGTAGTTTGACATTTATGGCCCGTACTTTACCCCCTCCCTCCCTCAGGCTTACAAGGACCAAGAAGGCCAAGGTACAAAGTCATGTGTTTTATACTATAATATTCAGCTTTCCGTCTGTGAGTCAAAAATCATACCGTCGAGTAGCCCTGGGCGAATCTCATGGATTTTCCCGCGTGATAATAACAATTTTGGTCTAATCGGCCTATACATTCACGAAAGTAACAGCAAAGTAAAAAAAAATTGTATAACCCAACTTAAAGTAGGGAGCGTACGTCAGTTATATTTAGTCGGGTGTAGGCACAAAAAATTTTACTTAGTTCGCGATTATAGGTTTATTTCATGGATGTTTACATCTGCTTATTCAGTTACTTTGTTAAGAAATCTTGGATGTAGGTCCATGCAACTTTTGTGATTATCACACGAGCGATAGAAGAAACTCTTTTTAGACTTGTGGTATTTGATTATCAGAGTGTGTGAATGGTTCTCCCGTACATCCGTGTCAACCGTGATAGATTTATTGTTGTTCATCATTTCGCGTACTTCTGATGTGAGAACAGTAAAATAGTGAGTATGAGGTGTAAGCCCATCCTTCTGCGAGGTTGCAAGCTCAAATGTGATGGATTCGTCCGCACCTTCCTTTTGACTGGATTTCATGAAACTGTATGTGTCATTCCACATCACTATATCCGTAAGAGCATTTAAATTCTTCCATACTGGACTTCCTTCTCCATGGATCGGCGCGATTGGAAATCTTTGTCGTAACTTTCCAACACCTGGAATGTCGGGCAACATTATTCTTGTACCAGAAGCACGAGTTACTACGCCTTCTTTGTTTTTGTTTAGCATGCACCAGCCGCCACTCTTTGCGGTATCAGCAGGATCCCGATCAACTTCTTTGCCAGAATAGAAGGAATCCGGAGTTATGTAGTAAAACTTAGAGCAAGCAAATCTTTTGGCTTTTGCCATATCTTTACATACACCCTTACCAACACGAGAATCACCAGTGTTTGTAGCATTGAAGCAACTCTCCTTAGTTTCAATTCCATATGGATTCCATTTGCTCAATGGTGTGAGATATATGATTTCCAAAGGAATAGCATATGACCATTTTTCATTACGAACGGTACATTTCTTCTTTCTTGATACTTTGTCCCTAACACACATTTTTAAACGTAATCCTGAAACTCGATTCTGTGTTGTCTTAGCTGCGAAAAGGAATTGATCAGAATATCCACGATGAGAAGTTTGCCTTCCCATCGCATCTTTTGTTTTCAATTTAAACCATCGATGATACCTGGATACATCTTTTTTTGTTTTACCATCCATGTTCATCACTTCAGCATCAAAACCACCATCAAATAACTCCCCTACGTAATTATTTTTGCCAGGGATTTCTTCCATCAAAACATCAAGAAAGTTGTGTCCCATTGACTTTTCAGCAAAATCAGCTCGCGCTGGATTCTTATTTAAATCAATTTGAAAACGAGCAGCACGCGACATCTCGTACTTTGTCATGTTAACTTTTTTTGTCATTCTTGATGCAAGATCTTCAGCTGGTCGAAACTTGGTCAGCGGTACATGCGTTTTTAATTTGTGGCAAAGAATCCGGTAGTTCCATTGAGCGAACACCGGTATTGAACCGTTCTCGAATCTCATGATCGTGGTTGGAAGAAAGGCGAGATTTTCAGCTAAACTTTTTGATCCGGTGTAGGACGTAAACTTGACCTGCGTGTGACAGAAAAGTTTTAAACATCGTAGACTTCGTGAAACGTTGAGAAGAGAAAAACATTTTTGTTATAATTCATAGCAAATGTAAACCTCTGATAATTTTAAACTCCGTTTTTATGTTTTTTAACTAAAAAGTCCTCTTTGTTGATCTATTTAGCCATATTTCCTGCATGAATTAAAAATTGTTGACAAATTATCTTTTATTATTTATTATTTATTATTATTAATATTCATTATTAATTATTATTTATAAAGTCAGCAATCAATAAAAAGTATAATAGATCCTTTCTTATTTCTGGTAAAAAGTCCAACAAATTGTTGTAAAGAAAGACGTTTCAAGAGAACGCTTACAAAATGTAAAGGACTGATTATTCTTACCCGTTCTTGCAGGTCGAACCAAGAAGAAGCATCTATGGAATGTCTATCACTTTCAAATGGTTCCTCGATATTATCGCCCTGTTTTGTAGTCCAGGCTCCTTCCAAGTAACACAAAACAGGTTGAAAATACTGACGATAATCACGGACAGAATGGTCGCTATTTTTCCAAGCCTTAAACCATTCTCTCATTTCCTTAACTTGGGCGGACACGTTTGGTTGCTTTAGCACTTCTGTAGGTACATCAGGAAAGGGAATTGGTTCGATGGCATGGTAATTCGAACTTGTGGAGTGCGGCTTATTCAAACGATAGTCGTTATGGCGTGTGCGGAATTCAACACCATTTAGCACACCGATAAATTCTCCCATTCCAACCGTGCGAATGTTGTTGGCGTGATCGTGAATTGCACTGAATGAATTTCCACTCTGTGTGTTCGAAAAGTAATTCTTCAAACCACCTATGATGAAATATATTAAGGCTGTCACTTGTTTAACAGTTACATGTTTTGTGCTATCGCCACATGACGTCACAAGTAACTCAAAGCAAAAATAAAAAATCAAGTGAATTTGTTTGCATGAATTGTATTTTGTAAGAAAAAAATTTAAAACTATCAGCTTAGCGATCAGCTATTACTAGTGCAATGTAAAACACGTGGGTAGGCGACCGCCAGCTGGCTGTACACGAAATTCTGAATGTATGCATTTATCGTATGCGAGATTTTTTGAGTGCAAAATGTACAAACCCCGAAATTCGTGAAGGTTTTTCCCGCGAAACTGCGTAATAATTGTCTACCTGACAAGCTTCAACTTTCGCGGTTACAAATTTTCGCTAATAAAGCTTCATTTTACATTTCGCGGGTTCGGCAAATATGTTTTTTTCGTTACTAGCATTCCATCGGACCTAGCGTATGCGTGAGTTGATGGAAATAATGCTTTTTTTGGAGTTAATTAACTCTGTCATTCTTCGCCACTCGTTTCAAAAATGGTAGATGTTTGCAGCGAGTCGAGATCTTAGTCCCTTCACCGTTGGTATGACTGCCTTCATTATTCACTTTACCCGCGTCGATATTTCGTACATTTTTGTTGGCCTGTTATCACGAAGTAACTAAATTACACTAAATTACACGTCGATATCTCCTGAATTTTTGTTGGTAACAAAATAAGTAATAATATTACTCTACAAAGTATGCAGCTACTGTTGAAGGGAAGAGACGTTAGTTTAGTTTCTAGCATGGTTTCTCTTACCTGAGCGTGTTCTGATCTGTTTGATTCCTGAAAAACCATCATTCCTGATCTTCTCTTCAGTAAAAAACTGCTGCAACATTAACTGTCTCGAGATCGACTGCAAATTGCTTTTGACATTCTCCAATTCCTTCTTTAAATCATCTACGTTATCACCAAATGAAAACTGAAGCAGCACAAACAACACACAAACATGTACTGTTCCCATCTTTACCCTAAAAAAAAGAAATACTATGATCCTCATTATTATCATTAGTTTTTAGTTAAAGCTAACACACTTTCCTGTTTTAAAAAAACCGCCAATAATCTCTAACTTATTACCTGATTTTATGACCAATAGGAGTAATGTAGTAGTTTTAAAAATAAAAACATGTATCAACACATTTTCATAGATTAGAAACAGGCAACACGTTTATTTAGCTGTGCCACGTGTTTTAAAGCTGGCTTGCAACTGTGCAAATATAAAAAAAGTAGTACTTCAGGTAGACCGCACTTTTTAGTGTACACCATTTGTTTGCAATATTTTAAGCTGTTGCCAAAAGCAATGACACAACTTTTATCTGCAGCCTGAAGAATTTCTAATGATTTTGGAGTTCCATTGGACTATTCAAAAAGATGATTTGTTGTTTCAGCTTTTGCTCCTTTGTTTTGACATGAAATCTTTCACGTGAACTGTATAAGAAGTGCAGTGAATTCATTACTAAAAGGTTTTAAACAACTCGCTTCAGAATCAGATACAAATATTTTGATATGCACCACAACAACAGGCATTGCATGAAGCTTAAACGATTTAGAAAATAATTGTAACTCAAATTATCATACCGTTAACCAGAATGAAACTAAGATTATAAATCTAACCACTCTTGTCTCTTCTTGTTTATGATAATATTTTCCATCTGTTTGTGAAGAGATATATAACAGCCTTATGAACCAGCTTTACGTAGGAGTAAGTTTTGACCTTCCCCATGTTGTCACTATTTCATCCTTCCTAATATGTAATATTACCATCCGATTTTGTGGCTCTTTAAATTATAAGTGCAGTTAATGCTACCGTGTTGCTAATAAGCGAGACAATAAAAATCAGATATGTCGAAAGATGTGGAGATTATAAATCATTTCACATTTGAACTTGTTAAAAATTGCAAAATTTCGTTTCAATTTTGATCCTCTGAACTTCTATTACTAAGCGTAAGTATAGTGGCAGCTCTTTAAGGGAACATCATCGGTGCAAAAAAATTTGTCTGCTTTACAGAGATTTTTGTCAAACACATAGTTTTGAATTTTAAGCAATAAATGTTTTATAAGTTTTTCTTTAGGAACATTGCAAATTAGAAGACTTTTTTTTAAGTATCCCTTAATTGCTGCTGTTTCCACTTCTTCAAAGACTTTTAAAATCTTTTCTGTAATTGTTAACAACGAACGAAAAAAAAAAAAAAAAAATAATTGTTTGATAATGTAAATGAAAAAGTTGTAAAATGGCTGAAATAGATTTCCTGGTCTCAATGCTATCGTGTATTAATAAACGAGACAAAAAAAATTACATGTGTTAGAGAATGTGACCGCAGTGTTTTTCTCTAATAAGCAGCCATTCTAATAAGCAGCCATTATGGCTGCTTATTAGAGAAACCCTATTGGTATTTCTGTGATTTGCACATTACCAACCTCGTTCCCAGGGCTTAGGTGCCACAAAACCTTGGGGATGATGTTGGCACGTTCTCTCTCTAACAACAAACAAAACCAAAAGAAAAAAGCCGTGAATATGTTTTTCTCTAATTATGTAATATTCCCATTGCTCACATGTTCATGAAAAGTGTGAGATATTGCAACATTTAAGAAAGTTCTTCTGATATTGTAGAGAAATGTGCTCAGAGAAGATTGTGAAGCACACTACGCTTTATATGAATTGAAGAACGTTTGAAAAGCGTGTTAGCTTTGAGCCCATCTGTTTCTCAAGAAGAAGAAGAAGAAGAAGAAGAAGAAGAAATCCAGCAAACAACTTGTCAACTTTGCCACTATCTTTTTCATTATTTTTTGTGTCAAAAAGTTTTCTACAAAAGGATTTTAAATAGGTTTATTCATTGTTTAAACTTATTCACAGTTCGCGTGTGAAATGTTTAATGCTGTGTTTTGATGGGTTCCAGTAAAATTAAGAAATTGGAGCAACTGAAGCTGGATTTGTTATACGAGAAGAAAACAAGAATTTGATTATGTTATTTCTAAAGACAACAAGCTTTGTTTGTTTTTGTTTCTTCTACTTAATAATTAGTTTTGTACGACTTCTTTTATTCATATTATACTTGTCTCCTCGTTTGTTTTAATTATTATTATTTTCTTTGCATTTGTTTATTCTTAGCTATCTATTTGTTTGTTATATTTTAGCCCAATTATGGATAGGGTTCTTTGGTCCTTGTCTAAGTACGCTACTTAAGTACGCTAGTGTGCGTAAAGTGGCAATATAAAACATGTCACAAATATATTAAAATTATTTTTTGTTGACTTTAACATTCTTTTTGTATCAGCATTTTTAAAATCGAGAAAAAAAGTCAAGGATGTTCTTAGTGTGGTCCAGTTTAATGTGCTTTTAGGAAAACCACATTAAACTGGACCACACTAAGGGCAAATTAAATGTGAAATACTGTTAAAAAGGGTATTTTAACAACCTCGATCCCAGGGCTTTTGTCTCTTTTTTATAACGGGATGGCGAGACGTTTTTATTCTGTATTTTCTCTCCAGTATTTATCAACGATTTTATTCAAACGTTTTTGCACGCCTTAAAACAAGAAAGCGTTAATATTAGATACTTGAAAGTGTCAAATGATCAATTAACATTACGAAATTGTTCAACCTTGTCCCCAGGGTCTTGTGGCCCCTGAGCCGTTATTACGGAGTGTCAACTTACCAACAAGGCAAAATGGCCTAAGAACGAGGTTGGTGATTGTTTTAAGAATGCTACCAATTTACACCTTATTAATTAAGACCTTTTCAGAGGGTGAATTATTCGATAAATGCATGAAGTTTTACTAAAAATAGAATACTTAACAAAATAATTAATAGTGTATTGTTCCAAAAATTATTGAACAATTATTACCAGAAGCCAAAACATAGTTTAGTTTAGCTACGAATAAAATCAAAATGTTTTGAATTATCATGCAATAAAGTTTCACTTTTGAAAAGAATAAGGTGGCCGAGAAGTCGAAAAAATGATGTATTAATACGTAAAAATAATATTTAAATGTGTAAAAAAAAATGTTTAAAGATCTTGGTCTTCAGCGTAAGGAAGCTGTTCTGCTGAACGTACCAATAAGGTAGTAAATGCCATGGTAACAACACTGTGTGGTACATCGTCCACTATCGGATACAGATCAAAGTGGCAGCATTTAGAAAGGTTTCGAGAAGTAGTAACAACACGAGATTCTGTTATAACTACCTTCAGAGTTCTTAGATCCTAATGGCGTATCACTTAAGGCAGCAAAAACACTGTAACGGAAGAAGTATACCAACGGTGGACCAAGTGGATGCTGGCATGTTGGTGGGTACGATAAACTCAAGCCGTTTAGGTTTTCCATACATGGTTGTATTAACGGCTACAGCAAGAAGATAATATGGTTTCAGTTGGTCAAGTTGAATAATAGATGCCATTAAAACCTTTTCCGTAATTCCAAGAGTTGTGCGAACTGATTGTGGTACTGACAATGGCGTTGTTGCCACTGCGCAATTTTTTTCGAAGATGAAGGATTATATAATCCAGGTGACCTTATTGAAAAAGAGTTTGCATGGTTCTGGTCCTCGGATATTATCAGGAAAGAGCTTCTTAAATTTCAAAACCAATTGAACTGCCACAATTTACAGAAGTCAAAGAGCAGCGATGCCTATTTAAGGCCCGAGACTTTTTTCTACTTTCCGACAATCGGATTTTCTGATCAATCCTTCCCAATAGACCTTGCTGATCTAAATACCTACATCAATGCAAGCCCGCGAGAAAAAGTTGATAACGAATACACCAACTATTTTGAATACGTTTGTCACCAGTTATCATTAATTCGTAAACGTGATAACTTTGAGTCTGCAAAAAACTTATTTCAATTTTGCTTCGTTATGCAAACCAATAAGAGAGAATGTAACATTTATGAATTACTAACAGTAAACAGATGCGCTTTGTTATAATTGCTTCTTCTGTTTCCCATTTAAAACTAGGAAAACATAAGTTTCTTTGATAGACCTATGTGAGCTTAGCTATTTTTAGTCAAAAAGAGTTTATTTTTAGTGAAACAGAGTTTATTTTTAGTGAAAAGAGTTTATTTTTAGTGAAAAAGAGTTTATTTTTAGTGAAACAGAGTTCATTTTTAGTCAAAAGAGTTTATTTTTAGTGTAAAGGAGTTTATTATTAGTGAAATAGAGTTTATTTTTAGTCAAAAAGAGTTTATTTTTAGTGTAAAAGAGTTTATTTTTAGTGAAACAGAGTTTATTTTTAGTGTAGAGGAGTTTATTTTTAGTCAAAAAGAGTTTATTTTTAGTGTAAAGGAGTTTATTTTTAGTGAAACAGAGTTTATTTCTATGCGCTTCTCGGCCACTGTAATAGAATGTGTGAGAATGAATGAAGGTTCGACGTCACAAACTCAACAGACGAGGAATAATTTATTGAATAACTCATAATAGTGTATTTGAACGTAAATTAAATGATTACAATATTTTTCTGTTTTATCATACTTAGTAACTTTACGCAAATAATTTACCGTCTAAAAGGTTTTTCAAAAAAGTAATAACGCGGGCAAAAAAAAATTTGGAGAAAAAAAATTGCGAAATTTAACCACGATAAACCGTTAACTAAGGGCAATTAAACATATGAAGAAATTAAGGAACCCTTTTTTACCGACTCGTTAAAAACTGATTATTAAATTTAATTTTCTTTCTGTTGTTAAGAAATTAAACGTTACCAAAAAAATAGTTATTAGATTATATTACCTATGTGTGGGTATTCAGGCGTCATCATTGCCACGTAGTGACTTACGTTCTGTATCTTGTTTTTAAAGGATTGGACAAAAGAAAGAATGACAAACTTAACAGCAGAGGCTTCGAACCCATCTATTGGATCAAAGATTGTACATCTTTTAGAACTATCCATACTAATTTTAACAGTTTTCGGCAATACAACATTAATCTTAGTTCTTAGGAAAATAGAAAATTTGAAACACTGTGTGAACAAATTGATATTAAATTTAGCTCTTTGCAACCTTCTTTTGGTGCTGGTATCAATACCTTCAAGTCTTGCAATAAGTTACTCAGCACCAAACTACCCGTTTGGTAATACATTTTGCAAATCAATTGGACCTCTAGCTACCTATGCAACGAATGCCGAAATATTTACCTTAATGGCTATTGCCATAGACAGGTGGCACGTTGTATCAAACTCCATCTTGAGAGGAGCTAAGCAAATGGTTATGGTGTGCAGTATTCACTGTGCAGCAATACTACTGGTGGTGCCATTTATATACACCTTGGAAACGAACATGAAAGAGGATGGATTAAAACAATGCGTTGAAACTTGGTCGTTGTCTTCTAGCCGTGTTTATACGTTAGTCTTGTTCGTTTTCCAGTATGCAGCGCCTGTTTCAGTTATTTTTGTTTTGTATACTAAGTCATGGATAACTATTCAACGTGTTACAAGGTCGGCACTTGCGTCTACTCAAGATGAAGTTATATCAGCAAATTATGAAGAATGTAACGAATGCTTGCTACAACAGAGCAGAACTCCATCAACGTCTTCAACTCGGACATTCACAGTATGCTCGTTGCCCAACCCTGATGACAGTGACGATGATGACTGTTTTTCAAGTGACAATACCAGTAAATCTGAATGGTGGTTGTTTGATTGTGTGCGCAAACCATTGCGCAGTTCATTGAGGAGACGAAGCTCGGTATTTTTGTCCATGAGAAAGTTTTCTGCAGCTATTTCTTTGGGCGGAGGAATAAAATTTGAGGAGAATTCTATACAGTCTCGTGCAATTAGAAAAAGAATATTGCAAAGCCGAGCGGTACTAAGATTGTTTACATTTGCCGTAACTGTGTTTATTTTGTTTATGCTGCCAAATGAGATCCTATGGTTGTATAAAGATTTCAGCATGGATCCAAATGCATCAGTAAATCCAATTATTGCTGGTGCTTCTTACCTACTGACCTACGCCAACTGTGTTTTGCATCCACTGGTATATTGCGGATTTAATAAAAGGTTTAGAAAGGAATATGTTAACCTATGTACCAGTTGTTTTCGCTAGCGCAGAGGTCTCTGAATGAAGTAGCTAGGATGGTACAAGAAACAGCGATCCTTAGTTTTTTTGACTAATATTTTATTAGGTTTGTTGACATTATTAGAAGTTATGGTCGCTGTTGAATTTATTGTAATGAAAGAATAAGGTGCCTCCTTGTTTATTTACTTATGTTACTTATTTTTTAAGTTTTGTGTGTTAAGTTTAGCAGTAAGTTCAATGAACTATTTAAGTTTAAAAATGATTACAATGCCAGTAGGTATATGATTAACAAAACCTGTGAAATATTGTGAATTATCTTTATTAGGTTGGAAGAAAGAACAACACTATTATTTGTTAAACAATATATTTTGCAAAACCAACTTAATGTGTAGCTACTTTTATAAGCTTGTAATAATTATTTGAAACTTCTCCACCACAAGCAATAATATTCATTAAATTGAAATGTCTTAAAGCAAGTTCCGCTTGTGTCCCAAAGTTGCTTTTTAACCAATCTGCCACAGATCATTGTGTCTGCTTTCTGCACCACAGAATTTTCCCTCCTTGATTATTTTGCACACAAAAAATTCTAAATATTTTTTATGACTGTTACAGTTTTACTGCATTTTAAAAATGATGACCTAGCTTTAAATACCTTTTGGTGTCTATTTTACTTGATAAATCATCCCTCTTGCATTTTTTATGTTTATTTATGCTGCAAAGATCGAAATAGTTTTTTTTGAATAAATGCAATATACATGAGGCGTCATAAAAACGAAATGTTTTGTATTGATTGACACACAGCCAAAAAGAGCAGAGATTTAAATTTTGCCTTTAACAAATTTTTTATTGTTTATTAAATATTCACTCATCAGTTTTATCGCAGATCCATGAAAAATTAGTAAGCATATTTTTATGACTACAATAGTCGTCGTTTTGTCTTTGTTTTTGTGTTGTTTTTTAATAGCGCTGCATTTTGAGGATTAGGACGGTGATGATAAAATAAGAAACACATTCAAACAAATGCAAAAATTTCATCTGTACCAAACGGCGGATGTGCCCACATTAGAATATTATCACTTGAAAATAAATGTTTAGCACAGGTTTCTAAAACCGTAAAATGCTACAATTAATTTATGAGGCACCCCCTCACTAACAAATATGTTTCTTATTAAAATACCGAAATGAAAAAAATATTTAGACTTCAAAGGACATTGTAATACATATGAAATGTATAGACCAGCGTGCGTATAAAAAAAGATAGTGAAAACAATAAATAATAAATAACATGTTTGTTAGATGCAACATTTCGACGCCACATCGTAATGACTTCCATGTGCACATGGTCGACAGATATTACCATTATTGATGCACTGGCAATACGCTTCGTTAGTGTTCGGGTTGTTGGTTATCTCATAGTTGGTGCATGAACCTGCAGGACATACATTTGTTGGAATATCGCCTAAATATATTGAAAATATTATGATATATACATAATTAAATTTAAGGAACTAATTTAGATATTAAAGGGTCTTGTCACTGTCGTGTTACTCCTCATTATATTGCTCACTTTATCAATTCTTGTCAATTAATAATGTCCGCTGAAAAATGCGCAAAATTCCAAAAAAGTCAAAAAACTCTTAGCTATGTCATGATCAAACTCAGCATGATTCTGTTGGCCTCTGTGACAACTTCTTGCCGGACCAATCTTAACTTTTAACCACTTCTTGCCCACAGTGAATTTTGATTTTAAAAAAATAGACCTCGCCAACATATTGAGCACTATGTGCACTATTTCTTAATTACTTGTTCATAAAATTGCGCCTAACCAGAGAAAGTTAAGATTGACATACGTAAAATGAAAACAGCAATTAAGAAAAACCAAAGGAAACTGTCGTTTGCATAGGATATGTACGACAGAAATCTGAAAGTTTCATTGGTCAAAATAATGAAGTTACTTACATGGATTCGAAGCTTTTGGTTGCGGCGATGGACAGCTACCGAGGTAACCGACTAGAAATAAAGTTTAGGCTAATATTATATTTATATCTATATCAAAAAATTCATATTAAAAAATATTTAATGTGTAAACATTTAGCCACTACGAAGGTAAGAAAACGTATTCAATCAGCCTCGTTCGAAGGCCTATTCACCTTTCAAAGGTATGCTGCTTGCGAAATAGTACTGGCCGGAAAAAAAAGTATTAAGCCTAATTATACACGATAGCATATGTGGTTAAAAAAGTAAATTTAACCTTCTCCGTAGCATGCATCACATCGTTCTGAGTAATGTAAATTGTTAGGACATGGCATGCATATAAAACCAGCTTGATCACACCTTATGTACCAATGTTGGAATATTGGATGCTGTTTAATTTTGTTAGCGTTAATTGGAAGGCTACAGAAAAACTGTGTGAAAATATCCCCAGCTTTTTCACCTAAATAAGTATTGATAAAACATTAGTTTAGTCTAATTGCCAGGAAAGCTTTTACAAATGCCGTTAAGCTTCACCACAATGACAAGAGTCATGGAAAATCGAATACAGTTTCTTAGGACATTAGTAATTTTTTAGTATAGACAAACAAGCATAATTACGTACATGGAATTATTCCCGCTGATGTAGGTTGGGTTGAATAGTCAGTGAAGACACCTGAAAAACGAAAACATGTTCTAAAATTTTTAACTGTAACCTCGCAGCTGTAGCCATTAGCTGTATAATACAAAATATTTACACGTCTGTTGAAGACTTTATTGGAGTTTGCTAATCGCAATGAGAGACGATTCTGACTATAATTGATAAATCTTCAAATAATCACGAAAAAAGAAACATACCATTAATTAAAGCAGTTCCACAGCACAGAATTAAAAATGTATTTAGCAACATTTTGTGTTTGTCGAGTAATAATCTAAATACTGTTTCTTGCTCCAAGTTGTTGAAAATCTTCTTGTTATTGAGTTATTGAGCTTGTTTTGAAAATTAATGCAACGTCTTATAAAAGTGCTGATAACGTTATATAATTTCTTTCAAATACAATAAGATGAATTTCGGATTTGAAAAGTTTCACATAATTCTGCAATTTGAAGAACAGTAGGTTAAGAAATGACGCGCTGATTGCACCATAAGATTAAATTTCTAAATCGTGACATATACTTTGGGTAACAATGTAGCTAATTAACTAATCATAGATTTAATTGCCATATTTACGCATGCATTTCAAAGAAAGCGTGTGGTTTGTTACGTGCCGAAAAGTTGTTGTTGTTGTTGTTTTGATGATACTCTGTAATTCAAAACATTTGGGGTTATTATGTAGAACACAACAAAGCAGGCTTGAGTTGCATCCGACTCGAGATATAAATAGTTTGCGCTCGTTCTTTAATTGTGTCCAAATTAATTTGAAGAGAGACGAGGCTAGGAATCTTCCTGTTTTTTTTCAAATTAAAACTTTAAAATTGATTCAAGGTAAACTGTATATTAGGACTTGGAAAATTATAACTACTTTTTTGTCCTTCTTTATACTCCAAGAAATTGGAATTTTTAGTGTCATTTTGCTAATGCTACGGATCCTTAATGTTAGTTTTCTTCAGTCTTCTTTTTGGCTTGTTGTAGTCCCAGTCCTTAAAATTAAAAACACCTTGCTATCTTATAGAGCGCACTTTTACATGCAATTTTGTAAGTAAAGCTTCTTTGACACGAATTTTATCACCTATTTTTTAAACCCCTAAACTCCAGCAGCTAAAACAATTCTAACATCTATGCCTTCTTCCATGAATTTGGACCCCCAAGCGGCTAGTCTTTATTTCTAGCAGCTAAAACTATTCTAACTTTTTATGCCTTCTTTCATAAATCGAGGAATGAGGCTAGACAATCCAAACTGAGTTAACGTATCTTCAAGAGCCATTACTCTGCTAGCTACCAAGCTATTAAAGTCTGTTGCTATTTGGTTTGTCATCTAGCTACTCTTTTTAAAATATTACAGGGCGCTCACTGTCTAAATTAAAAAGGGGTGCTAAACCGATCGAATAGATTTATCCAATAAATTTTTATCGAATGAATTTTTATCAAATGAATTTTTATGGACTGAATTTTTATCGAATGAAATTTAACCGAATCGAGTGAGTTTATCACAAATCGAATGAGTTTATCGCATAATCAAATGAGTTTATCGCATTATCACAAGAGCTGACAAGAAAAAAGAACTGTGGGTTTTTATTTTGCTGGAATCCTCAACTTATTTGTTTAAAAAATAAGAGTGAAATTCTTTGTGAAAAAAATTATTGACAACCTTCTTAAAATTAAAAACACTTTGCTGTAGGCAACACCTTTATAGGTTGCACTTTTACATGCAATACCTTCGTAAAAAAAACTTTTATATGCTACAATTTGCATGCAAAATTTTGATAAGCAACCCCTTTTTAAAATAACGCTTTTCGAAGGAACACTTTTCAAAGCTACGCTATTATAAGCAACACATTATATAGACAACCCCATGTAAACTAATTTTTATAAGCAACTCATATCAGTAACTTAAAACATATGCTTTAGTCGCAACATTGAGGCAAGTTCAAAATATCGTTCAAAAAACATTGTGTAGCACTTTCTAGAAATAATCAGCGAAAGCTTAGGCAATATATATTTTCATGCGAAAGTCTAAACTTTCTAGACGTTGCAAGGCATCTTACGTGCACATGTTTGCCTGCCAAAAATCAATATTTTAATCCTAAAAACAGTCCTTCCAAACCTCATTGAAAAAAGAGTACAAGGAAAAGGACTGTGCGCTTTTATTTCGCTATACATTACAACTTATGTGTTATTCCACTAATTTTGCGATAGTAAAAAAATAAACAGTTTCTCTCATTTTATATAAATGCACTGTTATGTCTCTGTACCTCTGTTAGGGATGCCAATCTATATTCGATCTCTTTTATCTCGTAGCTTTGGAACGTTTAAGGCGATAGATACAAGAAACTTTCACCAATATTTCTACCACAGTGATAGGAAGTTTCCGCCAATAGAGTTGGTAATTTCTATTAGGTATTGTCTGACTTTTTGCTGCAACTTATTGACTGAATTAACTTTTAGAACTTCCAACATTTAAAGTACTACCATCTTTAAAGTACTACCATCTTTAAATCCTTGGTAACAAACAACAGCAATTCAGCCTTTATCTCCCTTCTCACGTCAGCATATCTGTCTACTTTCAAAAACGACAGGGCAGTCGTTAAATCTGTCGTGTGAAGTTTAGCCAAAGTTTTATCAAGTTTTTTCATCATCTTCTGTTGTTTATTATTATCTAAATTTGTCAAGACATTTGTTAATGCTTGGATATTTGCATTACTAGTGCTGTTGTTCTTGTTGCTTTTATCACTTTGCGCATGATTTCTCTGCACTGGTACGCGTGACATGAAGATATGATTCGCTGCTTCGATTTCTTCGCCAGGAATGTCTTGGTTTTCAGTGTATGTCTTTATAGGCAATCCTTTATCATCGACTAATATGGCAACGGCGACAACATCCCGTCCACGAAGTCCAGGAATAGTTTCTTTTCTCTTATTTGTTTTATCTGGTTTATCTAGATTGGAGTCAACGCTAAATTTTCGAGTGAACTTATCGATGGTTGGCGACTCGGGAATACGTGTTTTCGATGAGGCATCGCAAGTTGGAATTCCATTTACTAAGCTCAGTTTACGAGCAATTGATGATTTTCGTTCCAAAGATGGAACATCCAGTTCACTGCTTGAACGTCGAAAGAAACTCTTTTTTCGTGCATCCTGTACTTGGATGTTATCCGATCGGGCTATTTCGGAACATATACAAACGATATCTTCGGGTGAAAAATCTTTACACGGCATGTTGTTGTTTTCCGAGTTACTTGATCTGCTTCTAAACAAAAACATCCTGTTTTTATAAAACAAAGTAGTGTAAGCTGTTATTGTCTTGGCGAATGAAAAAGTTGTTTAAAAGTTTTTTAGACTAATTATAAAGACGTTTGTAAAAAATTGGAGAGGGAGACGATTTTGATCGAGTGTGACGCGAGGCGTTTAAGCATATTGCGCGGTGATATGAAATGAGAGAATACCCTTTTAAAATTTTCGATCAGTGGAAAGTTGAGTTTTCGTACCCGCGCATCCTTTAACGATGACTTTAATATATTTTCTTATTGTAAAGTATGAAATAAATTAATCTGGTTAAAAGTATGCGCTACGGTGGAGAACTCTTTGCCGTGCAACAACCAATATCAGTTTAGAAATATTTTGAATATTTTGTTGTAAAAGAAACCCAGTGGTAAAAACATTTTCAATTCTCTTTTGTCTCGATTTTTTTAATATTTTTAGCCACACTACCTCGTTCCCAGAGCTATCAAAGTTTTGTGATTTATTAAATTGTAATGAGAAAGAGAACAATATTGTTATACGTCGGAAACTGACCGTAATATTTTAGTTAAACGTCTTCTCTTTATGAATCCTCTCTGCAATAAATAGCCTCCACCTAGAGCTCTCTTTTTAAACACCACCCATATCTTATGGAAAACTTTACCAATAGAAAAAAAATTTTGACTTCTTTGGCTCCTTCAATTAAAAAAAAACTTAACTGACAAAAAGCTGGATTACGCCTACCTTAGAGGGAAAGAAGTTTTACAGAAGGAACTTTTGTGCTTCAGCTTGCGGGAAAAAGTTTTCGCTGTGTTACGAAAGCAAAAGTAATTATTTTCACTGTGTTAGAAAGCAGAAGTAATTATAATTATTTTTTTGGAGGGGAGGGGTGTGTGTGTGTGTGAGCAGTTCTCCAAAGTCTTTTGCGGGAAAATAACTTTGATAGATTTGAAATTATTATTCTATTTGGTTATTTGTACTTTGACAACTATGTTTACAGTCATAAGTCCAATACGCGATTTCTTTTTTATCTGGTTACGACCAGTTTTTATTAATTTTCTCAGAGATCATGTCTAATTAAAACATTTTATGGTTGCAGTTGGACGAACCCCATCATTGCGGAAAAAAACTTTTGCAGATCACAATTGACCTTAATCTTTTAATGATATAGAATTTTATGAATTTGCCAAAAACCGCAAAAGTTTCTTCTAATACCTTCCTAACTTAATGTAGCTATAACTATATAATACAGGGTTACAATAAACACATTGGGAATGCAAAAAATTGATACAACCTCAAATATACGCCTTCCTCGAATTAACGCCTCCCTCGAATTAACGCCTCCTTCGAATCAACGCCTTTCTAGTGGATTCTTTTTCACATCTTCATAAATATGACAGAAAAACATAACATTTGTTGGTGAAATTGGTATTTCGCCGGACAGTGCAACGCATGTAATACAGAATCCAGTTAGAAACTGCGTTTTTGACTCGTAAAATGTAGTTTTGAAAAAGAAATATCGAAAATATACGAATTATTATCCTAAATTCTAATTCAAGAAGTCAAACAAACAGCTTACTTTGTATTGCTTAAACATATGTTTTTTGCGAGAACAAATATTTTTCTAAGTCTAACTTTTAACGAAATATTAGACCTTACTACACTTTTTTATAAAAACTAGGATATTAGTGTTCTTATTTTTTCACTTGTTTAGCTTAAGATTGTTCTTATTTTGTTCTCATATTTTCAGCATTTTTTATTTAATTTTACGTTACAATAATTTGCGGCCAAATTAACTCAAGCACAAATTTCGCGAAATTACAACAATTGATTCACAATGTTTGTCTTAAAAGATGTATTTTAAAAATATCAGTAAAATTACAGCGTTGTTGATATTTTTGCGTGGATTGTTCCATGATGAGGACATCGCAGAAACTTGGTGTTTGCCTGTACCACGCATCTGCAACAGTAAAAGGTTTCCCGACTTGACAACTGCAGAATTTTAGCACGGTGATAATGTTTGACCACTTCAAGAATAAGGCAGAAAACACAACCATTTGCACAAATATTACGTTTGGTATCTACGAATATATTTACAGTGTTTTTTCTTGTTTTAATGTTTGTTTCCTTAAAAACATATCATGCATTATGTGATAGTACAATTTCACTATATCACTAAATATAAAAACAAAATGTCTTTAGGCCAGCCGTACGATTTCTCGTTTATTTAAGGTTTTGCTTGAATTGAATTTTGAAAAATTCCAGCTAGCTACATTGAAAAGCCAGATGAAAAAAATTGATAAATATCCATATTGCGATTTCGCTTAGAATTTCGATTTTGTTTTTTAGCTAAAGTGTGATTTCAATATGCATTAAATTTTGATTAGTCTCACACGTGCTATTTATAGAATCTTTCTGTTACATGGACACAACCATTGTGTAACCTTGGAAGACGAATATTCTTTCCTTCAGTGTACGAAGTGTTGGCTTCAATTTTTTTTTCGGTGACATATCTTCCCTAGAGATGAACCTTTTTTTGGATTATAGGATTAATCCTATCCTTTCATAATGACAATTTTTGTCTACTATTATTAATTACTTCTGCAAGATCGATCACATTTTTAAACGCCCCCTTTATCAAAATTAAGCGTTAAAAATTCTAATTGTAGGTCTTTTCAAGTTGAGCTGTAGAAGCACCCTGTGGGAGTTTTTTAAAAAACTTTACCGCCCATGGGTGTGACTTGTTGAAGAAATATAAAATTAAGAGAAATATAGGAGTGTTTTTTTTGTTGTTGTTGTTGTTGTTGTTGGTCTTGTTGTTTTATATGAACAAGAACATGTCTAAATTTTAGCTGAGACTAAATGTCCTTGATTTTTTGCGTTTACTTAGCCTCGAATATTCTTATTTGTGTTTTTCCGATAAATTTGCGAAAAAAGGTGTTTTAATAGTGACGAACATATATAGGATGAAAAAAATAACTGGTGATTAAGTTGTCTCATTGTAAAACCCACGTATCTCTTTAATAATAGCCGTGTTTTGTCTGTCTGTCCGCGAAAGCTGCGTCCTGTTACGGACACAAGAAATGCGATATATAAAGGACGGGCGACCCCATGGAATCTTCCACGGTTAACGACTAGTCTATATTATAATGCCCGTATACGTCTGTCCGTCCGTCTGTCTGTCACGCAAAATGGTAGCTTAGCTGCGACGGGCGAACCCGTGGATTTTTCCACGGGCTAACGACTATTAATAGTAAAAAATTAAAAAAAGATGATCTTATTTTTACGTTTTAAATTATCAGATTGAGAATTTTAAATCCTTTAGCCCTATTTCTGTTTTTAACATTAAAAGAAGGAACTTTTTCTCAACATAGAAAGTACTAGTGCTATTAAAAAATTCATTAAAAATAACTAGTGAAGAATACAACTGGTTGGAATGAAGTGTTTGGAAGATGACATTCATTTATTTATTAAAATATTTCTAAAACATTACCAAGGACTGTGCGATTTCCTAAGCCCAACTATCTTTTGACGATGGGCATATAATATAGCTAATTGTTGACATGTTAACACAGACAGAAAATAAAACTATAGCCAGAGCAAATTCGATGTCAGAAATTTCTTGCCTTGAGGTTGCTTTGTCACGAAGTATTTCAACAAAAGCATTGCAACACATTCCCCAGAGGTTGTCAAAAGCACGAGTTGATAAGTTCTCGTGTTACTATGAGTAGAGTCATGTAGTGAGAAAAAATTTATAAATAAGAACATCTAACCTGATTTTTTGTTAATTTCACCTGTACCCTAAGAAGTTCAGGGACGAACAAAAATATGCTGAGTATTAGGAGAAAAAAATTGAAAAATAGTAATAAGATTATAAGCAATTAGTAAATTAAATCGAACCAACCTTTTTTCTATAAACCTTTCTCTTGAAATAAATATAATCTTTCACTTATTTTATAACACCATTCATATCACGTGGTTATAATAATAATGTTCTTCAATATAACTGTATTGAGTATAAATAATTAAAACTGTGGGATTAACAAGAAAACATCTGTTAGCTAACAAAAAATTATAAAAACTAAAAAAAAAAATCTATTCGAAGAGAGATTAATATTTGCAATACATTTAATGACATTCCTGTACTGTGAATAACATCTATGACTTTCCGTATCCCATTTATTAGCTGTTTTGGCAACTGGAAAGTCTTTATCATTTAATATCCCTTGAATCTCTTTAATTCCTGATCTCCTTATCACAACGTCCATAACACTCACCAACCTTGCGCACTAATCTCCTGCGTCTATGTATGTTATCATTTACCTGATGGACATGTGATATATGAAATCATATTTTGTAAACACTCCCTCACACCGTAATTGCATCATTTGCAATTATTATCAGCCACAAAAAGTGTACCAACGAAGGAGATTATTTTGACGTCATCTTAATTACATGTTCTCATTGTTGTGCCGTTATGCGGTTTAGTTTTGAAATACAGGTCACAAATGACCATGGAGGTTTGGCTTTTGTTCAGTGTGTAACATTATACATTACCTGTTTCAGCATGTTGAATAAAAAGTAAAATTGAATAAAACTTTTAAAGAAAAAATAAGTTTTTGAACAAACCAAGTAAGTTCATTGTAATGTTAAGAACACTGGCTTTTTAAAGCACTAAGCAAAGAAAATTTTCCTGTCCGGGCATAAAAAGCTTGCCGTGTTTATTAAGACTCTACATAAATAAGAAAAAAATAAGAACAATTGAGGCTCACTGAATTTTTACTGGTTCTTTTAAAAAAGAGTGTATATTTTCCTATCTACTTGTTCTACTATCGAATCTCCCAACTTTGTCGGGAGAACACCAAAAAGTAATTTCCGAAAACGCGATATACATCCGAAGTTAGCCAACCTCGTCCCCAGGACTTGTTAGGCTTTTATATCTAAACGGCTTGTTAAGGCTATCAAAATAAAAAAAGCCTAACAAGTCCTGGGGACGAGGTTGGAAACTAGCATTAAAACGTTGACAACTTAAATTTTAAAGTTTCAAAACAAGCGCGATGTCTGGTCAGAACCTAATTTGGTTAACCACAAGTCACTTGAATCAAAATCACATTCGACCAACCTCGTCCCTAATTCCGCATCTGATCTCGTTAATAAGCCGTCAAGAAACCCTTGTGTATAAAGATGAGCACGGATTGACTTTTTTTAAGAAACATCCTAACCTGTCATTTTCTTTCATCGTTTTGATTTCGTTTTCATCAACTTTGAAGATTTCCAGTCTAAACATGATTCCTCGTGGTAGATCTAAAAATTTTTGTTATATAAAAGTTCAAGGAAAAGTTCAAGGGAATCTTATACCATGGTAGCTTAAAATAATTTACTGAAAAGTTTGATCCGTTGTAGTGGCACTATTGGGTGTGCCCAACAGGCTAGGTGAACACTATTTAAAATTTGCTAGTTCTGCACATTTAAATGCCAATAATCCACGTCGGGGCCACAAAAAGGCCCAAAATTAATAAAGTGGTTTTGCTGACGTCAGCACCAATTATTCCATTTTTTTTATTTGAGTTTGAATTTAACTTTTGGAAAAAATCAAGTCCTAAATCCACTTTGACTATTGACAAAACTACTTTGACACGTTCAAAATGAATAAATCTGACATGGACCTGACATGGACCTACGCATTTCCTTGTGACGTCGCATTTCAAAATTAACCGCCGTCTACATATATTTTGACCAAGATTGCGACTTTTAATTTTATTCAAAGCTGTGTAAATGTTTACAAAAATAATTAATACGATTCTCATTTTTCTTGTACCGCCCTGACGCATGGTAAAAATGAACAAAAAACTTCCAACTTTTATCCGTTTTTTTTGGTTTATCATTATCCAAAGGCTGAAATATATTTGTGACGGTGGAAACAGCCATAAATTTATCAAAAATTGTCAAATATCCCCCAATATCAAAAGGTTAAAAGAGGTTGAAATATAATGGTATCACCAGTCCTGTTTTTAGCAAATCTTGGCATATTTGAATACATTTTTAAGCAGTCTTAGTGATAATTGCATGTCTCAAATTTTTTCTACTTAATTTAGAATTCAAACTATAAATAAAAAAAATTTAAATAATCTCCAATAGCTATTGGAGATTATCTAAATTTTCCTATATAGAAACAGGAAAATCCATTTGGTCCTAACTCCTGCAGTTGAAGTTAACTTTTCAATGTCAAATATGATAAGAATTCATTTTCAAGAGGTGGTTTATAACATGAATAAAAATTTTTCGTAAAGTAAAATTCTTTAGCATACGTCAACCAACAATTTTAAAAAACTGTTAATAATTTGTCGTTGAAACCTTGAGGAAGAAAAACAGATGTTAATTCTAGGCAAAAACAAGAACAGGGACTGCAAAATAGTCAATAGTGGTTAATATTCATTCATAGCATTATAAGCATAAGTATTCGTAGCATTCGTAGCATTCTAAGCTACTACGAGTATTCGTCCTATGCTACATAAATACATAAAAGAGCACTTGTGAAATTCAAAAATTCTTACCAGCTGTTTCGTCACATTGCATAAGCTTACCTTATCGGATAAAAAAAATGTAATTTTCGAGTGCTGAAAATTTTGGCTCACAATTAGGCATTAAAATGTTAACTTGAAAGATATAGTCTAGTAGGAGGTTTGCCCCTCTACTCATTTGATATTAAGGACCCCGCGTTGGAGAAACAATTCATTTTAAAAATATTCTAAACATAAGGCCCTTACCTGGTTGTAGCCGTAGCGTAGCCTTCCCTTTAATCAATTTTGTTAAAAAAACTTTAAAAAGCTTACAGTTAAAAGCATCAATTACCTGTTTTAGTTCACACTTAACACAAGATTACAAAAAATAGGAGAGTGAAGAAATTATCAGGAATTTTTAAAATTCTCTTGATGATCGAAACACAAAGACAAGCGGAGAACAGTCATACACACTGGAGATCTTTTTTATATCGTTATAAAATGGATCAATTGGAAGCAATCAAAATACGATTATTTTAGTTAAGTGAAAGTTTATAAATTTGCTCCATTCAATAAGTAAATACAGTATTTTTTTATTTTTTGTGGAAACACAAATATTCTACTGTACTTCAACGGTATAAAGTTCATTTCAAGCCTTAAGGTTAACAAGTCAAGTTATTGCAAAATGATAAAAGTTCTAGCTAACCAAATTCCGAAGTAATTAATAAGTAAAGAACAACAAAAACTAGCATAAATAGGTTTCTTCAACAAACTACTGTAAGATAGGATCATTATTTTCGATCTCAAGCAAGTCATCAACCACACCCCAGATTGACGACACCTGGGACAATTTTCATGTTTTGTTTCCGTTGTGTTGTTTTATTCGTTGCAATACTCTTCGTCGCAGAGCACAATTTTCGTTATGGCGTATTAGCTATTGTTGTCATGTGTTTATACGTTTCTGTCGTGATACTCTTAGCTATGTTTTTTGCCATGGCATCCAATCCTTCGTTGTGCAATTTAAGTTCCGCTTCATTACTTCTCGCAGTGTATCATAATGGTGCAAAAATTACACGAATCACCATTTCTGCCCCTTGTATACAAAGTTAGTCAGTCATTTTACGAAGAAAAACTGGGAAGAGTCGTATTTTTTATGTAAGATCTGACTTTATTCGGGTAAATAATGACCAACAACTAAAACTGGCTCGTTATAGGTTTTTATTTGTTGTTCATTGTATTGAGCAGCGTAGACAAACCAGTGGACAATTTCATCATCTTTTGACTTACTTGTTAGATAATCTAAGGAGATGTGATCTTCTCTTGCACGCATATTTGCAGAGGACATTGCTATAAAAAACACGTTAACGTAATTTTAACAAGCGTAAATTTAGGTTGGATTCGATTCCTGTACTGCTTTAAAACTGCTTCCGATTTTCCTAGATCTAAATAAAGCACCTCCAAGGATAACATACATTTCTCAATTATTACTTTAATTTTTACTAAAGGTTTGGGTCTTTTAGTTGAAACGAGGAGTACGTTTTTCTACTGCTGACACCGAAATAGTCACATGGAATAATCGACTTGAAATAATGTTGTAAAACTTTGATGTTTATTACCTTGTAATAACAATGGAAAATTCATAATCACAGCGGTGAGCTGTTTACACGTACAGAGGTTTAATTTAACTGCGGGCTTTTTTAAATTAGGCATGACTCTATTAAACTTGGGCAATTGGCACTAATTTTGTGATTTTCCTAACTTTTATTGGGAGTGAGAAGACAATTTTTTAAAAAAAGATATACTTCGCGAGAGATATTGCATTTTTTGAGCGGGAATAACTGTTTTGAAATTACGAAAATCACAGAAATTAATATAAGAGTGCTGCAAGATATGTGGGTACTGGGGATAAAATACAGACCAGAATTGAAAGAAAGGTTATTCCAACGAAATGAGATCATTACTAATAACGTCATTATATTGCTCTCCTTACCTTAATCATCTTTAAGTGCAATATTCTACATTGGATAAACGAATATTTTCATCTTTATCGTTAAAATAAGAAACTTTCTTGCAGATATGACGTCATGTTTTTAAAATAAAATCAATTTTTTGATATTCCGTCTACAAACCTATCAAAAATCAGGTATGTTTAGCGATCAGAAAAATAGCTTATTTAAGCATGTGGGACGTTATTGTTGATCCATATATGTCGTCACTAGCTTAACTTTTTACTTCAAATGAGTTTTGTCCAAGTTTTATCACTTAAACATAAGTAGTTTAGGACTTATGGCCCGCGGGTACTTTGTGCCACGTCAGGATTACACGGGACTAAAAAGCCCAGGTATAATACGGTTAAAAGAGGGCAACAAGATTTGTTTAACAAAATTACACATTGTGACTGAACAATCAACCCTGTCCCCAGGACTATTTGCTTCTCAACGGCGCTGCGCTTTCTGATAGTTCTAGCGAAATAGACGCCACGGTAAAAGGTGCTGGGGTCGAGCTTGACTGAACAATAACAAAGACCAAACGCTTGGGCGAAACAATTAAAGAGGTTTTTTTGAACAACTTACAGTGGAAGCTAGCATGCATCATTATTTTTACTCCGAATTTGCAAGTCATCGACAATTACATCTTTCCTAAACAAACACAAACTGTGTACACTTAATTTCCAGTGGCCTTACACCTGTAACAAAATCAGTGTAAGAGGTTGAATAGACGGATATTCTTATTCTAGGTTTTGCGTTTAAATTGTCGCATAGAAAGGAAAATTTGTTAAATTTTTTATATTTTATATTTTGAAAAGCCAACAAATATTTTAAAAACTTAGTCGTAAAATTATCTGCAGATGGTAAAAATATCTTAAGATCGTAGAATTATCTTAAGATCGTAAAATTATCTTAAGATCGTAAAATTATCTTAAGATCGTAAAATTATCTTAAAATCATAAAATTATCTTAAGATCGCAAAATTATCTGCAGATGGTAAAAATATCTTAAGATCGTAAAATTATCTTACAACCATAGAAATTATCTTACGATCGTGGAAATTATCTTACGATCGTAGTAAAAACTAAATATGAAGTATAACATGCCATAATGAACATCCGTAGATATGTTTAGTGTGCGGATGTTTACAATTCCCTGAAATTTGCAAAATTAGTTTTCACCAATGATAAAGAATTAGTTATTTTAGTAGGGTTAATTTTGGTCGGGACAAAGCCAGTATTTTGCGTGTATGCGGAAGAAAGTTCTGCGATTTAGCTTTGTCGCAAACATTTTTGCAATTGGCGGGGAAAAACTTTCGTGGTAATGCGAAATTAGAATTTCTCGCGGGAAAAGTTTTTTTGCTTTACAATTTTTTTATTTATTTGGACTAGTTTTTACACATTTTGACTTCTGGCAGCAAAACTCTTAGAAACTCTTAATTTGCACATTTTGTAACACGATTTATTTGATTCTTTGTTCGAATAATACTGCACATAGTAATAATACTTCGAAACCACGAAAACGGCAAGTTTCTTCCGCAAACACTTTCATCATTTTACTGCGTTAATGACAGATTCCCCCGACATAAACTGGACGAAAGCCGTCCAGCTTTTTGATATACAGTCGTAGAACTTTTGCTTGAATAAAAACAGTAAACTTGCAAATTATGTAGTGGTATTTGACTAAAACTTTACCGTAACATAACGCCGCCAAAACAGCATTTTTACATGTCAGATTAAGTTAAAAATTTATAGACATCAATTCAATAATGCTTAATATAATCTTAAGTCAAAACGCGTATTCGCCAAATCTAAAAATTCAAAACTTCGATTCGCGAAATCGTGAAATTAAACTCTCGCGAAAATTTATTCCATTACGTTATTAAAGAGTTTCGGAAAAATATTTCTCAGTGAAGAAAAATGTACAGATATGCTATACACTCATACAACGTGTTTCGCTAGCATATTGACGCATGTAGTGTAGTGGTTTCGTTTGTGGTTCGCAGTTCACTGGAAGACGGTACATTAAAGATTTTACGAATTAGCACTGTCCGCTCCACCAAATTATTTCTGTCAAGTCAGCCTTCACTTAAAGGGGTTGAACGTATCAGTTCTCTAAAACAAAATGAAGAATTAATGTTTGCGAATTTGTCTGATATCCGCGAACTTAAATTCCGCGTTTTTTTAACTAGGATGGACATAGACAATTTTTTTATTTCTGATTTTACTTTATTTCCAGTTCGTACGCATTTTTCTTGTAAAACCATAAAAATTCACTTTAGAGTAGATATAACCAAAATAAAGGTGAACATGCACAATTCTATGTTTCGCACAATTTTCAAGGTCTTATTCGCAAACTTTAATCCTGCAATATTCTCTTCCGTAAACAGTTTTATCCCTCAAAGTAATTACCGTGTAATTTCTCTCTATAAGAAGAAAAGACAGTCGTTTATGTTCAGGGCACAAAAACTTTACTAAGGTGCGAGTGGGCAAAAAGTGGAAAAGAACACGAACAAATGGAATAAAATAATTTTTTTCTATGTTCAACAAAACTTACAACAAAACAAAGTAAAAGCAAGGTCATCTTCTGAATAACAAAGCAAATTGTCGTAAATTAAAAAAATTAAGAAGTCCATATACTCATTTAATTAGATTATAAGTATATTACATTGCAATAAAATTATTTCACAATCTTTTTTTTTCATAGAAAAATTATAACAGGTGCCATAATAATACAGAGTACAGAGTAAATTTGTACCATTCTTTTCGCTCATATTTTTTCACAAATCGTTTTCTAAGATCATTTATGTATGTATGAATATGTATGAATACGCTCTTCTGTGCAACAAAGGAAAAGTTGAAACTTGACATAAAAACAGCTTAAGATGAAGGTCCGGGAGAAAAAGCATTTCACAGGTAATGAATTGTAACTGGACCTAATACTGAACATTCAGCTTTAGGTACGGTTTTTTTTTTTAACAAAAATCAATGTTAAACAGCTATAAAAACAAAAATTCGCGCGAATTTATTTTAACGGATAAAAAAAAAATTCCCACTAAAAACAGATGTTTGATATAAGAGTGTTTTAAAAATGGTATATACCGTTCTCCGAGAACATAAATATCACGAATACATATGATTACCTTCATAGGGTAAATTTTGACAAGAAAAGTTTTCGGGAGGTAGGCATTAGAGGAGGTAGGCATATAATATTTTGAAACAATTTATTTTCAAATATTATTGGAACATAAAATAATTTTTGTGACATTTCCCTGAGTTTTCCAGGTGTTTCCTGACGGTTTTTTAAAATTTCCTTCTCCTTTCTGAAGGTTCACTCTGCACCCTGTATATAGCAAGATATAGTTTGTTCGCTTTTTTAACTCATAACCATGGCAACACCATCAGGTAAAGCAGATTCTTGTTCAAAAACAGTATTTCTATCTGGTTCCAACAACGCAACACTAATTTTAGTCAATACCCATTCGCTATGCTTGTTTGTTCTTTCAAAAGCCAGTGTTACTAAAGCAACTCCTTTACTTCCCTCCAGAATACATTCAGCTTTCCATAAGTTTTTGTTTTCAATCTCCTTCAAATGGTTTTTAATACCATGTTCTGCCAAATGCTGAAAGCATTGAATCATTTCACTTATTTTACCGGCAGCACGAAACCCACATAAATGAACAGGCGAGCCTAGTGTATCTTTAATCGTCTCCTGGTCTTGAATCCATTTAATTACATTCAAGAACGCCTCTTGTTTAGAACTTGCAAAAGAATGAAAATCCAGAATATCGTCCAGACTTTTATCCTTGGACATCATTTTCGCTAGGTCTGATGTAAACCGACCAACATCGTAAAACGCTAGCAAACGTACTTCATCATCAAGATCTCGAATACGATGTTCTAAATCTTCTTCCTTCACATCCACAAACAAAGACACAAACAAAGCTCCTATCCAAACCACACCACCGGTGAGAAGGAACACATTTCGAATAAACCTTTTCAAAAATGCACTTGCATTGTTTTGTTTACCTTCTTTAGAAGAGTTTGGAGTGTTGATATAACTGACTTGATCTTTAGGTCGAAACGAATCTGTATTTGGATCGTATTCGTACTGCGATTTTCCTTGAAGAAGGGTAAATGGTGAAGTGCATGATGTGTGAAAAGAATTTCGTGATTTGAAAATTGTCTCGGTGATTGGATGAAGTTTATTCAGTCTGCTTTTTAATCGAATTGCTGTTACAACAATATTGCACGCCCTATCAAGACGACATAATCTCTGAACAATCCACATTTTAGGTATCAGCCACTCTCCTATTTATATGCTCTAAGAAAGGAAATTTTTTTTAACTATCTGAATTTTTTAAAAACAGCAAATCAATCAAACAAAATGAAAGACTTCTAATCGTAACATACAGTACACGCTTTTTTATATAAGACACAAGGTTTAAATTTAACAAAATCTAAGAAACATTTAAGATTGGTAATCCAAGCTGAATTGGTAAAAAAAACATTTTAAGAAACATGAAACTTTCAAAGAACATTTTTTTTCAATAAAATAGCTTAATAAAATCAATCTAAATAACTGTAAACAAGTCAAAGATGTTGCGGCTGAAAATACAAAAAATTAAGAAACATGGAGGTTGAATGAAAATTTTTTGTTTCTGATATATAAAAAAGCATGTATACCTTTTATGTCTTGTGGATTACTGGTCCAAAAATGATGCATTTTGCTAAATTAATACAACAATTTCCCAAAATTTCTGGAATTATAATTTTTGTGTATGCTCAAGCTGCTAACCCTAGCAGCAGAAAAATCTGTATGGCTTTTAGAAATAAAAGTAATTTTTAAAAAAGTAACAAAGAACTTAAAGGCGTAGATCCCACAGGAAATCGAAGTAGGAAGAAATAACAAAAAATCTGGTAGAAATTGTTGCGGTACAAGAAATAAAAAATCCTAGGATGACCAAATGTTACCATTTTAGCTGAACTTACTTTTTGCAGATCGGGGTAAAAATAAGTAACCGAAAAAAGATTTTTATAATAATTTGTACCCTACAGGTAAAGCTTTGTACACTACAGGTAAAGCTTTCATCTTGTTTACATCCAGCATTTTGAATTTGATAACTGTTACTTGTGGAAATCAAAAAAATAATTTACCAAATTTGAAAAATTCAAAAAATTGCAAATAAACAATATATAATTAATAATCAACGATTACCACATGCTATGTTAGAGTAGGCTCAGACCTTGAATGATGATCTTAACTTTCTGCATGCACTTTTAGCAGGAAACAAAAGTTTAATTAGGGGGCTCTCACATTGTTTTTTCTACACTTTGCATCGTTCCAACGTTACAATAAAAACTCTACAAACTTCGCTTTTTCATAATTAAATCCCTAACTTTTTTTAAAAATACATAATAAAAAAAACCCGATGATTTCATGTTTACATATACTGAAGCTGTAATCTTAATTCCCGAACCTATTTCTTTTAATTTATTTGAGCTAACTACAGATTACTATTGCAGAGTTAACTGCAAAAATATTATCCAACAAGCCACAAACATCGTCATAAAAACAATCAGCTAATACACAAACAAGGTGAAAACAAGCACATCTTTTGGTGCCTTTAGCGGTATATTATCACTGGCTATAAATTGGCTATAAATTGGCTTGTTGGCTAATTGGCTATACTAGCTGTTGGTTATGTAAACCAATTGGCTATGTTGGCTTGGTTGACTCTCAGACTATGTTGAATAAATTCTTAACAGAAGTAGGTTTTCTATGAACAGTGGAAATCCTTGTGTCATCTGCACTAGCACTGCTGTGTTTTATATGCACTAAAAAAAGAATATAAAAAATTTAATTTTATCCACTGTTTGGTATCTTATGATGCAAGGAGTTCTGAAAGTAACATTGTAATGATCTATATCATGGAAAAAAAGATATGCAAGAAACCTCTTACTCCAATCATTGTAATGAGAAACAGTTCTAAATTGTCTTGTCTGACCTATAAACTAGATAAACCGTCATTAAAATGTGATTACATAATACAGCCTCATTATGGCAAGAAGATATCAATCACATTTCAGATTGATCTGTCTTCAGATGAACAAATTGCTAAAAAAATACAGCGGCAACAAGTGCAACGAATCTCTTTTGTTGTCGGTCCTTTATCAAGGCCAATACAACAAAAAATGACCAACATCTTTGAATTCAGCATCAATGTTATGGAAATGTGCAAATTTACATATACAAGTTTACATAATACATTACTCTTTTGTGCTTAACTGTAGGGGGGGGGTAGAATAAGCAGGGGGTGGGGCATAATATAATGACCTAAGGGGGTATTACGAAATTTTCTGTAAAATGGGGGGAAGGGGGATAAAACGACTAACTATAAATAAACAACACTAGTGAAACAACTAAAAATAAAGATAACAGCTTTTGACATGTTTAAGGAATAAACTGTGCTGACATTTTGTTGATATTTGTTATTTTTAACCTGTAAATAGTATTTGCTTTTGAGATTTGTTCCAAAAGAGGAGGTGGGTCTCATTCTCAAAATTTGATAAAGGGGGGGGTGGTCATTATAAAATGATTTTGGGGGTGAAAAATTCGAAAAAGTGCAATTTGACCCCCCTGCAATTAAGCACAAAAGAGTACGTTACAACTGTCTCTGTTAGTAGCCAAACATTGTTTTATAAAGATATATGACCTTGGTCAAACTCTTATAAATTTAAAAATTTCATATTGCGATAAAACCTGTTCTAAATCACATAATATTCAAAATTTACTTTCCTATAAAACTTTTGCAAAAGTTTTTTGTTTCTTTTTTCTAAATTTAATGACGTTAAAGGTTACCTCCTGAGCAAAAACAAGCTGTGCTTAATAGGTAAGTAAAATATAGTTAATAAAAACATTCCTTTCTACTAAAAATTTTGTTTTTGAAAAATATAAGGAATTAAAAAATACCACACTTCCACATAACCATGGGCTTCGCGTCCACCATTGCTGAGTGTTTTAAAACGAAAAAGCAAATGCGATATATCTTGTGTCGTCATCACGAGATTCAACACAGACCAGATTGGCACACGGAAAGTGAAAAAAATTTAATTCAAAGACTGCCAACCTAAACTAAGTAAAAAAATTATTTCTCCCCCACTGCAAACGAGCAGACACGTCGGTTAATCTAGGAAAAAAATAAAAGTAATTTTTAAAAAAGTAACAAAGAACTTAAAGGCTTAGATCTCACAGGAAATCGAAGTAGGAAGAAATAACAAAAAATCTGGTAGAAATTGTTGCGGGTACAAGAAATAAAAAATCCTAGGATGACCAAATGTTACCATTTTAGCTGAACTTACTTTTTGCAGATCCGGGTAAAAATAAGTAACAGAAAAAAGATTTTTATAATAATTTGTACCCTACAGGTAAAGCTTTGTACACTACAGGTGAAGCTTTCATCTTGTTTACATCCAGCATTTTGAATTTGATAACTGTTACTTGTGAAAATCAAAAAAATAATTTAACAAATTTGAAAAATTCAAAAAATTGCAAATAAACAATATATAATTAATAATCAACGATTACCACATGCTATGTTAGAGTAGGCTCAGACCTTGAATGATGATCTTAACTTTCTGCATGCACTTTTAGCAGGAAACAAAAGTTTAATTAGGGGGCTCTCACATTGTTTTTTCTACACTTTGCATCGTTCCAACGTTACAATAAAAACTCTACAAACTTTGTTTTTCATAATTAAATCCCTAACTTTTTTTAAAAATACAGAATAAAAAAACCCCCGATGATTTCATGTTTACATATACTGAAGCTGTAATCTTAATTCCAGAACCTATTTCTTTTAATGTATTTGAGCTAACTACAGATTACTATTGCAGAGTTAACTGCAAAAATATTATCCAACAAGCCACAAACATCGTCATAAAAACAATCAGCTAATACACAAACAAGGTGAAAACAAGCACATCTTTTGGTGCCTTTATCTGCATATTATCACTGGCTATAAATTGGCTATAAATTGGCTTGTTGGCTAATTGGCTATACTAGCTGTTGGTTATGTAAACCTATTGGCTATGTTGGCTTGGTTGACTCTCAGACTATGTTGAATAAATTCTTAACAGAAGTAGGTTTTGTGGAAATCCTTGTGTCATCTGCACTAGCACTGCTGTGTTTTATATGCACAAAAAAAGAAGACAAAAAATTTAATTTTATCCACTGTTTGGTATCTTATGATGCAAGGAGTTCTGAAATTAACATTGTAATGATATATATCATGGAAAAAAAAGATATGCAAGAAACCTCTTACTCCAATCATTGTAATGAGAAACAGTTCTAAATTGTCTTGTCAGACCTATAAACTAGATAAACCGTCATTAAAATGTGATTACATAAAACAGCCTCATTATGGCAAGAAGATATCAATCACATTACAGATTGGTCTGTCTTCAGATGAACAAATTGCTAAAAAAATACAGCAGCAACAAGTGCAACGAATCTCTTTTGTTGTCGGTCCTTTATCAAGGCCAATACAACAAAAAATGACCAACATCTTTGAATTCAGCATCAATGTTATGGAAATGTGCAAATTTACATATACAAGTTTACATAATACATTACTCTTTTGTGCTTAATTGTAGGGGGGGGGGTAGAATAAGCAGGGGGTGGGTCATAATATAATGACCTAAGGGGGTATTACGAAATTTTCTGTAAAATGGGGGGAGGGGGGATAAAACGACTAACTATAAATAAACAACACTAGTGAAACAACTAAAAATAAAGATAACAGCTTTTGACATGTTTAAGGAATAAACTGTGCTGACATTTTGGTGATATTTGTTATTTTTAACCTGTAAATAGTATTTGCTTTTGAGATTTGTTCCAAAAGAGGAGGTGGGTCTCATTCTCAAAATTTGATAAAGGGGGGTCATTATAAAATGATTTTGGGGGTGAAAAATTCGAAAAAGTGCAATTTGACCCCCCTGCAATTAAGCATAAAAGAGTACGTTACAACTGTCTCTATTAGTAGCCAAACATTGTTTTATAAAGATATATGACCTTGGTCAAACTCTTATAAATTTAAAAATTTTAAATTGCGATAAAACCTGTTCTAAATCACATAGTATTCAAAATTTACTTTCCTATAAAACTTTTGCAAAAGTTTTTTGTTTCCTTTTTCTAAATTTAATGACGTTAAAGGTTACCTCCCGAGCAAAAACAAGCTGTGCTTAATAGGTAAGTAAAATATAGTTAATAAAGAAAAAAATATTCCTTTCTACTAAAAATTTTGTTTTTGAAAGATATAAGGAATTAAAAAATACCACACTTCCACATAACCATGGGTTTCGCGTCCACCATTGCTGAGTGTTTTGAAACGAAAAAGCAAATGCGATATATCTTGTGTCGTCATCACAAGATTCAACACAGACCAGATTGGCACAAGGAAAGTGAAGAAAATTTAATTTAAAGACTGCCAACCTAAACTAAGTAAAAAAATTATTTCTCCCCCACTGCAAACGAGCAGACACGTCGGTTAATCTAGGAAAAAAGCACCGCTCTTCCTTTTACCGCATCAACTTGTTTTAAGAAAAAGTCGGAAACTTAATATGAATTGTTCGGTTTGGGGTTGTGAGTGACAACTCCATCCAAGAAGAAGACACCCCACCTAATCTTTTTTAATATCCCCCAAAAGACAACACAATAGCAAACGCATAGATTGTACGACTGCGAAGAGTAATCCTTGTATTTGCATAATATATCAGATTTTAGGTGTAAAAAAAAGATTCCCTAAAAATTAGTTGAAGGTTAAATGCCCATGAAATACAAAGATAAAAAAAATGAAGAAATGCCGACTACGCATGTTAAACTGGAAAGAAAGAAGGTATGTAGTAGTTTTATACTAACCATATAGTTTTTTTGTCATGAGTCGCGAAATCACTGTATCAGGTTGTTCGCGAACTTTTATCGAGTAGCTCACATACTGTTAGCGGTTGTAAAATTAGAAAATGTGGAAATATATCTGCATTTATTGAGAATAATAACTTGATGAAAGCTGATGCGACAGATAAAAGTATGCAAACGTTGAAATCCGTTATTACAAATACCCAACTTGCTGGCAGTTAGTAGCACTTGATCACAACAACAACATAAATCGCAATCAAGTGTGTACTTTCATTTCTATTTTTGTCTTTCTGCTCAGTTCTCTAAAAAGTTATTAATACCTCCTTTTACTTTTAGACCAAGAAGAAAACTAAGGAAGGTCAACACGTCCCTCGTGATAAAACGTGAAAAAGTACAAATGTTATGAATTTTTACGGAACATCGCTATTGCATTGTATTAACGAGCTTTGGCAAAAATGTAGTAGAGGACAAAATGGCGAGGGAAAGTGGAAAATGAAAGGAATTCTTAGCACCAACAGAACAACCTGAGAGAAGTGAAATTATAGAACGCTCCTTAAAGTATTTGCGAATGTAAATATAGTTATGCATGTACACATTTGTTATAGTAATATGTTTTATAAAAATATTAGTTGGATTTCAGGTTAAAAATAGTAGATCTATTGTGTCTATTATTTAGAACAATAGGGAAAAAAGAATGATGACCAGCCTAGAATTTAGTATTCTTGTAAAAAAGCATGTAAGTTGTATGTTGTAATTCATTTGTAAATATTTCTATTCGGCGTCGGTATTAACTTCGTGCACCCATGTGAAATTCATTTTATTTACGTAATCTCTGTCTTTGTATCCGATGTAACTACCGTCTAGAGAAGGAAATTCTTCTCTCATTCGCTTGACAACACAGGCTGGAATCACACATCGCACAGATCTGCCACAATGGTTATGTACCAAAAGGAAAAGCAAATGTCAAAGTATAATTACTATTAATCGTCTCCCAAAGAAGGAAGGTCGATTTTCCTTGTCGTACATTCCCACCAGTGACTCAACTAATTCCGTTTCCGGCTCGTCCATATGGTGTGAAGTACTTGAACAGAGTTGTCTCCCGTTGGTTCATATTGAAAGCCCAAAAATGCATTTTCATACTCATACTCGTGTTGATATACTTATTAATTTCCTTAAAAATTAGTTTTTGCTTTAGCATGCTTTTAGAATTCACTTTATAATACAGGGAAAGGGGGTGGGGTAAGTGAAAAGTCTGCATAATCTTTACTACAATTTTCGTTCTGGTCAGTAGCTTATCTCGTGATGACGTAACATTGCTGATGTGAGCATTTTTTATCGTTTTCATAATGCAGGCGTGACTAGGGTTTGGAGAGGTAGCTAAACAGCAGTAAGTCAATTTCTTTTCCAATGGTACTCCTTTAATCTTTAAATATAGTGAAAAACATTGTTATTTTCCCGAATAAAATGTTGTTGTGGATTATTTTAAGGCAACCTATTTTTGCTCGGGAGGTAACCTTTAACCCCAGGTCCGAGAATGGATGTTGACACATTTGTTATAACTTCAGGAAATCTTTAAAATACCAATTTTCTGTTGCTGTGTTTGTATTGTATTTCAGCCTCAAACCCACCATGTACAGTACCGCTCGAATGTTGAAAACAATGTTGAAAACAATAGAGTTCATGTCTTGTTTGCAAAATTTAATGAGCTCATGTGAACTGCGTGTGTCCCATTGTTGTAAATAATTGCTGTAGAGAGATCAACGATAGAAAATAAAATTTAACAAAAAAAAAACGAAAAACGGTGATAGAAATGCTTTGTATTATGCTAATTTATGTTTAATTATGGAATATAATATTTTTCCATAGACTAATTTGGAGACCAACGCCTATTTAGGAGATTTGATTTCTTCTTTCACGATTGCTTGTTCGTTAAGTCATCTTTGTTCAAGCAAATTTTTGCATAATTTACTTTGTGAGACTAAAAATGATCTATCTAAAGTATTCCGATTACCATTTAAATGTAAGATAAAAAAACTTACTGTGTGAACAGGAAAGATGTACAACTTTTTTAAGTTTTAAAGTTTTTTTAAAAGTTGGACATGTTTATTTTTTGCTAAGTTTTTTCTATTAAAATTAATAAAATGATCAAATACGCTATTGTCTAAACTAAAGATTTGAGCATAATTTTTTGGTTTCTAATCACGTGTTCTTTATTTGGTAATTATTGTGAATTTTTTTTTAAAAAAACTTATACATTTTAACTTAACTTATAGACAGGTGTATTATGTACCTGTATTACCTTCTTACAACTAAACGGTCCGTTTAAACTTACCGTGAATTTTAGCCGTAAGAGCAGACTTTACCAATTTTAGTTTCAGTGTTTTTTCCATTTAATATTTTCGATTGTTGCAATCTATTATTTACATTTGTGTGCGCATGTTTATTGTTCTCATGCAAAATCAAAACAATATCTGATGCAACAACTCATCTATAAAATCTTTGTGACTATGCAACTAAACAGTTATATGCAGTAAAAACCTAAAAATCCAATATACAGTCAGGGTAAACACCTAATTAGGCGGCATGACCTAATTAGGCGAGTCGTTTAGTTAGGCGACGTGATGTAGTTTAATTAGGTTACCCGTAGTCTAACTAGGCGAACGAAAACTTTCTGTTGTAAATACGTCGAAATCATTGCGTTTCGCACTACAATTTTTATGTGAATCAAATCTGTCCACTTTGCAGATAATTTTGAACAAATATCGTCTCATTTGCATCGTGCATTGGTAACTTATAGCCAAACCTCGTGTGGCACTATTTGTTGTTTTAAATAATGGATTTCAGCCATTCACGCCGCAGGGAAAAAATAAATATGGCGGAGGAAAACATCACCTAAATAGGCAACACTTAACCTAATTAGGTTATATATTTCATTATAACATAATTCTTATTTGCGCGAACATATCGAGGCACGAGTGACATTTTTGGAATCATGGTTGCGTAGACTATCCATTCTGAAAAAAGATTTTTTGCGATTTTTTCTTAGGAATGTATGAAAAGCCATTAAATATTGTAATGTCTTAATTAGGTTACATATGGCCTAACTAGGCTACAATGAGTCGCCTAAATAGGTGGTGTGCCCTAATTAGCCTACCGTCATCTAATTAAGTGTTTACCCTGACTGACATATCTTTTAGCGTTAACTAAATATCCCCTACACAAAGACAACACATCACGAGGCTAGCTATAGATGACTTGTCAACTTTACAAAACGTTTGCAGCTTTTTTTTAAAAAAGTTTGCAGTTAATAGCACATGTGCAATTTAATTTATTGAAAATGAGAAAGGTGGAACTAGTAAAAGTGATGCACAATGTTTTTGCCTGCCCTTTCCCTCTTCCAATTCTACTAACTACTAAAGCGAAAGGGAGCTGTGGTTTCTACGGTGGGGAAAGTTTCAACAAAATTAAAGACATAATGGAAGGAAAATACCTGTCAAAGAATAAATATTTGTTCTAAATAAGACAATAACATTATAAAAGAGAGTAGGAAAGAGAAGAGTTTCATGCATGCAGACACAGCTGGGGCACCATCTTCATCAAATATGCGTTTCACATTTTAGTGACCAGACCACGTTCTGAACGAGGCTTCTGTTTTGGCCCTGTCCGCCCTAGGGGTTAAAAACCTCAGTTTTTGACTGCTAGGTAGAAAGTATAGATACCTCAAAATTCATTACCAAATTAGGCTATGGTCAAGTCAAATAAGTAAGTTATTCTCCTAGACTTATAAAATCGCTAACATTTCCTGCGTATCCGCAAACGACTCTCCATAATTTGATATATCCTAACCTCAATCCAAGGAATTTTTTCATATTTTTTTGATATCAAGAAGGCTTAAATATTTCCATAATTCAGGCTAATGTAAAGTCACCGTGAATCTCTTGATTGGGTAATAGCCCTGCAAAGAATTCGCACATTAAGTAATTAACTAATTCTCCATAGGTACAACGAAATATTTGTAATAAAAAAGGACAGCAATAAATTTAACCGCAACCATCTTACTCACCATAATCTCTTCCCCGACTGGTAGCCTTATGGTGTACAGCGTTCGCTTGTGTGCGAGGTTTTGGGTTCAAACCCCGGCTTAGTCATGCCAGATATTATAAAAGTGTGAATCTATACTTTCTGCTTAACGTTCAGCATAAGAATGAGATTGATGTCTTAGGCGGTTGTCTATTTGAGCGATTGCGGTGCTTGCACGATTTTCGTAGTTTAGTTCAAATGGACCCATTTCTGATAGCAGTACCAATAAGAACTGAAGAGGCCATCCTGGCTAAACAATTTTAAGTATCACAGGTTCTTTCCTTTTGGACATCGAGAGCTGTCAATTAGGCGGCAGCGGCTTTGAAAGTAGACAGCAAGCCTGGGGACGATGTATATGTGTTACACAACTTTGTACAGGAAAAATATAGTTTTAACATAGAAATTGAGCTCAGGAAACCGTGTTACAGGCTTTTTTACGTCTTCACATTCCGACATAAAAGTAAGATAGCAAGAGCGTAAAAGGACCCCCTGAACGAGATTAGGATGTAGGAGAGAACTCAAGGATTGATAGAAAACACTGCGATTGAGATATATCCCCTCAAAGTCGAAAATCTTCCCACGTTCCAAAATATTACAACAACAAAAAAAATTTAAGTTTTTTAAAAAGGAGTTAACACTAAACATCCTCGTCACCAGGGTTTATGCCTGATGTCAAAACCGATGTGAAAATGTTGCCTCATGTCAAAAAGACAAAAATCCCTGGGCACGAGGTTAAACACTAAAGTAGATATAACTTGCTTAGAAAACCACTTGCGCATGATGTACTAATGGAAAGAGCTAATTTTTAGAGTAAGAAACATTTATTAACATTGGTTAAGTTCATATTCCGTATTTTGCATTTTGGCAAGCAGAGGCTAAGGGCACGCTTAACAGTTATAATTTTGAATTTTGTGAATGTCTTTTCATCTTTTTTTTTTTTTTTGAGAAAAAAAAACACCACCGAATATGTTCTTAAAACATAAGACAGCCACAAGTGAGGCAGCGTTTAAAAGATGATTGGGATGAAAATCAAAATGAATCAGAGTTTATCGTTGTAAAATACGCAGAAGAAAAACGTATTTGTATTCACTTCGATAAAGCATCCCCAGTCTGTTATTTTCTTTGTCATAATGGCCACCTACCAACTTTTTGCTGATGCGTGTTTTTTTTTGCAACAGACAAAACAAAACGATTGAAATAGAAATTACATAATAAACACTAGCTGAACAAAAGAAGAAGAAGAATAAAAAATAAAAAACAAACACACGTAAGAAAATTCTTTTCAAATTAAAATGAAGAATAAATGAAAAAAATACCCTCCTTCATAGATCTTTTGATTTCAATACAGCATTGCTACAAGATACTGAGGTATTATTAAAATGACACTGTGGGGATGGGAGGTGTAGTTAGAAGGTTACTCACCAGCTTTTTAAATAAATTTCTTTTATGAAAATTGATTCTGCTGCTCGACAAAGTGTTGTAAAATTATTTGGTAAATTACAATACTGAAATAAGTTAGGTAGTTTCATTTGTAATCTTTCAAAGCTATGGTTTGTAATCAAGAAGTTAACCTCAACTGAGTTGTTTTCTAATTGTTGTTGTTGTTGTTGTTGCTGTCGCTATTAGTTTTATTAGCAGGTTGTTGTTGTTGTTATTGTTTTGCTGTTGTTGTTGTTGTTGCTGCCGCTATTAGTTTTATTAGCAGGTTGTTGTTGTTGTTATTGTTGTTGTTTTTGATATTCTTTTACTTTGGCTATTATTTATTTTGAATAAAAATTTAGAAATCCTTTTTGGAAAGTCTATAGCAAGATTGTGATTAACCGATTTGTGAGTTTCTTGACAAATGTCTGCAGGAAAATACACTAAAAAGACACTGTACACGTTTTTTTGTAAGAAAATAAAAAAACAATCCACTAGTAAAAAATTTCTAAATGCTGAGATTATTTTGCTAAAAAAGTTTTTTAACAAATTTTTAATTTTGACGGGGTCTATAAGAGAAGAGATATTCAATCAAAAACATGATTTTAACACAACAAAGAGGCTTTCATCAACATATATACAAGAAAAGATGAAGTAATGCTTTTTTCACAGTTTATTTATCCAAGTACCCCTTTCGATTTTTCAGAATACTCGTACTCAATGTTCGCCCAATTGATGGTATGTGTGAAAAAAGTTTCTTACTCAAAAATTTTTAATTTTTATTAAAAGTTTCTACATTGTTTGAAAGCGACTAGTCAGTTTCTTATAAAGTGGTTTCTTATAAAGCCATATAAAAAAACGTTGCTATTAACAAGTGAAGTGTTCCAGCTGAGAGGAACAAAAGTCTAATAGCTACCAGCAATGGAATTTTGCAATACCAGTAAAATTCTCCAATTTTCTTTAACCTAGCAGGATAAGCTTTGACGCATGTTTACGTTTTCTTCATTGAGAATTTTAATAAATAGATGTTATCTTGCAAACTATTGGCGGAACTTAAATTATCATTTAACGTGACGTAAAACTCGGGCTGCGAAATTAATTGGTTGTTATTTCTTACTTATTGATTAAATGTCACTCAACACAGATAAATCCTACTTCATGTTAATGGGTAAAACCATTAACGTAAAAATACTTTAAATCAAAATTTATTTATAGGAATTAAGGTATTATCTAAACTGTGAGAACATTGATTAACATCTGGCAACGATGAGCCTTTGTTTTCAGTAAGTCACACTGACAAAATTAATTACCATTGTGAATGCGTCACGACATTGCATATCCTTGTTTATTTATACGTAGTACTGCGACCTTGGTGTTTTTGTTTGTTAAACATGTTACTACACCGATGCCATATCAAAGCGCATTCTAGTTCCTTGCGGCTGATTAGTACTCTTTTGGTGGAGCGCTTGCTTTCAGTATGGAAGTTTGTGGGTTCAAAACTCGGCCTAGACATGCCAGGGACAATAAAATTGAGAATGGAGCATTTTTGCTTTGTGTTTGGCATGTGAATATGATTGGGTCTAGGAGGTTGTTTATAGCTTAGATGCTACTGTGCTTGCACAGTATCTGTAGCTGAAATAGGAAATTTAAACAGACTAGGATCCCCTTCCATGATCCGGATAAATAAATAAACTTTTTTTCTCTCACAGGCACTGAACTTATTATAGATCTGACGGAAAAGTCAGATTTATGAAATAACCAGTATTTGTGAGACACAATCTTTTAAGAAGAAATGTTTAAAAATAGCAAGTGAAATTGATCACCTACTTCGCGCGGTTTTGTAGTTTGGTTTGCATGTGTCCGTGACTCATTGAGAAAATAACAGAGGCTGTGACACTTTTACCATCAACAATTCTTTTTTTTCTTATTTTTTTTCTCTCTTTTGTTGTTTGACCTTAAGAACAAGCTTTCAGTATATAAAACTATGACAATATGTATTTCCGTATTAAGCAAATGTAAACACAGCAGGATCCACAAAGCTGTAATGAGATTTAGTATCAAAATAAACAGAACATCTCGATGACGAAGTGTTTATTGGTATAACACAGCGTATGTTTGTTTATAACATGCAAGAATTTATGATTCAGACTTTCTTTTGCGCGAGCTCATCACTTCTTTCGTTTAGCATATACCAAAAAGGCGATAAAGAAACTTTTAGCGCTAAGTTTAATATCGCTAAATTCTACGACGCCCGTGTTATGAACTAACTGACTTTACTTTTTACCCGCATAAAACAGGGCCAGCCAATTGGTTTTTAAATTAGAGAAGTCAATATAGTGATCAAGGAAGCCCAGGAATGATTAATTTTTATAGTTAATAACACCTAAAGGATTGACTTAAACACTATTATTTAAATTCTATATTTTACTGCGTAGAAATGAGAAAAATTATTTTCAAGGTTATCTAAATCATCTCTGGAATTTTTAAATTTTGTCGGTCATGTGGAAAGCAACTTAAGGAGAACTTAATTCTGACCTTCTTAAGCCTAAACTGTTTCTCCCAAATGACACACACACACACACACACACCGCGTAAATTGTTAAATGTTTGAAGTAAATCTAACGATTAGTGTAGCATTTGAAATAATGTTACTTAACGAAGATGGTTTATCAAAATGAAAGTTGACTTAAAAAAATTGATAGGGTTTGTAAGAGCGCACTATATTTTTTTTTAAATATCTTCTTAGCAGCTGCGAAATTTTTAAAAAAAGAGATAAACTGAAAGGAAATAACCTTTTTCCTTGTGATAAAAATAAGGATTTGTCTAAAAACAATTACGGTTTATAAAGAAGAAATCTAACTAATCTGTCTGGTATAGGATATTCCTTGCATTGTGTTTAACTTTTGCACATGCGCAATTAATGACCTAGTGAAATTATTGATAATCAGAAACATTAATGATGTTGAGGTAAGAGATTGCTACACAACATTTCATGGTGTGTGTAAGACATGATATTCCAATCTGTTTGGTATCGCAAAATCTCTTTAATAATAACCGTATTCCATCTCTCCGTTTGTGTGCAAGAAAAAAGCCGTGTTACGGAAACACGAAATGCGATATACAAAGGACAGGCTACCGACTACTTCCCAATATATTTCCTACACCGCAGTCGAATACAATACTTGTGTTTTCCCATCCATATCATTTGATTGGGCTAAATTATCTTATGATAAAACGCCCTCCTACAGAAGTGATGTAGGAGACATTGTTTTGCCACAAAATATGACATATCATTATATTTTCGGACCTAAAACAAAGGCTAACCGGTGGAACATGCTAATCTTTAGAAAAAAATTCCTACAAAAGATTTAATGTAGAATTGTGTAAAATTACTTGATAACCGCATAAAAAGGCTAAAATATGGATATTTGAGGAAAAAGATTCTCCCATTCTTTTCCCGACCTCCTGTTAACGTCATACCAAACATTTTCTATCATGATAATGAAAAGTCACCAAATCTCAACTTTTGAAAAGGTATGCTTCAAAAGTCAATACAAAAGTAATGATGAGAGCTTTCGAAGCCTACCGGCTACAGAATAGCTATTGGAGAGATAATGTTGTTTCATAATTTAAAAAACAAGTAAAGGTGAGTTCATTCCTCGTTGCTCTTTTTATCTATTTGCAGGATACTTCCTAGTCCCTGACTGCATGTAGCAAGGCTGTTTGACTTTATTCCAAAACTGAGTAAAACTTCAAATTTTTTGAGGCGACGACAACCGATTTTTACCTGACTTTATTAGCCGAGACATGTAATAAGGCTGCATCGATATTTGACGTCATTGATAAGTGTAGACATCGACAAGAAAAATAAATCTTTTTGGGGGCATAAGGCGCCTGGACTTGTCAAGAAACAAATTTTGTTCGTAATTTCAAAAACCATCACAATTCAAATACATTGAAAGTTACTTACCACATACATTAAGGCGTAATAAGTATTACTGAGTAGTTTTGGGCTTGGTTAGATAGAATCTGTGGGAATAAGGGACAGAAATAAGCAACTGTTGTTGTTTGTTGTTGTCTTTTGTTGTTTGTTGCTGTTTGTTGTTTTGTTGTTGTTTTGTTTATGTTGTCGCTATGGGTACCCACATAACTGATTAAAGCTTTGGCTACAGCTCTGATTGTTGCTATCGTTACGTGACTAAACAAAGATTAAAGTATGACTTATGGATTTTTTTCTTTTGTTCTTTTGGTTATCGTTTTCATTTCTGATCAAAAGTTTGATCACCATGGGTAAGCGTGTGATGCACGTGCGAAGACAGTGGGTATCGATTAGGACATATTAATCGGATGATATTTTGATGTAATGTTATACGCGTGAGATATTATCTTCATAAACAACTAATTTATAACCTATTAAAATAAACCATTAAAAAAGAATCAACAACAAAAATAAATTTTATCCTAAAATCAAAAAAAGGGAATTGAGATCTGTTTTTTAACGCTACGTTTTAAGTAGCTTATCTTTTTTAATAAGGACAAAGACTGCATGTCATGATATCTAGCTAGAGAAAGGTCTGATACCGCCATAAATTGGGTCAAACGTTTTTAGCTTAACTCTATTCCTGTTGGGCTATTTGTGGGCTCTTTTATGTTAGTGGAAGGGGGTGGGGTTTTTCTTCTCTTCCCTCACCTCTGTAATTTTGAAAGTTGTTGTTTAATACACATGGACTTACCACAACTGTTGCCCAGGCTTTAAGTGATTATTTGGTCATAAAAAATAGCTGATGTCAACATTCTTTATCAAAATTAGCTAAAATTTGAGATGCATAAGTAAAAAAATAATGTAGCAATAATAAGTAAAGCTTAAAAACAGATTTTAAAGAATTTTTTTAAGATTTCACTCAACTCAAAAATTGCCATGCAATACAAAACTTCTCGAAACTTAAAGCTAAATAAACGTTAGAAAAAGTAACAAAATATCAAGGGGTAAGTACATAAAAAAATTAGAAACAAGTTTAACAGGGGAAAGGATCTCAATCGACTCATATTAGAGGTGCACCCACAACGAATAGGGTTAATATTGACCAAGTTATGTTTTATTTCAAAAAATATGGTACTTATTTTATTTCCAGACATTGAGGTGCAACAATCGAAAATTGGGATATTGTCACGCGAGACGCCATCAGGATTCGTCAACTCCATGAATCAATTCATTACATAAAAAACCATTCTTAATTAAAATTAAATTGCAATATAATGACGTAATTGGCTGAGTTAATTAACCAATTAAATAACAGCGGTTCAATATACACTTGTAATGTCCTTCCTCATGTTGTTGTTGTTGAGTGTTGTGGCAGTTATTTTTTGTGAGGTGTTGACTAACTGTTTAGGTTGCAGTTATTTTTTGTGAGGTATCGACAAACTGTTTAGGTTATGTTACTTCAATCCGTAAGTTATTGTTTGGACCTGTTTTTTGCAGTTTTCTGTTGTAAGTTTAACAAATATCAAACATTCAAAGTTTATTTCCTTTTCCCAATAGTTTCAAACGCGGTTTTACAGTCCGTCGTCCTGATTCTTTTTTCTTTGATAATAAAAATTCTGAGAAAAAACATTTAGCTCTAAAATCTGGTTATAAATGTCAAATAAAGATGTATGTACGTAACGAGTCAAGAAAAAGAAAAACTAAGTTCGGCTTACAAAACTAATTCAGTTTAATTTCTAATTCGCTTCGCTAAAATGAAATTAACCTTATTTATTTTCCCGGAGACAGACCTGGCAGAATAAAAATCTACGCATGCGCTTGACCTATACAGTTTATTGCGTTATAAGTAATTGGCACAATTAACAACTTCGCTATCAAAATGAACTTCGGAAATGTCTGTTGCGCTAAAAGGTTATCATTTACGTGGATCACATAGCGTTGTTTTAATGGAGTTATGTGACATTGTCATAATCATACGCTGTGGCTCTGTATACGTGATATTATATTCATAAAAACTACGCTGGTTGTATCAATTATAAAGAAGAGCATGACAAGTATCGTTATTTTGTGGAAGTTGTACGTTTTAAGAAATACAGTTTTTGAGAAGAGCTCAAGTGATTTTACTGACTTTTTTCAGCTTTTTTGCAGCTTATAATTCTATCTTCAAATTTTTTTGTTTGTCTTTTACATTTGATGAACTGTTAATAAAAACTTTGTATATCCTCCTAAGGAAGCTTATAATAAAGTGGCAACATAGGAGATATTAAACACATTGAATTAAAAAATCTAGCTTCCACGAATGGGAGTTGTTACATTGTGTTATGCTAATTACACCACGTGTGTGTAATTTTATAGAACGCGGTTAATTTAGTTTCCTGTGAGAAAAATCTTTCGACGTCTTGTAGGTGAGAGTATAAAATGGTGATGATATTTTATTTCGTGATAAAGTGACATTTGGCAGGACGACTTTCTGTTTGTTTTTATGTATTTACTAACTTTCCTCTTAGAGTTTCTTTCTGGCTTTTATTTGTTGTGGATTTTTTTATAAAAATTTATGTTTCATCGCGCACATGTCGCGACATGCTGTAATAACATCGTGTTTTATTTTCTTTCTCACATACTTGCTTATACTTTTCTGTTGGGTATATTTTTATAACCGTGGGATGTTTATTGATTTAGACAAGTATTCAGTGAAGTATGTTTTGAAAAATTCTTTGTGAATGTAATTCCTCATTCGCTTGTTATGGATGCAAGCATTTTTATCGGGCGCTACATCAGCATTAATTAATATCAAAACAAAACTGATGAATTTTGACGACGTGACGAATATCATATGCGTTTCAACGAAATCCAACATCGTCCCCAGTGCTCTCTTTTACACCGTCAGAATATCATAGGCATAGAAGAGCCCTGAGGACGTGGTTGTTGTTTGATAAGGTACAGAGATGATAAGGTCTTCCATACCCCAGTGAGTGTAAGGTGTGTTTCCACGAGGGAGGAGTGCATTGTTATGCTTTCGATATACAATTTGCAGTGGAGGAGAGTGACTTTCAATAACTTCAGGGGCGGGAAAAAAGTGGAGACAAAGTTTGGATTTTTTCTGATATATTTTTAGCGCAATTTTAAACATCCGTTTGTTTTAGAAAATGTTAGTACCAATATGAAACGGTGAACGTTTTTTATTATAAGAATACCAAAATCCTAATTAAATAGTCATTATTCTTTTTTATCTATCGTTTTCAACAATAAAATATATTGTTTTTAACATGAGATCGCAGCGTCATACTTTTGTAAAGCATATTCTTATAAAAAAACGTGCATTATTTGATTCTGGCGTGAATGTTATGAACTATCAAAATAGCACAAAACAGAGGAACGAAGAAAAATCTTATTTCAATTAATCATTTTTTTTATTTTATACAGATATCTGAAAATTCGTAGGACTTGACCCCAGGACTTTATCTCTTTCATCGCTGTCTTCTCTATATAGAAGAGGTAATGCTCTGGAACCAAGGTTGCATTCTTTTCTTTAAATTATAGTAATCACAGCATATTTGCGTCCATCTAGTTTAATGTATTGAATAGTAAAGTTTTGGAATTCCTAACATTGTTATTTTATTACTACATATAGCAAGTTTTGAAATTTTTTGTTTGAGTTCAAATATTTACCCGAGCTGCTCAGGCAGGAAATACTGACATTTTTCCACTTGAAATCTATGTTCGCATGACAGTGAAGTCTTTATGGACTTCAAAGTCGGAAAGAGGAAGCTATTAGATCTTGAAAAACTTTTCAAACAGAACAACCTTTGGATTAATCAGATTAAAAAGCGATTAAAAAACAAAACTATGAGCTACTTAATATGGTGTTGCTATAGTGATCTATCCGACATTTTTGTCTCGTCACACTCTGTTTACGTCTTTACATGGCACTAAGAAATAAGCACGGAAATCCTTATTATAAAAGGGAGTTAACAAAATGATTCTTGCGTCCTAGGTTAAAAAAATCTTTTTATGCAAAAACTCAGCCGCTTTTTGAAACATCTTCTAATCCCCCCCCCCCTCAACTAATTTTAATTGGAAAACATCCAGCAATGTTCATTTTAATTATTCACCAACCAAAGAGCTACAACTTTTCATTAAAAACAGTAGGTGAAGTCATAATGTGTAAATAGATAGTGACCTCATCGACTGGCCTAGATTTACTTCGTGTGGCTTACAGAGGGGCGGGGATTTTAAGACACTGCAACCTTTTCATAAGTGATAATGTTTATGCATTTTTTTCGTGGTGATGATGAATAACAAAGTAAAGTCTGGACTTATACAATTTTTCACTAATTGTTGTTATGTGACTTACCAAGTGTCGTTCTATTCAAATTGATTGGCTGTGAACTCCAACGTCTTCCATATTTGGGAAATAATTTTAAAGTGACATCATCCTGTCGTGTTGACAGTTTTTATGACTTGTCAATTATCTTTATTGTTCGATAATAGGCAGAAAGACATTGAAAAGACGCTTTGATATAAGAAAAAACTAAATAAAACAGAAATGTTTGTCGTGTTCTACACATCTATGTTATGTTGTTGATAAATAACAGGTTTACAAAACGAATTACTTAATGAAGAATCTGTCATCGGTCCGAGTATTTGCATAGGATTTACAGAGATTAACTACGAGTTAATTTAAATCTTTTCTCATATCATTTAGACATTAACACAAGACATGTGCTGCTAACAGAAAGAGACACGAAATTACAAATCTAAAAAGAAGTGTATTTACAATACAGACACACGATATACAACTATAAGAAGAAAATGGAGCTGATGACAAGAATGAGGCGCCAAAGTGTTTTCACATTTACGTTATTTTTATACCTATCATATGTTAGCGTGGCGAGTGGGTGCCCGTCATTGTGCAGGTGTAGCAATACCTCAGTTTATTGTCTGTACAAAGAAATGAAAACAAACGATTTGGTGCGAATCGCGCCTTATATACCCACGTATAGCACAAAACTGTTTCTTTCTGGCAATAACTTTGATGAATTTCCAATAAAAGCATTGAAGAATTTGAAAAAGTTGGAATATCTGGCGCTTAGTTTTAATAAATTAAAAAGTGTGCCTCAGAATATTTCGCATTATTTCCCTCGTTTGAAGGAATTGTATTTAACTGCGAACGAAATTCGAGATTTGAAGAGGCTGACTGGATATGAAAATTTAAGGACCCTGAATCTGGACCAAAATCTAATCGAAGAAATTCCCCCTTTTACTTTTAAAGACGTTAAAAACCTGAAGGAGTTGTTGCTGGGGCAAAACAACATAAGAAGAATTTTTGAGAATTCATTTTCTGGGTTGGAACGTTTGGAGCATTTACAGCTCAACAATAATCAGTTAGAACTGATTGATGAAACGGCGTTTCGTTCGAACAGAAGACTGACTGAAATTTATTTGCATGTAAACAAACTGGGTGAAATACAAAATGGTTTATTTAGTCACTTGAAAGAATTACAAACGCTGTATCTGTATGACAACCGCATCTCGAGGATCGGCTCAAGAGCATTCCAAGGTCTAACTGTGAAGACCATATATTTAAGCTCGAATAAGATAAAGTACGTACCAAAGCAAGCGTTTCAAAATATTACAGTTAAAAATAGGATTTACATGCACGATAACCCCTTCCAGTGTGATTGCCAACTCATTATGGTTTCCAAAACATCATTAAAAAAATTACAAAACGACAAGAAAATTATGCTCGGTGCATGCGCATCACCACACCGTTTGGTTAACAAAGGAGTATTTTCATTAAACAGTGAAACAAACAATTGTACAATCTGCGACTTAAATCCATGTGGAAACGAACTAACATGTTCCGCCGATAAAAATGATTCCGAAACATATCAGTGCATTGTACCTGTCGTAACAACTGTTTCGACGACCATTTCGTCAACTGTTTCGACAACCACTTCGTCAACTGTTACAAGAAAGATTAGCAGTACTACTAGCAGTATCGAAGTCACATTCCTCAAGGTAGCCGAACAGCGAGAGGGAGAACAAAGTAAAAATCAGAATAATAAAAAAACAAATAAAACACTTCACGTCATTACTGGCGTGTGTATCGCTGTCGGTTGTGCAATCGCCGTCTTAATCGGCTGGTTGCTATATCAACGACGCAAAAAGAAAGAGTTTGAAGTAAATAATAGAAAAAATGGACACTATGACAACGTTAAGTCTTGTCAAAATGCATTAATCGACCTAAAAAATGTCACTCCAACGAAAGAGAGCGAGACAAAAATTTTTATTAATGACGGCGGAGAATGCGTTTAACAAACAGATAACATAATTTCCAAATCTGCTCTTAAAATCCTAGAAAAACCTAATACTGTACTCCTTACAAAACCTTTCCCATTGCCTCTTTTCGATTTTTAATATTGGTGGGAACGAAGTTACAAACTGTTTTTTATCTTTCTTGTCTATGTGAGTTACTCTTTCACTGTTGTTATTATAAAATATCGGGGTGAACTGCTGGACAGTCAGCTTCAAGAAACCAATCGCCTTATGTTCCCTCCTCCTCTAAATCGTTTCGTCATTACAAAATTTAATACAATATATTCTTAATTTATATGTATTTATTTATAAAATTTTCCTATATAATGTTGACAAAGTGTAAATAACAAGTGTTTAAAAATATATTTTGGTAGATAACTGATTTCTTTTCTCTTTACTGGTGTACACATGACCCCGGTATGGGATTTTTTACCGTTTTAACAAATCCGAAATAAGCCAACTCAAGTTTCAAAGCCTATAGCTATAACTCGATATTGTATGAGCATAATGCGCTTTACCGTTTAAACAGATCCGATATGAGCAACTTATGATTCAATATCTCTGACCATAACCCGATATAACGCAGCTACTCCACAGCCTTACTTTATTGCGCATAATGCGTTCCACTAACCTTCCCCAGGACTTGTTGGTCCTGGGAACGAGATTTTTTTTCTTATTTCTGGGTTTGCCCTAGAACCTATGTGGTAGCCCAAAACAATCTGGTAGGGCATGACGTCATAAGGGATTTTTGCAGAGAAAAATTCCTGGGAACAAGGGCAATGACGTGAGTCACACTTTGAGTAGGAAGTGGATTTGATTTACTTTTATTTTCGCTTCTTTTTAGTCATTATCATCCATTTTTTTAAAATTTGATAAAGGATGTGAATTTTTGAAGAACTTTTGTTACCTTGTTAAAATGTATTTTTTAAAACAGGTGTTATCTTTTTCGACGTATTCGAATGACGACACATAAACTGAAAGTACAGTCACATAGGCATATTTTAACATTTACTTTAGATTCTCAGACATTTTTTTATCACAAGAATAATACATTCGCAAACTTTATTTTCTTCTTTCCATTCTTATGCCAATCATATGATGAGTATTTTAATAGAACAATCATCTCGGCGTGTGGGAGAATGTAGAAGCTGGCATGTTGTAGCACCACTTAATAACGTACTTTGGCTTTACGAACATTACATTCATTGTTTTCCCATATATATATATATATATATATATATATATATGTATATATATATATATATATATATATATATATATATATATATATATATATATATATATATATATATATATATATATATATATATATATATATATATATATATATATATATATATATATATATATATATATACACGTTTTTTTATAAGAAACACGTGTATGAGAAACGGAAGAGTTAAGAAATCTTAAGAAACGTTCACAGGCGCAGCTTGTTTGCACAAATGTAGCTAAAAAGCTTTTGAGAAGCTTGCGCACTGAAAACCGCAGTTTGCCCTAACTGAAACAGACAAAAATGCTCAATGTAACATTGCAAACATAATATTTAATTACTCCTTTCGAATCACATAGAAAACTTATAGTACTAACATAATAAAATAAATGGGATACCTAGAACTCTAGGTTCTTCGCTTAATTTCTTATAAAAAAATACGTGTGGACTACACGCCTTTTGTTTCATAAGAACGATTTTATAAGGACACGAGCCTAAGGTTTGGCCGAAAAATAAGAACAAAATAAGAACAGCTTGAGGCTCAAATTATTGTTTTCATAACCTGAGTCTGTGTTTGCCATTACATAAGAATAATCCAAGATGTAAATTCTCTTGCAATTCTCCCTCAAGCTTTTGATCACGTGTGGCCGTTTCTTTTTTTTCTCGATTTTTCACGAAAAAAATTTTGCAAGCTCGATTAGCAACAAGTATCTGCGCAAAAGGATTCCACAGTAGCAAGACACACGAAATGAAATATATAAGGAATGAGCGAACCCGTAGATTTATCCACGGGCCACAGACTATATTTTAGATAGGACATTAATTCCAAAATGAAGCTGAATTCTGAAGTTGAGAGATAGGAAAATGCCGATCCTAGGACAGCGATTAATAATGTTGTGCCACTCCACGTCAATTTATAGATCATCCACGTCAAATCAACGATAGATGAGTCCATAAAATCCATGTGCACTTTACCACTTTACGTTAAATAAGCGGGCATGCTCTATAATATCCGTCCAAAACCCCCTCCGGACGCGTCCCCCTGGCCCCCTCCCCGTCCCATGGGTCCCTACCCACCCTCATCTGTCGTGCCTTATAATTTATAGTGTTATGTGTGTCTATAATGTCCTCTCGCCAGTGTGGTAATACCATCTTCCAAAATTATGCGTTTATCATCATCAGCATTGAGCGCCAGTTTATTTGTTTTCACCGTGTGAACATCATGCTTAATCGATCGAAAGGTCATTTGGGTTCTGTAAATGTTCTCACCCTCAAACAGGCATCTCTTATAGTCATCGAAACCTATGGTCTCCCTCACCACACATTTCTTCACCCCCTTACATCTCTTACCCTCCCTACCACATAGCTGTTTGTATGCGTATGTCTTAGCTCTTAGGGCGATGAACTCAGTCATCACCTTACCACCCAACTCGTCCTTCATCAGCCCAATGATCTTTTTATTCAAACCTAATGGTAGAGGTCTACCATCTTCCTTATCATACCCAGATGTGTCAAATCTCGCAGACACATCATTCGCTATATCTTTGTAGAAGTCGTCTGTTTTTATGTGGTAAACGAATGAATCCGTATCCATGTAGCAAAGCTTCACATCATCACCATATTTCGGTCTCATGTAATCATGGTGGAACTCATACATAACCATCTTGGATAGATGGAGGATTGTGGGGCCGAGGTAGATCGGTTTGTTCATTTTGATCTTGATCTTGGACATCTCTATCCCCATCAGTGTTTCCGAGAAACGGATTGCACCCCTGAAGTTTGGCTTCATCACCATTTTCTCATAATTCTTTTGGTTGGTGGCCAAACGTATATCCTTCTGTCTTCGCTGATTCTCCATTGTCTTACCAAAGACAGAATTGTTCATCAGCTTGAAGAAATCCTTTTCAAAGTCATTCTTTGACTCCGTGCGCAGCTGTGTATTGAAGTCGATGTAAGGTTTCAACCATGCGCTCTGATCAAACCTCAGTACCCTATGAACCTTATCCAGAACAAGACCGTGATTCAAAGCTTGAGCAAGCGCACGGATATGAATTACATAGTTCCTCTTGTCCGAAAGACACGGTGTCAGCTTCTCGACACCATTGATAACCTTCCTCTCGGGCATGAAAGGAAGATCGTTATGTGTGTCATGAAGATTATGTGGATATCTAACATCAACCTCAAGCATGTACCCCTTTTCACCGTTTTCCACAGCCAACTCTGAAATGAGTTCGGGTGTAAACTTACCGGAATCATCCCACTCAAACCCCCCGGTGGGCATCTTCTGTATCATAGCCCATCCATACAGATTGTTAGCATCAAGATACTGTAGATAGGTTGTATCCTCTGAAGTATTATACATATCACCCATATATGGATTATTTGCCTTCGCGTGTCTGTGAACGGCCTGACAGAGACCACCCCTAATACCCATCTCCACAAACAGTAACATATCCATATCTGACAACAAATCCAGCTCAACATCTGTCTTTTTCAGGCATGCCTGCCAAGCTAATCCGGGGGCCGTGTAAAAATGAGCGGGATCTAGTTTATAGTTTCTCAAACATGTCTCTCTGAATGTCTCAAACACATCACTCAGAAGCAGAACATCCGTCTTGAGATAGATATCATGATAAACGCCCATATTTTCAACTTTCATGTCCTTCCACACCTTCTGGGCATGCGCATAATCGGCATCGCTGATACCATTCATGTTCAACTTGCTATAAAAGTCATCTTTCGAAGGAAGCCTGGTTTCATTAAACCTATCGAATGAATCAACATACTCATATGGGTATACACCCTTCCTTCTCATTATGTTGAATTGCTCATCATTGAAGAATTTTCTAAGGTTTTTACACTGATCGTCGGATAGATTGTCAGCTAAGGAACCTAATCCTCTTGACATAAATCTAAATGAATCGATGAATCTCAGCTTTATCTTTTTGTCTTTGGTCTCACCATTTTTGTCGATGTATTCACCAACCTTAACATCGGTCGAGAAAGAGATATATTTCTCTTTATTCTCTGCGATTACACCCATACCACCTTCTCCGTACTTCCTTGCAAGCTCCTTAATGAATAAATGCGCATCATATCCGCTCAGATTATGGAAGACAACCGGAATATAATTAGGCACCTTGTAACGGAGATTACATTCCATGTGTGCCGATCCACGAAACTTTCCGGTAAAATGACAGTGATCCCTAACCTTGATGTCATCACCAAATTCTCTCATGCAGATGTGGCAGTTGGTGGAATTTTCATATCCATCAAGTTCTTCATCGGTTAGATCTTGCATACCAAGTTGTGGAAACATGTTGTATAACCTTTTCGCCTCGGAAACCACATGATCCACAAAGCGCGGAACACAGTCATCACCACGGTAAAGCTTCAGAGGGTCCAAAACTTCACCATGAGCATATTTACTATAACAACAGAATCCGGTGGGGATATGTTTACCAACTTTCTCGGTGGACGATCCACACTCTATCTCTTCAGGTTTTGTAAAAGCTTCGAAATCGGCATACATAATGAATGGGGCTTTGAGCTGGTACTGACCGTGGGTGAAGGTTAAGGTGCTACCCTCTTTAGGGAGTTGAATATTAACGGCATCGTTATTCTTACAATACTCAAAGTGCTCATCCCTTTTCCGTTCGCTTGGAAAACCAGAGAGACAATTCAAGCAATAATACTCTTTATGTTCATGCTTTGAGTTGACCTTGCTCAAGACACCGCTCAGGTTCTTAACAGCGATATAATGCCTCTTATCCCCTTCACACAGTAAAAACAAAACAACCGTCTCATCCCGGTCAAGATGCTTCGACTTTCGACACATATAGACACCCTCTATGTCATCTTTTGTCAAAACATGCACGGCGATATCAGGGTTCCTTCTCTCAAACAAATCTATTTTATTTAGCGCCATTGGGAAAGATAGACCATCCCAATTGCACTTGTCTTCAAACTTCTTAAGGATTGAGATTCGTTCAGGATGATTATCAATCTTATCATGATATAAGGCAGCTAAAACGGCCCATTTGAAACAGTCCTCGTCACCCTCGTTATGTGGGTTAATCACGGAGAATTTTCCACTGAAATTCTTGGGTAGCGGTAAGTAAGAACTACCTCTGGTTAATTTTAGTTTGTGAAAGTCCACATGCATATGTAGGATCCTTTCGATTGTGAATCCGCTGGCAGGTAGAGCAGGGTGTTCAATCTGCTCAATTATCTTATTACACATACGATCAAAAACATCAGAAATGTCATCGTGAGCGTGTAGTATCTCCATATAACTATTGAAAGCTTTATCGACATATACACACGGGGCATCGGTCGAGCTGGTGTCCTCCCTTACCCACTTCATCCACAAGGTCGCCTGAGTCTTCAGCGACTTCTTTTGACCTAGCACGTCCCTCATTAGCCTCTTTACGACGTGCTCGACCTTTTCGAGAAAGACCCTGACATTCTTCTCACCGTCAGGGTTTATCTTGAACCTTTTGTAGGACCCTACAAACACTTCTTCAATAGGAGTATAAGGGTTTTCCTCCTCTTCCTCCTCTTTCACCTTTTCCTCTCCACTGCCCTTTTTATACAAACCCATGATCTTATCCTTCATGGTTTTGAAAGCTTTACTCGCTTTCTCCTTAATAGCCCTAGGTACATGATTTACCAGTCTCTCCATTCATTCAACTTGCTTTTCACAATAGGTCTGGTTTTAATCATTTCTTGCAGCTCAAACAAATCCATGTCTTGTTGGCTAGTACCGGACCTCGAGGGTCTCGGTGCCGGTACCGGTCTTGGCACTGATACGGGTCTAGTGGGTCTCGGTGGTGGTACCGGTCTGGTGGGTCTCGGCATGGGTACCGGTCTAACCAGTGCTGAAACGGTAGTTGGTCTCAATAATTCGATAATCTCGGCCTTTCTGAGCTTTGCGTAGCCACGTAGGCCGCGTTCTCTAGCGAGAGCTCTTAATTCGGAAACTGTATTTCTCGAAGTCATATCGGGTTGTGATATACTATATGTGGACCTTTAATATGGTTTTATATAATCGTGAAACCAAAAAAAAAAGATTAATTTGTTACTCGCGTGAGTAACAAAAAATCTGACACCAAACAAATCAATTATATTGTTTAATGACAAGATCGATGGATGCGCGACATATGGGGCATTTATCCCCCTCATTCTCCAATTTATATGCACATGATAGACAGCAGCAAAAATGCCCTGTTCTACCATGAACAATGGTTGCGGTCTTTTGTTTAGAAAGACAAATGATACATCTATCATCTTCATCAATGTCATCGTCAGCGTCGTCCTCATCCTCATCAATATTTTGAAAATATCCCCGTACGCAAAATCGGCACCAACATTTGGGATAAGGGCCATAATCATAATCGGGATCTTCAAAATAATTATAATAATGGCCCTTATATGATAAGTATTTTAGCAATGGGGTTATTAATCTGATGTTCACATCCTGTTTATAATCAATGGATCCGTACCGAGTCTCACCATAACCCTCGGTATGATTACGGCTATAACCCATATCTTCAAACCATTGTTGGCTATAAAACCCACCCAATTTATGCCTATTCACATGTCTATTTGCAACAATAGGTACATATCCAGGAAGTACTTCGAACTGTGGTTCATTAGGAGCGTCAACAGATGTTGATACAATATACCGTGTCAAATGGTTTATAATCCGTCGATCCTCATCACCCAAGTCATTCTTCAGTACACTTTCACTTATTTCGAGGTGTTTGGCTATACCTCTTATGTTGTCGGGGACCAGTTCATTATTTATGATCTGGGTTTCGTATTCAACTTTTCTTACCCAATCACTTGGATATCCGGGTTCCGAGATATCTTCGCTTGGATATCCGGGCCCCGAGATATTTTCATCGTAGAAAAATCTTCGGAATAATATCCAGTGTATTTCGAGAGGTGGGGAGGGTTCGTTATCAACTGTCGATGTCATGCTTGGCTATGATATACGATTGTGCAATCTTTAACCCAATTTTTAAAAATCGTGCTGAAGGGTTGTGAGTGTCCTAGTTTGTGGTTGCCCCACCATGCTAAAATTGTAGTAAAACACGCTAAAACACACATACATCGATAGACCATGGGTACCCACCAACATTTGTTACTCGTCTGAGTAACAAAAAAAAGGGTTGTTCAATCACTTGGATCTTTTGTCGTTATAACGTTTTTGAGATTTTAGATATGCCTCCCTGTTTTTCGACCTCCACCTTGAACAGTATCCATACCATTCCCGTTTGGTATCCAGATCTATGGTGTAGGATGGGTCGAGATCATTCTTCTCAATCACCTCAACCAGTTTAGCCTTTTTCATCCCGGTGATATACTTCACCCCACGGGATTTAGCAACCTCTCGCAACTCTCTCAGTTTCATCAATTTGTAGTCGGGTACACCACCATCGGTGGTATCACAATGTAGATCAGTTTGAGTAGCCACGTCAGACATCTTTATATATATATATATATAATCAGTAAAAATACATTAAAGCACTTTTATCGTACTACATCATAACAAAAAGGAGATAAATAAAGGTGTGCATAAATAAAACAGGTCAAACTCTAAACTTCAAGAGACTTACTATCAACCTCAAAATTTATGGAAAGGACAAAAGGCTGTTCAGAATTTAAGAGGATTAGGTTTCAAGCCAAAGGAGATTAAGAAGTGGCTATCAAAACAAGCATTTTGGCAAGTACATTTACCCGCTCCAAAACATGTTGAAAGACCACATTATGAAGTTATCACCCCTAATGATTTACATCAATTCGATTTATTGTACATGCCCGGTGACATACTGTATGGTAATTAATATAAGTACATTTTGTCGGGAATCGATGCTGCTTCCAGATACAAAGTAGCCCGACCTTTGAGGACTAAGAAAGCCAAAGAGGTTGCCGCTATGATTGAAGACATCTACAAGGCAGGACCATTAACTTATCCGAAAACTTTCCAATGTGATAACGGTTCAGAATTCAAAGCAGATGTGACAAAGCTGTTGGAGAAGCATAAGGTTGAAATTAAAAGGGCGACTACAAAATATAAGCATACGCACACAGCTTTTGTTGAGGCGTTGAACAAGATACTTGCGGAAAATTTATTCAAAATACAAGATGCTCAAGAACTGAATGATTCGGAAAAGGTATCATCTACATGGGTTAAGCATCTGTATAAACTGATTGATAGGCTAAACGATACAAAGACGCAGATGATTGGTATGAAACCAAAAGATGCTATTATAATGAAAGAGGTGCCTCTTGCTAAACGAGAGAATTATCCACCTGAAGTAGAATTACCTAAAGATGGCCTGTATAGATATCTACTACAACCTGGTGAAGAGCATGATGATGGGCGGAGACGGGCAACCGATAGAATATGGTCGAAAAACACATATAGATTGCGTGAGGTAATAGCGCAACCCGGTAACCGTGTAATGTACTATGTTCAAGACGGACCCGGACGGGCTTTTGTAAAAGAGGAATTGATGTTAATACCTGAAGATACAGAATTACCTCCTGATTATGTGCAAGGTTGGTGAAAAAAGGGGGACGATACATAAAAAGTATCTTTACCTGTATCTGGTAAAGATGATGCCGGGGATCACACAGGGCGGTCGGCAGATAGGGCCGCTATGGCTCGGGACGATTGCGCCACATAATGTCACAAACCGCCTTACTTTCAAATATTAATTTTTCAAATAGCACACGAAATATGCGAGCGGCGTACATGCACACATCACTAACCTTGTTCCTGATTTACCGTCTTTCTGAGGCTTTGAACCTCGGCCATTAGACTTTTTTCAAACTGGTTGCGCGTTTCGCTCTCCATCTTTCTGTCGGTTTTCGTAATTTTGTCCAGAGCTTCATAGTATATACCGCACAGGGTTTGAAATTCAATGTGACTAATGTCATCATTATTCAGCGCCCGTGAGAAGGAGTTTTCAAACACGGCGATGGCAGACGTCGCAACATCATATAATTTCATGACTTTGTCCAGTTTGCTCTGATATCTTTTAATCAAGGCCGTGATAGAACCTGTGAAAATGGATCCCGACAGTGCTACGGCACCCAATCCGACAGAAACGGGTATCCCAATGAGTGTAGCACCTGTTACCACCGAACCTATGCCGGAAGTGATGGTTAGGGCCGTGGCGCCGGCATTTAGAATCACAAGTCTGTGTAATTTCTTGTTGTATTTCTCATACTTTGTGTTGAATTTGTTTTTTAATTTTATCAACTCCTCAAGTTGAGAGTTCACGGTATTTGTGTTAAACTTGTCTTGCTCGCTCGAATACTCAGGAGCCGTGGGTAGCTTCGGATAAATCTCTGCCATTGGTTACTACAAAGAAAAAAAACTTTACTCTAAATAACCTATATCTAGTTTATCCAGATCCTTGAGAGTTCTGTGATATGTATCACACAAACTTTCAAAATCGGCTCTACTGATGTACAGGCTGTTTGGTAGCGTTTTATCGAACACATCGATGGCATTTTGTACAACGCGATATGAGGCTCTGACTTTGTTAAGTTTCTCCCGATATATCTTAACATATTCGATGGTAATCGCACATGAAGCAGAGATTAATAGACACATACCCGAACCCCAAACTGCGCGGCCTTTTCTAATAATGGCCGCTGCGGTCGCTATCGAGCTGGTAACGGCCACGATTCCGGACATACCCTCCATAAGCATCAATATAATCAGAGATCCGCCGTATTTGTCTATCCTGTCATAGAACTTATGTCGTAATTTCACCAGCTCCTCAAGTTGGGAATTGGATATATCTGTTTTAAACATTTCTCCGGGACTAGTATGCTCGGCCATTTCTATTATCTTAAGAAAAAACTATCCTCTAAATAATAAAATAATGGCGGACATTGATATTGATCCGTTTGGTGAACATGGTCAAACCGACGAGGGTGCCGATGAAACCACGCCCCTGGTACCGAAGGAACGCACACGGGTACAGATACACACACCCGATGAAAAGGAGACATCATTCGGTGGAGGCTCCTCTCAACGCGCTAGAGTTACTAGTGAACGGGTTAAATCACTCTATGAGGTGCTACTAACTAAATATCCAAACGAGGACCCGAGTGTGATACATACCGATCTGTTTGAGATTCGTGGTGGTGAATTATACTACAAGGGTGATAACAGACCGCTGACACATGGTGGATCTCTAAGGTCTACCGGTACCATTGCAGATCTACTGGGCAAGAAAAGGCTGCGCAGTTTGGGGTTCGATATACCGAAAGGTAGTATAACCCCCCGACAGGCCGCCGGACTAAACAAAATAGAAGAGAGACTACCGTCACCTGATAAAATAGAAACGGCGACCGATATAGAATTAGAAACAATATCTGGAGATGTGGTGAACAGTGTGGAGGACCTGGTATCGCTGGTCGATGATGGTACACTGAGAGGTGAATATCCCGCGGGTGATATTCGTGGATTGGATAGTTCCGTACAAAAAATTCGGGGGAGTCTCCAACTCGCGACCGCTAAAAAGGTAGATATCGAACACAACATCAAGAAGGAAGAAATGAAGTTGAAGGAGTTGGAACATCCGTCGTACACAGATGAACAGAGGGAGAAGGTGGCCAAGGAGTTGGAAAAGCTAAACGATATGTTGGAGGCTAACCAGGATGGTATCAATATCCTCAAGGGTAAACTTAACAGTCAAATAAAAAGCATCAAGGAGACAATCGCCAAGGTACTTAGCAAAGATACAACATTGGGTGAAAAGATACGAACTCTATTCCGTGAGCAGGGTATCACCATCGTCAGTGTACTAACGGCATTTGGTATGGTTATCGGCCTTTTGGTTAAAACTTTGACACCCGGAGGTGGGGGGTCATCCACCGGTAATACAAAAAATCATGAAAAAACTGAGGGTGGTGCGAGGGAATGGATAAAGAACAAGCTGAGTGCGCTAGGATCTCTCCTGGGTAGATTAGCCAGTGCCGCAGCCGCACCACTACCTGGTATAATTGGATCCATCGTATCGTGGATCCTCAATAGAGCAAAGGAGGCCGTTGGTTGGTTGAGTCAAAACCTTTGGGCTTTGATAGTTGGAATCGGAGGTCTGATATACACCTACATGGTTACAAAGCGTTAGTGGAATCTGGAATATATGTTACATGTGTCATGTAACATAGTAGTAGTAGTAGTAGTAGTACCACGCGTACTATTTTTCGAAATACCACACAGCGCCCCCGACACCGATCATGCTTAGTGCGATAAATGCCAATTCCCGTTCATGTTGGCCATTGCTGGGTGTATAAAAGTCGCTCAATACAGGTTCGCGTGGAATATCCGTGAGAGTTGACCCTCCAAACACTTTTCTATATTCACGCATCGCATCATCCAGCTCTGTGAATTTCCCCTCAGCCTTCTTCTCAAGTCTGAGCTGCTTATTGATAAAGTCCACCCTCTCTTGTCTTTTACGTTGCCATATAACCTGAGCCTTTTGCAGCTGTTCTATGGCCAGATCATGCCGCTTCCGTTCCTTATCTATCCTATCCTTGGATAAACTTGAAAAGAGGTAGCTTGATCCGGTGAAAGCCAAAGCGTTCGCGAAGGCACCTCCCAACATCATTGCAATTGAAGCCATGTTTCATATACTACTACAGTATATTTTAGTGGCGTTATTTTAATACGATAGCTTCGGAGTCTATGACATCCGTATCCACCTCCGTGTATTCCACCTTGGGTAAAATACTCTCAACTTTCTTACGTCGATATAAAACCCAGACCAACCATTCCAGTATTCGCAACATTATATATTTATAGTTTCAGGTATAATTTTTTGCTTAACTAGATATTCTCTTGTCATCTCACTTGCGGCGACTATGGCTACAAGCTTTCCGGTATCTTCCAGGTCAAACTTCTGAATTGAGGGTGGTGTCATTTTTAATACATTTTTCCCGAGAATTGAATAGCCCACAGCGAAAACGCATACGACCGATGCTTTATAAATATCGTTGACTATACTTTCCTTATCCATGTCTTATATTTACTTCAAGATTATAGTATCGTGATATTATCCCTTTATTCCATTTCAAGCTTACTTATTCTCATAGTTTTTTTATTACCTGAGTTAATTGGTGGGGTACCCTTCACCTTAATATTTTTGTCCTTATTTTTATAGACGAAAAAAGCACCAATTAAGACAAGTACTATCACCCCACCACCACCCATTATTGTGTAGTTCACCCCACCGTGTTTAGGGCCATCTGTCACAGAATCCTCAATGACAATATCCTTAGGATCCTCCAACTGTGTCTGAGGTGCTGAGTGTATCTGAGGTGCCGACTGTACCTCCGTCTGTGCCATGAGCAATCTTTTATATTCTTCCCTAGTTTTACGATTGAATTCAGCCAGCCTCTTACCAGCCTCAACCTTTTTAGGGTTCTTCGTTGTCACCTGAACTGGAGTATCCGACATCTTTAGTATCCGTATCGATATTGTTTAAATTTTTTCCCGCGATATAATGCCTACCTGTTATTAAACCTACACTGATTGGTGATAGTAGTGATCCGAACTTATAATATAGATCACATGTGAACCTTTGGAGTGCCGAGTTTAGGAATGGATCATTCTCCAGGTCATCACTCAGAGCTTTTTGATTTTTTATACCGAGAGCTGTACAGGCACCCAGGGAGTACATGTGGATTATTGACTGTCCCAAAGACTTTACCATTTGACCAGACAGTTTAGCCTCGTATATGGTGAACAGTTTATCCACCTCATCATTCTTGAGCTTTTGAATTTGCTCCTCCGTATACATCTTACCCAGATATAGCTTGCTATTTCCCGTCAGCACACACTCGAGCAATTTCTGTCTCTTCCCATCATCTTGGTCCTCGATAAAAATTAGGTTGTCAATTGCGGTCTCAGCCATTTTAAATAGCGATAGGTATTTTTTAATACAAAAAAGACAGAAACTAACCAATACCAGCAATAGCACTACAGATATCACCAGTAATATGAAATTTATATATTCTATCATTATAGGATAGTACTGTAGTTTTCCTATAGATTTGTTACAAGGGTCTTGTAACAAAAAACTTCCAATCTAGCAAATCACGTGGGTTCTTGGATGTTCCATCCTCATGACTAAATGTGTATATTTGCCATCTTTTAGCCTTTCCTTAACCTTCTGTATCTCTGATGATTCAATAACATCATTCTCCTCGTGTATAGTTGCGAGATCATGTCTGTCCTTTGGATACCACACATATAACATTTTTGCCTGCCTTCGTAAGTTCTTCGGTATCGCGGTGTATGATTGTGTGAGTAGCCACATGGTGTGGTTTCGATGCCGACCGCTGATGGCCAGCTCCAGCAATGGTTGCCTCTTTTTGTCCAGTTTCTCATCCGCGATGATATCGTCGATCAGGAGTAATGTTTTGTATCCTGCGAATAAATCCGTCATCTTTTGGATCCATTCATACAACAAGCCCATGGGCTCAATTAGAATAAAATATCTATCACTCCAGAACCATTTTCGACACATATATGTCTTGTTCCATCTTAATGTTGGACATATAATCACAATGAAATCGAAGTGATCAAAGTATTCACTCTCTAGTAGCGTTACTACGCGTTTGGATTTTCCGCAGCCGGTTGGACCGACGAATAGTGCCGTGTGAGGATCTTTCATGTAGTCCATCTTAATATAGTACATCCATAATTTCACCGTTTTGAATATTTAATTGAGCATCCATTATTAGATATATGTAAGCGTTTAAGGATCCCGCTGCCTCGGCCGTCTTTTCAACTTGCAGTGTGATGCCCTCGCTCGCATTTTCAATCCGTCGGCCGGTCCCGTGCAGTGAGTTTTCATCTATGGTTCTGAAATCCAACCATAGAGCATATTTCGTGGTTAGGTAGTCCGCGACCTTCACATCATGTAATTGCAAATGTTTTTGTATTTCACCTGCATTACCATCCCTTTGCTTACCCTCCGCAAAATACTTGCAAATTTCACCATAATGCTCAAACGGTTGCATCCCCTGAGCGAAAAGTTGGTTGGGCTTACCCTCAACTATGGCGGATACCTTTTTGATCTTAGGATTGTAGAACCTACCTGTATCTCGTTTGTAAGCTTTCTCTTCCTCAAACAGAACCAATATACCCTTCAGGGACTTGCATGGTGTATTGAATGACCAATTCCACGTTGTGTCCGACTTATCCACCCTAATTTGTCTATGTCTCAAGAATCTGTCATAGAGCACGGCCATGTTTTCGTATTCATTTGAGATGAATCTGGCGAGTGTGGGTTGTGTCACAATCTCATATTCGAGAGATATGTTGGAGATTTTGTATTTAGCATCCGGTGCCGGTGCCGAGGCCGAACCGGAAGGTTTGGTTGGAGTTGATAGTACTACCCTGTCATAATTGTTGAATGTTATCTCATAACACAGCCTATTACCTAATCCGGCCTGATAATAAGGAATCGTGCTATCCAACATTTCAAAATCTAGTGGTATGGTGAACTTGTTTTTGTATGCATCATAGATTGCTTTGTCCGCTACCTCCGATGCGTCTTTATCCGCGGCTCCAACTCTCAGTTTCATACAGTTTTCTGTACACCCTTCATCAAAGATGATACCTTGTCTTATTGCATTTCTTTTTTCAGACTTGGTTAACCATAAATCTCTGTAGCACCCGAAAAGATCAAAGTCATCAATGCTCAGAATCTCGGTACCCTCGAACTTGATAGCTAGCTTTTTAACAATTGCCCTCCCTATGTTAGAGACCAATGTTCTCTTCGTGTCAGCTTTTGACTCGAGATCAATGTCGAAACTTATTTTCGAAGTACCCGGAACAATGACATCATCGTTACCTAAATTAGGGAACCTAATCAGGAGTAACTGGTTCTGATCAATCTCACTTGGGTTGTGAGTGACAATTACTTTTTGATGCGTTCCTTTTACGCCATGTGCGGTTCTAAGTGAACGCTCTGGGTTTAACTTTTTCCCGTATTCCATGCTATTCCATATTACTTTTATTTTATTTTACTTTAATTCGGTTAATGCTACGGTATCATCTGTCCGCCGTATCTCTTATGTGTAGGGTAACTGTTTTCTTCATACCACCCCATAACACCTTACCATCCTGACCTGTGACTCTCATGGTAAGTGATTGAAGTAAACCTTTCTTTAGTTTCTTATATTGCGGATTTTTCGGTTCAATATATGTAAAATCACCACCATACTCGGATATATGATATGTCATCAGGTTGTTGCTATATTCACCATCATTAAGATTTAATGAATTATCCAATTCATTAAGATTAAAATGTAGTTCCGTTATACCCCCTAGATTGAATATTTTACTCAACTTAGAGTTTCTAGCTAGTTGTGTTGATTTTACATCACCTCTCACGATTGAATTCAACTCCCTCCCCGTGTAGTGCTGACCCTGTGGTAACCTAACCGTGGTAACTCCATCAGCCAAGGGTATATCTATTAGAGCTGCAACCACATATGTGACATTGTCTGAAAACTTCTCCACGATCGCAACCTCCTTTGTACCATGTGAGTTGTCTATCGGTTGATACAAATAGATTTTCTTCTCGCTATTTACGTCCTTTATTGTGATATACATTATTATATTAGAGATTGTGAATATATTTAAATCAAAGAATGGATGACATTTTCAGATATAACTCGAATGCGACATATAAACCAAATGTAGGGCGGGATCTTCAAATATTGAGCGCTAGGGATCTGTACAAACAGGCTATTATTGTGTCTGAAAGTGGCTCTTTCCCCGCTTCCTTTCCTAATATTTTTACCAATTATGAACTTAGTCAGAACGCGCAACGTATGAGAATTTGGAATGAGCAACCTTTTAGATTATGGCAAACCCAGCTAAATTTCGCCACTTGGTGCGCTTCAAGTGCCTGTGGGGTAAGTTCCGAACACCTTAAGGATGGTAGATCTATGGTCAGGTCGATATATCGTTTTCATGTGTATTATCACATTAGACGAAACATTAAGCGCCTGCAGACACCTCTACCCTTTGAGAATAGTTTTAATCAATATGATAATCCCTATTCAAATGAGGAATTTCTAAAAATCTGTGACGAGTATGATGTTGATTCCAACCCCATGAAATACAGAGGTCAGTACTTTTTCAGTTCATATCAAAAAAGACGTAAAGATTATCCAACTCCCGGGTTGAGTTATTTCACCAACGACTCCATGACGCGGTGGATTGTGGAAAAATCCGATGGATTTACAAAAACGGGCCTTGTTAAGATCTCTAGCAGTGTTAGGGCCTATGCCTATCTAATTCTTAGTTCTCAGGCATCAGCACGCTCCTCCATCCTTGGTAATGATTCAAGTGCTCTGACCGCCCAAAGAGTTTTTATGAATAACCTTGAAGACATTGTTAACCGTAGGGTTGATATTCAGGAGGACATTAAACGTTATCAGGATACTCTAAACTACGCTTCAAGTAAGGTTGATTATTCGGTTGGACAAGGTATTTATATGTTACCTAGTGACATGAATCTCAGAATTAAGACTGGTGTGGTGGGTTACAACAACAAGATTTTGATATCAGGTGAAGATCTGACCATTGGTATCAATCGAAAGGTCAATGTTACCGAAAAAACAACCGAATCACATAAAAGGATAACTAAAAAGAAGCAGGTAACACCCGATCATCCTGATATCCATCCTGATCATCCTGATAAACACATTACCGTACACCACGTGGATACTACAGATAAACAAATTACTGCACCTTACCACAAAGATACTCCTCCTACACACGAAGATGAGAAGATCGCTCTTGTGATTGTTATGACAACAGGTTATTTCATATGGTATTTGTTTAGATAAAGAATGACGTCAATTAAATGTCAATCAAACCAGAATAACAATAGAGAAACAATGCATTCCTTACATACCAAATATCCTTAGCAACGGCTACTTTCGTTTTGACTTTTTTCTTATGTAAACAACTTTCTGGTATGTAAAATCCTATTGTTATAAGCGTTTGATTGACAGATGGTAGATAACAAAAAACTGCTTTCCGATAGAATCTATAAAGTGGTATAAAGAGATGTAATCGTGAATATAAACACAATGGCTTTTCCAACAGTTGAAGAATTTGAACAAAACATAGAACAAGTTACTCCGATCATAAAGTGGAGAGAGCTGCCTAAAAACGATATTTACCTTGTTAAATATGTGAAAGAGATGGAAATATCAAGACCTGGTGCTCTTTCTGAAAAATCTATGTATGCGGAGGTTCAAGATAGAATTGGAAATAAATATAAGACATGGTTGCCCGCAAGACTTTGTGATGAATTGAAGGATTATGGTTGGAAGGGTGATGCCTTTGTCAGATCAAATGGTCTCAAACAATCTCAAAAGAATCATCAAAATCGATTCTTCAGTTATGACATTATGTGGCGCTAAACCTTGCAACATTGCAAGCATCTTTACTTGTTTCTGGTAAAGATAGACACACATAACACTATAAATTATAAGGCACGACAGATGAGGGTGGGTAGGGACCCATGGGACGGGGAGGGGGCCAGGGGGACGCGTCCGGAGGGGGTTTTGGACGGATATTATAGAGCATGCCCGCTTATTCAACGTAAAGTGGTAAAGTGCACATGGATTTTATGGACTCATCTATCGTTGATTTGACGTGGATGATCTATAAATTGACGTGGAGTGGCACAACATTATTAATCGCTGTCCTAGGATCGGCATTTTCCTATCTCTAGCTGTATGAAGAACAAAATAAGAATAAAACAGGCTGAAAAAAGCCTTTACAAGACGATTTTACTAGTTCTGATAAAAAACGTGTATCTATTTCCAAAATTAATGTAATAATTCTTTATTTTACACGTTGGGAGGATACTGTCAAGAAAGAGAGATTAAAGAGACGATGTTTTGCTTTTCCTGAGGAATTTTCTTTAAAAATTACCAGCAGCCGTTTGGTGTTGCGAGGGCGAAATATAATGCTGTGGGAACAAACTATTTGCTCTAGAGACTTTGGCCAAAATCATGCCCTGGAAAACCTGAATATATTCGTCTGCAAAAAAATACGTTCGCAAAATAAGTCAATATTTTAGTACCATTTTTCGCAAAAACGACTTCCGCAAAAAGTTCCTAAGTTGGATTCCACCCAACCTCGTCCCCAGGGACGATACTCGCCGTCCCGAGATAAAAGAGACAACAGGCGCTGGGAACGACGTTGGATTCCACCAACAAAAGTATAAAATGTAGTGCAAGACCAAAATGTTAAACAACAAACGGTTTTCCAACAAGCGTTACTCTCCTGGACAACAAGAAGATGACAAAACCCGTATGTTTAGCTGTTAGAAATTTTGCAAAATTCGCGTTTGTGTGTGCATAGTTCATAGTTTTTACTATAAAACGTTTTTTCTATGGTGTATGCTACATATATGAGCTTTACTCGGCACGCTCTAAACTTTAGAAAATTATAACGCGAAGCTTCGCATTCACAAGGTTCTTGGTTTGATCTACAGCGCGGGTATATTTAGCAGGTGTCTTTACCACAGCTATGGGTCAACCCATGCCATACTAGGGAAATTGGGTAGGCAATACCAGTGTATTTCTGATATATATATTTAGAACACAGGACCCACATTGATAAAATTGTTTTCAACACTGAAGTGGCTATATTCTGTATAAATATCCGGGAATAATAATAATTAGCATGGTGAACCATTCTATGGTAAAAATGACTTTAGAGAGCCCATAGTTTCTAAGGTTCAGAACAAAATTTATACATTTTTCCTGTCTTTTTTTTGATTTTCAGACCGTACATTCCGAGCGTTATGTCAAAAAAATAGTACGTAAAAATCTTGTACTAATCTTAGGTAAAACTAGGAGAAAAAAAATGAAGCATGTTTTATTGTTTGATATTTTCTTACACTTAAAAATAATAAATATATTAGAAAAGAGAACATTATTTAAAATAAACAGAATTTGTCTGCAGGATATAATTTTTACACCATGATTAGAATTAAAATTACTAATTTTCGCAGGTAATTTCGCAAATGATCACGGATCACGCCAAAATTATCAAAATATAAAAATATTTAAGATTTTACACTTATGACGATCGTTTGCTTAGATTTTTCAGGTTTCCATGTGAATAACTTAAGGCAAAAATTTCAAGACTTATCGACATTTCGTTATTTTTAGTATAAGTTCCAAAAATTGGTCAAAATCCGCGAAAATTAGTATCAATAATTTAGGTGAAAAGCATGGTAAGAATTTACAGACACAAGAGAGCGAGCAAAAGAATCAGTCTTTTTAGTTAAAAAAAACTAAATCAACCATCAACCCTCCGCCGTAGTGATAAATTGTACGACAGTGGGACCTGGTTCACCGACCAACTGTTCAAGTTCTTGTTGTTGCTGCTGCATTTGCATTTGTTGCTCTTCTTCGCGTTGCTGTTGCTCCTCTTGCTTTTTCTTTTTATATTTTCTCGGTTCTCCTGTATGCAATTTCATATGTTCTAAATAAGATATTCTCCAACTTGTTCTCATCCCGCAGAAATCACACACGAATCTGCGTGTTTCATTATGAGTACCGTTAACATGCGCGCTCAAACTCGCACTCGTCTTGAACTGTTTATCACAATGCGTACATTGAAAAGAACGCTCCTCCGTGTGTGTCTTTTGATGCTTGGTTAAGAAGTCCTTTCTGTTGAATTTTTTGTCACACACCTCACACGTGTACGCCATGGGATGCTTGTGATAATGATGTACATGTTGAGCTAAACTGCTTTTAGTACTATAGGCCTTCCCACATTCCTTACAGAGATTAGTCTTTGCTGTATGTTTCGCTTTCATATGCTTCGACAAACCAAGTTGGTCACTATACGTAAAATTGCATAAATTACATCTGAAATTAAACTCAGTTACTTCATCGGAGTCTGAATCGGTATCCTCCATGTTTTCGGGAAAGCCAGCTGTGTTATTAAAAGAGTTATCACTGCTTGGTTTCAAGGTGAACGGGACAGTTGTCGTGTTTCCGAATTGTGGTCGTTGTTGATCATCGATAACAGCAGTGGCACAAAACGTCGCGTCGGATGTTTGGAGTATAAATGTAGTCGTATTTCCTGAACACAGATAAATATTCTTCACAAGATAATGGTGTATTATACAGTACCTAGAAAAAGGATGGCTTCTACGAGGAATATAATCGGTAATATATATATTATAATACTGAAAATATCAATAAGCATATCTCAAAAGAAAGAGCTTAAGGGAAGTAATCATCGCGGGAAAAAGTCTTAGCGACATTTTTTCCGCCGGACCATAATTTCGCGAATCTGGTGTTTACAAATTTTAAGTGAAAATTTTGGCAAATAGTAAGAAGAAAACAAATACTGGCCGCAATCGAAAAGACAACGGAGGTAAAATGTGCAGACAGTAAAAACACTATTTGAAAACTAAAGGTGTAATAGTGCAAACAGTGTGATTGTAATTGATGAGAATAATTAAGAAGAATAACTTTCTATATATCATTACTATATCTAAGCAGTTTATGCAGTATAAAATTTCTAAGAATCTGCCAATATTTCTTTTTCGCGAGAAAAAAATTCACGAACCGGAACGATAAATTGGTTAAAATTCTTGAATTAGCAAAAAAATCCTTCCCGCGAAAATTACCTTTTTTAAGGCACTTTATTAAATAGATTCCTTGGAGAAATGAGAGCATATGGACTCAGCTTGAGTTTTTTAGAATACGTAAAGATATTTTAATGAACGGTAAGAATATACCTGATTCGCCTTGATTATTCAAGTCAAATGGCGCAGCTTGAAGGCTGTAATAATCTGCAAATAAAAAAAAAAAATATTCAGCTACACTCTTTAATTTTATCACAAGCAGAAAAGGAGAAATTAATAATAAAAATAGAATCGCCTTTATAATTTAACTGCAACAATTCCCTGCGAATGCAGATTGTGAGATTGTGACTGGCATCACCTTCCTTACTGTTTGTGGATATTAAATGATGTAGATTACCTGTTGTGTCTGTAGTTACCCCGTGATTCTAAACGATAAAAATATGTATTATACAGAATTTGATATATGAAAAGTTTGTATTTAATTAATAATTAATTAATTAATAACTCCCAGAGTTAAAAGCTACACTCCCAGGTTTTTTTTAAAACTAAAAATAAAATTTCCCCCTAAAAATCTAAAAATACAGGAGACCAAACAGTCTTTGATACAGTAAATCAATAAAGCAATATTTAAAACAACTTAACGAGGATTAATAAGGTAACTGGAAAAGCCCACTCATTCGTAGAAACTATCAAGTCTGAAAGATAAGCGAAAATGAGTAGCCATTAGTCGCAAAGTTACGAGTTGTAATTTGTTTCTTTGCTTTGAATATGCCCTGTACACTGAAGTTATATTTTCTCTTCTATTTTTTTTCAAATATAAAACAGAAAAAAAAGAATGCAAAATTATCATGAACAAAATTTAGTACAAATATGGAAACTTTTCACCTTGCGAAATATTAGAAACATATTTTTTACCTGTGTAACACTGGCAGAAGAATTGAGATTAGCATCTAACGAAGTTACCATGTCTGCCTAAAATCACAAATAAAATATTATTATATAACAATAAAAACTTTTACACTTAAGGAACGTTAGCACGGGCTGTGTCCTCCAGTCGCTATGGCTGCTAGAATGCCTTGCGGAATCTATACTCACAGTTGGCATGTTAGATGTCTCTTCAGGTAACGTTGTTGCTAGTGAGAGTTCAACCTAAAAAGGGGACATTCAACCATTTAGTCAGTCAGCTGCAGCATTCTAAGTACTACTATTGAAGATTTTAGGCCAAAATTTTTGTTTTACTGTGTACTTTTGTGGAACTCTCCTATTAGGCAGCAGAAGCTTGAAATATTTTTGGTAAACAATAACTTTATAAAAATAAACTATGAAAAACAATAGTGAGCCAAAACTAACAGCTTTATTTACCAATTCAGTCAATACCGTACTTATTATTCCCGCCTCTCTAGCAAACCCGCCTTTATCGTATGGTACATACTATCCCTGTCTCTCCGATAATCCCCACCTGTACCGTATTTATGACAACAATATTTCAGTCACCGCTAGCAGTGTAAGTAACAAAAAAAACAATTTCGAATGCATACCCGTTAGACAAAAGTTGTGAAAGTTGCGTTATTGCATTGCATTCGACAGATTTGTCCTAAATTAATTCGTTTTTATGCTTTTCACACATAAAAATTATGTTACAGCTTTAAAAACTTGCTGAATTTCTTTTGTTAAAAAGAATACTAGCCCAATTTTCACGCTTTGTAAAAATAATCTGTCTCTTAATATCCCCGCCTCTCTAATATTCCCTCTACTGTAGTAAATTTACCTTTGTTTCTATGGTTGAAATGGTAATTCCGTAGCAGAAACAATTGAGTAAATACGATATATGTAAAAACTTTTTTGAGAGATATTGATATCTAATACCCAACTTTATAAAAATATTAAATTTAGTTCCACATTTCATGCGAAGCGGCCAGATACCACATGAAATTCGACCTTTTAAACAATCTAACCTGTTGTGCAACTGGTTCATTTTCTTGACTTGTGTCAGTTTTATTTGCTGCTTCATTGGCCTCCTTTGAAAAGAAGGTTTTCACATATTAGCTGAAGACACACTAAAGGCGTCACACATAATATTGCTATCGCCAAATTCCAGAAAGGCTTTAATAAAATAAACAAGTAAAGGTAATTTCGGTGCTATGCTAAAAAGTTCGGCTTATTTAACAACAATAAGTGTTTTTTCTTCTTTAAATTAATAAGAACAGACATTTACATTCTACTCATATGGCAGCTTAAAAAAATTATATGCACTGAGGAAAACAAAGCAAACCTCTTCTAACAACGTTACATCATTGTTGGAGATTGGTTGTGAAGCAGGTTCCGTTTTCGCCTGAAAAATAGACAGAACAGGGTTAGAAAATGCACACAAACAAAAGCTATAATTAACATAACTCTTCCTACCTTAACTTTTGTCACTTTCTTTTTCCCTCTCTTTTTGACTCTCCTGTCATCTTTTTCAACTATCATATTCTGCCTGGCATCTTTTACAACATTCAATTCTTTTGTTGCATTCTATAAAGAAATGACAATGTTAGGAAATAACTAAAAAATAAGACCATCATATTACAATAGCAGCGACTAATAAAATTCTTGTATTCTTATATTGTATTTCAAATAGTACATGATTTTTCTTCCATATAATAATGGGCATAGACTACGCTTGAAAATAAATGAACGGCTAATACTTGTGAAGATTTTATGCACAGATCTAAGTATTTCTCTTTCCATGAAAGCCTTTCCTCCTGAGATCTTTGAATTTCCAATTTCAAGTTCCAAACGGTCTAGAAAAACATAAAAACATTACATAGACCGTTACCATCAAACTTTTAAGCTTTCTTTTTATGACAACACCTGCTTAAAATTTCTTTACTGGTAAAATCAGGTACAATACTAGGAAAAATATTGCCCCAATGTGAAAACATTAGCAAACCTCTTTATGTTTTAAAGTTTCCTTTTGAAAGTTTCTTTCCAGATTTTGTTTATCAACTTGAGTTTGGTTTAATTCTTGTGTCAACTAAAGAAGAATATTACACATAATTTAGTTTGCAAGTCCTGGCCAGCTCCAAATGAGCATAAAGCTGGAACATGAAACAAGAAGCAAAAAGTTTAAAAAGCGAAACAAAGTTATTTTGTGTCAATTTAAGGATCCACCAAAATTTCAAAGAAATATAAGAATCTGTATCATCAATTTTAGCTTATTGCTATTATGATGCCCAGACTGGTACTTAGACTTGCTGATGCTCTATTACACAGCTACCTGAAGTTAAAAAAACTAAATATTGCAAAAGTTTTAATTCTGCAACTGCACTCCAAGACAGTGGATTGCAGAATTAAATTCAGCAGAGCAAAATTTGAAGTACTGCCTGAAAATGAATATCCCCAAAATAATGTGATGGGGTATGAACCTTCCCTCACCCCCACCCCCTTTGGAAAAAAAAGGTCACCCTCTATATAGGCATTCTCCACCTTAAAGAGAGTTCCCTTCGTTTTTTGGGTAATATTTTTACTACCGCAAAATTTTCGCAAGCTGTCTCTTAAGATATTAATAATACATTTAGTCAAAAAAAGAATTTCTCTATAATACATTGCAATCACATAAGTACAAGAGCAATTACATAATTAATTTTGCATACCTGCTGAACCCGCATTTGTAACTCATGATTTTCTGTCTTCAGCCCATCACACTCCTCTCTTAGATTCGTATAGTTTGACAAAAACTGCTCTGCATCCTGTAAATACAGTTATGCAGAAAAATTTGTAAAATGTCTAATAGTTTTTCAAAAAAACACAAATAGAAAGCCAACCTATACCAACTTCTATATATAACTTTTTTATATAACCATGATTCCAATATTTTCCTCTTAATACAAAAAAAGGTTAGGGACATTTTAAGGACAATTACATTCTGTGAGTTACCCAGATGTAAATTAGTTATACTCCCATCAAATGTTCACAAGACAAAACAGTTGAGTAAGTCAATTCAAACACATGTTCTCACTCACATATTTTAAACACTTTTATCTTTATTTTTATTCATGTTCTTCTGCATGATTGAAACTCTAATAAAATCTGTTATACACAACTACACAACTACCTGTTCTTAAATAATTTGTGATTTGGTACCCTCCTAACCAGTACTTAACAAACTTTACTACGGATTACAAATCAAGTACTGAATGGTAGTAGCTATTGTTATTATTACAATACTCTAAAAATATGATTAGCTATAATTCGGTTTTTAAGGTTCTCCTTAAGCCATTTATACTTGAAAGTTGTTGGTTTTTTTCACTAGGAGTTTAGGTTTTCAGCATTAGATTATACAGTTTGCAAAAATTTAATGACTGTATATATGAAAACTCTTTGCAGGATCAGTTTCAAAAATAGTGTGACATTTTCTGAAAGTGCCAAAAATGAGCATTTTTAGAGTTTCAGCATCAAATGGAACACATCTTGCCTTATTTACTTAAAATTTTAGTATGTTGGTCTTATGGTGGTTACCACCCTCAAATGACATTTTGATTTCAAAAAAACGTGGTAATTTTGAGGTTACCATCAATAATATAGGTCTTCCTTGTGATAGCAAATACTTGAGAAATAGTGGGGCTACCAAATTGAATTTTTTTTCATGTAAACTAGATAGCCCGAAGTCCTACATTATCCAAAAAGTGCAAAAAATTTTACCATATATGTGCTGTTTTCGAGGTTACAATCTACTGAAAAAAATTTAGAGTTATTTTGATATTAGTGATTCAAGATATTTTTCTCATAAATATGTACAAAACATGTACTTAAAATATCTTTTGGAGCATTTCACGTGCTGTTTAAGGAAATATGTTGATTTTGAGGTTACCCACGGTACAATTCTGTGTTTAAATAAGATAAAACGGAAAAATCTGTGAACTATGTGTAATCTTGAAACATTGCTTCACTACAAGTTGTATAAAATTAATGACATTGTTCAGTGATTTGAAAATTAAGATAAGTGTAGTATTTATGAGGTTACCATTACTTTTGAAGTTATCAGCTCATGCAAGTGCTAGTACTACATGTATATACAGTACTTTTTCATTCCATTGTAACCTCAGCTTGAACACAAATGTTGAATTCAATTATATCAGTTGGAAAGCATTAGATTCATACTGTTTATTAATTTAATTTGGCCTCACAAACTCACACTTTAAAATATAGTTTTAAATGCAACATCTAGTAGGTAATCTCACAGAAAACACATTTTGATAAAATGGTAACCTGATATTTCGTGGAACTAGTGAATATTAGTTTGATACTATAAAATGTTATATTACATAAAAGTTATACCTGAAACATTATAATGATAATTTTGCAAAATAGTAGCATATCTTGTAGAAACATTTCTACATATAACAGAAACCTTAAAATATCAACTTAAATGCATCTCTTAATTTTCTTCACAATTTTCCATACGTATAGACATAATACCATTAAAAGCAATAAATCTGATTCTCTATGCTCTGCATTACCTCATTGAGGAATGAAAAAAATCATTAAATTTGGTAACCTCAATATAGTCACACACTTTACAAATTCAATTATTCAAAGATTGAGTTGGGTTGCTTACCAATTTAGTCACCACTGTACCAAGTTTTATTAAAGTAACCCCAGGGAATCCTTAGATATAAGGCTTTAAAGAGGGTAACCTCATTTTGGTAAAATTTACCACATCACATTTTCGAGTATATCTTGAAAACTAAATAACCTCAAAATGTGCTTCCTTTTTTCAAAGTTGCCCATTTTTATACACCAAATGTACCTACCTTTCGTTAACAGTAAGCTCAAAATTACATTTTGTAGAGAATGACAAATGATGACATGTTGAAATGTCACAAAACCCCCCTTTGTGTTTGAAACTGATCGCAGCTGTGGTCCATGAGCACTGTAGATCACTTGTAATTGATCCTCTGGTAATGGTTATTTTGTTATGACAGTCATACAAACGATTTTTGGCAAAATGGGATCCACAATTTTAACATTTTCTTTGTAGAATGGTTTGTAAAGACGATATTTTGATTCACAAATTGCAACCTGTTGTTTCAAAATTGGTTTTCAAGTTAGACAGAATTTATTTTTGGTATTTTTAACTGGGATTCTTTGGTCTGTGAATGTCACAAAACCAATTATAGTAAAGTATTTTTCAGCGTACAAATACAGTTTCAGGGAAAAAGGGTCATTCGCAGGGTTCTGACAGGGCTCTTCGTAAATAAGGATGGAATTCTTTCTTGAAATCTTCATTTTTTAATTTTAGATGGTTTTTTGCTAATTTAACTTTCCTTTAATTTATAAATTTTTGTTTACATTAAGAACTAAAATTTTCAGTGGAAAATGTTTTGGCGGAAAAACTTTCAGACACTTTTTATTTCAGCGGAAAAATTTTCGGACAAGATTTATAAAGTCGAAAAATGTATATATGGGTAAGTGAACGAATTACGAATTACAGTAATGATTACGGAAAATGACACAAAGAAGGCTAAAAGCATTTATAGTGTACATATATTCAATCAAGATCTAAAAAAGGCCTTCAGGATCTAATTTTATAGATAGAGCCTCAGCCAAATGTGAAAATAACGGAAATAGTAAGTTTGAAAACTGCTTTTTTTATTAATTTTCTGATTACCTTATATATATTTCTATGCACTGGTCCCTTTTTAAAAAAATTAGAAAAAACAAAATTTTCTGACAAAAAAACTTTTGGCAGACACAAATTTTGGATGGAAAAATTTTCGGACAAAAAAAACACTTTTTGTTTCTAATGTAATCAAAGTCTGTTTTTCACTCAACCAAACTTGACATTCCCAGTGGGAGAATGGATAGTCTTAAAATGGAAAACACATTTAAAACCAGGATGTCCTGTTTCTAAAGAGGAAATTTCTAATCAGGCTAAAATACCATGTCATGCAATGTTTCTGGTTAACGGAAAAGGGATGACAAGAACAATGAAATCACATAATTAGACGTTTCACATTATAGTCTGTATATGTTCAATAGTCCTTATAGCTCACTCCTCTTCTTAAAATAAAAAAAACCCCTCTATTTAATCAAAACACTTCTCTTCTACCTTTTAAAATCTTCTTTTCCAATGTGTGAACTCTTCCCTTCCACCACCTTAAAAAATTCACAAAACCCAATTCTTTTGCCATTTATTGTGTCGATTAATAACTACTGAATTGAGCTGAATTAATTTGCGATGTAGTTTTATTCAGGCCACATACTTCATAGGACCTGCTACAATGAAAACAGTTGGTAAAATGAGACACAGTTAGTATACAGACCATGGGTGCAAACTTGCAGATCAGATTTTTCAATTTTGAATGTGAATTTAATAAGATTTTGACTGTAGGTATTATGGATATTTTTTATTTTCTGTACAAATAATTAGTTGCACAGTATGAAAATTTACTATGTTGTAAGAAGAAACATTGTTATTTTAAACATTGTTAACAGAAACCGCCCGCACTTTACCGAACTCGCTTAAACTCGCCTGGAACATTCCCGAAATACAATTCCCTTGTGTAACATACCATGCGGACGATAGTTGGAAAAAGGTGCTTGAAGATAAAGGAGTTAATAAAGTTTATATATAAGTTATTTATCAAGTATATCTTTTTATAAACTATCAAAAACAGTTCTTTTAAGAACTTCGCTACCGTACAGTAAGTTTATTTTAATTTTTACAGTTTTTCCAATCATTAGTGCCTGCTTTTGTTCGGGTTATGCAGGTTTATTCGGGAAATACTTGGTTTTTTTCAAAACGCCAACCTCACCCAAAACGCCCGCACTTTTTACACGGTGTATGTGGCTTATCAACAACCTTGTACAGAAACTGTGAACTTGTGTATCGTTTGAATATATAGTACGGTTTTTTTAATTGTTAATAAGGAGAATTTTTAAAATTTTTATGAAGAAGGAGAAGTGAGCCACAGCGTCAATCATATTATAGGACCTTTTCGAGCATCTAGGCCTGATTTAAACTAATTTCTGACAAATAAGGGGCCGTCGACAAACAGTTTTCATCTCCGTTAACTGCAAATTGGTCGTTAGGGAGGGAGGGGGTAATGCATTGTCCGTTAAAAATATAAAAATGGAGACGAATTTCACTTTCTCATATTTTTTGTTTCTTTTAGGGAAAATGAAAAATATTCAACAAATTAGAAAATGTTTCCACAGTAAAAATCTGCCATAATCTAGAATTGTTTGTTAAAAAAATGTATCTCAGGTTCGTGAAAGCCTCCACAAAGATCGTTCCGTAAAGCGCGGAGGGGGGCAAAATTCTATTTAACAGCAAATTTGATAGATAGATAGATAGATAGATAGATAGATAGATAGATAGATAGATAGATAGATAGATAGATAGATAGATAGATAGATAGATAGATAGATAGATAGATAGATAGATAGATAGATAGATAGATAGATAGATAGATAGATAGATAGATAGATAGATAGATAGATAGATAGATAGATAGATAGATAGATAGATAGATAGATAGATAGATAGATAGATAGATAGATAGATAGATAGATAGATAGATAGATAGATAGATAGATAGATAGATAGATAGATAGATAGATAGATAGATAGATAGATAGATAGATAGATAGATAGATAGATAGATAGATAGATAGATAGATAGATAGATAGATAGATAGATAGATAGATAGATAGATAGATAGATAGATAGATAGATAGATAGATAGATAGATAGATAGATAGATAGATAGATAGATAGATAGATAGATAGATAGATAGATAGATGTGCATATTTTACATGGCTAGCCTCACAAATATCGAGGGATATACCCTGTCTATTATTTCCAGGAGGGGCCATGGCGTTGATGGAGAGTCCTAGAGTATTTAATGCTCATTTTGAGCTACGCAGACCCATTTTGAGCTACACAGACCCAATTAGGCAACTCCCGGCAACATCCAACGACCCACACAGTGTGCCATCTTCCCAATTTCCCTCACATGGCTTTGGTTAACCCAGGGCTATGGTAACATTCACTCGCCCATTTTGAATCGTCATCAAGAGGAATCGAGCCCCGGTCCCCCTCACAGAGTACAAGAGCTATAACAACTAATCTACGGCGCTCTCTGTTGCTGTTAACAGAGAAGAAAACTAACGTAGGGGAAGTGGGCTAGCCGTTAAGGGGCTGGGGGGAGGGTGGGTCTGAGTCTAACGGAGACGAAAACTGTTTGTTGACGGCCCCTAAATCTGGAGTTTTTTTCTTTAGAATAGCTACTAAAAATCTTTTTGTTTTTAAGAAAACTTGTTTAAAACTCATTGAATTTAATTGAGGTAGGATATGGATAGCTAACTATTTATATAAGTCAGCAATGTTACTTCATAAAAAAAAAAAAGTAAGAAGTAAACACTTACAAAGAGGGATTTGTCGACGTCCTGGTTTTCGTTGGCTATTGCGTTATTCGTGTCCATTCTGTATAAATAATTTTGTTTTCGATGGTAATCTAGGCAAAATAGATCTCCTTTTTTTGTTTTAACAAAAATCTAAAAAATGGACAAGACAGTAAAACGACATATGACAGTCAACAAAACAAGTGCTTTTTATACAAAAATTCGCAAATCAGGCGCCTTGTCTCTGCCATTTTGAATATTTTATCACGGAACGGTCCGTAAGCGGGGGCGAAATAGCCAGAAGACCCCAGCGTGCTTTTTTACCACCGGGAATTCAAGGAAACAGATGGGGAAATAATCGTGGTAATTAATTTTAATATCCCCAACGAAAGTTTATTTAACCAGGTTAATGGTTCAAAGTATCACGGTCGATGGTAATTAGAAGTATCTTTACCGATCGGAAATATAACTTGATGATGTGGAGTACTTTAAGGGTCGAATTTTTGAGCTGTTGATCTTCAACTTGAAATCCTTACTCTTTACTTTCGCGATTTATTAACAATTTATTTCCAAAACTTTTTGAAAACCTGAGTTGCAAATATAAAAGATTAGAAAGATTTATAAAACGCTTAAATACTTTACAAAAATAACGCATACAAACGTGGTACTTCACCCTTGTCCCAAAGATTTTTTGTTTTTTTGATATGGAAAAGACAGCGAAGGTGGTGATACTTATATCGGCAGATGCAACATCTACTAATATAAACGCAACAAGCAAGAAGGTGTGGACGCGTGTATTTCACTACATGAAATTATTCAAACATGAATTACCAAACTATACACCAAGCCACTAAACGTACCTGTTTGTGCTAGAGTACAACATTTTCAGTTCCTTAATAACTAATAGGAACAGTCATTGAAAAAAAATCCCAGGATCGGTAGCCTTTTAATATGAGGATGAAACTTTTATGCGATGAAACTTTTATGCCCTGGGATCGATGTTAAAAAAATTCGCACCACCTTATGCATCATAATTTCTCGTATTATTTGAATGTGAATAAAAAAAAACATCTTCGTACGTAAGGAAAATTAACAAACATTTATGCACCATACACCTGATAACCAAGTCAGATTTTCAACTTTAAACCGAACAGATGATAACCAGGTCAAATGTTCAACCAAAAAAACGTTCGAATCGAACGTTTTTTTGGTTGAACATTTGGACTTCAAAGATATTTCGTTAATAATATGTATAGAAAAACTGGAGTAAATAAAATAAAAATATTTTCAACGCTTTTCTTAAAATCACAAAAACAAACTAATATTAACGATGCGCCAGTATTTTCGATAGCTCCTTCGATTCTTTTTTTTTACTTTAATTTTAGAGACTGTATAAGGGAATAAACTGTTGCAAGAACTTGGGGGGAAACAAGTCGAATAATGATTACGAACATATTCCTTTTTTTCTAGATATTAGTTATAAGGAGGTCGTGGCATCAGATAACTATCGAGCAACATCGTGAAAACGTCGAAAAAAAGACGTGGTCTTACGACGTTCTAGCGACAATAGAGTAAGTTTTGCAATTTAACCTGAACACATAGAAATAAGGTTGTCGAATTCTTGCCGCTTGACTCGTTTCACATTCGATTTTACTCTACATAAACAACAAAAATAAGTTTTTAAAAGCAGTGTGAGTCAATTGAACCTCGAAGAGGTCATCTTTCTACGGTGTACGCATGCTAGTCGACACCACCGGGACGGTGGTGTCGACTATAGATAGGTTTCACTGTGTAGTACGCCATGCAGCCTTTATCCAGCAGAGATACTTCAAATTTACAAGAAAGCTACCACAATTTCAACTGTTAAATAGGTTGGTAAGACGCTCTGATCCAGACAAGACATTCTCTGAAATTAGGAGCTAGACAACCAAAACGATCTACATTATAGTCCAACCTTGTCCTAAGGTCATTTTGTCTCCCGCTGGTCCAGCGCTTATTATTCACATGTCCTGGCATTGAGGTTTCATTATAGTCCTTTGTCTTGTCTTTTGTCTCGAAGTTTTAGATATTTACCATGATCCAAGATGTTATACATAAAGTCACAGGATCGCTCCCCTCTACACGAATAAACTTGTTTAAAAGGAGTTTGGTCTCTATCAAACGAACGGGTTATTCACGTCCACAAAATCCAGGCATCGCTAAGAAAGAAAAGAAAACGTTGGGCACTTGCGTTTTTCCATTAGTCTGGACGAGAAACGTAGTTTAAACAATCAACCTGAACATAGAGAGCTCATGGGTTTATGTTAGCTTTGGAGTTCCTCCAATTTTAGCTTAAAGCTTTTTTCAGAATGTAATATTGGTCTAGGTATCAAATTGGTTCAAAAATTAGGCAACCTGTTACTAGACTTTCATCATCGGCCGGAAATTACTTTTTCTTCACTCAGCAACCATTCCAGTTGTGTTGTGACAAAAGAGTCTCATATCAGTATTTAAAGAGTATTGAGAGAAGAAAACATATGTGTATGTTGAGTGTACTGCTGACAAGCAAAGGGGGAAAGTAGGTTTTGTTATGCCAGTGTGCGATACCGTTAGAAAAATTAGGACTGGCATCAGCTAAGCCACTCAGCGGCAAAAAAGTCCCTCACCCTTCTTAACAATCTTGCATTGCTCCCAAAATTAGGAAGCACAAAGAAACAACGCGGTTGGATCACAGCAATTGGTCGTTACATCAGACTAGATCAACAAGATTTGACAACCTTGATGTCCAATCTTGTTGTTTAATATGCCTAGATAACACATTTATAAAAAAAATATATCTTCTTTCTTAGTCAAGTACGACGTCATAAGCTTGTCATGTCATGCTACAATCTCGCTCCCAGGGCTTTGTTAGGAGAAATAAAGCTCTGGGATCGAGGTTGGTCATGCTGACGAGACATACATTTTCCAAGGGGCGTCAAAAGCGAGTTTTTGGAAATAGACAAAAACTTCGTCTAAAATTACGTATGCTATAGCGCTAGTTTCGCAGTTGGACGTTGAAAGAACCTTAATGCTATACTCTTGAAAGGGACAGATTTTTTAGAAAAGAAAAAATTTTCAAGCGCATGCTTCAGGAAATCACATAAGCATTTCGCTGTAATTTTTCGTTTAGTGGAAAACCGGCTTTGAAGATACATAACACATATCGTTTTAGGTTATCGTGTAGGGGAAAATTATTTTCCGAAAAACAACGATGTTGCCGCCGCCCCCCGCGCGCAATTTTTCGTTATGTCGTTTTTGCTACAAGATTATTTTCAAATCTCGTTGTTCCCAGCCCTCTTGTTTACAAATAACCAGACATGGCGGAATAATCGTGAAGCAAAGAAAAGATGGCAGGATTTCTAAGCAGCATAGAGCACAGCATTTTGCAATAAATTAGCTAGCTATATATAAAAATATTTCCAACCTGCAGTCTTTAGCCATTGTTTGAAGTCGGTACACAACATTAAATGGTTAAAAATCTGCTGTCAGTAGCTAGCTATAGGGTGAAAAATGCTAGTTTTAGCTACGATGTCCAGGTTACGTGCAGGGTGGCCACTCGTCCTTGAAAACCTTGAATGTTCTTGAATGTTCTTGAATTTTATTTGGTCTTGAATTGTTCTTGAAATAGTATGTTTTCCACCCTTGGTTCTTGAATGTTCTTGAGTTTTTACAATTCTATGAAAAATCTTTTTAGAATAGTAAAAAAATGTCTAGTAAAAAAAGTACCAGAATGCATGGAAAAAGTATTTTTAATGAAAGTTGGTTGAGCGATGAACAGTTTAAAATATGGTTGAAAAGGGGACCAGATAAACACAAAGCATTGTGTAGACTTTGTAACACAGTGATAGACATAACTATAATGGGAAAAAGTGCTTTAGCATCGCATTCTAAGGGCAACAAGCATCAAGTGAATGTGAAAAACTATAGTCCAGTTTCTGGTCTGTTCTTCAAAAGTAACCCTCCAAAGCCATCATCAAGCAAAGACGCCTCCCCCGCCACTAACAAGATTGATTTAATGATGAGTACATTAGCAGTTTCCCATGCTGAAATTCGTTGGGCTCTGAAAGTACTAACATCACATCATTCATTTCGTTCTTGCTTGAATTTGAACCAGCTATTTTGTGTGATGTTCCCTGACAGTGACATAGCAAAGTCATTCCAGTTATCAAAAACGAAATGTGCGTACTACATCGTACATGGATTAGCCCCATATTTCATGGAAATCTTGCTCCAAGAAATTAAAAATTCGCCAACCTATTCCACACTTTTTGACGAAAGTTTGAATCATTATAAACAGGAAGAACAAATGGACGTTCAGATTCGTTTCTGGAATGAAAATCTCTATGAAGTCCAGACACGTTACCTAACCTCAAGGTTTTTCAGGCGCCCAAATGCAGATAACATCTTGCACGAGATTCTTCAAGCAACTGATGCGTTACCCCAGAAATCAATGGTCATGCTTTCCATGGACGGACCAAACACTAATTGGAAAGTTTATGAAAATTTAAAATCGCATCGTACTGAGAAAGAATATCCCCAAATTATTGATGTTGGTTCGTGTGGATTACACGTGGTGCACGGAGCCTTTCAGACTGGCGTAAAAGCAACTGGCTGGAAATTGGAAAAGGTTTTAAAGGCCATTTGGAAGCTGTTCAATGATTCCCCAGCTCGAAGAGATCTATATATTCAGTTAAGCAAATCAGATGTTTTTCCAATAATGTTTTGCCAGACACGCTGGGTTGAGGATGAACCTGTTGCCATCCGAGCAAAGGAAGTTTGGGAAAATGTTGTGAATGTCATAAAGCATTATCAAACCTTATGCAAATCAAAACAACCAAGCAAAAACAGTTCGTATGACACCTTGGTCACCCACCACACTGACATGTTTATGCAAGTAAAGTTACAATTCTTTGTTGATGTAGCCAGCATGATGTCTTCGTATCTGAAGCAATTCCAGACGGATAATCCAATGATGCCATTTGTTTCGGAAATATTAGAAAATATTATCCGTCGGTTAATGAAGATTTTCATTCGGAAAACCGTTATTGATGAAGCTGATTCAGCTTATTCTTTAATTAAAATTGATTTGCAGAAACGAGAGAATCATTTACCACCGGAATTAGTCAAGTTACCAACTGCCACCAAAACCTTGCTTTCGTCCCTTCAAGCCAGTTTGACAAAGAAGTTGAAGTTTAAAGGAGAATGTGCTGCACTTATTAAAGGTATTATTGAAAAGCTACAAGAACGATCGCCATTGAAACACCTTTTTGTTCGATCTTTGTCTAGTCTTGTTCCAAAGAATATGATTGAAAGTAAAAACTGTCTACTTAAGTTTGAAAAGGTCGTGGACAAGTTTTACACAACAAATCACATCAATTCAAAAGAAGCAGATAATGCCAAGTTGCAGTTGGAGGAGTTCATCTCACGCACAGCTAAGACTCATAAAGATAAGTTTCTTGGCTTTAGCCTTTCTGATAATCCTTTGGATCATTTTTACCGTGAGTATTTAAACGGTTCTGATAAATACAAAGATTTATGGAAAGTCATGGTGATGGTCTTCACTATTTCACATGGACAAAGCCAGATCGAGAGAGGATTCAGCATCAACAAAGAAGTCACTATCGAAAATCTTAAAAACAAGTCACTATGTGCTCAGCGGTTGGTATATGATGCCTTAAAGTGTTGCAAGAAAGATGTGCATGATATTGAAATCACTGCCAAAATGGTTACATCATGTAAAACAGCCCGTTCTAGGTATGTATTTGCCCTTGAAGAAGTAAAAAAATCAAAAGAAAATGAAGCAGCGAATAACAAGAGAAAGATAATAGCATATGAGATTGATAGTGTGAAACGCAAACGAATGGAGGTAGATACATGTATTCGATCATTGAACAAAGATATGAACAACTGTCTTGATGAGGGCGAGGTTAGCCATGACATTGCTATGTTTCTGAAAGCAAATGCATTCAGAAAAGCCATTACAGAGAAAAAAGTGACAATGGTGGATTTAGATGAGGCTATTAAAAAACTGGAGGAAGATCTCAAAAACTAATAACCTCTATAATACTCGTAGTTTGTTGACATTAGTTTATTTCAAGATATATGGATTATTTATTAGCTTCATATTAGCGTCATTTTGTCTGGTTCATTTTCTAATTTGAAGATCTTCTTATACAATACAATATATGTTCTATTTTTAATTGAGAATTAAAGTTTTATAAAACACAAGAAATAGAATCCTTTGGACCGTTTCCATAATACTGGATAAATAGATTTTAGAAACAAGAAGAGAAGAACACTATTTATTGAACTTTGTTATTTTTGTGACTTTTATATTCTGTTATTTTTAGTTTTACACTTTTGTTACTATATAATTCTAGCTTTCTGATAAGTATTTATAAACTTGTACACAAAGTAGCTATGTACTCCTAAAAGAATGATTTCTGGAACGATATCAACTTTATTATCAAGGTTTCTACATGTCTACACTCTTTTATTTTGTTCAAATTATCACAGATTATGCTATATTGATGTATAAAGTCAGTGAATTGATCAAGATATTAGCTTTTGTTGAAGTTGTTAAAAATTATTTTTGTCCTTGAAAACCAATATTTTGTTCTTGAATTGTTCTTGATTAGTTCTTGGATTTTTTTTTAATTTTGAGTGGCCACCCTGACGTGTGAAACGGTGAGCAAGAAACTAGAAGATGTATAGCTATAGCTACATATATTACAGAACCCGCATTATTAGCACCTGTCTCAACGCAAAAGTTTTAACACTCAAAAGGCCGAATTTTGTCTTAATATAATACAGCAAATGAAACATAAGAGTATGTAGTAAGGGAAGAAATAAAGGACAGCTACAAATTTGGCTATGGTAGTCTGTTTAGGCCATATATCTCTCCTTAGGCTTTTAACATCGATTTTTTAAGTTACAAAAATTCCATCAAACCTACCTCGAGAAGAGTCAAAAATCGATTTTTTCAAAAAAACGTCTTTTCGACGTTCTATTTTCAACACCCCCTCCCTCTAGCAGAAGCATCACACTAATTTTCAATATTTCAGGTAGACCACTCCTTAGATTCCTTAAATAACCTTAGAAAAAGAAAATCTCCTTAAAAGTACTTATATATATATACCTAAAAAATTGAAATTTTAGCTAATCTCCTAATTTCTTATTTTTTTTTATTGTAACTTTTTTGGAAATGCGTTCATGGATTGTTCATCAACAGTAAAATAAGACATATTTCTCTGTTATCTGAAATCCTATATTTTCTATGTTTATTGTATAATGCGTAAAATTTTCTTATCATAGAACATAGTATGTAACATTAAAGATATAGAACTAAAATTGGATATCTCCTTAATTATCCTGATTTTTTTATTTTTTTGTTCTTGCTTGCAACAAAATATCCTTAAAAAATGTCAATTTGTCTCCTTAATTATCCTTACTCTTGTTCTCATTTTATTAGTGGTCACCCTGTATTTCCCAAATGCAAATATGCCATTTTCCAGCATCTTTTGCATTCCATATGTTTAGTCGTGCAAAGCGTAAAGCCTCCATCCGGCCTTGGCGCACCAACTAACTGTAAAAATAATCAAAGCAAATAAGATATCCTATCCCATACAAAGTTGGCATGTATTGGGCACTTCGCAAAACTGAATTGTTTTTATAAAGACCATTGACGGTAGTGATGATTGACATTTTGCTTAATTGGCAAATCACATTCGTGCTACATCCACCATTTTTAAAATTTTGCAGGGTGAAAACAAACCTAATTCGTAGGGCAAAAAATGCTAAAAAATGTAAAAATGGAAGAATAATAAGCTAACGAAAGGTAACCACAAAAACCATCTGTCTGGAAATGATGATTAGCTATCTAGATTTTGCTCCAAAAAATTATCTGTGCTTAAACTTCCTAACATTGTTCTAAAACTCCAAAATGTGTCTAGCTTTGCACTCTCTTCACCAAAAATACAGAAACTTTTCACCTCCATAAAAATTGTTAGGACGTCAAACCGAATCGCTGAATGGAGTCGGAGGTACCACAGAGTCTATCGTGCTTCAAAGTATATTCTGCAGATTATCTTCTTCGTAGTGCCTACCTGGTAGGCTGTGTGTTGTGATGAGTTTGTTTATGTACTATATCTAGCTATTTTATAATGCTGATTGTATATTTTCCAAGAAACAAGTGTTTTATTGATATTTGATTACTTCTTTTTGAAAAGGAAAATTAATATTTTGATAAACGTCATGGTCAAAACCCCCTCCCCTCAAAACGTCGAAATGACGGTTTTTTTGAAAAAATCGATTTTTGACTCTTCCCTTATATGATCTAAATATATATATATTTAGTACTATATTTGTGACGAGGGTGCCGAGTCACCGGAAACGCCACAAAATCCACTGGGGACTTCTGGCGTTTTAAAAAAAACCTAAAAGTTTTGCCCGGAGAACCGGAATCAACCCCAAAACAATATTTTTTAAACATTTATTACCATGATGTATAATTTATTCTTTTAATGTCGAGCAGTGGTAGTGGATGTTAGACTTGAGTCTCTGGTTATGACGGAGGGTTAGTAAACGAAATAAGAATGCATATATTTATGTTAACATAAATGTCTGTCTTCTCTGTGTATTAACGAAGTCCGTAGATACTTTACAGTACAGATATTGCTTAATAGTCTATTCCTAGCCTATTTTGCCATTCCAAAGACTTTTGCTGTAATACTTTCTAGTTTTGCAAAGCAAAATAATTGAAAGTTTGCTAGAACAAAGATGACTTAGGGAGCACTCACATAGATTTTGGATTTTTTAGCGTCATTTAAACACTAAGAGATTGTTGACCTGCCCACCCTCCCCTCTTATTTTAGCATCATTAAAAAAACATTCAATGTGATGAGAAGACAGGGTAAAAGAAATTACTTACACCCTTTTACTATACCTGTACGTCCACTCATTGCTATTTCATAATAAAATATCAGGAGGAGAAGAGAAATAATTTTGTTTTATGTATTTATTTAATTTTAGGCTGGTTTTGTATTTCACCAGTTGAATTTGAAAATGCAGGACCACACTGTCTTAAGCTAATAGAGGATGTTTCTTTCTTCTTGTTTTTACTGTAGCTAAATATATTCTAGAGAAACAAGATGAATATAGATGAATTCTATGGTTTACGTTTTCAGCAGTAAGCTCTTTCGGTTTTGGCATTTGCGGGATATTATTTGCAAATAAAGTCATGCAAATGCCAATTGATAAAGTCTAACTTACTTACTAGCCGTCCACTCATTACGTACTAATGATGATAGAAAAAACAAAAATCAAAACATTACACTTGGAAAGTTGTCTTTAAGATGTAAACAACACCAAATTTATATTTGGTGTGTGTGGATCTGCAAAAGCAATATATATATTTAAAGTTTGCCGTAGTGACAAGTGCTGAATGTGTATTTTTGATGCTATGATTTATGTATTATAAGGAAAGTATTATGAAACGAAGCCATGATGAAACTGACGTATTTGGAGGACGCAGACCTGGGCCACCTGGTATTCCAACACCTGGCCTTCCTGCACATGCAGCTCCATATCCCCATGTATTAGCTCCACCTGGACAGTTGGCACATAGTTTTGAGCAAATGAGAGATACTTTACCAAGACCACCATTTTCCACCTCACATCTTAGTGGACCTGCTCCGTACGTTAGCAATAGTCTTGTCCAGAATAATTGTGTAGAATAAAAATGTCTAAACTTCTAATTGATTTATGTATCTTTCTGTGCTTTAGGCCTAATCCACCACCCGTTGCTCCTAGCCATTTGCCACCTTCACAACCTGCAGTACATTCTACAAAGGTATGTAGTATTTCGAGGTCTTCAGATAAATATTTAGTAATCATGTGTCTGTGTGATTTTCTTGTGGTGCTACAGACTCGTGAAAAACAAAAGGTTAATGAAAGAATAAATGAAATAAGAATAAAAGGGCTATTCCATCATTTGTAAGGTTTCCTAATCCCATGACATAAAACCTTAATAGGGATTCCTATGTGTGACTCACAGGTTTGCAAAGCTTGAGTAAGATTGCAATGTGGTAAGCGCCAGTAAGACAGATAATTAATGTTGGGATCTAGCAATGGGAATGCATACATGTTAAAAATCATTTATCCTAATGTCAAAAATGGATTTGTTTTTAAACAAAATGAGTTTGTATATAAATGCATTATTTCGTTGCAAGTAATTTGATGTGATTTAGCATTATTTTAAATTTCCCTTCCCCATCTCCTATAACTATTGTTCTTATGTATATCTTTGTCCATTGATTATTTGTGCCTCAAACGAGTAAATGGTGAAATACTTTCAAAAAAGGTTCCTCTTTATTATTTTGCAAGTTGGATGAACTGGGAAAAAAAAGAAAAATATATAACCTATAGGAAATCTGGACATTTGAGTATTATTTTTAATAAACACTAGATGTGAATTATTTTCCTCACTCTTACATTTGTACTGGTGATCACATTTGTGTACTTGTTGCATTGGAAATGCTTGCATTGCAAAAAACATTAACCTAAATTCAAACTGCTTTTAAATTCAGCTGAGTTTAAAAGCAGTTTATAGGTCTTCCTTAAAGTTGTTATTTGTGTTAAAAATGTATCTTGAAGTTATTTTCGAAGATAGTGGATATTCCTAGAACCAAAATGGAATGTGCACTAGATACTTTAAGCGTATATATGCAGACCAACAACTGGTCAAAGATATAAAATGATTTTACTTACTTTTGAATTTAATTTAGCAAAATTACCAAACACACATTCAAACTCCAAACCCAGCACATGCTCCAACACCTGGTCAACAGCAGTACCAACGCTTAAAGGTTAGCATAAATATGTACATCTCTGGTTAGTCAAGGCAAGGTTAAACTGCTGTTCATTTGTTAAAAATATAAAGCTTTTTTACTCACTTAATTCAAATATATAATTGATTCTGTAAGGTTCAGCATGTCAAAATACATTTTGGAAGTTTACTCTCACAACTGTGTACATTGCGAATAATGTAAACAGACACAACATAAACAGGCCCACACCATATATAGTTTGTTGGCTAAAAAAGAGATTCTTAGAGAAAAAGAACTGAGGCTATGATAGTGGTTTGCTTTATAAATAATTATATTTTAAGGTTGAGGATGCTTTATCCTACTTAGATCAAGTTAAGCTTCAGTTTGGAAACCAACCTCAAGTAAGTATTTATTGTATGCCAATTTTTAAAGTAGTTAACTAGCTATCTTTATTTTATCATTATAGTATGTTTATGTTGTTGTTCCAGTCCTTTTTACCATTAGTACCCTAATTATTTTTGTGAGCTTCAAAAAATACAGTTCACGAATGTTAATTTCTAAAAAGAAGCATAACATATCAATGTGCAAAAATACAACCACTCAGTCATCACATAATTTGCAAAAGAATATATTTCCGACCAACAGCACATCCTAAACATGGATGTATTATCATCGCTATATTGGTTTAAAATTTTATGCAACTAAAATGATTGTTTTAAAAAAACAATGTAAAAGATAACTTAAGGTTGGCACATGCTCTTTATATGACTCAGTTCACATTTATATTTATAACATCTGCAATAAAAGCCACAAGTATATAAGTGTGGGTATAGGAAGTTAGTAATTACAATTGTAGTGCATTCTCATATGGTGTTGCATTAACCTAATATTAAGATACTATAAACAATTCATTCATATTGGGCTGAAATTGTGCTGCACTTGGTTAATAAAGGGTTTAAAATTTCATTTAAAATAACAAGCTATGATGTAGCCTTAGCAGCTCTGTTCTGATGTGAAGTGCATGTGCAAAAATCTCTCGCCTAACTTTAATAATGGCTTTAGTGAAGTTGGGAAAGCTAATTCAAGTGTAAACATTAAAGAGCACTTGTTTTTGTAAACAAAAAAAATTGCAAACCATCAGTTTAAGAATGACTTTACAAATGGGTGCTTTTGAAAAACATGCATTAATTATGTATCCTTTTTCAGACCATGGCAACATCATAACATTGAACTTTAAAGTATTTTTAACTTTAAAAAGGTGACAAAATGAATACCTGTAGAAATTCCACCCACCACTTTTACAAGATTTCAAAATTTCAAGATTATTCACACAAGGTACCAAGCGATGTGAACAAAAAACTGAAAAAGGCTTTAAACAAGATGACACTATTTGTATCATTATTAAGATCATTATTTGTAGTGTTGTACATGTTATTTGTAGTGTTGTATATCATACATTTTATTGTTGTTTTTTTAGGTGTACAATGAGTTTCTTGATATAATGAAAGAGTTCAAGTCTCAGACGTAAGTTAGTCATCATGAACAATGTTCGATTAGAGTAGTATACTAGTTGTAAGACCCTGAAGTAATTTTTTTTTAATTTTTTTACTTCTCATAAAACGGTTTGTGGTTAATTTTCCTATGAGGGTGGGAATTTTAAAAGTTTCATTAAAGAAACTAGACAACAAACATAATACTTCTGCCACCATGAACTTGTCCATACCCTTGTTTAATTGTATTGCCTGTGGAATACTCATAACATTAAATTTATAGTTGATCGATTAATTTGTCCATGATATTTCTATAATAATAAAACAGTGCGATATACAAAGTTTTCACAGCTAATGAAATTGCAATATATTTTATTATGTAAAAACGTAGAGAAATAGAACTTTATGCAAAATTGGGCATATTATTTTGGCTTGAAATAACATCCTTTTTTTAAAAAATGCATTTTCATTCAAATATAGAATTGTTGATGCAAGGGAAAAAATGGAAATAATAGCTACCCTTCAAAACTAAACGACAATCAATTCAAAAGTTTTTCTGTTATATTCAATTTTTTTAAAAAGAATAGGCAATCATTGTAAACTTTAAAATTTCGAGTTATTAAAAGATTAAACATATGAACACAAGCACGTCAATAATTCCACATGTGGTTCTTGTTTTTAAAGTGATAGCCGTGAACTGTTTTTCCCTATATTTGTTGCTTTATTATTAATGTGCCAGTAACTTATTTTTTCCAGCATGTTCATTAGCCTTCATTGGCTCTTCTTTTATTTTTAGTATTGACACTCCTGGAGTAATTAGTCGTGTGTCAGCTTTGTTTAAAGGACATCCAGATCTAATAGTTGGCTTCAATACATTTTTGCCACCGGGCTACAAAATTGAAGTAAGTTTGACAGATATAAACACAGTCAATGTGTGTGCACCCACTGGCACAACAACACACCTGATTTCTGGTAATGGTTTGATCGCTGCTCCAACCCAACCCAATCTAAATAAAGTAAGTAACATTTCATGGGTCTTTTAAGACATTTGTACAATGCAAAAGTTATTTAAAATGTGATAGTAATTTTTGTCACATTGAGTTGATATTTTTTGTTGTTGTAAGAAGTACACATCAGTTGATAAGTTGTTTCATCTAAAAACCTACCATTTTGACTGGTCATATTTAGCTAAATCTTGAGACGTGAACGTGTGTTTCTTCTAAGCAAAGTGTGCAAACTCTCTAAGTTTTTGTTTGTCTTTGCAAAGACTTAAGATACTTCTCTTGTCATCAAGCTTTGATCAAAGGATCATCTCATCTCATTATATATCTTTTTTTACTAAACAAGAACTGTATTTGTGATAGATATAATCTCAAATCATTATGTGTTTGAAATAAGGTAAATATTTTTTACAAAACAGTAAACTAGATTACGCGACAAAAAAAGAGATTTCTCTCCAGCAAAAAGTAAAAAAGTATGACTTAACTATATTCTGCATTTTAGACTCCTTCAGCTCCAGCAGCAGCAAGTGGTACAAGTTTGCCCACTACAATACCACCAACCTCATCACCCTCAACCACTGTTTCAAAGTCACCAACAAGACCAACATCTTTACCAGCAAAGCCATTATCTCCCACTGCGCAAGCATTACCGGCTTTATCATTACCTTCTCCTGGTGTTCAGTCACAGACACAGGTATTAGTAATTTTTGGTTACGTTTTTATTCTTTTTATACTTTAGACCTGAGTGAAAGTAGTGGTTAATAATAATTTATTTTATTTTCGTACTCAGCCTGCAATCAACCAGTACTTTGAATATCATCTTGTTTTCTTTTTTTACTTTAGGCTCAACATCATGCCATCAACTATGTTACTAAGATTAAAAACAGATTCCAGGGACAGCCAGAGGTCTATCAAAAGTTCTTAGATATCTTAAATAATTACCAGACCGAACAAAAAGCTATAAAGGAAAACGCAGTGGACCAGTTTGGAAGATCACTGCAAGAGCAAGAGGTGTATGACCGGGAGGGAAAATTAGCTTCTGAAGTGTATCAACAAGTTGCTAAACTTTTCAATAAACAAGAAGATCTGTTGCAAGAATTTAGTCAGTTTCTTCCGGACGCAACTGGCTCGTCATTCAATGCTTCAGCTGCTGTATCACTCAGCAATGCTGTATCTTCGTACCAGCCACTTTCTAAAAAGTCTACCCCACTTTCTGGCAATTCCAGCAAACCAGCATCTAATAAAAACAAAAAGTCTTTGCCTTCTTCTTTGTCCAATACAAACTCTGTCAAGGTCGAATCGATGGATGTTGATGTGAAGGAAAATGGAGATAAACATGGGAAGAAGCGACACAAGTCAGCATTGAAAGACGTATCATTGGCTGAAGCTGTCAAGCATGGAAATCTAAGTGAATTCGCGTTTTTCGAGAAAGTTCGAAAAGCTTTAAAAAGTCCAGATGTGTATGAAAATTTTCTACGCTGTCTTGTTTTATTTAATCAAGAGGTAATTTCACGACCAGAACTCGTTCAGCTGGCAACCACTTTCCTTGGTAAATTCCCAGACCTTTTCACCTGGTTTAAGATGTTCCTAGGATACAAGGATAATCAACAAACAGAAACCAACATATCTGGTTTTAAGGATCGTGGCACAGGCGGAGAATTAGCACATTTAGAAATTGGTATGTTTGCTTTAGGTTTAATTGTCTAAATGCTTCAATGTTGTAGATGTCAATGGGACATTATATTTATTGAAATTTTAGTTTGATATTTTACAATGTTGACGGACCTTCAAATTTATCTCCTTTGATGTTGAGCTGCAACAACAGTTTTAATGTATGTTGTATTCACTTTGAAATCAAGGTGTGGTTAACAAGTTGCTAAAAAGCGGTAAAAATAATACCACCCAACAATTAATTTTGAGGTTGGATGTGTTGAAAATATACATACACGTGCTTTAAATTTTATACTAAACATAAATATAACAAAATATTTATAAATTTGTCATATCAAAGAAACATAAAACTGGAGGAGGGTGTATTAACCTTAAAAATGACTTAATTTCAGATTTCGCATCTTGTAAACGCAGCGGTGCAAGCTATAGAGCTTTGCCAAAAAGTTACACACAACCGAAATGTTCAGGGCGCACAGTTCTTTGCAAAGAACTGCTCAATGACACGTGGGTTTCCTTACCGTCTTGGTCTGAAGACACCCAGTTCCCAGGCACTCGAAAGACGCAATATGAGGAGCATATCTACAAATGCGAAGATGAAAGGTTTGAGCTAGATGTGGTGATAGAGATGAACCTGACGACGATCAAAGTTTTGGAAGGTGTCCAGAAGAAATTATCACGAATGAGTTCTGATGAGCAACAGAAATTTCGATTGGATAACAGTCTTGGGGGAACTTCAGATGCCATCCACAGAAAGGCCATTTACAGGTATTTGTGCTGATTCTTTGTTAACAGAAGCAAATGTCTCATTAGATGTGCATTATATTATATTTATTATTTTATTTTTTATTTTTTTATTTATTAGGATTTATGGAGACAAATCACCTGAGATAATCGATGGTTTGAAGAAGACACCCCACGTGGCCATACCTCTTGTGTTAAAACGTTTGAAACAGAAAGATGAAGAGTGGAGAATTGCGCAGAAGCAATTTAATAAAATATGGAGAGATCAGAATGAGAAATACTACTTAAAGGTGAAACTCTTTGTTGATTTGATAACAAATGTGATGCTTTGATTTTCGAGTAACTTTTATATCTTTTTTTTTGCAGTCTTTGGATCATCAAGGCATCAATTTCAAACAAAATGACTTGAAGGCTATACGATCAAAATCACTTATTAGAGACATCGAGCAAATATTTGAAGAGGTTAAAGATTTTTTATTGTTGTTTCCATCGTAGAGTATTTTTTTGTCTTGACTGTAGAGTATTTTTTATTATTGTTTATTGATTTGTGTCCTGTTCAGAGATCCGACCAAATGGACGACGTAAATGCAGAGGCCTCTGGTCCGCATATTACATGCACATATCAGGTTGGTATTTCTTGGCTTCTTTTTTTTGTTTTTTAAAGAATGGCAACCCTCTCAACATAAATATAATAGAGACAATGGCATTTTTTCAGCCAAAGTGTTAATTTTTAGATGCGTAGTTCAGTGCGCACTTTCTATGACGTCTATTTTACAGAATAATCCACGTTAAGGCCCACAAAGGCCCCGAAATTTGATAGACATGGCCATGCCGACGTCAGCAACAATTATTACATTTTGAGAGTCGAGATCTAAGCAAGTTTAAGTTGCGTGAATCTAGTATGGAGATGTTGTTTAAAACTACTTGTTTGAAAAAAAAATCGAAATATGCGAACTTTCCTCAATATACTTTGTGGAGGATTGTAGAACTACCTTGGTATTTAAAAATGCCTAACGTGGTTGTGTTTAAACTGACTTTGTCTTGTCAAATTTAGGACCAATCAGCTCTCGAGGATGCTTCAGCATTGATCATCCATCACATGAAGAGGCAAGCAGGAATACACAAGGATGACAAGACCAAAATCAAAACTATCCTGCTTCAATTTCTTCAAGAGTTGTTTTTTGCGCCACGAGGTGAGCTCAGTGACGATGAGCAGGAAGTAGACGAGATGTCGAAAAAAGACGAGAAAACAGCCACAACGAATGATGTCAGTATGACAGATGTTGACGATGTGTATAACATGATTTTTGTGAACAACACTTGGTATACCATCTTGAGATTGCATCAAGTATGTTTTGTTGTGTTGTCAGTTAACATCACTAAGAAACGTAGTGATGAAATCCAAAGATAACTTAGCTTTTATCACAATTTTTGCTGCAGAATTTTTTCAATTAATGTCTTGGCTGTGTTAATTTTTAGTGATGGAGCATAGGCTTGTAATATACCTGATTTTGCATAATTTTAGTTTATGTAAAAAGTTGTATTTGTATTGTCGGATATATGAGGTCTATAAAATTTATTTAGATGCTTTGTGAACGTCTCTTGAAGATGTATAAATTAGCAATGAAGATGGCTAAGTTTGATGCTCGCGACAAAAAATATCGACGGGAAGGTACTGCTGAAGCCTTACGCTTGAAAAAGGCCGGCTTGACAGACGTAGAAGAATATTATCCCACATTTCTTGAAATGGTCAAAAATTTATTAGACGGTAGCTTGATCTTCTTTTTACATTTAGTTTTTTTATATTTAGTGTTAACAGTCAACTTTCTTTTTTATACAGCTGTGTAAAAACTATTCATTCAGTAGCCCGTGAAAAAATCTACGGGTTCGCATTTCCTTTTTTGCTTTTTCGTGTGTCTGTAGCATGACTATGAAATCGTGCAGACACGGTTGATATTGAATAATGGATTGATGAAAACTTATTATAATTCTTTATTAATTAGGTCAACTTGATCCGAATGGATACGAGGATACGTTACGTGAAACATTCGGTGTAAATGCTTATGTGTCTTTCACTATGGATAAACTCATTCAAAACATTGTGAGACAGGTAAAGATTTGATTATTAGTTAGTCGTTGTATTTTAAAGACAGCCCCCCTCCCCCCTAAATCCATTACAGTTTCAGAATCCTTAACAAAAATTTTGTATATAAGAAATTATTTGGGTTCACATTTTTCTATTTTTCTCTCATGTGACACGTGCACGTATTACGGTATTTTACAACCCTAAAATGTAAAAAACTCGACAATTTATAATGTCTCAAGATTTGCCAAAAGGTGTACTTATGAAATAACTGATAAACGGTCCTTAGTTCTGGAAAATTCAACGTAAAATATATATCCTTAACGGCACATGGTAAATTAGAAAACTATATAAGAATTTTCTATCCTCGTTCTATGCTGACATCAGCATAAAATATCTAATGTGTAATATAAGTAAAGGGTATAAGTGTCATTACGACAAAAAGCTCATCGATAAAATGTCTTATTCGTCTAGCTTCATAACTTAGTCACTGATGACGTCAGCTTAAAGATAATGGAGTTTTATAAAGAGGAAAAACTGAATGAGGCTACTGGTGGTGCGGCTGTTACTGCAACTGCTCGTGCTGGCGCAGAACTTGCTTACCAGAAGAGAATTGAAAGCTTATTGTTGGATGAAAACTGTTTTAAAGCTTGTGTTGTAAGTACCTTGCGGTTCGAGATTTGAATTGGCGTTCAAAGTGATGAGACCTTAATGCGTTCCTTGATATCGTCGTAATGTCATAGCTATAGAGTGTAGAGGAATTAAATTACACAGAAAAATCCGTGCGAATGTTGCGGAAATAAACGTCTACTCCTAATTAACCCCTTTAACCCTCGTTTAACATGGAGTGTAACCTAACCTTGATTTTTTTTAATGTGTTACGACGACTACTCGAAAAACTTACTTTTTCCTTTAATTTTCCAAGTTTAGCGCGTTTTACTGAAACTAAGAAAAAGTGTACACATTTTTTTTCTAGTATAAAGACAAAGGTGTTTGCAAAATGAGCATTGAACTCTTACCAAGTGAAGATGATCAATCTGAAGACCAAGCAGAAGCTGAGGTATATTTTAAACTTCTCTTTTAAATCGGCCTACGTAGTCGTTAGCTGTTATGATTGTATTTTTTCTCCTTAGAAGTGGTCTGAATATGTGGAGAAGTATGTAGGCAATACGGAAATCATGCCAGAACTAAAAGAACATTTATGCAAAAAGCCAATCTTTTTGTTGAGGTAAAGTGAAGGATGTTTTTGTTAACCGTGTTGTATTTTGAAAGGTAGTGTATCTCCTTCCAAATTAACCAGGTTAATTTTGTTCGTAACCAGGATAAACTGTAAGGTTGGCAGTTGGCAGTCGAGTTTTTAATTTTGCGTAGATTAAATTTGACCAGTTTTGTTACATTCCTAAAAAAAACATTTCGACATTTTGACATTTCGAAAAATAAAATTCATGCGGAAACTCAATATATATATTTGCTTAGTTTTTTAATCTGATTTTTTTTTTCTATATAGATAAACTACGACTTGCCGTTTACTTTTGCAAAAATAAGAATAATTCAAAAAAAAGGAATCCAAGCAAAATGAACTTAAAAACAGGCCTCATCATGAAAACTACAAGAAATTATTGCCCTCATGTGCCTGAAGGGCGTGGAACTTAAAAATATTTTTTAAACACATTTGCTAAAATTTTAAGCTTGTACCATTTAGCGATAAAAATCTCGTGATAAATGCAATGATGATAAACGTGCTGATTATACATTTTTTTGCAGAAACGCTCGAATGTTACAAAAACGCATTTCTGAACAAGAAACTGAAGGAAAGAAAGCCGCTGAAAGTAAAGAAGATGCAAAAGAAACGGTTAAAGATGAACCTTGTGAGAACAAACAAGATGAAAAGTGAGTATCATTGCAAATTCTTTTAATAGCACACTGTGGTAGCAGACAAACGAAACTTCAACGCTTTTTTCGTTCTAAATTTTGTCCTCCCGAAAATTAGGTAAAAGTGATCTGTAGGTTGCTGTCGATATTTCAAACTTTGAAGTAGCTGGGAAGGAAGTTTAAGATGTTAAAAGTTCCAAAAACAGGACAATCATGCTTAAATTATTGTTCTTTTTTTCATTAAAAATAAAGTAAGAGCCGTCTGATTTTTCGAAAATGATCCAAAACTACACAATTTCAAGTTCCTGTAAATTGTGTAGTTTCTTTTTGCTTAATAAGTTAGCACATATGTAACAATACAATCAGCTTCTGGAAACTTGAGCCGCGATTGGTGGCTGACGACCCCGCCCAATCTTTGTAAAAATAGGGCGCACTTGTTATGACAAGCCACTCCTCAAAAATTATGGCGGCTAAACTGCGGGTTGTTTTGACCCGATTTTGTCCGGATATTTGCGGGACCCGTCCTTTATGGGGGTTGAAATTTGGTGACTTTTAATTACTCTCAGTTTCCTTCAGGATACTCAACAAAATTTGCTATGACGTCGTTTGTGCCGCCCAGTGACTCATCGGTTAAAAGGTGGTCAAAAGAAAACCGAAAACAATTTTCTTGTTCTAATACCCTTGTCAACAGTTCAAAGTCTTATTTTAGCTTTTTTATACTTGTATCATGTCATTTTACACATCTAAAACGTTTACAATCCTTTTTCTTATTCTAAAGTTCATGCTTCACTGTAGCTTTTTTACGGGATCGGAAATTTCTGATGACGTCATCTCGAAGTGAATAACGTCATCAAAAATTTTTTATAACAATGTTTCTAAGTATACTAACAAACATTAACAAGCATAGGAAGTCGAGTAAAAAAGTGTATATAGAAAGATTACGGTAAAAAGTATGGCTTTTGTTATATGACGAATTTCTCTTCATAGGCTAAAACTCTGGTTTTCAATTAACATTCTCAATAAGAAGCTATAAATATGGCGCGACTGAACTGTCGGAAATTGGGATTGCATTTTGTACTGGGGAAAATTTTGTTGATGAAAATATCCAATGGCTTTCGTGTCTAAATTTCCCGAAAATATCTAATCGAAAAAAAAAGATTCTCTTAACGACATGAAATGAAATAAGAGATTTAGAGAAAACTGGCCTTAAGAATTTTTTCCGACCTATACTCTCTTTATCAGTACACAGAAGTACTTTTAAAATGCATTCTGAAAAATTACAGCCTGATATAAGCAGTTTGCTGACATTTACAACTAACATGACAAAGTACGCCATGTTTTCGATACTTAAAAGTACATATTAGAACATTGTTTTTTGGTAACAAATGTGTTTTTTTAGCTCGGTTTAATTCTGCTTTGTGTTTAGAGAGGCGCAGCTGTTCCCTAACGTGTACATGTTAAACGGATTGGAATGCAAGATCAGTTTAAACTCCTACAAAATGCGTTATGTTTCTGGAACAAGTGATTTCATGTACAGGAGAAATGCTATTGGAAGAGCAAAGGAGGTAGGGACGCACAATTTGTAATTGTGAAAGTCATGCGTAAATTGTTCTTAAATATCTGCGAATTAAGCCTAATTTTTTCGAGGAGTGAACAATTTTTTAGACAAAAAAACACAGAAATATCAATGAGAAAAAACACGTAAACAGCTCCAATAACTTATTGGCTTGAAAAAACCAGAAAAAAAAGTTTCTGCGATTTTTCGTTGAAGTTGTTTGTTTTTATGAAAATCAAATTTGAACTTACCTAAACAAATTTGACTCCTGAAAATAAATCCTCGCGAAAATTTTAAGCATAGCTGACTTGCAAAATCAAATCCTCGCGAAATTCTGTTTGTTTACAACCACACGTAAATTACCTTAAGGTGATTGCTCTCCTTTTCACTATAGTGTGTACATTTAACATTGTTGTTTTTTCGAAGGTCATTTTTTTCGCGAATGATAACGTTGAAGTATTTTACAGGAACGTAATTCTGCGGTTTTAGCTAAAATTCGCGAAATTGTCACCCCACGAAAAAACAAGTATTTTTCATATATTAAATTTTTCATCCTTTAATGTTTAAAGCAAAATAACAAAATGATTTTTTTCCGGTATTATTGCTGGAAACACTTTTTGATACATTACGTCTTTTTTACAAGAAACAACTACTAACTCGCAAAATATTAGGAAAATTGAAATAATGACTTAACAGGTCTCTTGCTTAAAAGCATTTTAAAGATACCAAACGGGTAAATTTTCAAAAAATCTACAATTTAAAGTAAAAAAACATCCAAACTGAATTCAAAATGTTATAAACAAATCTCACGTGTTTATTAGAATAAAAATGTTGACTAAAATTTCGTCAATTACCTTACGTGGATTAATTTTCGCGAATGCCAGCTAACGTTAAAAAATTCGCTTGGATTAATTTTCGCGAATCGCCAGATTTGAAAAATTTCGCTTTGACTTATTTTCGCGAATAAGCTTATCTAAAAAATTTTGCGTGGATAAATTTTCGTGAAGGAAGGATAACTGACAGGAAGAGGAAACAAGCATGCCGATTACTTTTTCATTAAAAATTTGCGAATGACAAAAAATTTTGCGTTGATTAATTTTGTGTGGTTTATTTATCGCAAATGATCCGAATTTGATAAAGTTAATCCGCGTAAGTTACTACATATTTCCTGTGTTTGATACAACTTTTCGTAACATAACCTTGTCTTACATTTCAGTCCCATCCTAAAATCAATGTTCAACTTCACGCAGCTTATTCGAATGTGCATTCTGCTTGGCTGCTCGAAAATACAACAAGAGATCAATGTAGACAAACAGAGGAATGGTTAAATGGAAAGTCTGACGTAGAAGAAATGTTGCCTTGCCTGACTACAAAGGCTTCGAGTGAGAATGGTGGTATCAGTGTTAATAAATACTCAGTGGTGTACACAAAAGATTTTAAACAAGGACTTGCGGCTACTATAAACACTGCAACTAAAACAACATCCACAGTAACAACCTGAACGACTTCCTTTGAACGCTGTTTTTATCATATTTCCGCATGGATGAAGAAGAGGGACAGTGAAAGTACATGTATTTAATTTCTTAGGTATATTTTAACATACTGAGTTGAACTTATATTTTGTATATATATAAAACTTGAAGAAAGAGTAAAACAAGTGGTGTTTTGATAGTTTATTTCTGAATACAACGTTAAAAAAATTTTGAATATAATCTAGAAAACCAAGATAAGATATTAAATAATATATATACATTGGTAAAATTATTTCAATATTTGGCTATCAATTTGGAAAGGTTTTTTTAATAAAATGTATCTTATATAATAAAAGTCAACTTTGTTTAACAGAAATTCACCTCCCGCAATATAACTAATGGATAAATAAAGTTTCTATTCATGAAAATAATTATATACTGTATAGAACTAATAAAATTACTAAATAAAAAATTTAAACACTTTTGCAAATTTCTCTATTGTAAAAAAAATTTCCTGGAGTTTTCTCCACAATTTTGGAAGTAACAGAAACCTTGAAATAATGTTTCCACAATTGCTCCCCAAGAACATGAGGCATCAAGGTAATATTGCTGAATCGGAGTTTGTTTTTAGGAACATTTGCAGGGCAGACTTTCGGCAATACACCTACTTACAGTTTAAGTTGTTCCCTAAAGAAAACAAACTGAAACTCTAATCAAAGCATACTTATAGTCTTGAAAGCTCAATTTCATGTGGAATAACATCGTACTAACATGGTCCTCTGACTGTTAGGCTCCTTATCTTTTATAAGGAAATTTACAAGTAAAAAAAAGTAAAATACTTTATTGTTACATAGTTAGATTTATTCCAGAGTTCTTAAGAAAGCGCTAAAATGATTATTCTACAGGGTTGCCTAGTCCCCTCACAATCATAAATTTATGTAAATAGAAGTCGTTCATCCTCAAATACTAAGATGGAAAACTTTCACAAAAAACCTATTTTCTTACCAATCAGATTTTTTTAAAGGAGATAGAGAGTAAAGCATATTTTGGCTGGAATTTCACTTGGTGGACAGGAAAAAATTAATTTTCGCAGGAATTTAGTTTGGCAGATTTTACAAAAACTTAGGATACAATAGACCCTTTGACAATGTTTAGTGTATTCAAAATTATGTCCTTTACATGCCACTTTTTTATAAACTTATACATTTTCATGCAGAAAAGTTAACTGGTGCACCAAATTTAGAACAAAAAGTATGCACCCAATGCTTTGCACAAAAAATAATACTCGCAAAAGTATAATTTTTTCCAGAAATAAAACACATTGTGAAAAGTCTTTTTTAAATTTATACATATACAAGAAACTGAATTTTTTTTCTTGTTATTGTTATTGCACAAAAATGAATACGTTTGCCATTGTGTGCAAATTATTATGCATAAAATTAGTATAAATAAGGCAAGTCATCTGGGGATATTTTCCCTCAAACTTGTCGAAAATGACCAATTTAATACTGATCGTGGACAACTGAGGTCAAATATATTCAGATAACTTCAGTTGTATATATGAGAAAAGCCTAATTCTTATTCTACTTAACAAGGGCTTCTGAATTAACCCAAACTTTTACATAAAAACATATAAATCTTTTTAACCGTTGTCTTTATAAAAGTATTGGATCTAAAACAGTCAGAGGACTACAAAGAAAATTGCCTAAATAGTATATAAAGTTATTATATATAGCAGTTTTCCCCTTTTTGAAATTATCATGTATTTAAACAATGTTTAACTATATATTTAGCTACACTGAAAAAACTTTCCAAAGCAAACTTTCATTGAAAAAGTCTAAAAATTGTTAAATTCTCTCTCGGAAAGGTTTTTGCCATTAAATTATATATTCAGGATATTACACATTCCTTCTTTTCTTTTGTATGTGATAGCTCCTCCATGTTTTTATTAAATTGTTTAACAGCGCCATTTTCTTTCCTTGATGAATCAACCTTTAATTTTCCCTCTCTATCTTCAGAAGGCATTGTTTTATATTTATGAAAATCTTTTTCCTTAAGTTTTTTACTTTTTTTCTTGCCTTTTATTTCTTCATTCTCGTTACTGCCAAGCTTATATTTTTCTCTGATACTCTGTCTTAATTTTTCTCTTTGCCTGGTTTGTTCTTCGTGCTTCTCTTCTCTTTTTGCTTTTACTTTCTCACTTTTTCTTTGATCTTTTTCAATCTGTTTTTGAAGCTTTCTCTGGCTTTCAGGGGAATTTTTTTCAGAAACTTCTGTTGATAGCTTATAATTTTTCTTAATCGACGCCAACTTTTTAGCAGCAATAATATCTGTGAATGTTGACATTTTACTAATAAAGTAGGGCTGGTTGTTTATGTTAAGTGGTAGCCATATTTATGGCCACTAGTTGTGGGTGTGTATTTTACAGAATTTCTATCATGTACCCTTTATCGTATCATGTACCCAGACCGGTTTCGGGTTCAAGCGAGAGTGTGGCCGGGGGGGGGGGGGAGGTGCGACGTATTGTTTGATTTTGAGGTGTGGAGAAGTCGCGGTACCGCGAAGTTTATTTCGTAAACAGTCGCTCCACATACATCTAGTCGCTCCACACTTTATCGTTGCCTCCACAATTATTCAGTGGCTCCACAACAAAGTGCACTACATTTTTAATTGGTACACACCTCGCCCATATTATAAGTCAAACAGTTACGCTCCACTTTAGGGGGGATTTCCACAAAGTTCGCCGGCGAAATATATCTGAGCATGGACAGTTTTGTTTGTTTTGATTTTTCTTTAAAATAATTTGCTTTGCGGAATGGCGAATTAGCTGCGAAATATCTTTTTGATCTCCACGGAAAACAAAATAACATGTGCCAAATTTATAAAATACTGAATGTAAGCACTTTTGTGGCTACACTGAAGATTGCGTTCTGATTGGTTAAAAGTTTATTACAGAAAAATATATTGCCACTAAAAAGTAGAAACCGTTTCTACTTTAACGGCAAAGCAAATTTTTTGGATACAAAATCAAAACAAACAGAACTACGTATGCTCCAGATATGAATGTACAAGAACTTACTTAGAAATATATATAACAAACACAAGGGATATGACATATAAGAAACAAGGCTAGAAAAATGAATTTTATAAACTGAAGGGGAACTTGCTGATTAAGATATAAACCAGGGGTTGGGCTCAAAGCAATTATTAAAAATGCATGTTATAAAATAGGAGTTAGAACTTCAGAAAATCCAAAGTTAAGAATAACTAGGGTATTAGAAGGAGAACCAGTGTGGTTAGAATTTTTTATATTCCTAAACCGAATTTCCACTAGGCGTTCCAGAACGCGCCGAGCGTAGCGGCTATTGTTTTTTCCGTTCCAAACCTCCTAAAAGCGGTCCGCTCAGCGCGGTTTTAAAAGTCAACTCTACTTCGACTTTTACGCGCGTTTTCAAAGCGCTATCCAATTAAGCTGCTTCAAGGCCACGTGATATAAACAACTTTTTGCGAGAGCCATCAAAAGCATCACCTGTGACTAGATATCTCATTGTGACACAAGGCCTTTCATTTGCACTTATGGGCTCTCTCATCTTTGTTTCGCTTTTTGTAATTAAGGGAACAACCCAAGATAAAGAGTTTCACGTTTAGTTGTTAAAAAAAAAGTTGACTGTCATACAATTTCATATCTTGAACGAGAAGATTGGATTCTCCTTTTAGTTTTCCTTCTTGATACAGCCGTCTTATCTAAAACCGTTTTGCATACTTCTTTGTTTTTTTTTCATTCAGCAACAACAATAGTTTCAGAAGATTTATTTTCTTAAACAGCAATAATTTTCTACGTAGAAACGTTCATGTTTACATTTTTTTCGTCGTCTAAAAGTTTACGCGCTCTTTTTGTTGCTTTTAACAAGTGGAAATCAAAAAATAACATTCGAAGCGGATTTATAAGCGGCTATTGTTTTAAAACAATAGCTGGCTACGCTCAGCGCGTTTTGACCGCCTAGTGGAAAATCGCCTTAAGACGACTATCATCGTGATGTGTGTTTTCTATAATCCCCAAACCTCTTACGTAAATCAGCAGGCAAAATAATGCAGGCGGTAATTCGTGGACCAGTCTATTATATTATATCAGTGAAAAGATGCTAGTAGCCACAGCACAAAAGTTTTCACCCATAATTTGACTTTCTTTACCTAAGGTCTGCTTTTCTTGCCTGTCGATTTTTCTGATTTTTTCCGCGCATGTTCAAGAATCTCATAAAAAACGTAAACATTGAAAGTCATCTATGAAGTGTGAGGGTTCTGCGAATACTTTCGGGGTCCAGAGTCCCACTTTTTTCAATATGCCGTGGAAGTAAATAAGAATGGTTGAGAAAAAAATGAAGTTCCAACATCAAACATAACGTAAATGTTGAGGAATCAAATCATTTTTTCAATATATGTGTTTATCTTAGTTGTTTTATTCCTTAGTCTTGAGAAGCAAAATTTCGTACTTATTTATCTTTATTTATTATTATTTTATAGCAACTTGTGATGCGACTGTGTCCTCTTTTTTAACCCTCTATTTAACACCTATACCAGTCAGGAAAATCCTCTTAATTAAGCTGTACAGCTTAATTTAAATGTCAGCTTAATTAGGGTGTATGATACAGTTTAATTAGGCGTTTTAAAGCTTAGTTAAGATGTGCAAAACTTTGACCGTCTAAAACACAAATAACTGAATACATGGAATCACAGTCCTTATTTACTTGCGCACACATCTAAGTGATTACATAATGCCCAATGCGCGCGCAGAAATGGAAGCACGCGCAGGAAAAATACGGCACTATGATTAAGTGTATTTTAGCATCTATATATCTAACTGAATAAATCCAATATTTACGTGCATATAAACATCTCCAATACATTAGTTTTTTCGAAGCACCCCGGAGGTCTGCTAAGTTTGAAGTTTTTTTGAACCCGGGTGCTAGAAATACCATTCTTCTTTTATAATATAGTGGTGCAGCAGTGATTCTGCTAAAATTTACATTTTTTGAGAAATCAAGGGGGAAACTTTTTCTACCTCCTAATTTAGATGTATGTCACCTAATTAAGCGGTATGATATAGCTTATTTAGGATATCTCCAAATTAAGCTATACAGCTTAGATAAGAGGATTTCCCTGACTGCCTAGCTACACAAACAAACAGTATAAAGTTAAACTTCAGACTGTATGTAGGTGTGTGTGGATTGCCTCCTCTCTAATTTCAAAGGAATAGCACTTCTATAATTGTTCTCAAAAGGTGTTCTAGGGTGTACAGTAACAAAATACTTAGGATAAATACTCTTAAAGTTTGTTTATGAAGGGGTCTTTAGCTACTAGATACACTCCCTGGAGAAGTCTAGCTAGCTACACAGCTTAGGGTAAATTTAACTCACAGTTTTTCTATGCCACATTTGAGCAGAGCGTTTGTTATTTCCAAAATATAAACAATTTGGCAGTTATTTTTATTGGTTTCACTCAACCTCACAAAAACCATCCAAAACACAACAGAAAGACAGACCAACATAATTTGCAGAATGGTCTGTTTCTTCCAGGATGCGTTTGACCAGGTTTGCCACAGCAAAAGTGAATAGGCTTCTATTCATTTTTTAGAATGAATAGAAGAATTGTAGTACAGCCTTTCTAATTCACGTCGGCAAACCGCAAATGCCGAGGTAAATGCTGAGGCAAATTGAAAAAAAAACAAGTTCACGTTGGCAAAATTTTTCTTTGCATATAAGTTTTTAAAAAATTCATAGAATCCTTCAATTGTCTTAAATCTATCATAAATACATACTCGTTATACTTTTTCATTATAATAGCCCATTCATTCTCCATTTCAATTCTTACTAATTCGGATCCAGCAGTTTAATAAAATCACTATCAGTCCTGGTATTTTGAGGCGATCACGCCCCCGTACCTCCGCACACTCCTGCAACAATGGAGCAGCGTTTTCAATCACACACCAAAAACACTTTAATCACTTCAATAATGCGCACCTGAAATGTCTTTTTATAAACTAATTATTTACTATGCTAATAATCAAATTCATTAGGTTGTATATCGCAGAAGTCGCCGGTGGCATGCTTTGAAAATGCTTGTCACTGGCACAACTTAACATGAAGCATAACTGTACAGGAGCCTCGATTGTTAGAGTCTTCGCAGAACATCTCTTCTCACAAAACCGAGGGCAGGGCTGACTTATTGCCTGCTGTGTCGTGTGGGAGACAGAACTTCTGGACTTCTTTTTAATATACAATTTTTTTGATTATTGTTACTAAAAATATTTGATTTCTCTTTCCTCTTTTAAAAAGGTTTTTTAAACTTTATTCAGCATTTTTTTTCTTTGGTAATACATCACCCGAACATTTGTCCGAAAGATGTATTAAGGTACAGGACACCTAATCTCTCCTTGCAGTATTCTCTGTCACAAATGAAGGCCAGAGTGACTTGTGGCATGGTTCCAAATGGTCTCCCGTCTTTCGTTCGAGTCTCAGTGTAATGTACCTGCCAAGCATAAGAGTGTCAGCATGAAGGAAAGGGGCCGACTTTAATGTTCTCTATACCTTATGTTTTTCATACTAACACCAATCGTTTTTGATTGTGGCATTCATTCAAATTTCGCAACAAAATTAGGTCGACATTTTTTTTTCCTACATAAAATGGGTAAATACCGACCTGAAACGCTATAATAAAGGTTCGCTTGGGTAATTTTTTTGCCGTCACAAAAAAAAGGTTGTAGTAATATTATATAGGTGCATTATATGTCACATGAAGCTACTGGAACTTGTGTTGTGATTCAATCAGCCATATATAAATACTCTGCTCTCTTTTCTCCACTGACTGTACTAATTTTTGTTGCAAATATATAAATAATGAGTGGGAAATAGTAAAATTTTGTTGCACATGTTTTTATAATATAAGAAACTCTGTTGCAATTTTCCTTGGCCTGAACAAGAGAACTGTCACATATTGTTTTTTTCTTGTGGTTCACGTCATTATGGCTACAGATGTTAAAATTTGTTAGCTATATGTTGAAGGGAAGAAAAAAAAATTTGTGTTGCATAATTGAAATAACTTATATATGTATTACAATGATTTATGTGCACTAAAGATTTTTTTAAAAAAATGATTTATTGAATACTTTGTTTCCCAGCATCGTTCCATGATCATTCTATTCTGTGAGCTTTGTTATTCAAATATCAATATTAAAAGTTCCTTCCATGCAGTAAAAGCCTTTTGTAAATTGCACACACTGCGACAAGTGTGAACGTGGCAACCCAATATTGTATGTACAAAATAATGTACATGTCCTTTAACATTAAATTCCATACAAGTTTATATACACCAATTTTATAGCATTTCAGCTGTTGACGGCTATTTTTAAGTATACATGTAAATCATGTAACAATTACAATGTGTTTATAAAACAATAATGTGATATGATTGTATCATACGATCCAAAAGTTACCCCAAACTTATCCCAAAGTCCCAAGGTAGGTATACTTAAAACTACATGCTCCAAAACCTCACTATGATTTTGAGCTTTGACAGTTTTTCCGGTATATATAAAACATTGTAATTGTTATAATGTTTATTTACTTAAAAAGGGACGAAACATAGTTGAAAGAGTTGTGTAATTTTTTATCTATATATTATAATACCACACACTGAATTATTTTTTCAAAGTTATAACAATTTTAAATCCATTTAAAAATAAAAGAAATTGTTAGCTCGCTCATCCTAGCCATCAATAATAAACTATTTTATCGCAACAATTTTTATGTAAGCATAACTGACCTGCAAGAAGTAGAAAAATTGAGCACTATTTGCATGCACAACATTTCACAAAAATTGTTGTGCACGCGCAAGTTAATTCATGTAGCTTGCATGCCCTGTGTGCATAAAATCTTAATTCATGAAGCCCTGAGTAATAAACTTTGGAATGCACTGATCTATACACCTTGGTTTGTGTCTAAAATTATAAATGCTACTGTAGGATATGTCACATTTGTTTATGTTTGTATATAGCACCCTAGCTACTATGAGCTACTCTGGGTTATATATTCATGTTAAACTGATCAGACATGCCTAGTTTATTTCTATACTTTACAACTTTACACCCTCAACAAGTTTTTTATTTTATTTCGGATTGTAAATAAAAGCTTTATTAGTTTTTATTTGACTTCAATGCATCTTATTTTTCAGTAAAATATCAATAACAGTGACATGAATCAATCAGATGGTAAGTTTATATATTTTCTTTTTCGTTATTAGTATTGCAAAAAAAACACAAAGACAAAAATAGTTCCAAATTGCCTTGTTAAATTGAAAATTCATTCGTTATCATTTCAAAATTGGTTGGCATTCATTTTCCACTTGTTTTAAAAAAATAAAATTAATTTGTTTTAACACTTTGTTAAATTCGTTTCAGTTCAAATCGTTTTAAAATTGCTTCCAATATTACACATATTTATCACACCTTGTCAATTTCTAAAGAAATTTAACAATCAAATTATGTAAATATCTGCATTCTCGCTCACAAAAATAACAAAACAGATCACAGAAGGCGAAAAGAATAGTGGATTGTTTAAAACAGTTTAAATGGGGTTTTGGAAAGCGAAAATATTGTCGTAGATCCTTTACAAAAAGGGTAAAACCGGGATCATAGAAAGCAAAATATAGCTCTAGATTAGTTAAAAATCGCTGTAGATTGTGTAGATCTAAACTATGAATATACATACAATTTTGATAATACTAAATAATTAACCTTGCATAAATTTTTGTGACTTCTGTCTAAGTGAGAAAGGAATGTCTAAAAATAGTTTCACATAATAAATTCCTCATGTTTTTAACTGTTTTTTGAATTGCTTTGGGAAAACAATTTGTTTCAGAATTTGTTTCAAATCAAAAAAATAATGCTAGGATCTTGAAACGATCATGATTGTTTCAATTCATATAAAATATTAGACTAATGGTGGAGATGGTCCCTTTCATTAGAGAAATTTCTAAGCTATATATACAATCCCTGGCAAAGTATATTTTTAATTTCGTTGCCACAACTAGTTATATATAAGCGATTTCTATACTAGATCTATGCAGTTTGAATTTATTTTAAGGCGGACTTAGAATGTTTAGGCTATTTCGTATATTCCAATGCTCAAAATGTGCTAATTATTGCTGAAGTCAGCATGACCACTTTCTCAAATTTTGGAGCCTTTGTGGGTCCATACGTGGCTTGTTTTGTTAAGTGGACATGTTAGAAAGTGCACCTATACGCATTTGAAAGAGTAGCATAGAGTTTTTGAAGCTGTTTGCCAACTTTGTAAAATGTTAGAAAAAGCACAGATTACAGCTTTTAGGTCAAAATATTCATAGTTTTTTGCTGGGTCATTTTCTATCGATTTAAATGCAAGTCAAACAATGGCTTTACCAAGAAGAATAATGATGCCATGTGGTTGTTTGCATACCATAACTAATTCCAAAATATTTTCACATGTGGTTACAATTTTTTTTTAATTGCTGAGCTATTCATATTTTTTCATGGGAGACAATTGGGGGATGTTTAAACTTGTGAACCCCACACACAAAAACTGACAGTCTGAACTAACAACTTTCTCAGTCTCTCAGCCAAAAAAATGTTTAAGGGAAAATAAGTTGATCACTATATTGTCAAACCGATGTGCAAATATATACAAGTAAGGGAATTCCTAGCCAATTTTGCGCGAATTGCCAAAATATTATTAATATAAAATCATGAGCAACAGCTTTTAAATAAAACAACTGAGAAAAAAAGAAATCAAAACTGTAACAACCGAACGTTTTAACAAACAATTTTACGAAACAAAAATGGCTTGTAAGAAGCAAATAAAGTTATGTAAAAATTCACAAATTTTGTGAGTTTTGTCAATTTGGCAAAAAAGTTCCAACAAAAATTATTGAAGAAGTAGCTATTCGCAAAATAAATATTATTTAACACTAAGTTTTTTTTTTCTCATTTACCTAGAACTACATTATTTACAAAAAACTCGTCAAATCCTTTCTCAACAGAAATAACTTTCGAAAACCAAATCCTTTTTCATGCAAAATTATCAAAATTTAATTCTCGTGAAATATTAGGACTTGCAAACTTTGCAACAATTAGTCCTTGTGAAAATTAATTCTCTTAAGGTAAATGATGCTAAAAAAATTAAAATTATACAGAGAGACAAGAAGAATATTATTAACAGATCCATTTTTTTTCAACTTTATTGACATAATCTCTGCCATATTTTCTCTATTTTAACTCATTCAAAAAAAGTCAAAATGATTAGAAGCGATCTGATTTGCTGTTCTAACTGTTTTGAATTGCTAGCTTCCAGAGTGTTTACAAAGCTCTCCTTTTCTTCAAATGCTGTTTTTAATCATCAGAATAGAGTCTATGAAAAGAAAAAGAAAGTTAGGCTTACTGAACTAATGCAATGTAATGTAAAAAGGAGGTTTTTGAGATTTAAAATATTTCAAAAACAATGGTTTACCACAATGTCCTTAAACGGGCAAGGATGTTGATTTTCTGTTTTTTTTACTAGCTTCAAACACCTAATGTACATACACAATGTTTTATTACACACAGGTATTTTGAGAACAATCTTTAACAACTTTTTTGTTAAATTTTCATGTATAGTTTAATATATACACATCCCAGGACAAGCATCAGCTGGGCTAGTGTGGGGTTTAAACCACAAACCTTTCGATTTGTAATTGATGGTATTGAAACCCATTACACCAACGAGGCCACAGGCGATCCTACTACATGTCACCAGAGTGATTTTTGCAAAGCTAAATTTGTATTTCTTACAACGAGTTTCAATGGGCTAAAATTCGTTTTAAAAAACGAAATAAATTAAAAATAGTTTATTGATTTTTATGTTTCATTTAGGTTTCACAAACTTAACTCATTTTTCTTTGTATTTTTTATTTGTCTAAGATTTTATATTAGACTTTTTCAGACTATAATAGCTGTATTTTGGCAGCAGTTGAAGTTACGAAGAGTAAACTTCAAGTGTTTGCTGACCAAAAATTCAGAAACCTAAAAATGGAAAAAGAGAGTCCATGCTCTGTAGATAGAACGTTTTGTTTCAAACATAAACTTTTTTATCAGAGAGTACTTCGAAAACCTATAGATCAGAAATTGCGAGACAAAACTTCAATTTCAATTTCAGATGTCACAAAATTATTCCTCGCAAAAATTTATCCCAGAAATTTATTGACCTGTTGTCTCAATTGTGCAGAGCTTCAAACATTAAGAAAATGTATAGGATCATGTACTTTTGACAAACGGCTGAATAGATATTGGGATTTAAAGATATTTTGATGACCTCGTCAACCTGTCGCGTCAACGGCTGTTTGACTAAACTTTAGGAAATTGGTCTTTTTAAGTCGCAGGTGGTCCCTAGGTATCCACATGGGAGATGATATCAGTTATTTCCATGGTATGGTACTATTGTGGTTTCTGAACAATAATAAATAAACAAATTAAACTGAATTGTTTGGAAAGCTGTAAACCATAAACTTTAAAAATATAAGTTTTATAGAAAATATTCCAGACAATAGTGTTTAAAACAATGCAGAATAACTGTGAAATACTTTTTAACTTAACCTCCTCTATTCTTTCAAAGCTCCTGTTTCATCTTCCTTTTAAGCAAAAAAAAAGACATAATGATGCTTGCAATGGCATTATCAGAATTTGAAAATACTAGATTTAGAGGATAAGTCTGCATTTTTTTCTTTTTAAATATGAACTTGAGAAAACACAAATTCCAAGAAAAAACAACAACAAATAATTTTAGAATTGTTAGGTTCTCAGTTTGAGGCAAGCCCCAAATAATGTAATGATAGTCAATATGTATAAACTTAAATCTGCACCGATATTCTTTTTCCGAACTGTTCCATCAGATCTATAATTTTTTTGTGTGTTTATTTTTTTTTTGGTGAACCGAAAAGGTGTTAGACATCAAAGGATCACTCGTTATGTGAATAAGTTGCTCTACTTAAAAGCATTATTTTAACCGTTAACATGAATGTGCATGTGTGTGATGAAGACAACTAAAATCTTTCATGGGGTGTAAATATACCTTTCTGTTTTCTTAAATAGTTGTTGGTGTCTGTTCAAAATGGTTGCACCACAGCTTTACTTTGGAGTACGGAGTAATTTTATTACAAGGTGCTGACAGGCAGACAAAAATGCACAAAATACTAATGCAGGAAAAATGTACAATGGTGAAAATCTGAGGATTGGCAAGCCCATGGATTTTTTCACCACACTTCTACATTTTGGGTTTCATAAATGTAGAACTTTTTAATAAATATGCATTTTATCCTTAATTTGTGTGTTAGTTGATAGTCAGTTAAAAGCGGAGTATTAAATATGAGTATGATTCATTTCCTTGTGTTCACACAGTTAAGAAATAAAAATAACACTTCTTGGCAAATTATTTATTAAAAAATATCAATGTTAGTGTATTGCTTTTAATTGCAAGGGGAAAACCTTCTTGTTGTACAAAAAATGATCAAAGGAGCATAAAAACCAATCTTCTGTGCATTGCACAAAAATTAATGCACAAATATTTAGCACATGAAGTCGACTAAGATGACCATCTCTACTATCCTTCTTGCCTTTATCTACTGCTGTTACTACTATGTACAAAACAGTAAAAAGCTAACAGCTAATGTCCCTAACACTACATTTTTACCGTGCACAACAGATTTTTTTTTCTCTTTCTTGAACAGATAACAGCAATTGCTAGAACCAAAATTAGAAATTAAGAAATAAAATCAAAAGCGGAAATCCTATTTCAGTAATGCTGTTGTAGAAATACACCATAAATACTATAATATAACCCATATTCAAATTGTAGCTAAGGTTGCATGAAATAGTGGCACGATCGGTAAAAGTCTGATGACCTGACAGTGTACAACTAAACCGCTGTGGAATTTTTCACCAGCTAACAACTGCTATATATAATATTTTATTGCTAAGACATTACTTCTAACTGTGCATGAAATGATAGAGGCACTGCATGTTTATTCGCAAATTCTTGTTCACAAATTCGAGCCGTACCTGTGTCATCCAAAAAAAATAGTTCTTGTTATGTCTAAGTGCTTTTGATTTTTGTAGACATTTTCAACATAGACAAAATAATATATTCGTCTCATTGTTGGTGTCCACATAAAAAAACACTTCAGTAAAACAGGAAGGGTTTTGTTTATTTTAACATTCAATAGATTTTTTCTGTCATAAACTCTTAAGCTTAACAGTAATATAATATTAAAGTCATGTGTGTTTTTTTTATTTAGATGATATCTTTGGTAGGAACATTGACCAGTTGGATCGTGAAACTCCTAGGTAGGAATTAAAAATCATTGTAGTTAATTTATCATTCCCATATGACACTGTCAATACTCTTCATTGACATCATCGCATGTCAGGAATTAAAATATTCTTTCAACTAAAAACAATTCAACGCGACTGTGTTATTGACTTTCAAAATATTTACCTTAAAATCTTTTTAAATCTTAAAGTTGTCAGTGATTCTTTCCAGAACATGGTCAACTCTTGAAGAAATTATATCAGGCTGTAGACTGTTTAACTGTATTAATTTAGTGTGGTTTTTAAACTGCTCAACTAAGCCTCTGTCTTTGTATTAATGTGGTTTTCATTATTTTCGCTTTGGTAGACATAACGTTTTCAGTTTTTTATTTTCAGACTGTATATTTTACATGTGTGTAGCGTCATAACAGGATATTAGCAATTAAGTTTTCAAAAATGTCTATGCTAAAAATGGCAAATCATAATGTTATTAAATCACAGGAGTGTTGTCAATACTCGCATATGTAATCACGTTGTTTACATTCAGTAATTAGATGTTTAATTTACCAGCTCTTGGTGGTATTCTGTTTGAGGCCGAAGTATTTATTGCATTTAAATGTTCCTTTTTGTTGGTTGCTTTTTTCTATGAATGATTATTAAGTTTAATTGCTTGTATTTAATCATGGTATACCACTTTAATTAAGCTTAATTCGATCAATTTATACTCATATTGTATGGTGTTTTTACATGTGCATGCTTTATGAAACCAAAAAAGACTTTCAGTTCGTAATCAAGAACAATTTTCCCATCGAAGTTGCTACATGCTCGCTGTTTTTCAAATGTATAACAAAAACTTCATGTTTGCACATAGGTAAAACATTTTTATCTAACAATGACGTATGATTGTAAGCTTTTATTTGTATGAAAAATCATTATTGGGATGACTAATGTTTTTTATGTATTTTTTTTTTATTAAGGTTCAATTTGTCAGAAGAGGAGGATGATAATGAACAAACAACAGCTGGAAAAACGAAAACAAAACAGAACGTAGAGAAGAAGGTATGATTTTTTTTATTTTTATTTTGAACTCGGTGTAAATCTAATTTGATTGTTTTATACTATTTTCACTTATATTTGTTAAAGAATTTCTAACACTTAGAATATGCTTTTAAAAAGTCTCAACCGATATTTGCTATTAATTATGTTAAATTTTGTTAAATGAGCTAATTTATTTATTCGCGTCTGAAAATAAGTCATGTTCAAGACTTCCTTCGCTTATCACTACTAGTTGTAATCTTTATTTCTATGAGAAGGTTTTATATACGGTATAGACAGCTGAAGAAGTTTATCCCACATGTACTTGTTGGGCACGCTTTCTATATCATTACTCAATTACAAGTCATGGTTGATCATATTTTAAATCTGTAATCAAATCTAGGCGTTTGTTGAGAAAACCTATGGACGCTTTCAGATGAGCTTTAATTTGTATAATTGACTGACCATTTTCTTTCCCTTTCACGTTATACACATGTTCTGCCTTTTACAAACAGATTTTTTTCGTTAGATATAACTGTTCTAAAATCATACAGTGTTTCTATCAACGCGTTGTTATGAAATTTTTCAAAAATTCTATATAATAAATTAGCGCTTTGTGCTTTAATCAGTCATCAACCTGTTTCTTATCAATCTTTTTATAAGGGATGACTCAAAATCAAGGTATAGGCTAAATTTACCGTGTAGTTTGTTTTCAATTTTATCTTTAGCCTCCATCTATTGCGTCAGTGCAGCCATACAGCCGAGCATCGTCACAAAGCAGTGCCCCCGTGATGTCACCACACCCTGTCAAGAAAACCATGCAGCCTTCTCAAGACATAATACAACACAGTAATCCTACAGGACAGTATTACAACCAACGATATCCTCTTTCACCAGCTAAAAATTACCCAATTCAGCCAATGAAAAACTTTTCTGGGAACCCTCCTCCTAATAACTTATCACTGTCAAGACAGATGGAGAATGGTCCTCATGTTCATCAGCAGATTAGCAATATGCCGAGACACGTGACTAGTGAACCAGCAATGCGACCTCCTCCTAACCACATCCCTAGACAGATCACTGCAGAGCACCCAAATCATATTAAAACGCCATTCATGAATCAATTGTTAAACTCTCAGAATATGATTAACCCTCCGCAGCAACAAGTTATACGTACAACAGCACCAGCTCCGCCGCCATGCTATTGTCCTGACTGTATCCATCCGCCACCAACAATGCCGCAACAAGTTGTTATTAACTCAGAGAGACAAAGAATAGAGGACGAAATACTGTTGAGGCAAAGAGAACTTGATTCATGTTGGCAAGAAGATGAAGTAGATTGTCCAAGGGTAAAATTTATAAAATCATCCATTTTTATGTAGCCGATGATACGTGTTTTCTTGTGTTTTAACTAGCTTTCTTGGAATTTTTTAGGATTTTACTGCGATTGACCGAAAGAAAGAAAAATTTTATGCTGAACGTGCTGATGTTAATTTTTCACACCCAAGACAAGAAATAAATGATCAACACGAGAAGGTAAGCCTCTTTTCGACTTTTCGATTATTATTTTTTTTGTACACCTCGCATAAACACAATGTTTATTGTTGTATCTGATATTATACGAAGAAAAGAAAGTAGGGTCCCGTCTTAATTGTACAGTATTTTTTCTTTTTTCTTCATTTTCTTTAGCCTTATTTCATATACTTTTTTCCATATACTCTTTAATTTCTTCAGGATATGCATCTTCATAACCGTGACATCAAGACCTCTGCAGCTTCCACTTCTGCATATTCAACATCTGTCTCACACAGTAACCAGCCTGCGCCACCTGTTTCCAGTTATGGTCCCATCATGAAAACGAAAGCGAAAGCAGTGGTGTCGCCTTTTCCAAGAAATGTTCCTCAAAAGAAAGTCAATATCAATACTATTGTTAGTCAATTCTCCTATTCAAATGATCCTGATACACCACAGGTATTACTTTATAATGCTAATCATTTTATGTGTCCAGATGTTTGATCACGTATCGGTAGATTTTCTTACACCAGAACGTTAAAATAAACTACCACATAGCATGTAAGCATCGTTAAGAGACTGTTCATATGAGGCGAGCTAACCCTGTTAACCGAGCTGGCTGATATTTTGTTACGTTCATATGAGGCGAGCTGACCCTGTTAGGCGCGCTGAAGAAAGTCACGAAAGTTTGTTCATGTATTTTATATCGCGTTCTAAAGGAAATTTAAATCACAAGGAGTCCTTCAAAAAATGTGTTTTATGAAAAAGCTACAAATAATGATTATTTTGTCAAAACAACGATAAATACACAACAATATAATTGATGATGTTTTTCTTCTGGAGTGTTTTTATATATTTATTGTTCCGATGCATATAATATTATTTTTACCAATAATTATATAAATTGACAAAAAAGTTAAACCTTCAACACTTTTGGCATTTTTGTACAGAAAAAATGCTTTCTACAAATAAAATAATCTTGATCATGCTCAAAAATAAAGTCAACCCGCCTGGCCGGGCTGGCCCGTTTATATGGAAATTTTTTATCCCGCCTAGCCGAGATCATGATAAAAACAAGCCAGATCTCGGCAAGGCGGGCTGGCTCGGTTGTCATATAAACATATTTTTATTTTTGTATGTGTTTCTTTAAAGTAGCAAGATCCCGCTCAGTTGAGCCGGCCCGCTTTCATATGAAGGGCCCCTAACACAGTCTTCTAGAGTAACATGGAGTGCTTCATGTCTTTCAGTGAATAACTGCCGTAGATGTTCCACTTAAATTTCTTTGTATTATTTTCAATCTTTTTAATCAACGTCCAGTACTTGGAGTGATTTATTGGATATCATTTCTTTTTAGGATTACACATCAACATCTTGCTGGCCACACTCAGAAATGGGTTCCAGAATCCCATCTTCTGAAATGATTAGTCTATCTCCACTATGCATGTCAGGCGTCCCTTCAGTAAGCGTGACCTTTGCTTGTAACATTTTGTAAAAAAAAATTCAAAATCATTTATATGTTTATAATATATTGCGTTTTTATTATGTCCAGGGTATTCAAACTCCTGTCGAACCAGGGACTGGTCAAAAGCCAATCCAACAAGAAGCGCCACTGGGTGTACCATCTGCAACTTCATTACAGCATTTGCCTGGACATGAAAAGAAAAGCGTTCTCGACAAGTTCAAAGGGAATGAACAGTATAAAAGACCTTCAAACATTCCACCGCAACCAGATTCAGTTAAGGTGGATGTGGATTAAGAGCTGTTAATTAATTTTAGCGAATATTAATTTTCACGAATTTTATTCACAATCGCGAAAATATATGTGCGCGAAAATTACTGGAAATGACTATTTCTTTAAAAGTGACTTCGCGAAGCCTTTCAACGTAGCGAAATATCTCAACATAGCAAAATATCCCAACATAGCGAAATATCTCAACTGACTGATTCGCGAAAATTAATATTCACAGCATGTATTTTTGGATCTCACGAAAATTAATCAACTTCAATAACAAAGATTTGTACACTTTCTGTAGGACTACACTGGATCGAGATGGCCACAGTCAGAAATGGGGTCACGTATACCTTCTTCTGAACGTATAAGCCTCTCTCCTCTGACTATGTCAGGAGTTCCCTCAGCTGTACCGTCGGTAAGTTCATATTTCATCTCATCTAAAGGTTTTTGTTAATCTTTCCTTGTCGACCAGAAAATAATCAGGAAATTATAGTTACTGAAGTGAAAATCTGAACAATCCAGTATTTTACAGTAGTAGTTCAATTGCAAATTTCACAATTATTTTCCAGTACTCTATTTTGTGAAGAGATTCAAGATTGCAAATTTTATTTCTTGAATTCATCACAATGAATCCTGAAGAAATCAGGAAAACTCAGCAATATTTGTGTTGGGATTAGATCAAATTTGCCGACGTGATTTTAAAATTTTGTTGATACGCCTGCATTCTCCTCGGCAATTCGTGAGTGAGAAAAGCTGATATGTTCTTTAATTTTGAACAGTTTGAACTCCTTGCTAGCTATGAGTGTTGACATACATGGATTAGTAGCGTAGATCTTTGGTCTTTTTTATTGGTCCAGCTTCGGATGGGCCTAATAATTAATTTTCGTACAAAAGTTTTTTACGTCATTTCTGTAAATCTTTAGGGAATACAGACACCTGCTGAGCCTAATACAGGGGTAGTTCCTTTACGAGCTCAAGTGAAGAGGGTGGAACCAGAATCACCAATATCGCATGCAAAAGCAGACAGACCACCTGCAGAAAGAACGACTCCAACAGAACTACAACAAAACAAACACGAAGCTCTGAATCAACCCATTGATCAAAACGATGCCTTGCAGGTAAGAAGAACTTTACGCTACATTAGCGTTATCCCGGCCAAGATTATTAGTTGCACGTCAGGTCAAATTTAAAAATTCTTCAAATTATAACTACTTTCAAATCTTGATGACCAAAGCAAAGGCATGGGTTTAATGAATCTGACCCATGGTTATTTTTCATATGCCGTTATTGTCTCTTAAAAAAAAAATAATAAGTTTTATCTGATTTTTTATAGGACTACTCACAAATCCCTCAATCCGAATTGACATCTCGAGTGCCGTCAATGGAAAGGATACGTCTGTCACCGTTGTGTCAATCTGGAATACAATCCGTATGACTATGTTACTTTGTAATCTTGCTCTCCTTATTGTTAATCATCTCTTATCGTTTGTACACAATTTCTTCTTAGGGTCGTGAAAGTCCCCAAGAGTTGAGTCCTGAGCCGGAACCTATTGTAAACGAGAACGGAGTGACGCTGCGGGCAAAGAAAGAAGACAAAGCTAACGCGAAGCTCGAAACTATTATGTCTCGTCTTAACATTGGAGATAACAGCACAGCGAAGTGTGTTCCACGGTTTGATCACGCCGAACAAGACTCTATAAAGGTATAAGACTTTTTCTTTTAAATTTGTTATGCATTGACGTACCCTTATGTTTGTCCACTTATCCTTTCTAACGTAATTTTCACGTTACAAATACGTTATAGGTGTTCAGTCGTCCAGAGCTGTCATCAAGAATGCAATCATACGAAAGTTTAAACTTTACTCCGCCGTGGTCAGCTAATACCTCTGTAAGAAACCATTTAACTCTGTGTTTTGCAACAATTCGATATTTTGCGCACCATTTTAGGGTATTGTTACACTTTAACAATATAATATTTTGCCACAACCTTTTAGGGTGTTCTTACACAATCTAGTACCTTGCGCAAATTTTAAGGGTTTTGTTACACTCCCATAATTTAACACCCTGCGCACCTTTTTTAGGGTATTGTTACACCATGCGATCATTCCAGTTTGTACGGAGGAGCAAAGCCGTTGAGGCAACAACCTGTGATTGAAGAATGTGAAGACGATTTTGGAAAAGAGTCGGTAAATGCGAGGTCAAATAGTGACGCTGGTGCTAAGGCAATTAAATTGATGGTTGGTTAATTGAATGAATGGATGAAGAGAATAAATAAATGAATGAATAAATGGTTAATTTTTTTATTTAGGTTGTTGATCCAATTGATAACCCGTCGTCTTCTGATGAAAGAAAAAGCGTTCCAGATGATTTACCTCACTCACATAGTTCAAACAATGCACCTTATCCGTTCGAAGCAGGGCCGAAATATCAATCCCGTGACGGGGTTTACAATAACAATCAAAATCCACACTCTCAGCATATGGTAAGAGTATTATCCAACCGTATTCTTCCATGCTCATTTTAGTATTCTATTCTCGTACTTTGTCCTTGTATTGACATTTTACCTTCTTTATTCGGTTATTGATGTTAACATTCCTTCTTCTTTTGTTACAGCGAAAGGGCGTTAAAATAGTGGAGGGTTACAACTCTGCTCCTGAAATTAAGAATCAAGCTCGGAATGACACCCTCCTCCCTCCGACACCTGGTGTGGCAAAAAGAAGAAATTCGTGGTCATCCGTAGAATCAGCAAGTTCAATAAACAGTCACATGTCTACTGTGGTCAATGCGCCTACATCCATGCATAACACTGCGCCTGCATCGCCTGATCCTGATGGCTCTGAAGCTTCGGACTCTATCATTTCAGAGCAAGAAGTAGATGACAACACTACAGAATTTCCTGATACTTACAGCCAAACTGGGTCACCAGTTCCGCAATCTCAAGCGAATTCTTTAGGTGGACAATTTCCTGGTAAACAAGGCCCGCAGTATCCGTTTCAGAGATGGCCACCTAAAAATCCAATGTCTCACAATGGTCCAACGCAACACTTGCCACAGCATATTGCGCCCCCACACGGTACATCTCATGGTACTTCTCAATATGGTATGTCTGAACAACGTCCTGTACACTTAGGTTTTCGTGCAAATCCAAGAGACAATGAGCAACACAACGATGCATTGCAGAGAACGTCCCAACTTCAGAATTTTATTAACATGGCAAAAGAACAGTTCCGAAAAGAACCTCAACATCACGACTATCAAGAGCATGTGCACAACCCTCCTCACCCACCCACAAGACATCTACACCAATCACAACAGTACGCACACTATGGAGCGTCGCAACATCAGCACCCACCACCTGCTGAACACCAGGGTCAAGTCATGTTCGATAATTACCCGCCAGCTCATGGTTATCCAGGTCAGTTTCATCCGCACGATCACCAGGGATACCAACATGGTAATTTTCCTCCTCAGCACACTCGGCGTATTCACGAACCTCACCACCATTCTCGAGAAGGCCAGCGACATCCAAATGAAATTCAGCATATCCCACACGAGGTGCAACACCTTCCTCACGATCTGCAACACCTTCAACATGATCACCCACATCGTCACTATTTAACAGGCGATCAGGAGCTGATGCTGAATCACCCGAGACAGCCTCGTATGCATACTATTCCAGAAGCCTCGTTACCACAGCAAACGTTGCATGGGCACCAAGGACCTATGGAAGTACACGGCGATGTTCATAACCCTGGACCTCACAGTTATAACACAAATCATCAACACGCACAACATTTTCGCCACCCACCTAACTCTCTGGGACAAAATCACATGCACGACGTTTATGAAAATTCCATGAATCCGGTACATGAAGCCAATCACTTGCAGCAACAACAACAAGTATGTGGACTTCTTTTTAAAATGATGCCAGTGCTAGTTTTAAGGCCTAACCTGTGTATTACGGTGTGTATAATATTTTTTAATTACTCTTTCCACTTCTTCCTTTTTCTGCAGGTCTCTTCGAAACACTATACTCAGCAGAGAACGTATAGTATCACAAGCCTGGAGCCACATCGCGCTTCCCCTCCACACACAGACGCTCTTGATAACGTAAGCGTCGTCAGCTTTGCTAGTATGGCTGCCTCGCATCAAAACATTGATACAAAAGCAGATATGATGTCATCATTGCTAAGCATGCTGGGTACGCATGATCCAGATGATATGGCGCGGACTTTATTTGCTATGTCGAGCAGCCCTGACTCATGCGCCGCCATGCGCCAGAGTGGTTGCATATCGCTATTAATAGAGCTGCTTCATAATGAAGATTATGAGATTAATGGAATCAACTGGGGAGCACGTCAGAGGGCTGGTAGGTATTGTCGTTCATTCTTTGCAGAGAGAATTGTTTGTGAACGGCAGTTACAGTTTGATATTAGTTATTAAAAATGTTATAATTTACATGTGGAATGAAAGACAGGGGAAATAATTGTATTTTTATTATGTTTCGTGATATCATGAATAACAGTTGACGGTTTTCTTTAGGATTGGCGCTTCATAACATCGTGCACTCGAATAGTGGTGATCGCCGTGGTAAACGAGAAATTCGAGTTCTTCGATTGCTCGAGATCATACGAACTCATAGTGAAGTCATACTTTCAAAGCACGACGAAAATTACCGTTCCAATCGAACCGCGCAACCACTTCGCGAACACGGACCTGGGCCAGCTGTAGCTGCCATTATGAAGTTATCGTTCGAAGAAGAGCATAAGAACAGTATCTGTGAACTCGGTGGGCTGCAAACTGTGGGTGAAATTTTAGCTGTTGATTTTATGGTCAATAAGGAATGTAACGATCCGTATGCCATAGCCTTGCGAAAGTACGCTGGTATGGTTTTGATAAATCTAACTTACAACGACGCCAAAAATAAAGCCGTCTTATGTACCATGACCAGCACTCTCAAAGCTATTATTGGACAGCTGCAGCTGACCGAAGAAGAAGATCTAATTCAAGTGTTCGCTGGAATCATTCGGAACATTTCGTGGAGACCTGACGAAAACACCCAGCGCTCTTTACAAAGTATTAATGCCGTGCGTGCTTTGATGATGTGCACGCAAAAGCTTAAGACGGAGGTTTGCATACGAGCTGTGCTTAGCGCAGTGTGGAATTTATCCGCTCATAATTCCGAAAACAAAGAAGAAATATGTAGAACGCCCGGTTCTTTAAAGTTTCTCGCGTTTGCTTTAAGCTATCGCTCACCTTCAAAAATCATAGACGTTGCCGAAAATGCAGGTGGTATTTTACGGAATATATCTTCGCACATTGCTGTTAATTCAAGTTATCGTCAGATACTGCGTGAAGAAGGCTGCATGCAAACTTTGGTTTCTCAATTGCGTTCCCCTAGTACGCGTGTTGTTTCAAATTCTTGTGGTGTGTTATGGAACTTGTCGGCTCGTTGCGTCGAAGATCAAGAGCTTCTATGGGAACTTGGAGCTGTCTCTGTCTTGAAGACACTAATCCATTCAAAACACAAATCTATCTCCGCTAGTTCAGCGGCCGCTCTTCGTAATTTACTGGCTGTTAAGCCAGGTAGTGGTACAGATACAGAATCCCATGTGTCCTTCCAACACCAACGCTCCAATAGTTTACCGGTCAGGTCGTATAACCAGCGAAATGATAAGAGAAATAAGTTGATAGATGCAAATGCACGTAATCAAGAGATGAAAAGAAAGTTAGTAAAACATAGAAATGAATCTGCGCAGGGAGAACTAACTACACGGTATTACAATTTGTATCATGACCCGCCAATCCGTACCATGAATGAAAATGAAACGAACGAGGAAGGCTGTCCGCCAACGTATAACGAAGCTACAACCGGCTCGTTTTCCGATCCGTCGAAGCAGAGGCACCACAGTCCATCGCAGAGGTTTAATCAATCAGACGAGAACATTAATTTCCATCACTCAGATTCACAAAACGAGCAGTTCTTTTTTCCGTCACATTCAGGTAATTTTCCAGCCATGAACCAATTACACAAACGGTTTGATAGTTCGAGTTCTTGCTCCTCCTTCTCACCAAACGATGCTGCCGGCATGAACAGTCGAATTCCTTTGGTTAAACCAGCAACTGACTCCACTGAATCTAAAAGCGAAGTTGAAGAAAAATTAGTAAAGAAAGATGAAGTAAAGGTGGAGGAAAAAGAAGGCGAAAAAAAGGCATCAGACAATGATAAAACTCCGCGCTCGATCGATATGAAGCCTTACGACGACTGCAAGAAGTCTGTCTCTAAGGACGCTGTTTTGATCTATGTAGGGACCTCGAAGTTAAAAACAAAGGCGCCGAGTAAAAAGGAGAAGAAGAGTAAACAAACAACACCAAAGTTATCTTTAAAATTTAAACGTAATCCTCTCAGGAAATCAAAGGACTCCTTGATGTCAAAAGATTCTTTGCTTGATAAGTCAGACGTGGAGAAAGTAAACGAGAAAACGCGAGATGAGAAAAAGGAAAACGTGTGGATTCAACCTGCTGCAACGAAACAAAAGCTGTTAAACAAATCACATTCGTCCGATCTTGCATTTGATAAAAGTTTCTCGAATTCTTCTACGAAGAAATCTCCGTTTGACATATATTCAATGTCAAATTTTCCCGATCGAGTTGCTAGCGATCAGTGTTTGTCAATGTCGGATCGCTTGTTCCGCGATGGTCTAATGAATAACCAAAATGACATCTATCAAAGTTTGTCTTCCTGTGACGTCAGCAACTGCAAAGAAGATAAAATCTACCCCAATAATCATAGAGGAGCAATAAATACGCCACAAATTTTACCCAGAAGATCCAACGATGTCGGTGCAGAGCAGCAGTTTTACTCACCTCAACTCGGAAACGAGATGCATTATAATCGACAACAAAATTACCGGCATCCGGTTCAACGGACTTATAGCGCCAGTAATCAAAACATGCACGTCACTAACCAAAATGGCTACCTTCAAACTGTTGATTCGGCCACTGATACCGAGAAAAAGACCAGTAAATCTAAAATTAGCGGTATTTTAAAAAACCCGTTGAGAAAAAATAGCGATGGCGCTAGTAAGTTCTTAAAATCGAAAAAAATAGAGAAGAAGAGCAAAAAGAAAGGGGAAGAATGAACTTTGCAGATGTGTTTTTAATATTAAATGGCTGCGTGTGTCTTCGTGTTTCACAACAAACAATTGATTTGAGTGTTTTTAGATCATGTATGACATGCAAGTTGAATGTTTTTTTACGTTTCGTGTGTACTTGTTGTTTGCAGTGTGAAACATACATCTTTCCGTTTTGTAATAAATGTTTCATTTACTCGGGTTGATCATTGATTTGTAACAATTATATTGCAGAGTGCATGACAGCCTTAGGATTTTCGACAAAAATTTGCGTCGTTTAATACTTTCAATCGTTCTAAATTTATGTAAAATTAAGTATTTAGAGGTCATTTCAGAGTTTTTAATACCCTTCGTGGTTCTAAACTTTATGATATGTGATAAGGCCCTGTTATGTTTTATATTTTTATGTCAAATAAATGTATGGTTGTAATGTAAAAATATAAATGATGTAGTTTTCAAATATACTTCTTTGGTTTGTTGCATTTCTGTTGAAGGTATGAAATTTTAACATATGTTAACCTTTTCTTTTAACTCGACTATCATGTTCATCATATGTTCGTTCTATTTTTAATAAGAAACATGACGCTGAGATTATACGTAGTTTCAATTGCTAACTCGCAAAATATCGAAATATTTGAAACAGTAATTTGATATTTTCCAACTGAAAAGATTTTTGTATACATTTTCACATTAAAAAATCTAGGCAAAATTCAAAAGGAATGTTTTTTGTAAAGAAAAAAGTGAAACGAATTAATTTTCTTGGGAAAATTCCGCGAGTTTTTTGTCAATTTAGCGAAGACTGCTTCTAGTCTTTGATAAAGTACCTCATGTCAGTAAACGTGACTTATCTGCCTGTTTTTTTGCAAGTTTAATTTTTATATCGGTTTTGATTTGTGATTGGTTCGAATGCATCAGCCAACCTCGTTCCCTTGTTTGTCTTTATGCTGCAGGAGGAGAGATCTGTGAACAAGAACCTACATCAGCCAAGATGTTGGTTATCGGTTTATCTTGTACAATGCACAAGTTTTTATATGTACCAAGAATTTTGACTTGATTATTAAATATTGAATTGTTTAGTTGTGTTTATCTAATCACTCACATGATCAGAGGATTCGTAAACGCAAATATGATTTGAATGTCGTCAATAATAAGTAGGTATTTAATTGAAAAATATCCCTCCTTCATGGGTGTTTTAAATCTCTACTGGCAATTTCGAATATTTTAAAAAAACGCCTGCGGAGGAGAGTGTTTCGGATTGTTAAAAAAATTTACCACAACACTGATAACTGTAAAGACATAAAAAAGGTATCCGTAATGGCGGATGATGAAATTATAGACGCGGACAATATCTATCAAAATCTAACAGGAGATATAGACGACGTAAAAGAAATTGACGAAAGAATCATAAGTTTCATGAGAATTTCACACGAAGCTCCGGAATATATTCAAGATGAAACCCGTCTGTTTTTAAAATCCGTCGACGAACTTAAACAAGTTTTTATTGCGAACATCGTGAAATGCAAACATGTTGAAAAAAGATATGAAGAAGCTACTACAAATCTATTTCTTTGCCAAAAAGAATACGAAAAGTTTCAACAAAATTATTTAGTTCAAGTTGGGCCGGACGTTTCTTCAGCAGAAGAAGTAATAGAAAAACGAAAAGTGGAATTACAGATCGCAGCAGAATGTTTGAAAAACGCAGAACGTGAATTACTTTTTAGTAAAGAAAAGCTATACCTGGTTAGCAAGAAAGCTGAACACGAATTTATAGGTACCTTGAAAAACTACTCAGATAACATTTGGTTTCTTAGGTATACAAAGAAAGCGATAAACGTGGAGAAAGAAGAAATTTATCAACCTCTTCATGGTCGAATTGAATCAACTGATAAACAATATAAACCATACTCCGAAAATAATTATGATGTCATATCCCGCGACGTCATGACTGGAAAAAAGCCCCGTGGTGATGATGAGATATACGCAGAAGTGTATCCGTTGAAAGAAAAATCAGAAGAAAATGAAGATGAAAAAAAATTAATTGAATCGGATAGTGAAATCCCTAACAAAACAGCAACACCGGCTGCTGATGCTATTGAGCCGGTAAGAGATGAACCCGATTCAATTAAGGAAAAGCAGAACGTAACCCGAAAAAAACGGGACAATTCTTCCTCCCGAATTTACAGAGAGCCTAAATACGAGGGATACCGAACCAAACCTAGCTCTTCTGAAAAGAAAAAAAAGAACAAGAAATTTCTGAACTTTCTTCAAAAGAGAATTCATGGACCCTGGGAAGGATGGGATGAAGGGAATCAAAAATAATAATTACTAAGACAAAAAACTTGCTTCTTATTCCTGGCTCGTAGCAACCAGGGGGGGGCAATAATTTTGCTTTTTTTAACCGCATTAACAATCACAGTTAACAATAAGATTTCATACATAATTTGTGTTGTTTTGACATCGTCTAAACCTTAAAACTTGCAAATCTTGTAACCCTTCGAGCTAAGAATAATAATGGTAGCTGTGATGAGGATCTACTGGGACTATTGTGGTGGTAAACTTCCGAAAACATTTGCACAAAAAATGGTCAATATAAACCTTGCGAATCGTAATACTTTCGAAAATTGACCCCTCCTAAGTTTACTTCCACAACAAAGAATTCGCCAAAGTTTAGATTCATTTTATCTCTTTACGCAAAATATAGTCATCAGTGATTAGTTTTTTTAGAATAGAATAAAAGTGAAATGATATTTTATCATTTTGTCGACATGGTTTACATTTTACGCCTCGTTCTCAGCCCCCCAAGACTGCCGTCATAAATCAGAAACAACATTCGCTGGAAACGAGGTTGATATCAACGATTCTTTCCTCACAAATGCAGTAACATCATCATTCTAATTTACAGGAAAGACTTGTATTTCAATTACCAGTAATTTGGAGTTACCCTGAAAATTAAAAGGCTATTTATGTGAGCTAAAATCCACGAAAAATTCCAAAACTGCTGATCACAAAATTCTTTTTCGCGTGGCAGTAACTTGTTACATAGCAAAGCATAATTAAAATTTCGCTAGTTAGTATTTGCAAAAATTCGCTGCCTAATGAAACTTTGCCGGCTTTAACTAAAAGAGGAAATTTAACGGCGGTGACTAAAATTAAGGGTGACGAATATTCTGATCCGGTTAAAATATTTTACAGGGTCGCCTTTATAGAGGCAAAAAAAAAAATTTACCCTACGTTAGGAAACAAATTTTGGCGAGAATTCATTTTCGCAAATTCTGTCTATTCTAAAATCTTTTTGGTGTATAACTGTACTCTGCATAATGAAGCATTTTGGGACCACTCAGCCGCAAAAACATAATTCTCGCGGAAAATTCTCCAACAAAAAAGTTTGTTCTCTCAAAGTAACTTCTCGCGAAACGTTACTGTTAACGTTTCGACACCTGAACCACGGAAGTTTTCCTCCAAATCAAAGATGCTAAACAGGTTGTTCGAGACTCTTCTTCCATCCAGGAAATTTGGCGAAAAAAAAACAAAACGGGGTGTATCTCAAAGGGTAAATTACCATAAAAAACGCGATTTTATAAGACAATAAATAAATTATTTACATCTAGAATACAATAATATTATCGAATATAATAATTTGGTTACGACAAAGTGCGTTAAACTACTTTAATAACACACAAAAAAGATTCAGATTACAAGTATATTTTTTCTGCATGTTTTATAAATATCTGCATTAAAGAATTTACTGACTGATGTACTATTTCTTACACATCGACAGTTTTATAAAAATATTTCTCTTTATAACTAACTATATGATTAAAGACTATAAAAAACTAAAATGAGCTAAAACTCGCCGTGAAATTCAAGCTCCTTTCGACAGCTTAGGGAAACTATGTTCCTCCCCTTGGACACCCTAAGTTCGTTTCATACACACAAAACAACACGCCGAGGAGTGTCAAGCAATGGTATTCTTCTGATGCGTCGCTACACCTCCTTCCATCTGTCCTAATCTTTCGAGGTTTTGATTGCGCGCATACTCTCTTTCACGTTCTTCTGCTTCCTCTTCTTCTTGCTCCTAACATAAAAAGGAATTTTAAAAAAAAACTTGTAACGAATGAAAAACCAAAACACTAACCGTTTCCTCCCTCAATTTTATTTGCAAGCTAATGATTACGCCCACATGTGTGAAGCCCAAACGTGTGACGCCCGAATGTGTGTGTGGGGGGGGGCTTGCTATCGCGTAAGAAGAGATGATAAAGTGCAGGTATAATAAAATCAGAACTTAATTGAATGCTTACATAAAGAAAAATAGAAATGTGGATTGACACTGTTTAAATCTCTAAGATTAAAATTGCGAAATTGTATGTAACAAAACATTTTACATGCCTCCTGTCTGAGTCTGTGGTATTCATTAATTACATATTGATATTTAGGCGATGTGATACCAAAAAAATCTGCAAGTTTTTCTCCACAATATTCTGCGACTAAAGAAAAAATAAAACTTAATTTAAACAAGTTATTGTCAATTCAAACTCTTAAATTTCCAAAAAACAAACAAACGATATTCAATCTTTGAATTAAAAAATGTAATGTTAAATCTGAAATTAGGGCACAAAAAAACTAGCTTTAGGGGGATTTGGTGTGAGAGTTAAAAAAGTTGTTTAAGAAGTATTATTATGACGTCATCTAGGTACCACATATTCCTTATTGTCATTATTTTAGGCCTGTAAAAAATTCAAAATGACTCTCGTACCAGGCCCTTTATTTTTGTTAGCAATACCGTAATTTGGGATTCAAAAATTTAAAAAGGAGCCAACTCGGTTTGAAGAATAGCGCTTTTGATTTTGACCTTCACATGTATTTTTGTCCAACATGGCAAATTGTGACAAATACAAAACTTTTTTCATTTTTGGGCCAATTTTGGTCTAAAACAGTTTTAGGTCATTTATGTAACCATCATTTTTAGCATGCTTTCATCTTCAGAAATACTGAAAACAACTATATTTAAACAACTTCTTAAGCTCTACGATAAAATCAGAAAATAGCATTAGCAATACCAATAGCATTTATCTGATGTTTTAGGGGTTCTTTTTTATTGGCTAATATGTAATCAGGACATAATTATTAACATTCTTTGTGTTATATATATATGATATTGAAGACATTGACTTTTTGTGTGATTCATGTGATATTCGGATATTCTGTGACCTCCTTTTTCCAAATGCAAAAATTTAAACATTTTTTAGTCCTAGAATGGAGACAATGGTTCACAATTTTTATCTTCTATGTAAAAAAGAGACTGGAGGCTAGATAAATTATGTTTTTTATACTGATCATAGTAGGATTTACGCTAATGTCAATAGGAAAGTTTGTGCTCTTTCTTTATGCTGTCTGGAAGGCTGGTCAATATTTTCCACATCACAATAACACAATCACCACGTTTGCTAGGAATTGATATACTCCAGCAGTCTAGTGCAAACTTGTGATGTTGTTCTGACTGAAAGTGGTTGAGTAACTTACCGCGAAAACTACCAACAGCAACATACACAGTGTAATACCAACACCATAATGGCCAATTCAACTCAGCCTGTAAAAAAGTAAAAGAAGATAAAGAAACCTGCATTAGCTACAACTTACTATTAAAAGCACTCAAAAAAGTCTTACTGGATTTCTCTCCTGGATATCAAATTTTTTCTTTTCTTTGCTGTCATCTTCATCTGAAGAACTGCTCTCATCTTTGACAAAATCACTCCGAAAATGAATTTTTTTTCTCCTCACTCTCTTCTTTCTTCTTGTTGATTCATTACCATCAGCTTGATCATCTTCTACATCAGCTACACTTCCGTCAGAGTTTGAATCGTCTATCAGTCTAATGTTGTCAAATTTATCACTTTTCTTTCCCACTTTGAGAACATCCATAACATCACTGTTCCATTGCATATACTGAGATATCTATTTTAAAATTAGGGATACAAAAATATAAAAGTAGATTCTAACGGACACATGACAAAAGTGTAAATTTAACTTAAAAAAGAAAGACATGGTAGCAATAAAGTTGATTTAAATTACTTTTTTAAATAGGGAACTCTGAAAAGTCTTTATGTATTTCTTAATTAACATTCTTCTAATGTGTGAGAACTTGAAAGGAATTGACAAAAATAGTGTAGACATATGAAGAATGCATTATTTGCAAATAAAAAGAAGATTCAACTAAGAAAACAGTGAAACATCAGATGAATTCACTGCATCAGCATTTTTACTTCTGTTCCAGGTACAAGGGAAATTCTTTGTTATAAAGCAATACAAGATCAAATACAATTTTTATTATTATTATTTTTTTTTTTTTTTTTATTTACCCAGGATAGCCTCTTCAGTTCCTATTGGTACTGCTATCAACGAGGGTCCTGCGAAGGGGGTCCTAGCGCATTTAAAGCTCCCATTTGAGCTACGAAAGTCGTGGAAGCACAGCAATCGCTCAACTAGACAACCGCCTAAGATACCAATCCTATTCTCATGCTGAGCGCTAAGCAGAAAGGATAGATTCACACTTTTATAGTCTCTGGCATGACTCGGCCGGGTTTGAACCCAAGACCTCCCGCACTGAAAGCGAACGCTCTACCACAAGGCTATCAGTCGGCTATTAACTCTAAAGACATACTACGAATCACTTTCTCTAAACTAAACGACAAAATTGACCTGAAGAACAAAGGAGATTTCTTTATGAAACCCTGCGTAAAGATTGTGATGCAGATACATAAGAGGCTAAACAAAAAGAAAATTTAAGCAACTAGTTTAAGAACATATGTGCGCAGTGAGGAACAGAGATGTGAAAAAAAAAAGAAAATAAACATATCAGTTAACTGGTATGAGAAAATCATCCAAGTTGAACTGATAATGAAAAGAAAATCATCAACAGAAAATCTAGAAAATCGACTAGGAAGATGAAAGAAACCATCAGTAGTCTAGAATGTGACAAACACTAACAGCATCTCGTATCAACTTCCTGAGATTTGGCTGCCAGTCCTACAGAAGAAACAGTTATTTCCCTCTAGGTCCACAAAAAGGCCACAATTACATTTTTCGTGCACATACATCAAAATTTTTTTGCAAGTTTTTTTCAAGCAAAATTCATCAGTGGTGCCCTGGATTATATTTTTGTAATGTACCAAAGCAAAAAACTCAACACAGACAAGACGGAGAAAAGCAAGCATTAGATGAGGAAAACGAAAAGTGAAATGCTCCAATATCGAAACCACAGTGTAAAACCATGACTTAGGTCATAAGTTCGACAGGGGTCTTTGCAATGGTTTTCAATAACTACAGTGACAGGCCAACTAAGTTTATTTATACTCTTTTACAGAGAATATCTTTTTCTTGATTCAAACAGCTGTTTTCTTCTGTAACGTCAAGCTTTTCTTTGAAAGTCATGTTTGTTTTTGTTCCATAAATAATTTTGAAAACATGCTGAAAATGTGTGAATTTAGGCATATGCACAACAATTGTGCTGTTATGGCTTCCTTGTTTTAGCCATGGTTTAAATTTTCAGTGGGGTACTCTCAAGATGACTTTCATTTATGGGTGTATATGGGTGAACCCACTTTAGTACCAAACCTGGCAGCTGTCCCTGACTGTCTGAATGAAATAAAGGAGATAATAAGTGTCCCAACGAGGGTGCCGATAAGCATACGCTTTAAAAGTGCGGGCATTTTCAAGCCAGTTCGGCATTTTGAAAATAAATCACGCATTTGCCGAAACCAGCATAGACCCGAACAATGCGCGCAAAATGAAAAGAAAAACAGACACTAATGAATCAAAAAACTATGAATATTAAAATAAACTTGCTATGTGGTAGCGAAGTTCCTAACATAACTGTTTTTGATAGTTTATAAAAAGATTTACTTGATAAATAACTTAGGGGTCGTCTACAAATTTCGTATGATATTTTATACGAATATATACGAATTTAATTGCTTTTAATTCGTATAAAAATCGTATACAATTCGTATAGTGTTAAATAGTTATACGATTTTTAAAAAATCTAATACGAATTTTATACGATTTTCATACGAATTGTCATACGAATTATATTCTCTTTTATACGATTTTCATACGAATTGTCATACAAATTATATTCTCTTTCATACGAATTGTCATTCGAATTATATTCTCTTTTATACGAATTTTCATACGAATTATATTTCGTTTTTACACTTTTAAAATGCGATCTAACAAAAACACTTCTATCGCCATTTTTCGTTTTTAAACTTTTAAAATGCGATCTAAAAAAACATTTCTATCGCCGTTTTTCGTTTTTAAACTTTTAAAATGCGATCTAAGAAAACATTTCTATCGCCGTGTTTCGTTTTTAAACTTTTTAAAATGCGATCTAAAAAAACATTTCTATCGCCGTTTTTCGTTTTTCAACTTTTAACATGCGATCTAAAAAAACATTTCTATCGCCGTTTTTCGTTTTAAAACTTTTGAAAATGCGATCTAAAAAACACTTCTATCGCCGTGTTTCGTTTTTAAACTTTTTAAAATGCGATCTAAAAAAACATTTCTATCGCCGTTTTTCGTTTTTCAACTTTTAACATGCGATCTAAAAAAACATTTCTATCGCCGTTTTTCGTTTTTCAACTTTTAACGTGCGATCTAAAAAAAAACATTTCTATCGCCGTTTTTCGTTTTTAAACTTTTGAAAATGCGATCTAAAAAAAACATTTCTATCGCCGTTTTTCGTTTTTCAACTTTTAACATGCGATCTAAAAAAACATTTCTATCGCCGTTTTTCGTTTTTAAACTTTTAACGTGCGATCTAAAAAAAACATTTCTATCGCCGTTTTTCGTTTTAAAACTTTTAAAATGCGATCTAAAAAAACATTTCTATCGCCGTTTTTCGTTTTTAAACTTTTAAAATGCGATCTAAAAAATATTTTATTTTGAAACTCATATACGAATTTAATACAATGTCAAACGATTTTCTTTTTTTTAAAACCATACGCATCTAATTAAAATCTCATACGAATTTTTTGTTAAACTCGTACGAATTTAACTCATACGAATTTAATTTAAAACTCATACGAATTTAATTTAAAACTCATACGAATTTAATTTAAAACTCATACGAATTTTATACGAATTTAAAAAAATTTCATACGAATTTAATTACTGTATGGCAAAAAAAATTCGTATAGCATATACGAATTTTTTTTATACGAATTGCTACAAATTTTGTAGATGACCCCTTATATATAAACTTTATTAACTCCTTTATCTTCAAGCTCCTTCGTTCCAACTATCGTCCACATGGTATGTTACACAAGGAATTGCATTTCGGGAATGTTCCGGGCGAGTTCGGGCAGTATCAGAGGACAACTGCCAATTAATTTCAAAAAGGTGCCTCAACTCGCCTTCATAAATGTGGGCGTTTGCGGCTTATTGACACCCTCTTGTGTCCCAGCTAGAATGTCAAAAAGTACAACTCTCGGTTAAATGAAAACACTTACATTTCATGGTAAAACTAACTCTCACAGAAGAAGCTTTGATTAAAATTTACCTCCCACGAAAAATAAAGTTAATTGCATGCTTGTAAGGTTGTCTAGGAATTTGAATTTTTTTTTAAATATCGTGATTGGTTCTTTAGAATATGGACTAAGAAGATTCACTAATTATGCATGATGTCATGAGTATGCTCTGCAAGGGGGTTAATTTAACATTTTTGACAAGCCATATAGAGTTAAAAATATTTTCAAATATTTTCTGGCCGTTCACTGACACATTTTGAACATGTTACATAAATTTTAATATTTAGTTACCATAACTATGCTTAATGAATACTCATGATGTCACATTTTCGCATAATTAGCGTAACTTGTATGACAAATATCTTGAGAACGGATAAAGATTTTTCAAAAAAAGATTTCTAGCTCAAACATCTTTCATATGAGCTCAACTTTATTGGGATGAACATGAATATGCTAGCTAGCTACATAGCTATCTACCTGAATTAAACTAAAGCTAAATAAGCAGAATATCTGCTGAAACTACATTAGCCCCTAATAAAAAAGTAAGAAGCTGCACGTCCTTTTCCTTTTCTAAATTCCATACCAGTCATCATTCATTTCCATAGCGAGAATGTTATGAAAAATGTCATGGTACAAAACTAGGTGTTATATATTTACGAGTCAAACCAATAACACAATTTTAAAGACCCCGTGGTCCCCCTACCAGAGAACTCCAAAGGCTTTCAGGCTTATTCCAGCGACACAAATTTTAATAAAGAGGATATATATAGCAGTCACAATTAATAAAGTTTCACTAACCTCAGCAGCTGCTGATCCTGAAGGATTACCGGGAATTCGAGTAAAAAGATGCAATGCCCCTCTTACCAAACCTCTCAATATTTTTTGGAGAAATTATCTCAATGATGGAGATATTTCAAGACTCTTGAAACTTCATTAATTACTCCTATTCTTAAAGTTGAAACGAAAACAGTAGCACTGTTTTAATTTCACCTTTAAGCGCAATCGTTATGTACCGTGCACATAACGATTGTTTCTAGCTATAATAAATAACATATGCGAAACAGCTTATTTTTCTTTCTTTATCTATAAATAAGTTTTGTCGGGTCTATTTGGTTGGGGGTAATTCAGTAAAAGTGTATCGGACTTTTTATGTCGGTAGGGATATCAAGCGATATTACTATGTTGTACTTCGTGTGTCGAATCCACTTAGCCCAGTACTAAATGAAGTCATTGCCAAAAGGTGGGGTAGTCTCTGGCCTTTGCGGAGAAAAAGTTTGCGCAAAGCTGTTTGTCGCTGGCGTCTAAACATATCGCTAAGTTAATATAGGTTATTTACAAATTTTTGTATCTAATAAAAATATACAACAGAATAAGGTAAATAAAAAAGTAAAATTCGCAAGTGTTATATTCTCCGACAACGTGTGCGCTTTTTGAACACACTGGGCCCCTGGCGGGATAAAAGGCTGACCATAACTTTTTAATTTACCTGATTTTAAGCCATGGGATTCTCCTTTAGCGACGTTCCTTGATGTTTCAGGTATGAAACTTTCAATTGGGTAACTAAGTCATTCTGCAGCTAGTGGGTCAGCACATTTTCTCAAAATGTCGCGGGGTACAAGTGCTGGTTACGATAGAGTTATTACTGTTTTTTCTCCAGAGGGACGTCTGTATCAAGTTGGTAAGTAGATTTTGACAACAGGACGAAGGTATAGACCCACTCTAATAACAGAGGGTTTTAAATTTATTACTTGTTATCTTAACTTTGGATACTTGCCATATCGCACCATTCTAACCCCAAAAGATCTTTTAACCGTTCTCTTTTTTCATCCTACGGAGGCATAAAATTTGTGGACCATACCTGTTAAAATTGTGTCATTTGCTTAATAATCGACTCGCTTTTAGAAAAAGTAGGAATCAGCAGTAATCAAACTAGCAGTAACCAGCAGTATTTTGAAATAATCACCCCGCGAGAACCACTAGTATTTCGAAGTAACCACCAGAGAACCACCAGTATTTTGAATTAACAACCAGAGAATCAGCTGTTTTTAAGTGACCACAAGAGAACAACCATTTAAATAAATAAAACGAAATAAACACCTGCTTTGAATATGAAACATTTTATAATGTACATACACAACAGTTCATGACCCATTTTTTTAAAATGTTTATGTCTGGTGTGACTAAGGCTTTATGCAACAGTTGAGAAAGAAGGTTTTTAAACGCACACTCTGCAATTAACATAAACAAAATTAATATATTGAATAATAAACTAATATCTGAATTGTAAACCAAATATGACGTAAAACACTAGCGTATGATCCGCCAACTCCGTGAATCCGATAACTCTGTGAAACTGCTTTCTAAGCCTACAACAACTTACCACAGCTCTGTCTACCATTTTTAATGAATGAATTCGATTCAGGGGGTTTGATACTACCACTTAATCATTTTAGGGGTGTCGGAACTCGCGCATGACAAAAATTTGGCCTTAAGTTCAGCCGGCTACACCTTTTTGTGATTTTCAAGTCAAGCGCGACGGTGGTCATTTTTGATATATATTGTTATCTCAGTTAATTGATTATAATTATGGTCATGTTATATATACCTTTTCCTGAGGGTCCAATGATTCAAGAATGTTTTCAAATGAATATTTTAATTTTTAAAATATTTTTGCTAGTCATCAGAAAGCAAACGTGTTTTTCAAATTTCACGGAGTTGAAGGATCCATCACGGCATTATCGAATGATAGTACATGTCGGATCCGGCTTATTTGTCCACAATTAAATGTATTTCTTTTCTTGTCATACCCCCCGAACGGTCCGCGACAGATAGCGCTACAATAATAAAAGTTTCAAATAACCGATATGTTGATGATATGAATATAAGGACGTTAAATGTGTTTTTTTCACGGAGTTGGCGGATTTTGAGACAATTTTTTTTGTGGCAGACCTAAAGTTTGAATGAATTATTAAACTGCAAAGTTTGAAGTCATCAAGCGTGAGAGATTACTGCCATTGTGTCCACTGTTGAGGAATCCATATCAAATTTTAGTTTATTTTTTAGCAGCAATTAGCTACACACTTTCTTCAACGCTTCATAAAAGATTATTCCGCTTAATCAGATTATGTATTTGACCGAAGGATTTTCATTTTGCAATTCGTGTATTGTAAACCAAATATAACGCTATATGGAGGAGGGTCCAAAACGAAACATTATTATCTTTTGGTAGACAAAGTAAAGTTTGAATGAATTAATAAATGTTGTGGAGAAACATTGTGGCATCCAGCAGAAAATATATGTTTGTTTTTCATACATGGTTTCTGTTCAAGTAAAAAAATTATACTTTATATGAACGTTTTTTCCTTGAAACGTGTTACATTATATGTCAAAGAATGAACTTTAATCCTAAAAACGATATTTTCGTTCTGTTCTTTTTGTTTCCATTATTGTCCTTAGGCGAAATAAATAAATAAATAAGTGGCGCCGTAGATTAGTGTTGTGGCGCCGTAGATTAGTGGTTATAGCTCTCGTACTCTGTGCGGGAGACCGGGGTTCGATTCCTCTTGACGGCGATTCAACATATGCGAGTGAATGTTACCATAGCCCCGGGTTAACCCAAGCCATGTGAGGGAAATTGTGAAGATGGCATACTGTGTGGGCCGTTGGATGTTGCCGGGAGTTGTCTAGTAGAGCGCGGGCTCTAATTGGGTCTGCGTAGCTCAAAATGAGCATTAAATACTCTAGGACTCTCCATCTACGCCATGGCCCCTCCTGGAAATAATAGACAGGGTATATCCCTTGATATTTGTGAGGCTAGCCATGTAAAATATGCACATCTATCTATCTCTATCTATAAGTAACTTGAGTCAGTTAATTATCGCGAATTGCGTGAATTTATTCATATTTTCAAAAATTAATCTTTCGCGGAATGCATTTATTGGACCTTGTGAAAACAACTTAAAAGTAGCTAGTTAGCAAAAGCATAAAGTATCAGAAAGAAGCCCTGGGCACTAGGTGCCCTTTTATTTATCGTATTTGGTAGTTTTAAGGTCATGAAGTGTTGTGCATAAAAATCACAACACCTTTGTGCCGCTGTTGCTGCCTTATCTGGAGTGAATTAATAATAACTGCTGGTTCTCTTGTGGTTACTTAAAAAACAGCTGGTTCTCTGGTGGTTACTTCATAATACTGGTGGTTCTCTGGTGGTTACTTCATAATACTGGTGGTTCTCTGGTGGTTACTTCATAATACTGGTGGTTCTCTGGTGGGTACTTCAAAATGCTGCTGGTTACTGCTGGTTCCTACTTTTAGTATCTACGTAATCAACTACTTCGAAATCATGATTGATACTTCTAGTTTGATTCAAGTGTCCCAACCAACTCTCTAGCAGTCAGACAGGGAAATCCTCTTAATTAAGCTGTACAGGTTAATTTAGATGTCAGCTTAATTAGGATGTATGATCAGTATAATAGGGTGTTTTACAGCTTAGTGAGGATGGACAAAATTTAATCGTTCAAAACACACATTTAACTGAATTTTAGCATCTATCTAACTTAGAAAATCCAATATTTACGTGCATATAAACATCTCCAATACATTAGTTTTGTTTCGTAGCACCCCAGAGATTCGCTAAATTTAAAGTTTTTAAATTGGCTGCCTAAATAGGCTGTATTACGAGACGTGACATCCTAACTAGGATGCAGTACAGCTTAAATAGACTATTGCTACGATCAACCATTGTTTCTATTCCATATCTGTTGAACCCAAGGTGCTGGAAATACCATTCTTCCTTATATGTATGGAAGAGTTGCAGTGGTGATTCTGCTAAAATTTACATTTTTCGAAATATAAAAGAAAACTTTTTCTTCCTCCTAATTTAAATGTATGTCACCTAATTAAGCTGTATAATACAGCTTAATTAGGAGACCTTCAAATTAAGCTATACAGCTTAATTAAAAGGATTTCCCCGACTGTCTAGGCCAGTTGGGCTTAACCTACAAACTAGGAATCCCATGTGCCAGGGACTTCTGTTTCACCATATTTGTTTACCGCAATCGATCGATAATTGTGCTATAAGTGATACTGGTGCTGTAATTCAAACCAAGCTCAGTTGTCATAAACAAATGCATCACTCCATTATGAGGGTGCCAATAAGCTTAAGCGTTGGGAAAGTGTGGGCAGTTTCAAAAGACAACTGCCAATTTAATTCGAAAATTTGCACGAACTCGCCCGCCTTTGCGGCTTATCGCCACCCTCCTACTCTGTGTGGAACTTAGTTTTATGCTTTATTATAATTATAAATATTTTATTGGTAAATATATCCAAATGATGTATGAGAACTGAGAAACTTTGTAAAGTTTACCGAGAATCAAGCCTTTCAATAAGAAAATAACACCTGAGCAATAAATCGCTCTCCCTAGGTTGCAATAATTTACACTGGGCAATCTGAATAAATAGAATAGTTTATAAACGCTTATTTTTTATATACAGTTTGGTTATTTTTCTGCAAATAATAAGAAAGAGTGCATTGATTTCCTAAAAAAATGAATTGCTCAGCTAGAAAAACTTTTTGTGGAATTGGAGGAGCAATTAATGGCTTAGCTAGTTTCTCATTTTCATGAATTGGGTGACCCCCCCCCCCCCCCCCCCCCCCCTTATTGATAGACCTGGAGAATGTTTTAGTATATATTTTATGACTTATATATCTTAAAATTATGTTTTATTTGATAAGAAGTTCCTTTTACATTCCTAATATTTGCTGGTCAAAACACCACTAAGTATAGGTTCTTGTCCAATAAGCACAATCTAAGCATGGCTAATAGACGGATTGCCAACTTTCCTTTTATATACTTACAATTCTTACTGAATTGTCATTACCGGAGTCGAACCGGGACTTAGATAATGCTTTATGACCATTTTTAAAAAAAGAGAAATACCTTACATGCATTTTAAACATAGTATATGCTTTAAATTAGTTGTTAAGGCTCTTTTAGACTGATATAAAAGTAAGAAAGACTGATATAAAAAATAAAATATGTGTTTTTTTGCCAAAAACGCCTTCAATCAGGCACAATTTCTAACATTACTGTACATGGACTACAATCTTATATATATAGGCTTTCCAACAGGCCCTGTACTTTCCCTTTACTTTTTTTAACACTTTTGCAGACGTCATGTAATTAAGAAACATGGCACTTCATATGATGTGAGAAAAAAATATTTGTGTGGTTCATTCCAGAATAAATTAGAAGCAGCAAAGCAGTTTAAAATTGCTTACGAAAAGATTTGCTTTCATCTTTAGAATATGCATTTAAAGCCATCAACCAAGGTGCAACCACATCTGTTGCAGTCCGTGGAACTGATTGTGCTGTTGTCGTAACACAAAAGAAGATACCAGTATGTGATAATATTTCACTTTTATACCAAACAAACCTCAATTGTTAAAATATGCAACAATTCTTTTAGGTTTTAGTGTGTCCAAACTTTGAATCATGTTGATATTTTTGTTACTTTATTGTTTTCAGGACAAATTATTAGATTCTAATACGATGACGCATATGTTTAAATTAAGTGAAAAAGTTGGGTGCGTCATGACTGGAATGATGGGTAAGATTTCAGACTGAACATTTTTGTTTACTAAGTAAAAGTTAAGAGATTTAGTTGTAAAAACTTGTGAAAGTTTAAATTACAAAGGGAGAGTCAGCAAAAGATTGTGAATATGAGTGTGTAAGGTTGACTGATTTACGTAACACATTTTTGAAGAATTTGTTGTTGTTTGCCTTCACAATTTGACTTCTTGACCTGGTTAATCTTGGTTACAAACTTTACAAGTGTAGAAAAGTGAGTAAGTAAGCTAAACATTCTCCTGGTTTGGCTAGAAAAGTATAAAGTCACAACACAGGGGGAATGAGCGTTTTGGGGAACAAAAAATTGTAAAGATATGGTAACTAATGTTTTAAACAATCCTCTTGAAACATAAAGTCGATTCACATGTATGCAGAACATGCCGATTTGCATAGTTGATTCAAAATTACTGTTATTTTATTGACTGGTTACAATTTAAAACTTATCTTTGTGTTTACTTTATCAACCCTACATTTATTTGCACTGTTTTAGGTGATTGCAGATACCAAGTACAACGAGCAAGAATGATTGCGGCTAAATGGAAATATAGATTTGGTTACGAGATCTCCACCGATATGCTTTGCCGCAAAATAGCTGACATTTCACAAGTTTATACGCAAAATGCAGAAATGAGACCTTTGGGTTGCTGTAAGTTTAATTTATAATTATTTTTATTAGTTTCTCAATTCTGTCCCACAAGTAATGATATTGTTTTGCTTTTTGTATTTCTCTATCTATTTGCTACAATTTCACTTTGGTTGTATATTATAGCATTAAATATATTCCCATTATTCTAATATGACCAAATAAATGAAATGGACTCCGAGTTGAAGAGAATTGCTGTAAACAAAGAGTTCTTACACCTTCTTGAATCTCCAACGAATCAAATACCTCTATTTTATATGTACAATCATGCAGCTAACTTTTTCTAGAATACCTGTAAAAATAAGAACAAAAACCTCGTTCATTTTTGGCATATCAAAATCAGCAAAACTGTACTTTAATTCAGTGCCGTTAAATTTTTTAAATTAATAAAAAAATACAAAAAAAGAACATTGTTTTCTTCTCCCCTTTATAACCCATCCATTATACTGAATTTGCTGTTTTTAACAAAAAGTGTTTATATGGATATGATTTCCAGTGGTAACATTTTTGTAAGAAATAGTAATGACAGGAAAGAGAACCCAATGCGATTACACAAACAAATTCCTAGCCGTTTTTTACTTCGCATATTGTAATAATTTTCCTATAAAAAATTAGAAAGGATGATTTGAAAACAATTTTGTTCAATTTTAGTGCGTTTTTAGCAATTTAGAGGTGCTAATATTCAAATTCCCCTCTCCCCTCACAAAAAAATTACTTTCTACGTTACTGGTAATGACTTCGTTTTGAAAAACAGGAAATACACATTTTTTTTCCTCCCTAGGTATGATATTAATTGGCATAGATGAGGAAGGTAATCCGCAATTATATAAAACTGATCCTGCTGGTTATTTCTGTGGCTTCAAGGCTGCGAGTGCTGGTGTGAAACAAAACGAAGCCAATAGTTACCTTGAAAAGAAATTAAAGAAGAAGCAAGCGTATACTTACAAAGAAGCTGTAGAGGTAAAATGTGTTTGTATGTTAAAGAGTTGGTGCATTGTTTGAATTTAGTTGCTTGCGTTGTGTAAATTCTACTTTTTATCTGTGTTGTATCTTTTTCTAGATGGCGATCAGTTGTCTGATGTCTGTTCTTTCTGTGGATTTCAAACCATCTGAAATTGAAGTTGCTGTTACAACAGTCGATCGTCCGTCTTTTACGTGAGTTACTCTCTTTTGTTTTTGTTGACAGTATTAAGTAGTGAGAATGACAATGCATTTAACTGCTGGAAATGTACGGATGTTTAGTTTACTGGTAACGAAAAAGCAGTTTTTAACGTTATTAAGACGGATTTTTAAGACTCGAATTGGACGGCGAATTCGCGTGCGAAATGTATCTAAGTATGTTTCGTTTGTGTTGATTTTACGTGAAAGTGTGCTTCGTACTTTTGCGGAAATCGGAATAATAACATAATTTTTTTCCGATGCAAAATAGCCATTTAAAATTAGCCCCGCCTCTACTGTACTTGCACCGCAGATGCACATCACAAACTTAAAAGTAATGATTTTCTCGTTTTTATTCGAAAGGCATAGAGGTTGTGTTTATTGGCGTATTAACAGTATATATATTGATTTTGTTTGATTTTCGAATGTTACCGTTTACTGACATCTGGATTCGTTGTAAGGAGATGTACTGTAAACATTGTCGGTGTACACATAATGAAAAATGGCGACACATTGTCGGTGTACACATTATCAAAAATGGCGACAAAACTATACATAGGGAAATTTAGAATTTTAATCGTTTGACTTTTCAAGTAAAGTATTTTTTTCGGGAGTATGCCATGGTAGTGTGCGAAGGTCAATTTGATAACATTGATTGAAAGGTTTATTAAATGCACACTATTGGTAAGAATATTTAAAAGGGGATTGGTACTGAAGTGGATTTTTAATCGCTTACAGAAAAATTTTTGCAAAAGATGAAAGTATATCACTGAAGTCCGGTGATTTCTGTTTTGAAGTTTACGTTCATGTTCAGGTAAAATCAAAAGTGTTTGTTTGTGTATTTCTATCAGTGATAAAAGTTGTAAATTTTTTAGGGTCCTGACGGAAGCTGAAATAGATGAACATCTGACATCGATCGCTGAGAGAGATTAAGACATAGCTTGTGTGTAAGCGAAGACGTGCCTATGTAGACTGTCATTTATATATAAATAAACTTTCTGTTAACAAGTGAGATTTTTTCCTTTCGTTTTATAAATTACTGTGTTTTGTTGGATACCTCAGTGCCAAAGTTTTTGAGTCTAATTTTTCCCGAGGTCAAATAAGCGAAAATTCACGAAATCGAAAAATTCTTTGAAAGGTAATTTACGACAGTTCTTGTACTGTAAAAACACGAAAGAATACATACTGTATAGGTTTTAATGAAAAAGAACTTTTGACAGAGTGCATTTCCTAAAATCTGTTATCACATTCTCGTCTGCTGAAATCACATATTCAGCAGTTGTATTTGGACAGTAAAAACCATTTGATTTAAATGTGAAGATTTTAAAGAAATGATCCAATAATGATAATCCCTATCTCAAAGAGCTCTGAGGTTGAGAATGATAATAATCGTCATCGAGAGAAGATGCGCGTTGAGATCTTAAAGGAGAGGCGAACTGCGTTGCAACACACCTGCTGAATAAAAGTTTATGATAAGTGTTGATTTTAAAGACCAGCCTGATTGGCTTGATCGCCTGCTCCATAAACTATAAATATAAACCATACATCATTTTGTTTACATTTTTGTGAGTGCTGAATTAATTATAATTGAGGATTTTTACGCATTTGTCAAACGGGTGGCTAAATTAGAAAACAATGGGATATATTTCTCTCTTTATTGTGATGGTCACAGGGTCAATGTACACAAAGTGGAAGATCAAAATGGCAAAAATGTTGAACAACTTGTAAAGAACATATTTTTATTATTTTGTACTACTTAACTTGCGAATAAAATAGCGAGTAAAGATAAAGAAAGTAAAAAACCAAGGAAGATGAAGCCACCATATTGCACTTTTGATTTGTTATCGAAGGTTTCCGGTCTGTATATTTATTCAAATTTGGCGTCATCTCATGATAACAAACTTTATCGTTCGAAGTTGGCAGTATGTTGTGGAAAAGGGACTCAAAACATGAAAAAATATTGTTGTTGGTTATGACAGATATTTCTTTAGTTCAGAGAAGTTTTAAAAAGCTGTTGCTACTATAGTTCGAAAATATTCATGGTTATCTCAAGTAAAAGATGTTATTTTTGATGTTTACTAAAAAGTACATTTAAAACCTACTTATTTTCACCCCATACAGCCATGGAATTTTTGTAAAAATGTTGTTAGAAAGATTTATAGGTAGTTAGTCGTGAAATATAGTTTTTTACTTGGTATTATAGTAGTTATCTTAGCAGAATGTAGGATTTAGAAATCTATATATATTTCTCGCTTAAAATTTATTTTCTGGCTGCCACAAAATAGTTTCTTGTTCGCCTCTCCTTTAACTTTTTACTATACAAGATCAAAACTTTCGAGGTTTTATATAACATAGTATTCCATAGATTTGAGGTTATCGATTGTCATGTGTGCTCCACATTTATCAAAGATTAGCTACATTTTTTCGCTTGTCAATTTGCCATCCCTTTCTGGTGGTATCCATCCTTCAAGAATACGCTTTCCATCAAGCTTTTACTTTAAAGCGGGGAGGTTTTCCTCATAAACAGGGTAATTTATCGCTCATTGCATTTAATATATATTTTTATTGTATGGAGACATTTGACTGGGTGTTCCTCCTGCACAAGCCTATAATCAGTTAAACGACGTTTCAGGCTGCATACAAAAAATATAACATAAATTCTTCCGCATTATAAATTGTAATTGAACGAAGTTTCTTTCCATAGTGACAATTTCATCCGTAGGTGCTTGGTCTTAAAGTGTGTTTGGTTAGCATAATCTTGATTTTTTTGGTACACAGCTTTCTTCCCTCTTTTAGACATTTGATACACAATGGAACAAGTAACTTTGACTTTTATAATATCTTTTTGTATTCGAGTTCCGTCTTGAGACGCTGATCAAGGAAATGTATCGTGTGCTATTGACAAGCGGTTGCAGAGGTATCGGGGTTTGAGCTAGCTTTAAGAAATTGGTCCCAGGTGTTCCCTAGTTACCCACCCACGCAGGAAATGACGTCAGTTATTTCCACCCGTGTCCAAGTTATTTTGCCTCAAACTTAAAATTGTAATGTAATGACTTCAGTAACTTTGATTATGTTGCTGTTGTCAATCTTTGTATTAAAGTCGAAATTTAGTAAATAACAGAATAGTTTTGTAGAGAGATAGGAATATGTATGTTCTAGCGCAGTCGCCGGACGAAGACGACAAATTCTTGAAATCCAAAAACTCAATTCCGATAAATCCGAAAACAAATCCGACTCCGAAAAATCCTGCGCTAGAGATTTTATTGATTGAAATCAAAAAATCCATATAATAAATGAATGAGTACACTGTGAACCAGTTACACGCTATCGCGAAAACCTTAGCTTGGAATAGACTGACAGGCTATTCTAAGCTACGCAAAGCCGACCTTGCTCTATTGGAGGCACCCCAACGACCTGTTCCTGCTCCGGGAGCATTTACACCAGATGCCTTGGATATATTCGAGCGTCAAGAGATGTCAAAAACCCGTCCTATTAAGAGTAAGATTGAGCCTCGACTCCCCACACCCGAAGCTATGAATGTATTCGAACTATGTGCCAGAGGGGATTAGAAACCCGGTGCAAAGTATATATGCATCGACAAAAAATCGCATCCTTGCTCTTTATGATGGAGTCAGGATGACTCTGATAGGTGAAGTTGAAGAAGAGACAAGGGAGGATCATGTCGAACAAGAGGCGCAACCGGAGCAAGTCTTCGTGCCCCAGGAACATAAGCGTACTCACCATAGGACCTTCAGGAGTATGGTACGGATGTCGATGGGTACTTGGGGATGGTGCGATCACACGCGAAAACCTTGGTTAAGAAGCAGGTTAAAGACATCGGGTCTGCTAAGGTACAGTGTTCCCTCTGGATTTTATGAAAGAAGCTAGTGGAGGGTACCAACGAGTTTATCGAAGTCGATAAGGTCTTCCACAGCAACATGACACCAGTCTCCCAGGGTCCTGTCGTGGACGAGGTGCTGGATACAATGTTTGCTCAAGTCAGGATGCATGTAGAGAACCCAGCGCTGCCCAAGAGCGGCTTTACGATCAGTTGAATCATGCACCTTGACGTGGACTTCCACAAACTCAAGCTGACGAGAGGTTCCTCGTATATAGAAGCACCCAAGTGGATAGCCACCAAAAAGGCCATCATTAACCCCGCGAACAAGGACGAGAAGTGTTTCAAGTGGAGCATTATCGCTGCTCTGCATCATGAAGAGAGAGCTAGGGATCAACAGAGAATCAGCTAGCTAAGACCCTACATGGAGCGCTATAACTGGCAAGGCATCGAGTTTTCCACAAGCATCAAGGACATCTCTAAATTTGAGAAGAACAACCCCGACATCGCGCTGAACGTCTTGTACGTGACGGAGAAGACTTTCAATATCCTGCGTCGATCTACACACAACGAACGCGAGAGACAGGTTAATCTGCTACTCCTCACGGATGATATAAAGACCCACTATATAGCTGTCAAAAATTTCTCACGGCTATTGGGTAGTGAGACATCGAAGAATACGGCAAAAATGCACTTCTGTCTGAACTGCTTGCAAGCCTTTCCAACAATCGAATCGCGAGACAAGCACTATACCTACTGCAGGGTCAACGAAGCAGTCAAGATCACGATGGCAAGCGAAAAGGAAAAGTGGCTCTACCACAAGGAGGATCAACAGCAGTTCAAAGTACCTTTCGCCATCTATGCAGACTTCGAATCCCTGCTCGCTCCCATGACTGAAGATAAGAGGGAGACCAAGACGAAAAAACTGAACAAGCACGTACCATGTGGCTGGTGTACGTATAGTACCTTTGCGTACGGGTCCGTGCTAGACCCACTGACAGTCTACAGGGGTGAAGACTGTGTGACGAAGTTCGTCAACCACCTAGAGGATGAGGTAAGGCGACTTTACAGCTTCTACCTTAAGCAGGACATGTTACCACTAACGGAGGTACTAAAGAGGGAGCACAACTCCGCCACGACTTGTCACATCTGCATGAAACCCTTTGACAACGACGAATATAGCCGTAAAGTTCGAGACCACTGTCACTAAACGGGGCTGTATAGAGGTGCAGCGCACGCGATTTGCAACCTCAGATACAAAATACCCAGCCACGTGTCCGTGATCTTCCATAATCTTTCAGGGTACGACCCACACTTGTTCATCCGAGAACTCGGAGAGAAGTATGACACCCAGTATATTGGCTGCATCGCTGAAAACACCGAAAAGTACATCTCCTTCAACGTTAAAATCAGGCATGGGATACGGTGATGCTGATACGTACAAGACCATAGAGATCAGATTCATCGACAGCTGTCGCTTCATGGAGTCAAGCCTGGAGAAATTGGCAATCAACCTCGATGATGAACAGTGCAAAAATCTCCGTTGGTAGTTCGCTGAGGATGACACCTTTAAACTCATACGCAGGAAAGGTGTCGATCCCTACGAGTACATGGATGGCTGGTGCGATTCAAGGAAACGGAACTACCACCCAAGGAGGCTTTCTATAGCAAGTTAAACATGAATGAGATCAGCGACGAAGACTACGAACACGCGAAAAAAGTCTGGAATATCATCAATCCAAGGTTGCTTAGGTCACCATGGGAGACTACCATGATACGTATCTTGCCACAGAAGTCCTGCTACTAGCAGACGTATTCGAGAGCTTTCGGTGAGTCTGCTTGGATAACTACAAGCTCGACCCTGCCCATTTCTACAGCGCACCAGGCCTGGCATGGAAAGCAGCGTTGAAATACACAGAAATCAAGCTGGGGCTCTTTACGGACCCCGACATGTTCCTGATGTTTGAAAAAGGTATCCGTGGAGGCATAACCCAAGCTGTGCGCAGATATTACAAATCCAACAACAAGTACATGGGGGATCAATACGATCTGGAGGTTAAGTCATCATACTTGCAGTACCTCGATGCCAACAATTTCTACGGCTGGGCTATGCGTCAAGATCTACCCACGCACGGGTTTAAATGGCTGTCGAACGTTGAGACCTTTACGGATAAGAGGATCGAGAAGCTTGTTGCTGACAACAAGCATGGTTATATCCTGGAAGTTGACATCGATTATCCAAAGAGCCTGCACGACAAGCACAATGAGCTGCCTTTCCTACCGGAGCGCAAGGTGGTTCACAAGGTCGAGAAACTGATACCCAATTTGGAGCACAAGCGGAGGTACGTGGTGCACATCAGAGCCCTTCATCAACCTTTAAAGCATGGGCTTGAGCTCAAGAAGGTATACAGAGTCATCCAGTTTAACCAGACGCTCTGGTTGAGGGGTTATATCGATCACAACACGGGGTTGAGAACCGCCGCCAAAAACGAGTTCGAGAAGGACTTCTACAAGCTTATGAACCTTTCCGTATTCGCCAAGACTATGGAGAACCTGAGGAACCACCGCAACATCCAGCTGGTTAGCAACGATGACAAGTACACGAAGCTCGTCATGAAGCCAAACTTCAAGGGTGAGAACTATTTTAGCAGCCACCTCATGGGTGTGGAAATGGATAAGACTGAGGTAAAGATGAACAAGCCGGTGTATACCGGGCAAGCTATTTTAGATCTTTCAAAGATCGTCATGTACGACTTCCACTACGACTACATGCAGCCCAAGTACGGTAGCAAGCTGAGGGTCTGCTGTATGGGCACCGATTCATTCGTCTACCATATAAGAACAAAGGATTTTTATCAAGATATTGCTGATAATGTCGAGACACGTTTCGATACGAGTGCCTATAGCAAGGATGATGGCAGACCTCTCCCCGTCGGCAAAAAAAAAAGGTCTTAGGTCTTATGAAGGACGAGCTAAATGGGAAGGTCATGCCAGAATTCATCACCCTGAGAGTGCAACTCGCGAGGCTCCGTTACACGAACATGCAGCCTATGTGGATTGATGCTAATCAAAAGAAGGACCATCGATATATAGCCTAGCTAGAATGCAGTTTTGTGTGCTTGATCGAGTACACAAGACAAATGTACATATTTTTACTAATCGCCGTGCTACTACCAAACGTCTTGATCCTTGTTTGCTTCTTCCGCTATCGACGTATAATAAACATGGTTCAAGATATTGCAGAGATAATCGATGTAGTCGACACGCCAGCAGAAGCCCTTGAGCAACGTGAAAAAACCCCTCGAAAAAAGGCAAGCTTTGAAAGATGCACGTAAGGGTAAACAGCATCTTCTACCAAAAAAATGCACCGAAGCTTTCCTGGACAAGGCCTCACCCGAAGTGATCGACAAGATACATGCCGAGTACGTTCAGCGTGAGATCCAGGAAAAGGGAGAGAAAACTGCCAAGGCACTCTCCTGTCACGCCATCAGCGTGTACACGAAGGCTATAGGAAACGTGGTGCCCCTCGATAGTCCTGATAAGCTACGTCAAGAATTGGAAGAGGACCCTATTATCCGGGACAGTATGGCTGATCTGGGCATACTAGTCTATTCAGCTTTTGGGAAGCTCCTGGCACCTCTTTTAGTCGCTGCGCATACGATTAATCACACCCAACTCTCAACGTCCAAGGTGGTTGAAGAAAAGGTTGATAAAGAGCAAGAAAACAATGGGAAACAGTCTATCAAAGATACGCATGGATAATCGTGAACGTTACGAGCGTTTAAAGAACATGGCACTAGATTTTACAAGTTACCCTCCCTGCGTTATTCGGATTGGTGCAGTACATCATAACACCCCCAGCGGCTCGCTTCCCACCACACGTCTGTGTTTTAAAGACGAGACCCTATAAGAATTCACTGGAGTACGAGTGGAGATTTTTTTTCTTAACGCGGAGGGTGTGATTTTGTAAGTCTCACGACTTACAAGAAATGAGCGAACAACAACCACAAGAAGTAACAGTCTTCACAAAGCCAGTAAAGCACCCAGGGAGAGTCGCGCAAGGTCACAATTTGGCGGCACTGATGAAGAAGAGGAAGGAAGATCTGAAGTAACAAGAAGGTGCTGTAGAATCTACAGTCAAAACCTCTTTTGGGGTGAGTTCTGTACAGTCAGGCAATGTATACATTGGTGGAGGCCTGTTTGCTATACTCACCTGTGTAGGAATTGGATTCTATATTTTCCGTAAGCAACCCGCAGCGGCTCAACAGCCTGCCGAAATCCCAGAGCAGCGTCAGCCTTCAAAGTCCACAGCCCAGCCCGATACCGACTTTTTTCACATGTGATAATCTATAATATAAACATGAGTTCTAATGTGACCCCTCAACAAAATTAGATAATAGATACTGTGTATGAAACAGTCGTGGACCTGGGCTTTACATTCGCTTACGCCATGGTTGGCAAGAGGTTCCTTGGTATAACGAGCCCCAGCACCAAGCTGGATACAAGCGATGTGATGAAGATGGTGGTCTACTTCACAGCAGGACGGGGAAGCCGTGAGATGGCCGTCTCCAAAGGCTGGATTCCCGCCTCCGTAGTACCAAAGCCTAAGTAAGTACATCCAAGGTTTGTGTCTGCCCAAGGCAGACACAACCTAGAATAAATGAATCTAGACATAGTAAAAGACCCGCATACGGCAATCTTCACAGGGCCTGCCTCGTGCGGTAAGACCCAACGAGTGCTCGACCTCCTGGAGAACGAGTACAAGCACCACTTCGAGAACATCATCATATTCTGCCCCACTATCCGCTGGAACAAGACTTATCTCTATAGAGCATCGCTTTGGAAGGATGACTACGTGTTCTTGATAGAGCCGAGTGATCAACTCTTTTACTGGATCGAGCAACTATCGAAGCTGCTAGCGGGTGAAGAGAGCTTATTCATTGTTGACGATCTTATAGCGGACGAGAGCCTGGATAAGAAGCGTCAACCCTTGCTCGAGCTTACCATCAGTGGGAGACATAGAAAGCATAGCCTCTGGTTATTAACGCAGAGTTATACGGCTCTGCCAAAGAATCTCAGACGTCAAAAGAAGTAATTGTTTATGTGGTACCCCCACGAGAGGTCAGATATGAAGCTGGTTGATGAAGAAGACAACATGATCTCGGATTGGGAAGGGATCAAGACCCAGCCGAGCAAATCTAAGCATGCGTGCTTGTATGTGAGATTGGAACACCCTCGGACCTGGAAAATTTTGGAGTGACGCGGACATCAGGTGTACCCGGCGAGTACAACTGATCAGACACGCATAGGCGGAGAAACCACGCTATTACCGATCTCCGGGAGGTACTTAGATCCAAGTACCTAAACCCGGACACGGTGTTACTGAGAAAAGCCGGTCTTTATTGCTTATTTGCGGCAGAGTCCGGCTGGAGCACCCCAGAAATTGGAGCATTTTGCCTTGACTTTCAACTAATTAAATATGTCCTGTATCAAAAAATTACGAGAGGAGGTTGATGGAGAGATCCGGAAATTGGAGGAAGCAATCAAGAACTTTGAAGCGAGTCATGAGGAACTCGCGATTAGAGATTGGGAGCTGTATGAGAAATACAACAATAGGATCGCTTTAATCGCCTGTGTTTCGTCGCTGGCTCTTACCATGATCCACTATATGATGAAATATTAAGACCCGGGTGTTACGGCGCTAGAAGTATTGTTGCTCGATCGAAGCCACAAAAACTACGCTTATAAGTCGCAACTGAGCAAGTTGCCGGCTGCAGGCAACTTGATGAAATGGCCATCTGGCTCGAGAAATTTACCACTCTTTAACATGTTCCGCTGTCAGCAAAAATCACGAGCACCGTCCTCGCAACACGATCCCCGGATCAAAAAAAAAATTACAAGTAGATATGTCTTGTGTTGATTTTTTCAAAGGGAAAAAAGTACGATCCTTTTTCGTCAAGGATAAGGCACAATGCCTCGTGGCCCACTATGTTGTTAGAGCCATTGGGTATACTGATAATGACAATGGCAGGAGGACGGTTCGGACCCATGTTCCCAACAAGTATATAATACAGTTTAAAGACGTTAAAAATGCTCTGAATAAGCAGGTCAATATTGACCTGCTTCATCAGGACACGGTTTTACTGACAGAATCAGGCCTTTATTGCCTCCTTTTAAGGTGTGGCAGACCCGAGGCCAAACCATTCCTGGGGTGGGTTGTAGAGAAGGTGCTACCTAAAGAAATGCGAAAGCTTGCCGAATCTCTTGAAGCAAAGGACGTGGCTCTCAAAGAAAGAGACATGGCCCTGGCACTACTTGATGATGACCTCGAGGACAGGGATAGACAGCTTGTGGTGTTGAATAATGAACTTGATGGCAGGGATAGACAGCTTGCAGCGCAGTGCCAAGAAAATGCGAGACTCCGTGAAAGGTATGTACCATATGCCCAAGATCCTGGGAAAAGCAATGTTATTATGATTTATCAGAAGCATACCACACAGGACGATGATGAGTACCATCACCTCCCATATCAGTGCACTCGCACAGAGGGATGCGCTATATGTTCTAAAAGAAAATGGTTTAAAGGGAAATTTCCAAATTCCGAAGAGATTGTTGTTATCGATAATCCCAATAGTGTACATGCCTTTAACAAATTTGCCGAGGAAGGACATGTGGCGCGATGCATATGCCACTTCCGGCTTATCGACCTTATTCAAGACGAGTTATACGACTTGGGTGTTCCAGCGCTATATGACTAAGTCACATGTTTTTGTAGCTCTTGTCGAGCCACAAAAACAACAGCTGTATGTTAAAAGGTAGTCAAATGTCAAAGAAAAAGATGGAAGCCTTGTCTATGGCTATCCATTCTACACCCTACATCCTTATGATTATACACGCCTTCCAGCGATGATGACTCCGACGATAATTAAATGGATGTTGCTCGGGATCAGGCCCATCTGCCAGTACAGGAGACGTGTACCTGTCACAATACGGTCGAGTCTATACGTCTTTTTGCTCCACCAAGCGTCCGTTGCGCGTCTTTTAACATCACCGTGTTCTTCGCCGGGCCGCAGCAAGTACAAGTAGAGACCATCGTTGGGTAATGGCTTTTCTTCAGGGTGCTGTTGCTCTTTCGTAAACGGGACATCATCGAGCTTAATCGCTTTCGAAGGTTTCATACCAATCATAGCGGTCTTTGTATTGTTTAAACTTTTCACGATAGTGTACAAGTGTTTAACCCATGTGGTACTTTGTTCATCACTGACCAACTCTTGCGCATCTTGAGGTTTGAACAGCCTTTCGGCGAGCATCTTGTTATACGATTCGACAAACACCGTAAAAGTGTGATGGTATTTGGTTGTTGCACGCTTTATCTCGACCCCTTTGCTTTCCAACTCTGAACCATTATCACATTGGAATATACTCGGATAACGCAGAGGTCCGCTTTGTATATGTCCTTTTTCGTACGCAAGGGTCTTGCTACTTTGTACCTGGAAGCCACGTCGATGCCCGTAAGGATGTATTTATACGTATTTCCATACAGCATGTCATCGGGCATGTACAGCAAATCAAATTGGTGCATTTCGTTGGGCTTTGTGATGGTGAAATGCGGATAATTGATACGCTTGGGACCTCGAATATGTCTAAGCCAAGCAAGTTGCCGACTGAGCCAATGGTTAACTCTCTTTCTAGAAAGACCAGAGTGTTCAGCCAGTAATTTGATAGATTTTTGACAGTGCAAAGATGTTCCGGGGTGTAGTAGATTTGACTTAGCTTTTCAGCTTCTTCTTCTGTGAGGATATGTGCTTTCGACATTTATTAGATGTCGAAAATGTTCTTTACATATACTTGTACACCCCAAAGTCAAGAAGTGCTAAAGATCCTACGATGAACGTGAGCTCGCCGTCTTGTTGTTGTTTGGGAGGTACATAATAGTCCGAGAGCTTTAGAGCTTTCTCGATCGTCGCGCTATTGTAATCTCGCATACCTTCATCTAGCTCTTTCAAGCTTTCGCCTGCTTGATGCTTAAGTTCCCGTTACTTGCTGTACCAATCGATTTTCGCTTGCCTGTCACGTACCCACTGTGCAGGGTAGTGGCGAGAGTTGTAGAGTTCGCAGCTCAGCATCTATACTTGGCTGCTGCTGGTGCTGTGGGTATTGCTGTTGCGTATGTAGGTAACAGGAGGAGTAAGGGTGGAAGAAATTAATGAGAGTCTAGTATGTTGATCAATACACGAGACCTATTTCTTCATCCAGATGAAAGCGAGGATTAGCTCTACTCCCAACATGATAACGGTAGCCTTGGTATTCTCATGCTGAGTTGCATCGACTCCTGGCGCAGTGTGCGACTCTGATTGGGAGGGAGCCCCTACGCTTGGTGCTTGATGTTTGGAATTCTGTGGAACTGTGGGGTGATGTAGCTTGCCAGCGTTAATCTGCGGGTTAACACCAATCGAGAAGTACTTCTTGCTGATGAGGATTTTGTTCGTGAAATTCACGACATTCCCTATATGAAGGCTCATATCGGAAGGGATCATGTATGCCCCATGAGCAACGCTGAAATCGACCTTGGACCGTGCATATTTGAGTACATTTTGGAATCGCCTTATTTCCTCACCCGTGTCACTAGGCCGAAGGATCAGCTCTTCAAAGGTCGTCAAGTATAGACGCTGCGCATCGATCGAACTAACTCGATTGCCGATTATGTTGGACCTCGCGTTAGCTTGGCTTTGAAGTATCAAGTAAGCGTAAAAGCGCACGCTTTGGGATAACCTTTCTATACCTATACGCGTGAGACCTTGAGAGGTTTCGATAATTCATCGACTCCATGAATCTTCATCGAAATAACTAGACCCGCTCCCGGGATAGTCTTTACGAATAGCCTGCCAGCTACTGAAGAGTGTCTCGTTCCTCCACTCGCTTTCCCCAAATTCACGTGCTAATTGTTGGAACTTTTGCATGTTGATTGAGACGTCAGAACCTATTGGAATCCGGTAGAGACACTTCGAGATCTTGAAGGATTTTGCAAATCTGGAAGTACACGTGGACACGGTAAACGGAGCAAACAAGAGGTAGGGATGTGGTTAGATGCTGCATAGAAATACCGCAAGCTGAAGTTGCGCAGTAGGTAGCAAAATTGAGCTGAGTGGACCAGAGGCTGAAGGGGTGGCTTTGCCATGTATTTAACACCGCCTCGGAGTGGCACTCGTAGTCGACAAAGATATTAGGAAATTTCACCATAAACGAGGACCCCTTCGCGTCAATCACGATGTCTTGCATTGAGAGATCTTCACCCTTAAGTCTTTCGAGATAGCGCCCATGCGTAGGGGCATACTTTGCCTTTGGATTATACGAGTAAATACTCATCTTTTCTTTTAAGAAACATGAAGCAACTGTATGTCACAGATATAGAGAACCCTACGATATTTGAGGACTACCTAGGCCAGGACACGAGGATAGCTCTGAAGTCGATCAGCATTCGACCTACGTGGCTGCAGTAACAACGAGTTTACCATCCGTAAATAAATTTCCAACGTTCTGAATGATACGGAAACAGTAGAGGTACTTATTTTTTTATATTTTAGCTAACGTTTTTAAAATGGTAATGTATTGCTTCTCCACAATAACTTTTCCAGTAGTGAGTTGTTTCTTATATTTTTTGATGTGAAAAATTTACAAAAAAAAAGACAAAAATAATACCCCGAACTTTATCCTATCCATTAATATATAGGCAAAGAAACTCGTCTAAAATTTTAAGTACAAGAATTTTGTTCTCCAAAATATAGGTAGATAGAAAATTATGCAGTTCCAAACTTGTTCCCTGGTCTCTTGCGTTTAGCCGACAATTAATGACAAGACTAAAACGCACTGGGAATGAGGTTAATGAAGCGCTCGAGAACACGTTTATTAATATTCCAGATTGTTAGATTTTTATGAGAACGTCATAACTAAATTGAAAGAAACAGCATCATCTAACATTTTTGCGCCGCATTAAATATGGTGGTCCTTACATTATCTGTGACGCGTCGATTTTTACCGAGGCATTGATTTAAGAGTTTACTGAAGATATTTTGAAATTGTGCATAGTCAGCGGAAAAGATGTCAAACAGATTGGAATTTTGTTAACTTATTCTTTCTTTCTTTTCGCTGTAAAAATTTAAAAGGACTTAAGGACTGTACTGTGCTTTTTCAAACGCCCACTGTCTTTCGAACGCCTGTCGCCAATAAACACTCCCCAAGTATGGAAAATTTCAATAAACGCCCGATCCTTAATGAACGCCCCTTCTTCAGTCAAAGAGGCTTTTGTTAGATATTCTTCTGATTCAAAAAATTTATTTGTGTTGAAATTTTGATAAAAATATAGGTATGTCAAAACATGAACATTCGAACACACAATCTTACAGTCTAAGTTTCGTTCCGCATTTTACACACTTTTTTATACTGTTGCATAGGATAAGTGTGTAAAATGCGGAACCGAACTTAGACCGTAAAACCGTGTATTTCCTAGTTTTTTAATAAACATCTAGTTTTTATCTAACGCCCATCTACAATAAACCGCCCCTAAAAATTTTAAAAATTAAATATACGCCCGACGCCTTTGTTAGAGAAATTACGGTAATTACGGTACAGCGTACTAATCGCCATTTAGCTTTTTAGTTCATTGAAATCCGTTCTGATGATTACAGTGTCATTTTTACGGAATTTCCAGTACAGTATCTACGAATAATCAAACTTGTCTATCGAGATTAATTGTTGAACACAAAGCAATAATAACAGATAAATTGGAAACAATAGATGCAATCTTGTCAGTGGGTGGAGCGGATCACATGCGATGCTAAAATGTTAAGTATTTCGAAATTCTGAGAGGGGAATCGCGTGGTATAGTATTCTTCGTATTGTTGAATTTTGAATGTTGAATCGCAAAAATGTCCAAAATACGAAGATCACCGTTAAGTTTGTTTTTATTAAGTTACTTTCTAAAAACTAAACCATTCTATTGGTTTTTGTTTTTTGGCACGACAATTGGGAGGAGGAGTCGATGTCCCACACAAATGTGATTAGTCAATTTGCGTCAAACCATGACAAAAGTATGCTCGTAAAAAGCGAATATTTCGACAGCGGAAAAGCAGATCATAACATATTAAGATTTAATGGAAACCATTATATTGGAGCCGTTCAGGCTCCAAACACTTAGGAAAATATTGTCTATCAAAAGGCCGGGGGAGTGGCCTTCAAATTGAGGTCCTCGTTGCTAAGCATACATATTTAATCGTCTGAAATGTTCTAGAATAAAATTGAAAGACCAGTCTTTGAGAATTAAACAGAATTTTTAATGAGGGAAAGCCTTTTATGCCTGCGACATGAACTTTTTAGGTGTTCAGGTATTTAGCACTCCAATACGCCTTGACTGTTTTTCAAACTGTTTATCTTTTCAAACAAATAACAGAGTGGGAATAAAAATATGTATACGATTTAAAAAAGAGGACGCCATTATTAATTTTTAATACTTATATAAACACATTTTAAAGTATTTCTTTTACCACTGGTAAATGGTTCGCTAAATTCTTGCAATAGAACTTAATAAACGAAGATACATGAATTTCATGGATTGGATGTGTTTAACACTAGCCTACAAGATAAACCATTTTCCAAAGAAAACATATTCTACATTCATTCTTAGCAATTTCTGTAAGAAATTTTGTATCTCCCCCTGTCGTAAATCGTATTTATGCGTGCGTTTAGCTTTTTTGATTCCAAAGTTATTATCAGTTAAAATATTTTAAATATAACGTTCTCGTTAATGCTACTTAATGAGATAACAATAGATCATTCATTTTAGTGACATATCATGACAGCCTTATTCTCATTAATTACAATTTATTTTCCACTTGTCAACAACCAGCTAACAATGACGTTAAAACTTAATTAAACTTGTCTCCATCCTATATATAACTTTTTTTCTAATGAGAACCACCATATGTCGTTCTGAAAATTGACCACATTCATTGATTTCTAAAGAGGTTTTTTTTGTTACTTTACGTGCTCCAAATAAAGCAGTTATCAAATATTCATTGACGAAAGTTACTTTAGGTAGGACATTCGTGAAATTTGTCAAGAAATAAGAAAAGAAAATTTAGTTAGTAATTCATGAATGCAGCGTGATTCAAATTAATAAATACCTAATATTAGTAAAAGAAATTGGAAAAAGGTGCGGGAAGGTTAAATGTTCAGAAATATGTTTTTATGTTGTAAAAATGATCCATATCGTTGTGGATATGTTTTATTTCATAACGTTTCTATTATTAGGGGACTTAGGGGGGGAGGGGGGTTTGGGATGAAAATACTGATCAACAACACGCAGACGTGACTGACCGAGTTCAGTCGCCTTTTGTAAAATGCAATTTTGCGACAAAGAAATTGATGTCATCTCAGAAGTGCAGTATCATGTGATAAGGAGAGTATTTGTTCATTCTTCAAAGTCTCCACCGTTTTTTGAAAGTAAGTTACGACACAGAAGTGATGTTATCAGGTTGTTTACAGAGTGAGTGCGATTGCTATCAAGTTGAGTTACAAGTCGTTAAAATAGGCGTCTAATTCCCATTGTATCAGAATAACTTCTAATACTTCCGTGTAATCACCAACCTGATGTGTTTCACTGCGTTTCTGCATCGATATTTGTGTAATCACCAGCCTTGTTTAAAGCATTTTGAATATTCACGTATTTAAAACGTTTGCATGATTCGGACACTTCTAGAGATGCCGAAAGAAAAACACCAAATAGAGGCGCAGACAAGTTTTAGATATTCCACATTCTTTTTTAATGAATAACCACGCCTTCTTTCAAACATATTATTAATTACACCGTTTTCATTTAAAAAATAACGGTTTCTAGCCCCTCCAATTCTGACATACTCCGGCCTACTTGAGTCTCAATTAACTCTTACAGGGTTTTTAGAAATGTCTAGCTGCATTTCCTCTTTCATCTTATTTAAAGGGACAAAGAGATGAAACCATTCACACGTAATTTAGCTGCCACCATAAAATCCTGAAAAATACACGAAGCTGTATTAAAATCTAGTGAATCCCAAAAATCAGCTTAAGCATGACCCTTTAGAGAAGCCTTCTAAAAAAGAGCAACCTCGCCCCTAGAGTTTTTTGTCTCTTTTTAGCCCTTAAGGTCAACATGTGCTGAAAACGATTTAAGTGTTCTATTAAATGCTTATTTTCTACGGTTGATTCTGTTATTGTTTCTATTTCTGTAATATATTTGATTATAATGTCATTTTTAAAATTCATAAACAGCTAGTCTATCAAGTCAAAAAAAGGATGGCCCATCGATCAAGAAAAAATGCTCTGATTGGAGACATTTTAAGTAGTTAAGTGGCAACCATTTCCTCTGTATGTCGATCAGATAAATACCAATCTTAAATTTGTGGTTCAATCCAATTGCTATTTTTTTTCATTGACATAACTGGACGTTTAAAAATTACCATCCCTAATTTTTCATGTCTCTTTGTGCGATTAAGTTAACCATCTTGTTTTCAACCAACATAACTGTGTGACATCTCTTCTGCAACATTATAATTTAATTGAACATTTTTATGTCATGCTATTTGACAAATTAGATTAAGTGTATTTTAGCTTGACAGATCTTGTCGCCTAAGAATCCTGTTTACAATAAGCTATACTTCAAAACCTTGTATTGCCAGGGATTTGGTTCCTTTTTTGGCATTTTAAGTTTACTAATCTTTTATAAAAAACTTTAACCACGCCAGAGTGGCGTGATGTCATTAATCTCAGCCGTGCATGACAAAAACTACAGAAATTAGCAAATGTTCGAAGTTGGTTAAAACAAAGTTCATTCTCGTCCTCAGCTCGTTGAGATAAACAAGTGATGGATAGCTACAAGTCATTTCTATATAATTAACCATTGTTTAATTTTTTTTTATATTTTGACAGATTGGTTTTAAAGACAACGTTTGTCCTTTCTAGTATACCAAGGATTAGAACTTACAAATTTTGAAATAAATACTCTGGAGTGACAACAGAACGGAGGGAAGGCACAACAGCATGATTTTTTTCTAAGAAAACTTTTAGAAAAAGTTTAGAATTTGAATAACGTTTTAGCCAACCTGAAAGCCTTTAATTCCAAATATTTTTAAGAGACCCCTGAAGTCAGTATTTAAAAAAAAAAAACAATTCTTCGTACTTGTCAAATTTTAATTCTTTTTTCAAGAAACTTACTGTATATAAAGGTTACAAAATCTTGACATAAAAAAAAGTTACCAAAAACCCATATTATATTTTCTTCAAGTTTATGAAAACCATAAACAAGAGTCAAAGTATGGTTTTTACGTAAAACTTTGAAACATTTTAAACTTAAACAATGAAGATAAAAAATATCTGGCATCGTATAATTTAAAATCTTCCAAACCCATCACAAAATTCTTTTTGCAATCTATCATGTTTAGGAGAATGCTAGCATATACACTGCTTAAAACTGAAAGAGCAGGAAAAGAAACGCTTTAAGAGACTATAAAATCCACCAGGCTATACACACGGACTCATTCAACTAATGGATTTGCCTGCTCATTGAAAAAAATGGTGACAAAACACGAATATATATTCATGATGTCGACAATATGAGCACAAAATGACATAATTTTAGGTTTCTTAATGATCTGCTAATTCTTAACTTTGAGCGAGTAATACATGCTGTATTTCCTAACACACATGCGCATGCACGTGGTATTTTCTTCTTGTAACGATCTAAAAAAAGATTAAAAAAACACAGTCAAGATGCCGAAAAAACCTGAAATTATTCTATAAATGCTTATATTAAAGAGCTATTACATAAACGAGGTGTTACCTTGGAACCGTTAGATCTACATCTAAGCAGTATGGAATTAAAAACGCGTTCAATAGGTGGTAATAAATCATGGACGTAGATGATTAAAAGTGATATTATCTCTATATCACGAGCAGTTAGGAGCTAAATGGCACAGCATTAATGTCGATTACTGTCAATACAAGCACATATAGTATATATATATCATATTTGATTGACATGGTTGTTATACACTTCCCTTTATCAACTTTAAGATGAGCATTCTCGTAATTTCCTGGCACCTACAGTGGAGGAAATCTTCTAGTAAAGATGTTTTATTTTATCCACTCGAAATCAAGAATTTAGATTGCTTTTGTCATGCAATTGAACCCTGTTTATCCCTATGCTTTTTCGGTAAAAAAGTTACTAGCTACTTAAGATATAAATATTTTGTTGTTTTCTCATTCTGTTTTTCTACTGACTCATCAAAAATATTATTAGCACATTACCACAAAACTATTTTCTTTTCTCTCTTTCAGCGATTGCTAAATTCTGTTAAATACCACAATTTTTTATCATATTTGACAATTTATAATATAAATGATCCAGTTGTAGATTTTGCTGTTTGACAATTTACATAAAATGACATAGATCAAATAATGACTAACTCGCTTACATGATGTTTTAATATGATGAACTGCGTATGACTTGCTCCCTACTGTTTCTCTATCTCTCGCGTCATCAGGGAAATCCATATATGTTCCATCTCAGTAGTTTTTATCCTTATATGTTTTCACTTCATATTTATTATATATCATTTTTACTTAATCTATTTTATTTATTTTTTACTAACTAAATTTTTACTATTTTTATCTGTGTTTATCCTGATCTTATCCTGTATGGAAATATTCAGAAAATAAAATAAAAAAATAAAGTGCCAACCACGGAAATTAAAATAGGCATTTTTCACACAGAGCCAGCGAAACCATGGAGAGTGGTAATGGATGTGGGAAATTATGGAACAACAATAACAACAACTAATCTGGTACTTTTTAATTCCCACGGTGACCCTTCACTTCAAATATCGATTTTCTGGCCCTGAAACTTCAACAAACAACGAGTTCTGTGTGTAGCCATCTTTTTTTTCAACTTCGTTTTTAGATCCTTTTCATAAGAGAAAGAGACCTACTTGAAATAAGTTGGAATGTGATAAGGAGACCCTAAATTTTTTAACTGCCTATTTCTAGACAAGGTGCCAGATTTATATTGGTGACAGATTCATAGTGTGACGTCATAATAATAAGAAATCGTGCATTTTTCTTCGTACAGAGAGTTTTCTTTATAACTTGTTAAATATGTTCAATTAACTCGTGGTTTGTTGTTATAATTTGTGCGAAAAAAAAATATTTTTTAAAATTACTTTCGAATTTGTTTAACTAATAATAATGATAACTAACGTAGATATATTGAATTTTAGTTTGTTCGAAAGAACTAGCTCCAATACAATCATATACAACGTAGTTTCCTTATCTACTCCAAAACGTTTTTCACTGTGGGGGCATGTATTCCTGACTTACTTTTTTTGGGTCAACTTTTGTAATGTGAATAGTTGAAATTTGTTAGGAAATTTGTAAATTAAAAATAGCCGTACTTATACTGACCGGCCCACCTTCGTCCCTAGGGTTTTTTGCCTTTTTGTTATAAGGGAACACGGCGAAAAATATTTTTTACAATTTTAGCCGTATGAAAAACACCTATTTTCCTTTATTTTTACGCATCATTGCTCAATGCCCGAAAGATAGGGCGTTGAAAGGAACAACAAGTATATAGTTTTGTCCACAAGTTTATGAGAAAACGAGCTGCGTTTTCTTTTGGTGATTTGAAATGACATTTTAAGCACACTACGCAAAAAGGGCTTGGGTACTAGCAATACAAAGAAGCTTAGGGCCCTTGATTAATTTACGATCTGGTCTTTTAAAGAGGTCTTTTCCGATACATAATTTCTTTTAGGAGATAAACTGCGGATTAATAGAATATCACATTTAGTATAGACAGTTTTCTTTAAAACTTTTCTTAATCGTATCTTTGTATTGGTAGTCTAGTGTAAATGACCACAGACTTTCTAAACAGATAAGATTAAAACGATTAAAAAGAAAGTAGATTAGGAATATCAGATCTTGCCTACAAAACAGGTGCAGCAGCAGATGACGTCATTCGTAAACAAGATCATTCAGTGAGGGCGGCAAAAATGGTACCCTGAGCTTCATTATCCAATATCGCGTATATTACAAAATCACTTTGTGATTTTCTTTCCGCAGTACTTTCTTTAATCATAAAAAAATTTAATTTTTAAAAATTAAGAAAATTGTAAGGATGAACATATGAAATTGGTTTCGAATTTCTTAAATTGATTTTTTTCTAGTTTCATCTTGCATTTCAAGCGCATTTCGTGATGAAGCCTCTAATGATTTTGGCGCGAAACCACCTCAAAAATAAACACGATAAACAAAAGGCGTTGACTTTATCAAAATAATTTCAATAGTTTACAGTATTTTAACTTTTAATTAGAAAACTTTTTTTTCCTTGTCACGTAAAAACACATCGTAAATATTTGATTTCTCGCTTATATCTCAAAAAAATTTTTTCTTCATGGCTAGCTCTCCTTGGTGAAAAAAAGATGTTTTTTTTTAACAAGTCTCTTTGAAAACGCCGTGTTAAATTTTCACGTCAAAACTGCAAACTCGGCGAAGTTCTGACAAATTGCAACTTAAAGCCCGCTTCACACTTGCAGACAACAAGTTTTGTAATCATCAAATCAAAATGGACGTCATTTGAAAGAAGAGAAGAAAATTCTTTTTTAATTTGTTGACACTTGTGTTTTAATATTTTTCAATTAACATCATCATAATATCTACAACCCATATACACATATACAATTAGCGGCTCTTGTATAACTCAGAAGAAGAAAAGAAAGTGTTAAGTGCATTGTTCACCTTCGTTGACGGCATGTCTTAGTTGTTGCACCGAATGTATTTACAATCAAAGAAGGCGACAACGCGCATTATCACCTTAACGTTAAAATATCGTTATCCATTTGAGGATACAGGCATGGCTTCTAATTAAGAATATACACGCTAAAAATTCATATAAAAATTCCTATGATAATAAATTATTATTTCTGTTGTTTCTAATAATGAAAAACGCTATGCGGTGGAGGGACGTAACCATGTCCGGGTCTGCTGTATGGCGAATATCGTACAGGACTGGAAGCTGGTCCGTATGAATACCCTGGTAAGGTGGGTCGAGGACTGGCTTTGCGTTGTCCACATGGGCAGCCATGTACAGTGCAGGGGTTTGTTGAAGGCGGTGGTTGGATGTTGGAGGGCATGCTTTGTGGTGTGGTTGCATGCCCATCACACTTTGCTTTGTGCTGTTGTAAGTTCGTATGAGTTCGCAAATGTTGGAACAACTCTTCTGAAGTTGTAAATCCGTTTCCACAATGCTTACCATCGGAAACCCAGTTGCAAACAAAAGGTTTCGGATTTGACGATGCTTTTGCGTACGAGTCAAACGTCGAGTTTGTTGTTGGTAGGTGTGGTAGTGGTGGAGGAGGGAAAGATTTATGCGGGCCTCCTCCATGGGTACACTGATGTATTAAAGCGGGATGAAGGAAATTTTGAATATTAGTATGCGATGGAGGAACTTTAGAACAGTTTGTACAGGTCGGATCACGACAAGTTATCATTGGTTGCAACTGCGGCTTATAATGCGACGCGTATAATGAAGGTAGGGCAGCTGGATAGTTACATTTAGGTTCCGTTCTCGTTTGGGTACATGAGAAACACGTACACTGCGTCCCCTGCGACTGTCGATTTATGGCAGGCATGTCTGAGTGAGGTCCCATTTTTTTACACTGTACGCACTCACTGTGATTGTGATGCGGCGAAAGCATGGATGTTTTGTGTGGTAAGTGCGGTAACGGTGGAGAAGCGGAATGGCATGGTAACGGGTAGTAGTCCTTACTGTCTCTGTGAGGATAAAAACGAGCTCTTTCAGATTCGCTCATTGAGACAGTCGTGTTAAGTTTACTGTGGACTGTGCTACTCATAGATAACTGCTTCGATAATATCGGACTAGCATTCGACCTTAGTGCCGGAGGAGAACTTCGTCTGTTTGCTGGTTTTGTGTCCATTTTATAAGGTTTAAACGACGATTTGTGCTCTTCTTCACCGCTGCTTAACGAGTTAAAAATAGCAGATGTAGCTTTGATGTCTTTTTTTTCGTTATCAGGTTTCCCAATGCTACTACAAGTCGCTGCCAACAATGCCAGTGGCGATGCTTTCGTTTCTGAACTCTAAAAAAGAAAGAAAAATTCATTCATACTGATATCACATCATAGATCGTGCCACGAAAAGAAAAAGCTTACACTGGTTTTTAAACTTTGCGTTTGTTGTCAAAATGAAATCGCAAACTGGGACTGAAATATTAATTTCATCTACATGAACTAGGAATATGAATGATTGATAGGTGTCAACAGAAAGTATAAACCTTGTAAATATTTTGAGTTATTATTATCCCAAATAAATTGAATGGAAAAAAATAATGATTAACAGAGTATAAAAGCAAGTTTTTTTCCTATCTCCTTTATGCTTCCATCTTTAAACTTTTTTTAACTGCGTCGAAGCTAAACTCGAAATGTTTTGTTTTTCATGTTTTTTTTCCAAAGAAGTACACATAAAGAAAAAACACCAAAAAGAACAAGAAGAAGTATATCTTACCGTCAAATGAGGCTGTAAGTAAGCCATATGAATAGGTAGACGCTGTTGAGCAATCATTTCGTGACAATTCTTTATCTTAAGTTTATCTTCTGCTTGTGTGTAAAAATCTGAGGTCACCAATGGTCTTTCTTCTCCAATAGTCATCGCGAAACTGAACTTACTCGCTCTGTTCAGCGCGAATTAATTTCGATCTATGATCAAAGATTCCGACGCAGACTAAGATATACAATGCCATGCGCCACAACTCATAAGCTGTCAATCACTCAAACCTTATAGAAAACCGATAACCAATCAAAACATTCATTGAATAAAATTCTTCAATTGGATTGGTTCTTATTAAAACAATAGTCTGTCAATAATAATGATTAGAGTAGGATTGTGATAATTTACACCCTGAAGAGCGATAGAGAAGGCGGGATATAATTAACTTACAAGTCGCCAAATGTTTAGTCCTCAGACAGAACATCAATAATAAAATGACAGTTAATGTCAATCAAAGTACGTCATTACAACATTGGATGAAATGTTGCCGAAATAAGTTCTGACCACAAAAGACAGAACCAAACAGGCTAATCAACGAACAAATAAAAATATATATGTACTAGAAATTTTTTTTTTATTTGTAAAAAACTCACGTGTGATTTTTATCTTTTTATTTTGTTTTAAATAAATAAAGATATAGAAAAAAGTATTAAAAAACCTTTCATGTCTCTTTTTACTTGATACGCACGAAAACTTCTGTTTATATTCATTTTAAACATAAAACACATTTTATATGTGATATAAAAAATATTTGCGGCAGCTATTCAATTCGGTTTTCTTTCATGCGTTTTTTTGTTTTACTTTTAAAGTGTGAGTGAGTAAGTTCTATTACAAGTTGCAGTTGTCAATCACTTTAGATCGGTTATTCAAAAATGAAAAACTCTTGATAAACATGTTGTGTTATTCCCACAGACATCATCAATTAAGCATGTCATTTTAACAAGAATTTATATTAAACAGTTGAGGTGTGCGTTCTCAAGAAGTTGAGAGGCGAAACAACAGAGTGTGTAGACACTTTAAATTACTGCATTAGTTTTTATGTTAGCGCTTGAAAAACATGCCATGACATCAAAAGAAAACGCTCTTAATCACGTGATTAATCTCATTTTGAGGAGTTTTTACCACAGTGATACGTCTTTCTTAGGTAATATAATACAGGTTAAAAAGGACCTAGTAACTAATTTGCAAGTCCACTTGAAAATGCATGTAAAGTGGGAGAGGTGCTTGAGTGTTTCCTTACTGTTTGTCATGTCACATCAAATAACTGGCTCCTGTGGTATTTTACTTCGGATTTCACCTCTTGGTTCATATGTCTTTTGGTTTTAAATAGCCTGTTTTAACCGCTTATCTTCCGGATGCTTTGGTGTCAATGTTGCTCAAAAAAGAAAAAGAAACAGTTTGGTAATAGTGACGGATAACACATCAAGAATTAGAAATTTTTTTAAGAAAATTAAAAAACGTATAAAAGGAGAAAGAAACTATCGCGCATGCGCTATATATATTTCACCAATCAGATAAGGTGGGCTTATATGGCTTTTTAATTAAAAAACGAATACCAGGTTTTGTTTGTTTCGGCGTTTAATTGCTTCTACCTTGTCATGTACATCGCGTGGAAGATGACATATCGCTTTCCGTTGCTGTGGTTGTATATTTCCCCCCTCAATTGACGTTCAGGTGTCTCCATCAATCATTTTGGAAAATGTCTTGGAATGTCAATACTGATATTTACGATTTCAAATGAGGAAATCCTTTTTCTTGGCGGTAAATCTTCATATATACTGGTTTGTTAAAATATAAAATCTTTTTCAGTAAACCGCGAAGCAAAGGATGCAAATCTGAAAATGTTTAGTTATGAAATTATGTACTGCATTGGTACTGTAGGACGGAGGTTAAGGACTTGAGATAATCGATCTGTAGCCAAAGAAAGGTAGTCAGGAGTCTTGACGCTTATCTTTTCGATATCGATATTTGAAATGCAATGCGTTTATATCTTTTTCTTTAAAAGTATTAATTAAAGTGTCAAAGTAAAAATGTGAGTTAAATAGAGAAAGTGAAAGATTTTGTTTGCTGATCGACAATCTAAATGAAATTTTATCATGCGTTGGATTTTATGTAATCTCGTATTTTTTATACCTTAAACAAAACGTAGGCGTGCTGGTTGATCAAAAATAGCGAAAAGACGTTTTTGAACTTTGTTCGACTTTTTATTCCAAAAATTTATGAAAAGACAGGCCATAGCTAGTTGACAAGAACAAAGGATGTGCAAATAGATAACATTTTTTATTCTCAAAGAAATTGAGAAATGGATTATGCTAATGAAGAAGAACTTAAAAAGCGCGCCAAAAAGTTCGTTTGTGTTTCAGCACCGTAATCTGAACGCTATCACTTAAGGGATCTTTATATCGTATCAATCGGTACGTGTGAGCTACCATCTTCTTTGTCGTATAGCTTCTTTGATAGTGGAATTACTGATGAAATAGCATACAATGGCTTTTTTTACTTTATAGTAAGTTTGTTTTTAATTTTTCATATTTCTTAATATAAAACTTTATTTATAAACCTTTAGCTGCGCCATTATAAGTTCACATCTAACGGGGAGGTTTGATGTAAACGGCTAAAATACATAGGCCGAAACACTTTCGCGTGTTGTTGTAAGAAATTAATGTTGAATACTATTATTTTTGGTTTAATTCTGAAATTATTTTCAAAATTTTAAAAACAAAATAAGAATAACTCAGGCTGATAACGGCTCAAAAAATAAGAGAAGCCTCAGGTCGTATTTTATCGGTCCTTATAAAAAAATAGTATATATCTTGAACAATATGGTTAGATACATAACTTGCTTCTCATTTTTTTTAAATTATTGACTTAATATGTTCATCTATAATTGCTTGTGATGTTGGGAAGAAAGGTTGTGATGAAAGAAACATTGCAACGAAGATTAATTACTCTTGCTTGGCTCATCAAAACTAAAACGACAGACTTCTGAAAAAGCGATTACATTTTCCGTTCCTTCCTTTTGCACACGAAATTCGTCTCGTTGTCAGGACTTTTTAAATTTCATGAAGACATGTATGTGAGATGCCTTGGTAACAAGTTTGTATTGCATGCAAATAGCCAATGACTAGTGATGGAAGAAATTTTATTTTTAGAATTGTTTAAATCATATTTGAAATGACATATTTTTAAATCATCTCGGATTGTTGATCTCCTCTATTTCTATTTTGGGTTAGTAAACGCTAAGCAAATTAAAAAAATCTCTGTATTTATTTGCAATCTATGTAAGAGAAGCTATTGATAAACACACAAAACAGCGCGAAAGAAAAAAAGTGACAGCGCTCTGTTTCGATTTGTAGTTTTAATCTAAAAAAAAGACAGACGATAAGGCGTCATTGGTTTACACAATCTGTCGAGGGACAGATCAGTTTGAAGTGTAAAATTGACAGCTCAATCGTTGTCTGTTTCATCCCTGTTTGTTTGATTGCTTTGAAACAGTCGACAGCTATTTCATGGTAAAGTCAAGTTTACTCTCCCCCGTAGAAATAAAAAACACAAGGAAAATGTCTTTCCATTCCCACGAACCTAACATCATTCACAGGGATTTTTTATGTCATTTACAACAGCACAAAATACACATCAAGTGCCTTATTTCGACTAGAATTCACGAGGTGTTCTATAACACGCACACTGGTTTTAAAACACGGTGCCTAAATTAGTTCTGTAGCAACCTAAATATTACGGAGGTTTATTTAAGCTCCCCTGAAAATACGCGGATGTTTCATAACACGTTTCTCTAACGTTCGTGAAACAAACCAGTTTTGATTAAATCCCCTTATTCAAACAACTTTGTCAATCGTCTGTGTTTTAAATCAATATTTGTTTTTTTATCAATATAACCCATTTATTTTAAGGTTGTTGTAACATGTTAATACTCTACATCCCAGTTGCTTTCATTTATCTGACATGTACGCCGCGAGACATTTTTATGTCACATAAAACGCTAATAATAATTTACTGTGTTTTTTTTTTGAGTGATTTTAGTTACCATAATTTATTCGTGTTTACAAGGATTTAAATTTCCCTTCTACCGCCTTGGGCAAAATATCGCACGCGCGTATTTGCACTTGTCCGAAATCAAATAGTCAATATTGACAGTGGACAGAACTCTTAGTTTACCTGGTTAGATACACACCGTAAAGAGTGCTTAAGGCCACCTTTCCAAAATTTGAAAGACTTAATGTGGGTTTCCCCATTCGAGCTTTAAAGACTTTAAAGAAAGAAATTCTCGCTAAAAGTTTTTTTTCTAGAAATTACGGTATTCCTACTGGTATTTCTCATTATTTCCCTGTCAAATCTTTAATTTCTTCTAGATTTTTCGCACTTTAAAGCGTGATAAATTTAATCAAGTTTGTGCTCTAAATTTCGCGTTTTTTTCTCTCTCGATACTTTCTTCCCGCTGCAGTTTCTGCTTGTGAGCGCATAGGACGCGATATGTTTTTTTAAACATTGTTTACATCGGACCTGTTTACCTTCTTAGTTCGTCCGGATCTCCACAGTTTTTAACAATAGCCAAAAACTGTGATTCACCATATATTATCGTAAGTGAGTGAGAAAGTAACGAGAAACTTTGCGTATAGAATCCTATTATTACAGATACCTCTTTCTCTGTTCCGACTGTACTTACATTTAAGGGCTACAAAACGAGTTGTTGATTTTCGACTTTAGTGGCTCACAAGACAGTCAAACCTATGGCGGGAAAAATGTTCATGAAGCACAGAGGACAAAAGTAAAAATCTTGGATGTCATATTGGCACCCAAATATTACTGAATACAAAGGAAAAAGTAGCTTACAAATATTTTATACTCAGAATCCATTCTACATTAGCACTTACTTACCTTTAAAATCAAGCTTGCTGGTAAAAAAAACTTTAGACTTTTATTAATGTAACAAGCTATTTTCTTCTAACTTTTACACGGAATCATACCAAATTATTGCAGATAAAGCGAATTGAAGCAACAACAATGACTTTAGAATCTTTTTAGAGGTATTAATTACATTTTTAATGCTACTTAGTAAAACATTTTTAGCAAATACAGTCCCTATTGCTTCCTCATCAAAACAAATTTTTTATTTTACTGTTATTTATTATATTTTGCAGACTGCAACTTATTTTACTGCCAAAAAGTAAAACTAAATAATGTATCGAGGATGAGAATGGAGAGTGAGATAAATGATGGAGATTTTACGAGTCGTTTCGTACCCCGGAGATACCTATAACATAATACTTAAACTTACTATAACTGTCACACAAGACAAAAGACACCTTGCGGTCAGACAATGACCCCATATGAGTTAGCAATAGTTTAAGTGCGCCGATAAACGGATTTGAACTAATGAATAAACTGCACTGTATTTGCCAAACACGAATTTTAAAATTTTCGTATGAAAATGACGACATCAGTCACGACAGCGATCGAAGAATTGCGGTTTAGTTCGCATGTTGTAAGCCCCTACTTCGAGACGCATTTCGCCAACCCCTATCCGTTTCGAGCTTGGGCGAAGTTTAGGTCGTGATTGTCATAAAGTTGTTATCACATCACAAGTTTGAAAAATCATCTTCAAATAATTTTATATTGTGACCTCTTAACCGCGCATTCGAATGTATTTCTTAATTTAATTTTCAGATTTTTTCTGACGCTGTTCATGGCACATTTAGAAACAGTGCTAGTGTGGCAATAAAAACACAAAATGAGCGGCTGGCAATAAGTTTTGATTAGCTTGACAGGATCAGTCACAATATCATAAAAACAGGCTTAAAAATACGCTCACGGGTGAAGCAGACACAACTCTTAGTATTGTTGTGGATGTCTAACAAAGTTCTGATTGCATCAACGCGATCAGGAAACTGTTCGTAAAGAACCTTTGTTAGAGCATGGTGAAAATAGAATATCTATGCATGTTATATCTTGTTATCATTTTTTTATTGTTCGCTATCATCTTAAGTAATAGCGGTTGCCATGGCGATACATGTTTGGTCATTTATTTACTTGCAGTTTTATCATAGTAGTGTTTATCCGACGGATTCGTTTATCGTAAGATCATCTAAGACTCTTTAAAATTCAACACAAACTGTGATATACAATGCTAGATTTTGTTGATCTGATAAATTTCTTTCATCATTTACTCTTTTCCCGACACGAATGTTTGAATATGTCAATAACAAACAAACTAGCCAATAACGTTTTCTCTCATCAACAAATATTTTGTATGTCATTCAACTAAAGAAATTAAAATATTGCGCGACCCGCAAAAGTAACTCTTGCTCCAAGATACAACATATATTTCTCTTTTTAATGTCTTAATATTCTTTCCAATTGTTTTACACTGTTTGTTACTTCAACGCTAGCCTGAACTTGGACTTGTTTAACAAAAGTTTTTTTAGCCTCGTTACAAGGTAAATGTGGTTATCTAGATATATAGGCGCCTTAAGAGTTAGATTTCTAGAAAAGTGTGAACATTTTAGTATCTGCTTTGGTGGTTATCATTACAGGAGTGTTCTCACCTCCCGCCTTCTGGGCTACAGTTTATCATTTTTTTGATTACAAAGATGACTTGTCCTTACACTAATAAATACAATGATCTCTGTAACGCCCATATTGTAATCTGACATTTCTAATGAATCGTTACTTCATAATTTATGATATATCTATAATAAACCCTCCCTTGACACGAGGTGTAAAAAGATACCTCTTTGCTGGACAAGACTCGCTTTTTTGATAGTTAATTAAATTGACGATACCATTGTTTGACTCATTTGTTTGGTTTCTAGCCATGGTGTCAAGTTTAAAAAAGAAACGAGAGCGATTAAAATGTAGCCATTTCGTTGAAGAACTATTTCCAGTGCGATCTTTATGTTAACCACAGCCTGTGGATATTTCCGTAGGTTTGGTCACAGATTAACCGCAAGCATGACAAATATGTAATATATTAAAGTGTTACGAAATGGACTGTTAATTCGTTTTAGTGACTTACATGAAAGCAGGTTCGCGTTGGTGGGAAGTTCGTGAGACTTAGAGCAAGTAAATGAAGACCTTTTACAAAATTAAAATGTTTGATTGCTGAAAAAAATGAATATTTTAATATCTGTGTGTCGACCCTACAAGTTTTTTGTCGCGTGGTACGACAGCTACCTACTGATAGGTGGGAATTAGATTGACACTGGCCTGAATACATTAATAAACCAGCGGCTAGGGGAGGGCAATGCCACCAAAACATTCTTTCTTTTTCTTCTTCTTCACTTTATCTTTTTATATGTTAAAATAGTTTTAAACTGACTCGTAGACAGTCGAGTAGACGTAGACAGGGGCCTTACTAATTAGAGAAGATATGATATGTAATACCGCCCATATATATCGAAGTAGTGATAACAAAGGAGAATATAATTGATATCGGAAGGACTGGGAATTAAGGGAAATATTAAATAAACCAATCCCTGCTTGGATTGCCAAAATAGGTAAAAGTGATGTTAACCTCCCTGGCATTTTATCAGCTTGAACTAAAGAGGATAAAAAAGGATGAAATAGATATCGTTGTTGCTTTTATCCATTTTCAAATTCGTCTTCACCATAGGGGAGGGAAGTTATCAGTAATAAAGTATGAGTTGACAGAACCTTTCAAATCGATTGTTTTTGTTAATCTCGAAAGTTTTTGTGTGATGATGCGCCTTTTATATCAAATGTCGCCATTTTGTCATTTGATTAAGTTTGAAAAGCAAACAACAAGGCTGATTTAAAGCGAAAAGATTTACGTGTCGAACAGATGATGTTATCTACGTATTAAAAGCCTTCCACTCAGATCCAATTAAAGAAATCGGCTTTGTCAATGTTTTTAAGGGAATATATCTTGTTAAATACGATGATGGAAATAATCTCAATTTATTCGGATAAACCATCTCCCCGTTGAATTATGTCACGACATTGAAACAACACGACACATATCACGTTGTCATGTCGCGATGTCAAACAAATTCGTCTTGGATTATAGTCTTCATAGAGCGCCGGATTTTCAACTTAAAGATGCTTTGACGTAATTTACCGCCAGCTTATTATACGTATGGCTGTTTAATCGGCTCTTTTTCATTTTAAAAACTAACATTTAATCATAAAATATATACTTTCTCTGCACACGAAAACGCAATCCATTTTTGGGGAAACTTCACTATTATCATTTTTCAACATAACTTTCTTATCAGCAACAAAGGCAGCGAATATTGATCAAAATTTAAGATAGTGACTAAAATTTTCTACCAGACCAATCATTTATATCGACTTTTATTTTTTGCCGATTCTTGTTTTCATTTTTGTTTTAAAAACGCATTAAGAAGAAAGTGCATTAAAAACCATTACCTTTTTTCAGTTGAAATTATTATGACAATGCAAGAAGGTTTACAAACTCGTTTCCAGCGCTTCTTAGGTTTTTTTTATTGGGACGGAATAAAAAAAACTAAGAAGCGCTGGGAACGAGTTTGGGAGGTTTAGACAATAAAAGTTTGTAGTGAACTCCTCTGTCTATGTGCATACTTCATATTTATAAACACTCGACAAAAAGTGACTAAATTTTGTGCAGGTGACTAATATTTTTACCAAATAAACATTTTTACCAAACATTTTTAGGGTTCTTTTTACTGAGGTATCCAAGTTTATTTTTTTATAAATCTACATAAAGTTGTTTATTTGTTTGTTTTATTTGTTTATATATTGCAGACTAATTATATCACTCAAATATGACAACAAGTGCTGTCAAAATGGTGATCACAGCTGTTAAAAGTCAACAATAATCTAACAATGTTCATACAAAAAAAATCCTATCATACAAAAATAGGATCTTAGAATTCAAAATTTAAATAAACTCTAAGCGCTCATTTAAATAGCCGTTTAGGTTTTCATCAAATGTTTTTCTTTGGTTCTTGAGTGGTAACACAAAAAAATGCTTATGAAGGTAAATATGATGCAAATTTGTTTAGTTTTAGGCCTGTGTGACCATGGACTATTTCCAACAGAAAGGTTTTTTATCCAGATTTATAGGAGCTGACACGTTCTACTTCTAAATTGTAGGGATAATCCGTAAGTCATTTAGTCAATTAGCTCGTGCTATTCCTCATTCTTCCCCACTGTCACAGCAGCTGACAAAAAATTCTTACAACCAATGTGGAACACTTTTTAAATATTAGAACAGAAAACAAATAGGAAAAGAATTAAGTGCTTAGGCGTTAAACTTATGCATGGGTGCTAAAGTTATGGTGTGTTTCATGGTAATTTGAAAGCTCTACTTAGACTAGTTTGACACTTTCGTACATAACATCATCATATAATAACGGACGGTGCCTGTAGGGGGCGGAGCGGCCCGTCGTGTTACCATGTGAGAGAGGGGCGCTATTAGGTACTTGAAATGAAAGAACAGAAGAATTTCTTTCCAGTTCAAATTCGAGGGCAAAATTTCAATAATTCTTGAAAATGTCAAGTTTTTGTTTATGAGAGGGTTAAACAAATTCCACCCATGTACCAAGCTAGACTGGGTTAAGGTGGTTCCCTGGGAAACAAGGATTTTTTTCCAAAAAATGGTTTTTTTTCAAAATGCTTTGGCACAAAGTTGTATCATAATAAAATAGGAAGAAAAAAATTTCTTTTTTTAAATTTTTTTGATGACGTCACTAATTATGCGCATAATTAACAAATTATAGGCTAAAAACATATGGTATCTCCTAACAAGGATATCTCTAGGTAGACTTTTCCAATCAAGATAAAACTTTGCACATGTGTTAATATTGAGTAGCTGAAGGGACTGAGTGAATTACTTTTTTAATTTTTTATCTAAATCGCATCGGGTTGGCCACCAAACTTGACTTTTCCGACAAAGAGAATATCAATGACAACATACTAGATTCTAGGAGAAGAAAAAATAGTAAAATTGAAAAACTAATTCACACAGTCCCTCCTAAATAGAATGAAGAACTGATGTTCAAAATTTCAGCTCAAAAGCTTGTTCCAATGAAAAGTTATCTTTGTTAGGAGTTCAAAAATCTGCAAAAATCTTGTTTTGAAATATCGGTAAAAGAAAAAAAACAGTTTGTATAAAAAAAACTAATCTGTTCATAAACTAATAATTAAAGTCCAACAAAAGCACCATATCCATATGTTTCCCCTTCTTCAAGCAAATTCTTATCTTCATAACCTTTTCTGGCAGCTCTCTGCCTTTTTCTGTCATTTTTAACTCTGTCAGTAGACTTGCGGTTTGACTCTTTCACACGTTTTGTGTTAGCTTTACGAAAACCAGTTTCGGTATAATAACCAGGTTCTAAACCAAGTTTGGAATATACTGGTAACAGTCCTGTTTCTCCATTGTTATATGCTATTACTGCAGATGCTACTGCTGTTTTGAAAACAGCATTTCCAACATAAACTCTTTTAGGGCATCTTGACCAGATGACATTGTTGAGAGACTCATTTACGTTTTGTGTTTGACCATGAAGGCATTTCTTAAGTAGATCCTCACTTCCAAGGTCTTTGCTTGAAAATACAGGTGCAATGAGGTCTGAGACAACTTTATCAATGTTTAAATGCCCTTTGTAAGTAGATTCACAAGTTATCTTATCCCTTTGATATTTACACCAAGAGTTCTCAGTTCGGGGACAGTACATGTGACGCTTTTCTTCATTTTTCGATGCCGCTGAAACCAATACCATTCTCACGAAATGCAACTACTGTCCTTCTATTAATGTCATAACCTTTTCTGCCATTAACTGGATCTGGTTTATCACACTCTTTAGAAGAACAAAACTTCAAATTCCATGGGCATTCTGCACATGAGATTAAAAGGAAATGAGCCATTCCCATTTTGGCTTCCAATAGATGTTCCACGCTTACAGAAGCTGCACAGTCTGGGCATCTTCCTATCATAAAAATCAAAGACATTAACAAGTCACTCTCTATTATAATGTTACAGTTAGCAACAAACTCTTTCTCAATTGTTTCTGAGGTAGTACTACAATCTAATTTGGCAGCTGATGCTCCAGTTTGTGTTTGTGTTGACGGTTCAGGTTCGGTGAGTTCTTGGATTGGTTCTGAAGATGTTCCGTTTAATGTTGTATTGCTGGCTGTAACATTTGCACCATTAAAACCTTTTCTCTTCCTTGATCTTCTCTTCTGATAACTTTTCTTGTTAGCCATGACTTTAATTGGTTAAAAGAATCAAGCTATTTGTGTTTAAAAAATGGAGGAAGAATTTATGACCTTTCACCAGGAGCTCTAACTTTGAAAGCACTTCAGGATGGTTTCGGTGTATATCTTATAGTAAAACTTTGCCGTGCAAGATAGAACAGCCCTTTGGCGTCAAAATGGCGGCATTTTCACGCCCTTACGACTTTTTAACAAAAAGATATTGGCCTAAATCAGTTTCTAAGGACCGTTGCTAAGGAAATTTTCGAAATTTTAGGTTCTACCTGTATAGAAACTTCTGTAAAATTTGCAAAATTATTGCAGGACCTTGGAAAACCATTTATACCACCTTATAGCTGAGAGAATAACCTTTCCAACAGTATATAATACTCAATATTGAAAAAAAAATGAAAAAGGGCTTTATTTCCTAGGGAACCACCTTAAGCCCAACTACATTATCGGGGAAAAGGAAACCGGGCAACGTTTCATTTCCCCGACTAGCAACCCGATGTTTTAACCTGGTGTTATATTTTCCCGATTTTTTTGTAAAATTTTATTAAATAAATTTTGAACTTACACAGAGGAGTGACTTTCTCTTACGTAACAGGTTCGAAAGTATGTTTTTTGTGAGCAATAAAAAATTCCTTGCGGGAAATTTCACTTGGCGTCACAATTTTCTTATTTAGTACTTCCAGCTGGGAAACTGTCGGACCTATTCACTTGTCACCAAATTGTCGCCTCACATGACAAATTATTAGTTTAACCCCTGTTTAAGCTTATCAGAACTTCATAACATTTATCAACGCATTATTTCAGCATAATACGCCTTCGACCAACATAAATAAAAATTCACGTGTCTATTTCTTTTCATCATGAAAAGTTATGAGTAAAATAAACACATGAAGTTGGCAAGAAAAATCATTCACGCTGGATAACGTGAAGATATGAGTAATAGAAAATATACAGAATTAAGGAACAATGTAGAGGAATGAGATTATAGGATTTTCAGAATTTACAAAAGCAGCGACAAGACTGTTCATTCACCAGTGGGAACAGCTAAAAAGGATAACATATACTATTTATAGATTATATTGACGTCTAAATTTATCAAATAAACAAATATAGCGAAGAATAGAGAATATAAGTCTCCTGGAAACAACTGAGCAAGTATGAGATTGACAGACGCCTGATATAAGCCGTTGTTTGGATTGTGCTAAAGCTCTGTCAATGTACAAAAAAAACGAAGTCGGATGCACACGTTTTTTGTATGAGAAAATTATGTTTGGAAAAAAGCCTTAGGATTTTTTTATTATTTTTTATTTGAAAGTCTAAAAATTTCCCTTAAAGATTTTTAGAGATAACAAAACATAGTAACCCACGTAAGTACGTCTTTCGAGGAAGTAGAGAAAAGATGGGCCAATAAGGTGTATGTTAATGATGTGATAGTGGTCCGCTAAAACGAGCCATACTTGCAAGTCTTCTGGTTCGTATTGTGAACAAGAAACACCGGGATATTTTTAACATTTCTTCTTTAGTGCAATTTCAAGTAAATATAGTTCCATGTCGATAAAATTTCTCTATCTTGAACTTCTCTCAACCCGATAGACTACTGTCTAAATATTTAGCCGTTTTCTATTTCCACGAACAGAAACATTTTGATGAGGCTGAAAAGATAATTTTCTTAAAAAACGATCCATAACATCCTTAGTGCTCCTAATAACTCCCGTCCAGACAAGGATGCATGAAATAGCGATACGGGGAAATAAGTACGTCGGGCGATTGATCCCCCGCTTATAAAAATTCTTGTACATTTAAAAATTTAAAAAATGACCTATTGCTTTTAAAATGTGGATTTATTACAGTTGCTAAAGAAAACAAAATTGTCAAAAATATTGTTTAGTTGTGATTTGCATGTAAATGATAATATGTCGTTATTTACGTTTTATCAAACCTTACCTGATAATTAGCAGTATGAACCCTAGAAAGAAGAAGAAACCTAACATTAGCAAAGCAAAAAAGGACATGCATCTGTTCTCTCAACTCCCCATTTTGAGCAGAGTAGTCAGAAGTTATTTTTTTCTCCTCTCTTTGCGTGCGATGTACATTATATATGACTTAGCGACTCCAGCTCACACAATTCCATGATTTTGTTGTTTTTCTTTTGATCCATGTAAAGTGTGTGCAGTTGATACGAAATAGAACACACCAAAAAATGATGCAACAAAAATGATGTAAACATTTTACAGCGTAATGTCTAAGTCTGGTTGCCTAGGATATAAACAAAAAAACATGTGAAAACACTCGAGGTTGATTTGACTCGGGATTTCACAAGTTTTGGAATTTTAAACTTATCTACATTGATCTTCAAATAGGATGGATTAGAAATTTCACATGTATAAGCCGATGATGAGAGGACAGGCAGACAAAATGTAACAACGTAATAATACGTTATCTAACCGTGTCTGCACTCGTTCTTTTATCAAACAAAATCTTTTACAAACGATCATTTAAATTTTACACAGGAACAAGGAAAACTGATAGCCTCACAATGCTTGTTGACAGCCATTAATGACATGTTAAGATCACGTTTGATAACTGTTGACACAAACAAGACAAACAACTTTTTACACACGGAGAAAGCTTCGCGCATGCTGTAATTAACTGTGATAAGTAAGACCGTTATCTCGATAACTACGCTAGATTATTTTAAAAATAGCATGATTATATTTTGATAAGCTATATACATATTTTATCTGACATTTCAGCGATTGTCTGTGTTTGTTGAAGAAAAGATTTACTGTGAGATGAAAATACGCGTGTTTGTCAAGTTCGGCGTCAATGTCTAAGTTCTTATCACCTAATTTGATTGAAGGATTGTTCCTATCTACACATAATTGACAGCAAGCACAAAAGCTTTCTAACTAACTTATTTGTGTTCATATCACAGACGGCAGTGGTGACATGGTGAAATGCTGAATAGCGGTTGATTTACGTCGAAAAAACCTTTTAACAACGACCGCCTATGATTCATATCTCTTCGACATCCATGACGCAATTTCAAATCTGTTTCAACTACTAAAATTTAAAATGGTATATCTTTCTAGTTTTACAATTTACAAACCACATAAAAAAGATAATGTGTTTGGTTAAAAATGCAGAACAAGTAAAGGAAAGATAGAATGCCTAATCTCGCTATATAGTTGTTCTTAATGTTTTACATTTTAGAATTTAAAAATGTTATTTTAGACTTGCACATCAGCACCCAAAGTGTTGCAAAGATGGTGAGAATCGAGTGGGTTTTCAGACATTTTAAAAAATAAGCGGTCGTTTGATTCTTTAAATAAAGTTTTGAAATAGAAATTCGTGTACAGCGACGATTCTTTTTAACTCGTCCTAAGGCCTAAATTCTTCTTAAATCATTAGAGATTTACTTTTTAACATCTAATTCACATGAGAAGATATCGACCTCTGGAATGTCCAAATAAATTGTATTCATCTTGAGTACTCACATTTAGCTTATGGACTTACCTAAATTTTTCAATTAATCTTATGTGAAAAAACGGCTCTGGTATATCTGTCCTTTATTTCAGAGCACGCGAAACAGATGGAAAAGAGGCTCTTGAGATTTAAAACATCACACAACATTAACATGAGTTTGTTACGATGCGTTACAGTGGTGGTGAAAAAAAATACGTCATTTTTGGTTGCTCTTTAACTTTAAACATCTCAAATAATTTGAATCTGCCAACCCCAAAATCTATAATAAATAATATTTTTCTCTGATCGTTGAATGAGATGTCACAGTTTTATGTATTTCTATAAATACGACGCTGTCAGATTTGTGGAATGTATAAACTGATAGTGTACAAGCAGATTTTGATTTACTACAGCAAACAGAAATCGATAGGAAACAGTGTTTAGTCAATGATACACATTGTCGCCAGTACAGGTTTCTATGAGGTCTATTTCACATCAAATTTGACAGGCGTGACGTCATTCTGTAATATTATAGTGTGTTGACAGGAAATAGATTGAAAGAACCATTAATTAAAGTTAGTCATAAATTTCTTTTAATTTACAGTGAAAATTACATTTATCACTTAACAAAACTTAGCCTGAGGAGGCGAATACTTCCGAAGTTGGTGTGTTATGTTGTCACAAAATTTTACTGTTTTCCTCTTCATCCAAGCGGAACTAATTAATGACAGGGCTACATTAAATGTTCCTTCCCTTAAAGTTACTAAGTAAGATTAATTTGAGGTTCACTTTGGAAGTTTTGAAATGTGGAAATAATAATACTGGGGCGTAAATTTCTCAAAACCGAACCTTTAGTTCTAAAATATTCCTTCGCTATGTATTGCTATTCAAAGCAACCCCGTTTTCATTTAGAGGTCTATAGCTGTATTTGTTATATATACAATGCAATATATTTCCTTTTTTCAGAAGTCCTTAGCCTGGGATTGATATAGCATTCACTACCATGGTAAAATAAGTTTATTTAAAAGAGAAACCAGTAAATCGAATGTGGGAACCAATAATTTGACCACCAAAAAATTAGAACAATTTTTTATGTGGCGAAAGTTCTAAACTGAAATTATCATACTGATATTATCATTGGTACAGTATGTAATACAGTTACAAAATCTTGCAACTACACAACAAAAGCGTGGACGTTTGGACAAACAAGCGACAAATGATTATTTTTATATCCTCCACCATTGCTACATTTCCATATCCCAGGTAAGCGGAGTTTCTCATGTTCCGGAAAAGAAGCCATGGTAGCTATGCGATGTTGCCATTGCATTGCAACATTGCGTAAAACGTTTTTTTCTCAGGCATATTGCACTTTTTTAACAGCGAAGATGGATTGTCAGAACTTAGTAAGTGTATCCACAGTTTTTATTATATACCGTATTTCTCTTCTATTTTTATGTTTGAATTTGCGCCTGTTTTATTTAAAAAACTTTGTTTATAGTTCCTGAAATAAGCGACTACTGTTCTAATCGCCCCTTATCTCTTATTATAAAAATAAGAGGGGTTTGTAAGAAAGAAGTGGTGAGACGCAACTATAAAACAGCAGTGTCATCACAGATTCGCACGAATATGTCTTTAAATTCTTAAATAATTTCTTGTATCCAATAAGAGAAACAAAAGCAAGAAATAATTTTATTTTGATTTTACTAATGGCTTGTCATACGTACCGCTAATTTTGTGGTTTTAGGGCCCTCTTTACTCAGAGTAGGGGATATTTGTTGATAGGATTTGAGGATTTTAACTCGAGACATGCATTTAGCACGAACTAAGAAACGACAGGGACAATAATAAAAAGAATTCTTTTATATTGACTGCACTCAACATTTCCATGTGCAATTTCCATGTGCAATTTCGTGTAGCTTGGTAAACGAAGTCACGAAGATGGAGAGGTCGAAAACAATACTCACAACAAAACTCTACGACTCTCAGAAAAACGAGACAAATTACGACAAGAGTTTTCAGCTGCAAATATCAATCTCATGAACGAAAAGCGCTCCATCATGGATGCTCAAGAACTTGTGTGGGCACTTTTTAGTTTTAACAACGTTGAAAATATTGAAGGTTGTAACGGAGGAGTATATGAAATACTGGAGGATAACGTAATCATTTACATAAGTGGTATTCCACCCGATGTGCATGTGAGAGACGCACTAAACGCTCACTTTAGCGGGAATGACAAACTCGCACTGGGTAGCTATTTATCGCAACTGCACTACAGACAGTGGAGGAACTTTCAAGCACGGTTTATGTTAAGCGGGACACCGCGAGAAGATGCTCGATTATTACTGCGACATTTTCAATTGAAAAATAAAGGGAAGGTTCCGAGATTTAACTAAATTTCATTGTAAAAATTTTTTAACTAAACGCTTTTTGTTATTACTCATTTTGTTGATGCTTTTATACTTTTCTTCCAGAAAAATTCTTTTGGTTTTGTCAATCTATTCCTATCTAACTTTAGTTCGACTTTTAATTCTATAACATCACAATCTTGAACATACTCCTCTAGAGTCTTCTCTTTTTCTCATACCAACTGTAAATTTTAAAAAATTGTATATTTTTTATAAATAAATTTGTATATTTTTTATGAAATTTTTATAGAACTTATAAAATTAACAGTATACCTTTTTAATGTTTTGGCGTCGCATTATTAAAGCGCGCAGTGCACAAAATTATCATTTTGCATATTATTTTAGTGTTTTTGTAAAAACGTGTTGTTCAATGGGATCCTCCTTTTTTTAAAAAAGATTATTTAACTCGTCCTACTTTTCACAAATTTCAATCCCTTATATACAACTTCTTTTTATCAACATGATCAAACAGATAAACAACCAACGACAGATTTGTGGAAAGTAGATAAAAGTCGCCTTTTTAATCCACTAGCGTTATATTTTTTCTAACGTCAAATTTCGGTTGACTCGATTATTAGACATAATTCGTGCAGTTTCAGTGCAAAGCTTCTTTATTCAGTTTAACCTGAAACATTAACATTAATATTCATGTGAAATACATTGGGCGCGATTCTCAAAGGCAATGAAAAAAGTGCACAAATTACAACATTATTTACTTATTTATTGGTTATCACATTAAAATACGTTTCGGCAAACTGCTCTTGATGCGACAGTCGACCATCTTGAAAGCTCTTGATTTTGTTTGACAATAAAGAAATGCTTTGAGATAGGTTGAGAAACTACAGATGTGTATTGGTCTACACCAAAGATGGATCCCTTCAACAAAAGCATTGTGGAAATATCAACGCCTCTTAACTTCATCGCTTTTGCTCTTTCATTTACAACCACTTTGTTATATTCCTCATCACTTGCTTCAGTTACAAACAACACAGCGTGATTTTGTCTTGATTGCCCAACAGTTGCAGTTAATTTATCAGCAAGTTCAAACGCGAGATCGAGTCGATATTCACCGCCAACTTTGGGTAGGTTTGATATGAATTCGTGAAGTTGTGTGACGTTATCAAAGCTGTCGCGTGTTACTTCTACTTTGGCTTTATCACCAAATGATGCAAGAGAAACCTGCACTCCTTCGTCTGAAAGTCGTAGATGATTGGTGAATTTTACCAAGAAGTCTTTTATTTTGGGCCAAATTGATCGTGAAACAGCTGCGGATGAGTCCACTACCAGGAGAATATGCAATGGTTTGTCACATGTAAAATCTGTAAGATAAAAAAATGCAAATATTAATCATGCCTTTAGAAAGATATAAAAGCGACCCAATGATACCTAATCAAAAAACAGCACGCATGTGGACCTTTCTTAGGGAAAAACAATAGACATCTTACCGACTTTTTGACATTCTGCACGATTCGGGGTGCCACCTTTAAGCGTGAGTAAGCCATCACCGCATGGTAAACACGTAGTTTGACTAGCCAATGGCTGGTACGTTCCAACAGGACAAAGAGAACAGCTTCCTTTTCCGTCATCATAACTGCCAGGCGAGCATTGAACTGAAAAAAACAAGTAAACGGGTATATCCCTCGTCCAAATTGGCAGTCGGTAAATCGCACATGGTTCCAATGCTTACAATCAAGAGATATAGCAGTTGAATCAAATCAAATCAAAACTCACCGCATTTGACCTTGTCTTCACTCGGGCCCATCCCAACCGGGCAGCTAAGTTCCCCAACTTGCCAATCAATCGAAAATCTCAGTGTTTCTACAGTAAGGCGACATTCTTTCCATTTCACGGTTAAGCCTTTGTTTTCCTTCATATCATCGATGACAGCAGAGACTTTCGTCTGGAGCAAAGATCTTTCACTCGCCACTGATAATGCAAAATTGACACTATCATGTGCCGTACTTTTATCTTGCGACATGCTAACATCCACAGTCAATCCGGCTTTGTTACTTTCGGTGCCGTTATTTTTATACTTCAACTTTATAGCACTTTCCGTTAAACCAAGTTTCATTTTCAACAATGATTGAATAGCTGTGGTCACACTTGCTGAATTATCGGTCTGTGGTAGATTGCAAGAAGTATCTTCAGTATGTGAGAGGATATCAAAACGCAGTCGAACAGCTTCTTTGCGTTTGTAAACTCTGACAATATCAAGCTTAGCCTTTCTACTGTAAATAGAGGTATATCCATTTGAAAGTTCGCACCAGTATTGACCAGTATTCTTTATTAATGCTCGTGAAATCTTCAAAATGCTAGACTGTGCCAACACCACGGCTTTACTTGCTGAGTAGGGTTGAAACCACCATTTGTAAAACGCTTGAGGTTCGGCTGTACCATTGCAATAAAACATAACCGGTTTCCCTCCTGGATACTCCAACGCATGGTCTATCGGATGTGCGTTTAACTTTAATCTGTTAAAAACGCGTACCAGAACACGATTTGATGTTACTAAGGTTGTCAATGTCTTACCTCCGCACACATACGATCCTTGGTCTTCAATAGAAACATCTTCCAATTGTAATTTCCATGAATTCTGTTTTGGAAGCAAAGTTCCATTTCTTCGCCATTGATATTCCATTTTAGCGGGTCCGTCAATTGTACATGTTAATTCAAAGTCCTCTCCAAGATAAGCCACGGCAGACAGGGGCATTTTTGTTTCCAATGTTGGTGCTTCGTCACAAAAATAAGTGTTTTTGTCAAGAAGATTTAATAGATTAAGGATATTTTTAACTACGTTTATTGCATGTAATTTTTTCATCTTCGAATTTTTAATGAATGACAACACAGTTTGTTGAAGTTGTTTTAAGGTTGTTATGGCAACATGGTAGCCTTTCATCTCAGGCTCGTAAAGAACCGTCAAGTTGTTTATTTGCGCTTCAAAGCAATCAATAAATCCAACACACACGGAGCCAATGTCATCGCCCAAAACCACTTCGCTTGTTTTCTGCCAACGCTCAATTACTTCATTGATATTCTCCTTCGAAGCTGCGTCAAGATTCATTAATTCTTTCTGTAATTTTTCAGTAGCTTCAGATTCTGTGAAACTACTAGGAACCGAATTACCGATAGGCAGGTTGACGTTGCCATTATCAGTTGCTGCTTTCACGCTACTTTCGAGCTCTTCCATTATGTTCATGAGTGTGACGAACTCTTCTTTATAGTTTATACACACTGACGCCCAATGTTTCGCGTCTTTTTCCTCTCCAATATTGACGGCACTTTGAGAAAGAGACCGACGACGCCGTTTTGTAAGTGGTATGTAGTCGACATAACTAGCGACAATCATGTGCACGACGTTTGTAAAGGATGCAGTTTCTTTTTCGAAATCGACGGCGATATCGAGTTGACTGGCTAAATTTTTCTCGTCCACCATTCTAATTCGTACGGGTAGAAGTTTCATTTCTGGATGATACGCTGTGACGTCAAATTCAACTTTCTTAATATTTATAACGGATTTATTGCGATGTACCATACGTGAGATCATCTTCCATTGCTTACCCATAATGATGTGCGATTTAACAGCCTTCTGGTGCGTGCGAGAGCTTCTTAATTTTTCAGCAAGAGAGATATTAAGTGTTAGCTGTGAACGGCGTAGCTGGATTTCCGCTATTTGGACATCTTTCTCCCTGGCTTTTAACACACCAGAAGCGTTGTTATAATTTTGATAAGTCACAATCATCTGCTTCTGAATGTTCGGCAAAGTATTGGATAACTCTTTTTTTAGTTTCCAGCAGTTCTCGTTGTCGTTCAAACATGCAACTTGCTGCATGTAAACACACTCGCTTTTAAGACAACATAATTTTCCCTCGTGATATCCACTGATTACAGATTTTTGAATGTACTCGCATTTTTCAACAGGCACTTTCAAACTTTCAATATGCACCTTATCCAATAAGCACAAATATGTTATATTTTTCGGAATGACCACGGTTTTATAGGTGATATCACACGCATCATTCACCCAGTCAACGAATCCTTTTATGCCTTGATACAACTGCACTACACTTGTGACCACGCCCATTACTTGCGCAACGTTTTCAAAACCTTTTGTCGCTATATTAAATCCAAATTCGTTTAGGATTTTAACACCCGAGTTTGCGATATTTATCACGCTGTTCGCTGCATGCAAGACAGTCTCAGCGTTAAATTCTTTTATGTTTAAAAGCTGCTCAATATTTGACCAAATGCTCAGGGCGTGTCCGCCCACCTTCAAACCTTTTTGGAGATAGCTACCCATTTTCTTGAGATCGATGCCCAAAGATGAAGTAATTTTACCAAGAGTTTTTGTAAATGACCCTTTTATGTTTTCCCAGTTGTCGAACAACGTCTTACCAAGCTTATCCACACTCTCTATGAAATTACTCCCGGAGTCGAGGACCTTTTTAAAGTTTAACATGGCAGATTTGAAATCTTTACTGTTTATTAATGCTTTGAAGTCATTCACTAACGTCTTCCCGCTACCAATGGCACCTAGAGCTGTTTGCGCAAAGTTGTAAAATTGTTTTGCTGATTGGACTAACCTTTTATCCAGATCAAATTTTCCTAACTCAACACCGAGTTTAGAAGCTAAACCTTTAACATCGTTAAAAATTAGACTAATAAAATTACTAGATTGATTGAAAATTTTTGGTAGATCTTCCAGCGCGAACTTTAACGGATCATCCTCAATTTTATCAAACGCTTCCGAAATCGTCTTAGAAAGTTTATGGAACTTTTCATAACGATCGGCTACTGTACCCAATCCATTGCTGATCTTCTCTAATAATTCATTTGTTTTGTCACCCAACAAATCGGTTTTTAGCAATGTTTTCCCAGTTAAAGATTTAAATACGTTGCTCGCATTACTTGCCACCGTATTGATCTGTCCAGTCAACGTTTTTATTTTGTTAACGATATTAACGGCTGTTCGAATTTTACTACCAATCGATCCGGAACCAACTAGCTTCTTAAATTCATTTCCAATAATCAAGGCCGTATCTTTGACATTAGTCACGCCTTCGATCGTCTCGCCTATTCCAGATGCGATATCTTTGGTCTTGTTCATCACTTTCGAGATTCCCTCAGTGATTCCTTCCAGTTTAGTTCCAAACGAACGCAACCATCTCGGAGACATCGGGAGATTTTTTATAATTTCGGGAAATCCCTTCATTATGGCGTTAACCCCGTCTGCGATATCTTTAACAGCTGCAACTCGACTCTCGAGAGGGCCGGACGCGAGATTTCTAAAGCTAGCTTTTGTTTTATTGAATGCGCTTTTTATCTTTTCAAATCTCCCAAACGCGTCTGCAATATCTTCGCTGAAATTTCCCGCCTTTTCTAAGAAGCCACTCATTTGCGTTATGAAGCCCTGGTACTGTCCTGTGAGCTTTAAAAGCTCCTGATCATCGTTAAATAAAACACTAAAAACGTCCGAACTATCGTTTCGTATCGATTCCAGGAGATCAGATGACGAATGCAAAACAGAGGATATCGTTTGAAAGCCATCCTGATCAAAATCTATTTTCTTTAACCTGTTAACTTGACTTTTGATGCCTTTCACTGAACTGACAATGCTGACGACACTGGTGGATACCGTCTCAACCTTATCAAGAACAGTCTCCACTTTCCTAGTGATGTTTTCCAAATTGCCTGTAATTTGTTTGGAGATACTGGAAACAAAACCAGTTCCAAAAATTACATCGAAGTTGCAGGACTTGCAGTGTTTATTTACTAGGTGACTAATATTCTTTAAAATGCTGCCTGATTGCGATACAATATCCTTCAGGTCGCCAATTTTCTCTTTCGCAAATCTTGGCGCCAAAACTAAAATTTCACCTAAATCGTAATTTTTCAGCGATTTTACGAAGTCCTTTGTATCGTCAGTTAGTTTTCCAATTTTTTGAATGGGCCCTGATTTTATGTCGTCAATGGTCGTTGTAATATCTCCATATATGACGGCAACTTTCTTTACTGCATTCGTCAAGTTGCCAATCATACCGGAAACTTTATTGGTAATTTTGCCGAGACTTCCACTTAAATCGCGATCAAAGCTTAAAACCTTTTTCAACGTGTCCTCGATAGTATTTGAGATACTGTCTGTATTGTCCAAAATTTTATCCACCTTACCCAAAGCCTCGTTGAAAATATTGAATTTCTGTTTCCATGGCGCTCTTAAAATCCTGTGATAATCTTCACCTATACTGTTGGCCAAGCCCTGGATGCTTCTAACATCTTTCATCACAATGCCTGCCCCTTGAAGAACAGTGTCTGTTTTATTGACCACATCAGACAAACTGTTCGATACATTCACCATTCCTTTAGTGACACGTCTAAACCAGGATGAGTCGATACCCAGAGACGGTAATACGTCCGCTGATTGGCTAAAAATAATAGGCAGAGTCTTACCGATGCCATTAATACCTTTTGCTATCTTCCTAAGCACTGTGATTCTTGACTCAACTGGACCTTCCTGTACATCGTCTAAATTATCTTGAATTTCGCCGAAAATAGTTTTGACTTGCTGCACCGACTCAAAGACATCTCCAACTTTAGGCAATACGACCGAACTTTTGTTAAAAACACCACTGACTTGATGTACCAAACTTTCAAAGTTATTTTGCAGGTATTTCATATCTTCGTCGCCATTAAAAAGTGCCTTAAAAATATCAGAAGTTCCATTCGTGAATTGGTTTACATCAACTGACGACTTTAACAACGCAGCAGAGGCTTTATCAAATGTGTCTCTTGTTATTCCTCCTTTACTCAAGCCCTTAAAATGACCAGATATACCTTTCGCAACGTCAACCATTTTTTGCCATCCTTGTAAACCAGTACCAACGCGATCAATGATGTTCGTAACGTTGTTTCCTATATTTCCAAATGTAGTTTCCAGTCTGCCGGCAAACGAGTGTATAAATCCTTTTCCGAAAATTAAGCTTGCGTCACAAGTTTTACATAATCCGGTGATTTCGGCTATGTCTTTTAGCATTCCACCTGAGATTTGTGTCAACTGTTGAAACTCTTCAAGTTTTTGCTTCAAACTTGCAGGATTGTGCAGCAGCATTTTCCCAAACTCAAATTCCTCAAGCCCTTCCACAAAATTTTCGACCGAGTCCGTCAATTTGCCGATTTCAACTATTGGGCCGTTCTGCAATTTAACCATAGCTGTCGAGACATTTTTGTAGAGTCCGCGGTATTTGTCAAGTCGACTTTTTCCAACGACAGTTTCAAGAGCAGATTTTAAATCGTTTCTAGTTAAACTATAATTCAAAGCATTCGCGCTCTTTATCGTTGTCTCGATTGCCACATCAAAGACATTTCCAATATTTTTAGCAACTTCTTGAATTGCTGGGATTTTCTGATCCCATGGTGCATCTGAAAGCTTTTTGAAGCCGTCTTTTACAACAGGGAGCTGAGTACGAATGTCTTGAACACCTTCCACAACCACATCAGTCGCTTTCAGAACACGATCTGTTTTGTCCAGCAGCGAACCTAAAGAGTTTGTGAGATCTTCAACATTTGATCCAAATCGTTTCAGCCAGTTGCCACTTAAGCCAGCGGATTCTAAAGTCTCTCTTGACAAACTAAATAATTTTGGAAATTCCTTCATCAAATCTTTTGTATTGAGTGCTAAACTTCTCGCCAGGTCGATTCTTTTCCGTATAGGTCCATCGGAGAGTCCACTCGCATTGTTTGTCAAATCGTCAATTACCAAGCGCAACTCTAACGCCTTTTTGTAAACGCCCTCGCCTTTCTTGGCGACGTCATGCGACTTATTCATCACGTGACCAAATTGATTAATGATGTTATTAATTGTTCCACCTATTACCTGCAGGTCTACATCTTTGTCCAATAAGATTTTCACAACATTCACCGTTCCATTTTGAATTGCTGTGATCTCATTGGTTGATTTGAACAACGCATCTGATAGTTCTTTCAGAGTATCGACGCCAAACGATTTTTTATCGATTATTTTTCGAAACATGTTTTTCATATTCTTAGCAGCAGATTTAACATGTTGAAGCTCGCCAACTGTATCACCTACTTTATCAGCATAAACTTCTATTTTCTTTAGCATTGAGCTAAAGGTACGTTCCAGTTTATCGGCCACCGACTTGAGATAATTATAACCAAATATTCTTTCCACTTTGCATGTTTTACATTTTTTCAGAATATCGTCAATTTCTTTAAAAGCTGTCCCTGTACTTGTAAACAGTTTTTGCATTTCTTCCACTTTCCGAGGTATAACCTTAGGGTCGGCAGACAGAATTTTCGTCAAATCATACTCTTTTATCGAATCCACAAGTTCATCAGCGGCATTCTTGATTTCCCCTATTTTTGATAACGGTTTGTCTTTCAGTTCTTTCAGCGTACTCTCGACCTCGTCGAACATATCGCCGTATTTTTTTAACTTTTGTTTCAACCTTTCGTACGCATCCCGATATTTCTCAACACCCCCGATTATATCGTTAATGACTCTTTCTGCGGTCTTTGAAAAACTTTCCAAAGCGTTTGAAATGGATTGAGATGCTGACGTCAGCGATTTAGCCAATCTTGTTTTCTGGTTACCCATAGAGGCGACCATGTCTGTGATCAGTTTCGACACATCCACACCGAATATAGTAGCTTCGTCGAGCAGTGGCAGATCTATGCCGATATCCTCCACAATATTTCTTGTGTTATTCAAAATTTTGCCGCCGCTATTCCGAACATGATTCAACTGTGACGCAATTTTTGGCGCGTATTGTACGTCTATGTAATTGACCATTTCAGAGTTTAAACCCATGGAATACATCACTTCAAATTGCGCGCCAACATCTCGCACAATAGAGGTAGAATCCTGCACTAGTTCCAGGCGTCTTTCTAACGCTCCTTTTTGTATATCGCTATCTGCAGGAAGGTTGGATAGTTGTTCGATTGACTTTTGAACTTTTTCGTATATTAATTTCATATTCTGTAGCTTTCCTTTGGAGCGTGTAAACAATTTTAAAATGGTATCCCCAATGTTCGAGAGTGTGTTTTTAAATGCTTTGATATCTTCGTTTAAAACACCTGCGATGGAGCTGTACAAATCTCTTGTGCTATTTTTGATGGTATCTACGCTCTCCTTCCCGTCTTTAAAAGCATTCACAATATTTTTGATACCTTCTTTAGAGAATCCGGTTTCACTTCGAGATAAAGTTTGTAGTGCAGTACGTATCTCCTCCATTGATGCTACAAAAAGAGGCAGTCCTTTCGGACTAAACTTGATTGTTTCAATAAATCGTGTCACATTTTGAGAAATCGGTTTTAAATACTTGTCCAGTTTTGCAGCGATAGCTATAAGATTTGTTTTACCGAACACATCTTTCGAATTGCAATCGTCTTCATCGCATTTTTCCAAAACGTCAACAATACCATCGAAAAACTTCTTCATTGAATCGAAATGTTCATGTAAAGTGGTAAATGTTATTTTAGAAACTTTCGGAGCGAGGGAGAGCATCACTGGGATGTTAAATGGCGGAGAGTCGTCAATAAATCTTGACATGAGGTCAATTAATCTTCCAACCGGGCTTGAAATACCATTTTTAAAACCGCTCATCAATTTTTTAATATCATCAGCATAATCTCGAATACTTCGCCTCGATAACGGTTTTACGTTAGCCATAAGTAGTCTCAACTCGTTTAACGCTGAATCAGCAACTTCTGTTTGATCAACATTTATTTTCCCATTACGTAACGTGCACGGTAGTAGAGATGCTTTTACTTCGTTCATAAAAATGATCATGTTCTTCGCGAACTGGTTAAAACGCTGAGCGTATTTTAGTAAGTCAGGCAAGGTTTTGGAATTTAAAAACAATTTGAGTTGTGCTTCCGAGTTTGTTATTAAAATAGGCATTGCTCGGAATTTCGGATTACTATCCGGCCTTTTATCTGTGCAGAGTTGATTCAAGGAGGATAAAACGCGTTCAATGAGTTTTTTGAATTCACCAACGATACCGTTAGCTTCATTTGTAGAAACAGAGACTGTAGTTTTTCTATTTTGTTTTACTAAATTCGGTAAATTCTCAATCCCGCTAACAACATTTGTCAAAATAGCGTTCAGTACTTCGAACTGTGCCATGCTCACTGTTGAATTATCATCTTTCAACGACGCTTCTACCTCTGCGATGACTTCCTCTTCAGTTAGGAGAGAAATCTTAACACTTCCCAACTCGGTGGAAAATGCAGAACGAAGCTTAGTAGCAAAGTCGTTATATTCTTTAAACATTGCAACTGTCTTTGGATGTTTTTTCCATTGGTCACTGCTTAAAGCCTCCATCGCTTTTCTGGCGTCTTTCCATTTTCCAACGATTTGTTTTAAAGGTGTGATTACTGTAGTTTCGATATTGTGACATTGTGTGGTTTTCACAGCTTGCACGCCATTAACAAAAGATTGCACCTTGGACAAAATGGCGCAAATCTCCTTTACTGAATCTATTTTCACACCATCGGTCCATGCTGTTTTGCAAATTTTAGAATCAAAGGATTTTAGGTGCTGATTTAATGTATTTAATAACTGTTTCAATGAATTGTCTTTAGTGCATGCTGTACCACATCTCGTACAAGCTTGGGCTACAATTTTGCCTGCCATTTGAAACCACTCCTGTACATTCTGAAGACCTTTTAAAACGCCAACTGCGCTTCGTTGAAGAATGCTAGGAATGTCAAACTTCGGCAGCACGGCAAAGAAATGCTGCAACACACGTTGGATATCAGCAGAGTTCCCGGTGATATTCTTGATATCATAACCTAAATCCAACCTTTCAAACACTTCCTCAAAAATAGAGCCAGACGTTTCGTTATTCGCGAGAATCTTCTCTTGTAATTTTTTCAACGTGTCTCTGTCGTATGGCTTTAAAGATCCTGAGAGAGTATTTAACTGATCTTGTAAATTCTTGAACTCGCTGTTATTCAGTCCTTGATCGAGAGCTCCTTTGACTGTATTAAGTTTGCTCTCCATTTCCTTAACCTTTTGTTCTAGTTGCTCCTTCAGAGCTGCTTTGAGTTTTTCGGCAGCCGTCGGATTTATAGCTTCTAATTTTTTAATGTCAGCAGGGCTCAATGAGCCGTTTGCCATCCTTTTTTGAATATGCGCTAAAACTTTCTTCTCATACTCCTGCTTTTCAATCAACGCTGTTAAGTTTTTTGAATATTCCGGCGCAATTTTTCGTAACCTTTCGAGATCTTCTTCTGTCACATTTCCCGTTAATTGTATTTTCTTCGTGATTTCCGCAATGGCCTGGCTTTTACGGACATTTTTCTCCAGTTGTGGATCGATCATTCGTAAACTTTGATAGTCTTCTTCGGTTAAGGGTTCACTCATGTTCAATTTAATCATAATACGATTCATTATTTTTGCGTTCTTTATCGTCTTCATTCGTTTCCGTATTTTATCGGCAAACGTTTTATTCGTGTACGATTCGAGTTTGTTAAACTCTTCTTCTGTAAGCAGTACGTTTTGGAGACGGCGTGGAAAGCTATCAAAAAACATTTTCTTTTCAATCTGATCAATTAATTTTTTTCCAGCTTCGGGATTTATCGATTCCAACAAGTACGCATCTTCTAACGTTAGCGATTCGTTTTTGTTAATTTTACCGTTTAATCGATCAATAACGTTTTGGGCGTAACCAGGTTCAGGGGCCGGTTGCTTGCAAGTTCCAGTGTACTTTAACGTTCGATCTTGCACAGTATGAGAACAGACATCCTGCTGACTTTTTAGATAACCGTACCTACGATCCTCAAGCGTCACTTTACAAAGCGGTACGGTTTTGTTCACCATCCATGGTTTCTGACATACCGTGCATTTTGGTATTTTTGCGCAAGTGAACGGACAAGATTTTATCGTGCATCGATTTTTTACTGCGTTTTCGATAGCTATCATTTTCACTCTGTTACGCGTGTAAGTAGTCTCGAAAGCCTTGAAGTTTTCCACTGCCCACTTATGTTTCGATTTTTTGTCAGCTAAATCCGTTTTCATGTTGCCTACAGCTTTTTGATCTTGTTTGATTTTGTTGGTATAAAAGTGTATCTTTCCTGTCATTTCTGTGATTGTATTCTGCGCCACGTGCAAGCGCTTACGTAACTTGTAATATTCTTCAGTAATAAATGTGTCTAACTTGGTCTGCAAATTACTAATTAATGAAGATGAACCCACGTTCGCGTACCCGTACGATCTAACACTCGCCACATCCCAATTGTTCAATTCCAAATTGACCGTACTATTAACGATAAAATCATACTTTCCGAACAATCGAATAGTTTTCTTTGGAATGACAATTCTTTTATATTCTAAGATAAATACATCTCTAATTTCATTTCCTAGAATTTTGATACCGGATTGGATCTTAGCAACTTTGACACCATCTTTAGATAAACAAATAAACATTTTATCATGCAATCTAAAGTTGAAAAAGTTTCCCATTGTTTTGTGTTCATTCACAATCACCTCCGTTTGCCACATGTCGTAAGGCCCCTTCGATAGATCGTGACACAAGCCAGCTAACTTTAAGTCATATTTGGCAGGATATAATGTGACGTTGGTTGACTCCATGCAAGGACGAAACATACACATGCTTGCAGCGAAATTCAACGTTAGGTACGTGAAGTCTTTCGTCGGCTTTTTGATAACGGCAAATTTCTTTAAATCTGCTAAAATGATCTTCAGAGACGACAATGCAGATTCCATTGTTGTGATCGACGACGGGTCAATGTTATTTAACTTGTCCGCCTTAAGTGACGCTATCAGCTTAGTAAGTTCAACCACGGCAGGACCAGTTTTGTAATAATGAGTTCTAATCTTAGACAAAACAAAATTCGAATCGCCCACTTTTATCATCAATTCATTGACATCGTTAAATATTTCCGAATTCCAATCAGCCACAAACTGTTGAAATTTTGACAGCCTGGTAAACAGAGGTTCTGTTGTAACAAAAATAGACATCATAGCTGATTCTAAATCCATTAAAGGAATTTGAATCATTTGAAGAGCTGTGATCTTTTCAAAATTTTTATCTCCTGTGCCCGTTGATTTTGCTTTTGTTTCTTTGTACATGAAATTTAAGTGAAGCTGGTCTCCGGCTTTCTTTAACACAGGACGCAAGCCAGTCTTCATCTGGAAGACAGAGTTTTTACCTTGGATGATTGTTAACACGTCGTGTTTAGGTTTAGGACGAGCTAAAGGCAAAGATAATTAAATTTTAGCAAAAAAACAACTTTAAAGGAAGACACTTTCGTGATTTTTAGTCACAATCGCTAAAATTAGGTCCGTGAAAAAATTAAATAAGGCCTAATCGCTTATTTTTATCCTCACAATGTTAAAATAGTCTATTCGCGGAAGTTATTTCTCATTAATATCTATTTATTGTGTTCTTTCTTTCGAAGGATAAAATTTTTCTTATCACTTTCATCCTTGACTAATGTTTCGTGTAATTAATAATCGTTAAACAACTTTTTAAATTGATGTAACTTTGTACGCTATTTCAGGACCTCCTTCAAAAAACAATAATCAACATCATGTCTATCATTATCATTCTCGGGGCCTGTTTTCCATGCTAGCATGGGTTGGACGGGGTATATTATCGACCCTCTTTCAATCTCATTTAGACGGTGTTAGACCTAAACTCAAATTTCTTTGCATCAAGTCTGTCCTTATTACCTCCTGCGACTTTTGAAAGTTTCTTCATTAATATAACAAAATAAATACCAAGAAACAAACCGTCTAAGTGAATTTCCGGATAAAGTTGCGCATTTGTAGAAAAGGGCATTTTTCAAAGAAAGGCGTATAACAGAGATAGGCGTATTTCAAAAGTAGTATAGTAGAGGAAGGCGTACAAAGAACGGCAGCTTTATATACCACCATTAAAAAAAATATGAGTTTATAAAAATTATTTGAAGACAAGGGTTGTCCCATTGCTTTAAATGAGAGCTATAAATTATGAAGTAAAAAATAAAGTATCGCTACAGTCGTAAACACGAACAAACATTAGCGTATATGCTTACATGTGCGACTCTTTACGACATTATGGGCAGGCGCTTGTTTCGTGTATCGCTTTTGTTTCGTGTCGGCTGTGTACCAAGCAGGTGTATCGAAACGTGACTTTCCATCAAAGCATTGATTAAGCGATGAAATTTCCTGAAAAAAAGTACAAATGACAAATAAACGCAAGAAAAACCTAATAAAATTCTTAAAACTTGGCAGGTAGGTAGGATTAAAATTAAAGAAAATTGATGACATCATACATTCTCCGACGACGTTATTATTATTTCTTCAAGATGGCAGAAGTTAGAGGACGTTATCCAAACAAGAGCGTAATCAGGTACAGATTATTGACCATATAAGTGTTACACAAAACCACTGTTACGCTTTTTTTGATTTTTTGCGGAGAAATGTGCGTGGAGTGTTGGTGAATAGTGAGGGACGGGTTGGAAAGTGGGCGTAGTGATGGAAGAGTAAAATATATCAATAACTCAGAACTTTCAGTAGCAATCATAGCTATTATGCTAAGTAGTAAACATTATTATATTTTTTACCCAGAATAGCTTCTTCAATTCCTGTTGGTACTTCTATCATCGAGGGTTCTGCGAAGGGGGTCCTAGTGCATTTAAAGCTCCCACTTGAGCTACGAAAGTCGTGCAAGCACAGCAATCGCTTAACTACACAACCGCCTAAGATATCAATCATATTCTCATGCTGAGCGCTAAGCAGAAAGGATAGATTCACATTTTTACAGTCTCTGGCATGAGCCTAAGACCTCCCGCACTGGAAGCGAACATTCTACCATAAGACTACCAGTCTGTAAAGCTTAAAGTTAAATTAAAAAGAGAAGGATACATACCTGTTTACCGTTTTTGTTCACCAACTGCATGAAGAGATTACCCTGAGCACCACCACGGACATACGACTTGTGTTTATATTCAATTCTAGCGGAACCAAACGCCACTTGTAGCTCTGTGGGGTTTCTACACTTTCGTTTATCCCGACTAGTTGATTTTCGAAAGCCAACCGACTTAACATTAATTGTCCATCCAAGAGACTGCAACTCCGCGAATGAGAATACAGTTTCAAGATGTCCATGATTATCAGGAGGTATAACAAGGTGTGGTTCTGCTTTACACATATCAATCAAAAAACAGAACTTACCCCCTGTTTTCATGATAATGTTTTTTTCATAAACTTTCAGGGATAATTTCTCATGATGAAGATAAACTAAGAAAAAAGATTCTTCATCAATAGCAGCTCCTGCACAAGCCGCTTCCTGTTTCACACGTGCTCCCGTCCAGATGTAGGTCCGTATGTTGTCGGCGTGGATATATCTCAGTGAGCCTTCAACCGAAAGTGTAAACCAGGCCGGCGTCAGTTGATTGTATTGTTTGATAAAGTCTTTAACAAAGAGATCATTTAAAACACTGTACTGAAGTTGACCATTAGATAAATAAGATTCTCGACAAGTGCTAGTCTTCGGCTGTTGCGATATTCCTATTTCCGCCGCGTGTTTGAAGTCGTAAAACAGATCGGTTGTTAGGATCTTGGGTAAAGCAACCGGAAATGTGATTGCATTAATATCAACAAAAACAGTACCGTCCGTGCTAACCAAGCCACCGCTTCTTGAAGACCACCACGCTGTTGAAGAAAATCTGAATCCAATATTTGAGCAACTCTTTGGCTTCACGATGACATTATAACAATCTTTAGCCAGACCTAGCAAGCTGTTTCCTGGTAACTCTGGTAAAGAACCAGTTGTGTGGAAAAACATCAAACCATCAGTCACATGTTCGGTAGGTTCAGTTGACGTAATCTCGTATGCTACCCATCTCAAACCTGTTATGCCAGATCGCAGAGTAACTTTCTTTTTGTTTTGAAATTTTGTCAACTCTACTGATGAGCTACTAAAGACAATGTCTGGATGTTCAGGATAAATATTGATTTTTACCGAACGTAAAGGTTTGGATGAGAATGACAGGGCCGAAGATGTTGTGTTCGCTGGCAATTTTGGCATCATTGGTACTTCCACAATAAGTTTCTCACAATTTTTGCCACTGTGCCCGGTCGAGGTGCAATTACAGATATACTTAGTGTCGGTCACTATTGAGCACACACCGTTATTCAAGCACGGATTAGGCTTGCAGACAAGTATCTCTAAATAAAGTAAGAAGAGTTAGAGAGGGTTTTCGCAGTCACTTGTGTTGTGCTTGTAAAGAAAAGAAAAAAAATTATAACGCTTTCTTGGAAAAATATATGTTTAAAAAAGTATATTTTAAGACATCAACAAAATTAGAAATACAGTTTTTCCTACCTTCGCATTTAATGTTTCTTATATCCCACTTCAATCGTCCATACACTATATCGCATTTCATGAATTCTTTCCCGCGTAAAATATAACCTTCCAAACACGTGATTGGACAAGTGGCACCGTAGCTTAGCTCACATGGCAGCGTAACTTTGCCATTGCTGGGAGGGGTTGGAGCTGCACAGTTCTTTGCTAGAGAGAAATTTAATAAAATAGATGACAACGATCACAACTGCAAAGTGACTAATACATAAAAATATGACTTTTGAGATTTAGAATAACAACAACAAAAACATCAACAAAAACAACAGCAACCAAAACAAAATTAAAAACAACTATTCCACAGAAGTAGCAAACACAAATAATAGCAAAGGACGTACGTAAACATTTGGATTCTCTTCCTGACCACTTCCCTGAAGTTTCGCAAGTTCTTTCATGAGGACCGGACAGTTGATGGCCAGTGTCGCATGTGAATGTGCATTTCTTTCCAACAACATAGCCGTTACAAGTGACCTTACCAAAGAACGGATCAATCATTTCCTTGCAAGGATTTGCTATGTTAAAAATGTATCAATTCTGATCAAAAATACAATACAGAGTGTAATATTATACAGAGGCGGATAAGCAGTAATGATTTGCATCTGAAAAGCTCAGGTAATGATATTTAAAAAAAAAATTCCATCAAAAACGATAATGTTTCCACAAAAAGGCGATAACATTTTGAAAAAAAGGATACTTGCAAATATGTTTGCACAAAAGGGGTAATGTTTTCAAAAATAAGAATGACTAAGGATATACCATGACATGTCTTTTTGTCAACATCTAGAGTGTATCCAGGATTGCATGCGCAAGCAAATGAACCAATAGAATTTACACAACGCTGACTGCAGTAAGTCTTTCCCGCAGCACATTCATCGATGTCTAAAGAGGATTAACAAAAGAATCAACACTTCCCCTTTTTTGGATTCTCTTTGAATTTTGAATTGATTTAAGATTAAAAGTGGCGGTATTTTATGGTTTCAGAAAAAGGAACACAGTGTATAAAGCGTTAAATTAAAATAGTTAAATAAACTTATCCTACCATCACATGTAATTCCATCCGCGTTCAATGTAAAACCTTTCTCACAACCGCAAGTGTAAGAACCAAAATTATTGAGACATTTCTGCTCACAAAGCGCTGTTTTCTCCTCGCATTCGTTTCGATCATCACAAATGATGCCACTTTTAAAGAATCCACCTTTACAAACACAATGATATCCCCCTGGCGTGTTTCGACATGTGCTTGTTTGTGGATCGCAAGGGTTCATTCCAGCAGCGCATTCGTTTATGTCTGAAAAGAAAGAACAAAGTTGCTTTTTTTACTAAATCAGTTATAACGAAGTAGTGCTAAAGTATGTAGTGGTGGAAGTCATGTGATTAATCTCTAACCAATCACGACATCAATGAAAATATGCCAAAACGCATGCCATTCGAACTGCTTTAATTCAAACATCGTTTGGATTGGACAAAGTTTCGGTCACTTCCAGGAAAAAAGTCTTTTATAAAAATTCTTAGAAAACTTATATAATTTGAACAAATATCTTTGCACTGTAAAGGTTCTTAGAATGATGGTTAAATGTTACCAGAACCAATGCCTACAGATGTAATTGTTGCACAACTTTTCACACAAATATTAATAGTGTACCATAAAGAAGAGATTTAAACAAAACTGCAGTTATTAGGAACAAGCTTATCTGATCATATTTATCACATTGATCTTGACATATTTAAGTTTGTTTCCTTATTTTTCCGTATGCACAACGTAGAAAAAAATGTATAAAAGTAATGTATATAAAATTAAAGTCAATTTCTTGGTTTAAAACTGCCAAAGATTTTTAAAGAGTATTTTTCTCCTTAAACTTAATCCAGATGTTCATTAAAATACTGAAATAAAGTTTAGCTACATCGTCAGATGCCGCCTTTCCTATGTTAGCAACAAACGAAGTCATTAATAATGTAATTAATGCAATGGCATATTACAGTACTCACCAATACATTTGTATTTATCTGAATGCAAATAGTACCCCGATTTACATGTACATACAAATCCACCAAATACAGGTTGACATCCATGTTCACACCCACTTTGATATCCATCACAAAAGTTTTTTGCTAAAAGGGGAAATACAAGGGATCAATATTAAAACTGGATCAGTTCCAAAAATAGTGTGACATTATTATGTTTTAAAAGAAAGTCAAAAAATTAAAAATGTGCATAAAATTGACTTACTTGGTTATTTTATCCTAAAATTTTTATCACAGGTAGAAAAAGCCCATTTAAACTGATATAGTGTTTTAAAATTGCGATAGAGGTGTGATTTTTTGAAACTTAAACCTTGTATCTTGACATATGCGCAAATATATAAAGGTGGTCTATTTCAAAGTTAAGATATAGTATAGTATATATATGAAATGGTAAGTCATATCATGGTCACTTATCATAAATAAAATGAAGAGTAAATCAATAAATGACACATGTATTTAGTCATAAAAACTTATTTTTATAACCAATAATTAAAGGTTCTAGTATATACTGATTTATCATTGAAATTGTTTTAAAATTATCAAAAAATAACCACAAAAATATCAACAGTAAGTCAAATAAAGTCACCCGTATCTTTAAACATTGTGTGGTGGCCTTTAATAGTAGACAAAGTAAGAAGTGTGCGAGAAAAAATATAAACAACCTATCAAGTATTTTGTCTGTTCTGAAAAATCGATAGTAAGTCATATTTTGGCACATTTAACGTTAAAAGTAGGTCAATATTGATCACTCAGTATTAACTTTAACCCTTCCAGGATAAAATGACGGCATTTCTTCCCCCAAAAAACTAAGTTAATATCTTATATTGCCCATCCTAGTACAGCTATGTGGTAAGTCAAATCCAAAAGCAAGTCAAAAAAAGTCACTTGCATCATCTATGCATAAAATGCAGTAGAGTAAGTCAATATTTATTGTTCATTCACAGCCTTATAGCTAAGAGGCGTGTCCTAAGTTTAACCCCAACCAAAGTTTGCTAAGTCAAAAATTATCACTTCCAGCCTATTTTAAAGTCAGAAATTAAAAATGTCACAGAAGCCACCTTATTTTTGGAAGTGATCAATTATTCCAGGATTTTTTAATGATGACAGCTCTTTGGCATCTCAAAGAATTTTCTAGTGTATAGAATTAAGAATCTAAAGCAAAAACAGTTTTCCACCTATATACTAACTAAAAAACAATTGCAAAAAACATACTGGCAGTTCATTTTAAAAATCTTGGAAAGTTCTTCAAAAAGAAAATATCAAGGATAGAAAAATGCTTTTTTCCTATAATATTTAGAGACCTTCAATATTTTAGCTTCAAGGTATTTTTTAATGCTATAATTGTCCTATTTTTGCCTTTTTTTAAGGTCACCACTAATATTTGTTGACAACAAACACACTCACCCACACATTGCTGTTTTGCAGGGTCATAATCAAATCCTTGGAAACATCTACATTGATGGCCACCATTAGTGTTAACACAAGCATGTGGACATATGTCTGGATTTTCTAAGCACTCATTTTTATCAGTACAAAGGTTATTCCTGGCTAGTCGAAAGTTTCCTCCACATGTGCAGCGGTAGCTACCAACTGTGTTAACACACTGAGCATTACATTCAGCACCTCCACTTGCACACTTGCATGGTGACAGCAGGCACTCATTAATATCTATGTGAAACATAAATTCAAATCAGCCTTGATAACAAATTGTTACACAGCTAGATTATTAAGAAAACAGTCTATTAAACCACATTTTCTAAAATTTGGCAAATTTGGCAATTGTAAAGCAATGCCATGGATTCAGTGTAGGACTTAATGGCAGTTTTCCATGGAATTAATTACGAATGGCAAATTTGACAAAAAAAAAATGTTGCAAAACGCCAATTGAAATGTTGTATGTACACATATACATTTTGGTATAAAAACAAAATAGTAATTTTAATTTGTGATTTGTTAACAGTTTATAGTACAGAACTTTGCCGCTAAGAATTAGAAATTGTTTCCACTTTTCCACAAAGTGAATGTTGCAAAAGAAATTACCGAAAGAAATTGTGCATGCACATATCCACTTTATCAACAAATCACCTGACTTGAAATAATTCACAAATACACAATGCAAAATGTTCAAGGATAATCTGCTCTGTCAAGCTATAAAATTGTGTGTTGCATTTAAAACACAAAGCTAACTTTTCCAAACACATATCACCCTTGAGTGCTATGCAAATGCTTATATGGAATTCCTACTCACCAGTGCATGATTTACTTTCTGGATCACCCTGTCTATAACCTTTATTACACAAGCACTGATAAGTTCCAGGAAGGTTAATACAAGACTGTTCACATGGTTTTCCCAATGTACATTCATCCACATCTTAAAGTTGATTAAGAATTGTTAAGTGAACTGTTAACAATATTAAACATTGTTTTACATATACACAAATATGATATGTGATTTTAAAATAACACATGTACATAAAACATGCTCATTGATTAGAATTTTCTGTAGCAAAACCGAATATAACAATACCTAACAGTGGTTACTTACTTTGTTGGCAGTTTTAAATAGTGAAAATATATTTCATAAAATATTACCAACCGAATGATAAATGATATTTATTTTTATTTTTAAACTCACAAATATTAGTTCACACAGTTAAAATTAAAATATCATTTTCCACAGAATGTGTCGAGATTTAAATCTATACCAACAAGCTGAAAACAAATGTCATGCATAAGTTAACATTAGAAACCCTTTATTCATAGCCACTTAACAAAATTCGGAATGTGCAGTTTATTTTATAAAAAGTCAAGTTATTAAGGTTAGCAGACTAAAAATATAGATTCTGTTTCTACGCTTTTTAAAAACTGTGAAATATGTGCATATCCCATCACAAGGTAAACAATTCACTGGCTCAACATGTAAAACTACAATGATATTACATTAACATATTACATTGTATCCAGAGTGCATATCAAATTTATAAATTTCAGATAAAAAGAATTTAAAAAGTATAGCTCTGCAAGTAAGAATCTTTGAAATCAGTAACTACATACCAAGTTGGCAAAATCGACCAGTAAAACCAGATTTGCAAGAACAATAATTTGGTCCAGTGCAAAGTCCATTATTTCTGCAGTAAGGATTGCAAACAGCTAGAATAAGAAAGAAATAGATAGTGCAGAAGAAAATTTTTCATATTTTACAGGTGGATTTTGCATTTTATTGCAGCAAATTAACAACAGAAGAAGATCAAACTGTTGCATTTGCTAAAAACATACAATAATTTCCAGGCAACAACTGAATTAAACTCACGCTTTTGGCAGTCGTCGTGTGTTGAATCAATAACTGACCATCCTTTACAGCAATGATAAACTTCATAATCTTTAAGTCTTGAAATAGTTTTCAACAAAGTCTTTGTAATAACTCTGAAAATGAAGTTTGCTGAACATTATTATATACTAACTTTGTCTGAATTTAATAATGCACAGACACACAAAATCAAAACATTTACATTACACAAAATTTTATTTATAGATGAGTTGTGGCGTGACGTAATGTTTTGAACTTGCATTGAGAACAATCTATAAACAACAGACCGGACCGGATAATAGTTGAAAAAAAAATTCCAATTATTTTCCAATTCCTTTTCATATTCCTAAAAATTTATAAATTAGCATAAAGGTTCAATTTGACTATGTGGTCCTTCTTTTCTTGCCTGTCAGGGTGCATCCTATAGCAAGCTAGGTTAAAAATATATACATAATCTGTTTAATAAACATACCCTGTACGTTTGCATTTCTTCCAGCACCTGATAAAATCCTTGCAGCATACTTCTTTCTCGAAAGTCTCAGTCACGGTCGTTTGAACATTTTCGTATATTGTTCTTGTTTCACGAAATACACAAACATTTTTCCTAAAAACAAAATATTAGCTATAGCTAGACAGCCAATAAGTGTTGATTAAAATCGAGTTATCGTGTCTTTTCAGAGGAGTATAAAAATGAAAGTAAAATAAAAAACGTTAAAATCTAAAAAACTACCTAAAAACGATCAACAAGGTGTTACCGACAAATAAAAAGTATGAATTTTCCTACGATTTGTTTATCACGTGAAGCGAAAACCGCCATTTTCTTTGTTTTGATTTTGTGTAAAAAATCTCACGAAATTTAAACCTGGTTTACGAAACTTCTGCGACCTCGTTCCCAATCCCAGGACTTTTTCCTCTCAGAGCTGGGGCGTTGAAAGCGAAAAAAACCCTTGAAACGAAATTGGGCAGAACCCCTGCCCAGGTTTCGTCCAAATATAAAAAACCTAACAATTCATGTGGACGAGGTTGTGGGTTTACACCATTAATTCCGCTTAGCATACTCAGCCTCTATGATCAGAGGTTGCGCGGCGTCACTTTCCCTATTTTTATTTGCCACACAACACAAGTCTGCTCCCTGACTTATTAAGTTTAACGTATTGTATGGATAGGTTTCCAAGCTACTTTATGAATTATTTTCGTTTCGAACAACCTCGACCCCAGGGCTTTATAGGTTTGTTTATATCGGAACGAAACATAAAAAGGTTCCTTCAGGTTTAATGTTATAATATTAATATTTACCATGGAGCTGTACTCCCCCACCACGCCGATTTTTAATTTTTTTATTCCATATCCTGTCCTCTCCCGCATTTGTTCCAAAACCCTCACAAATTTTTTTGGAAAAGCAAAATATTAAATTTCTTGGAAATTGTGTATTTTTTTGGGAAGAACAAAGTGAAATGTTTGCTTATGATCAATAAGACTGGTGAGTCAATTTAAATCAAACTTCCGTTTAATCGCGTTTCCCGTTGTATAAAAGTTAGTAAGTAAGTAGTTTAACATCCTTTAAAATTTCATCTAGCGACTAACTCTCCTCTCCGACTGTAAATATGTCACATTCTCGCCAGAGATATACATTGCTCTAACTTACTTATCTACCATGGATTGCAGTTAGTAGTTGGCTCCAAATGTGCTGACAACACTGCATTTGATGTACGCCGGAGTGAGGACCCGAACCTGAAACCTTACTACATTATAAGGTGCAGACGATAGTGGACAGTCTTAAATATTTGGTATGCCATCAAGAAAACTTCTAGGAGCGCCTTTTGCTCTCCTTTTATCTTTCTTGTTATTTATAAGTCGAGTACAACATTTCTTTTAGCTGGAGCCTTGGGTCTAAACTCATCGTTGAATTCGTTATGAAGTAAATTTTTGATGCTATACTATGTGCCACGGATCATTAACAAAGCCATTCAAAAGTTATTTAAGCTGGTTAAATTTACGACAAAATATAGTCTTTTGTCTTCATTTTTTTATATAACGAAAACTTTCAGTTTTAATAAATTTGTTTCTTACAGAACTAAACACAAACGCCTATGCAGGGCCGTGGGAACTGACGGTGGTGAAGGAGATTGTTTTCTTCTCGTAACATAAGATTTTGGGGGCGGGTTACAGTGCTTATGAAAATCTTAGTTAATTGGTTAGGGAAAGTGAAAGTCTTCTTTCTCTGAATAGGTAAAATTTGTTCCGGAAAATCTCTGTCAGCGCTTGGAGGAAAAAAAGTCAGCAGTCTTTTTGTATAACATGCAAGCAAATTTTACAAGTATTTTAAACTTTTTAATGTTACATTGACTGAAAATAGCTATAATACTTTGGAGGGATAATAAAATTCCTTTAACAAAAAACAAGGTCAAGAGTCTGGAAATGACTGAAAATAGAAGAGCAAAATGAAAGTAGTAACGAAGCTAAGTTTCTTTTGTAAGGCAGAATTTTTCGCAGAATTACTTGTTGCACGAGAATTTAGGTTAAAAAAAATTGCTATCTACTGTAAAATATTTATAAAAAACTTGAAAAGTCAAACTTCTCGAGTTTACAAGAAATATATTGTTAGACATATTCATCTTACCCGTTTTTCCGTAACTGGTTTCCAGATCTTCGTTGTCTTGATAAAACTACATCTTGTGAGCTTTCAGCTGAAGCTTTCAATTTCAAAGCATTGTGCGACACAAAGTATAGTTGAAGTAAAAGAAGGAAGAGAAAATTCGTAAAAATTTGCATCTCTTCATCTGACTATTCTTTTCTAAAAATAAAAAAAAAAAAAATCCTATTCTTTGATATTTCAACTTAAAAAATTTACTTCCTAGTTTGGCGCGTTTTGTTTACAATACAACCTCCTCCCCAGACTCTAGATAACAATATTCATAAACAAAGCGAGCAAGTGTAGTAACAAACGCTCCCAACATTAACATGATCAATTCAACCAAAAAACTGCTGATTTTGAAATATGAAGGAGTCTAGTGACCAGGTTGTACAATCAACGTCACCCTCACAGTTTTAATGAGTTCTGTTTGTTCATATTTGAACAGCAATGTTTTGATAACTGAATCAACTAAAATATATCGAAACTTCTACAAGAGTGAACAGTCACTAGCTCAGTTATGACGCTTTTGTCACACCTCAAATCCTTCATAGAATGAACTTTTTTTAACTACAAAGATATTAAAATACTTTAAAAAAACAAAGGAGGGTTGTTGAAGAGTTTCGTTTTTATTTTCAAATGTAAATTGTATATCGCACAATGAAAAAAGAAAGGATTAAAGTTATTAATTTCATTGTTTAAACTTCATTTATTAAGCAAAGGCCAACCAAAAAGCTACTGCTTAGCTTTGTCAAAAACAACTATAAAAAATTAAAAAGTCGTTTTCATTGGAAATAATAAAAAAAATTGTCAAATCCGTTACCCTACTGATGTTAATCAAAATAAATTCTTATTATCAAAAACTGTTTAAGAAACTTTTACTCTAAAATTTTGTGTAAGTGCTCGGCAAAAAATTTAGACTGCGGCTGAAACTCAAAACTTTTTAAATAAAGTTTATTTTAAAGTAAAAAAAGCTGTTTTAGGGGTCTCAGTGCGTTTTTAAAAAGACCCACCCCTTGATGCGATGCCTGTAAAAACATAAAGTTAGCAGGCAGGAAAACATTCGTATTGCGTTGAGGACATCAAAATTCTGCTTCTCTCATACGAAAACTTAGACGCAAACGAATGGTTCAGAGCAAATCCCTAAATATCAAATCCACAAATTAACACAAAACAATTTTCAGTGCATACCCAGAATTAATATTAAATAATGAGCACAAAACCAGCTTGGGTCACCTTACCCTCTTTTAAAAAGTACAAAGATTGTTTGGGTGAGTGAGACAATTCGAGCTCAAAACAAACAATTTCATGATAATGATAACGTTAGTAAACAGCAATAGAAGTAACCAATCAAAAAGCGCCATCAGTTTTTTTGATCGCAGGAAATTTGTTTGCGACCAATCATAAATTTTGGCGCCTTAACTTTTCCGATTTTTAGTGGTAAGAAAATTTAGGCTAGGTCTCCTGGCTGCTAGCAAAGGGTCTATGTTGAACAGTTCCTTTCTTCTTTTTTGAATCTGTATTAGTGCTTAAGTGTAAACGCAATATTATCCAATTAAATTTGCTCAAGTGTAAATGCAGTATTATCCAATTAAATTTGCTCAAGTGTAAACGCAGTATTATCCAATTAAATTTGCTCCAGTTTAAACGCAGTATTAGTTTCTTAACTTTTTTTTTCTTATTGAATCTTCTTAATTTAGTTGATCTAGTACTAAGATTCCTATTAACTGATTTCTAAAACAGTATTTTCTTTCGTAATTATGAAATAGTCTCACCTTTTTCTTATCATATCCAGTAAAATATCTATAAGAAAAACCAGTCATAATTTCTAGCTTGACTAATTTTATCATAGCTTATTACGGATGTGATCAAAAAGTCAATTAATGACATTAAGGTTATCAAGTTCGCATTAACCTATTAATTTCATAATGACGTCATTTTTCAAATCGTATTATTTTAACTTTAAAAGGGAATTGGAAACGAGGCTGCTTTTTGGCTATGATGACCAATCATGGGTGCAGCACCTACTACACGAGTCCAATTTATGACGGGTGCCTCACCCTGCTCTGACAAGCTTGCACCAGAGACTTTCAGTAATGTGAGACACTCCTTTTTCAATAAGCCTCTACCCTAAAATAAATTTCTAAGGGATAAACCCTATTTCCATGGTGGCTTAAAGTTGAGTGAAATACACGCTTTTTTTATAAGAATACACTTTATAAGAATATCAAGCTGGGATTTTACAGGTTGAAAACATTATGTCTATTGTTAAGAACGATAGAACAATAAGAATAATGACCAGCCTGGAATTTTGATATTACTATAAAAAAAGCTTGTAAATTGTTTTTTAGAAAACATTCTATGGTAATGTGTACAAATTTTTATTCCACTAAACTGTTGCAGATACTTTAATTTTGTTCTGAATTTCCCTTTTAACATTTTAAGCCCTTTCAGGAAGTTATTACTTTGTGGCGTTGAATATTATTAAGACGCCTTCCAATAAGCCTCCACCCTTCAAATCATTTTTGACAATAAAACCCTGGGTTTAATGAAGTATTTACAGTATAACACTCTGCTTAAGACGACATACCATACACAAACAATCCTTTTATTAACATTATCGACTACAACGATGCCATTGATGAGGTGATTGAGGGTGAATAATTGACGTGGCGAGAAATTTGTCATAATACTTAATTGTTTTGTTCTAAAACTGCTTATTTTTCAAGTAAAACATGTATCCACATATCTTGTGTCCTTTATCAGTCAAAAGAAATTAATCGCATTTTAACAACTACGTCATATATTCCCACCATATTCTTGTTTTTTTTTAGGGAAATTTTGGTATTGTCTGGTTGTACTAAGGAGCTTAGTGTTATATTAATTAAAAGCTATTTGCAAGTATGAAAATATTTATTGTCGTAAACAAATCATCCTCGTCCTCAGGACTTGTTGCCTATGTCAAAGTCGCTAGCGCTTACTTGGCATTCAAGTCCCTGGGGACGAGGTTGAAGCAAAGTATATTTGTTAATATTTTTAAACACTCAATATATTGGGCAACAATACCAGGTTATTTTTGCCGTTTTCTTTCACACGCGCTATTTTTTATAAGAATATGCTTTATAAGAATATCAGGCTGGGATTTCTGGTTAAAAACCCTAGGTCTATTGTTTAGAACAATAGAGAAATAGGAGTAATGACCAGCTAGGTTAGAATTTGTGCATTCTTTAAATTATTAAAAAAGCGTGTATCAAGTCAAAAACCCTTAATAATGAGGATGTGTCATAATCAAGCTTCACCTAACAGTGCAGTTCTCACAACCTCGAACCCAAGCTTTTGTGCCAAACAGCAAGGTCGCTATTCTTTTTCTTATTATGGTATATGACGCCATGCATAAAATTGGAATAAAAAGCGGCCTATTTTGCTGAAAGTTTCAAATATAATATATGTTAAACTGTCAGGAAATTGAAGAAACTAGCATGCAAAATCTCAAAGCTATACAGAAATCCTATCCCGTAATTTTAGTTAACATTGGCTGTAGTGTATCGCTTTGTAATCCATTTTATCGCACTTTATTATCCTATCGGAATTTGTAATCTTATTTTGTCGCAAATTGTAATCCCATCGCACCTTGTAATCCCAAACTTATCGCAATTTGTAATCCTCTCATGACGCACTTTGTATAATCCCACCTTGCTATGTTTACTTACTTTTAGGAATTGGAAGAGATTCTGAAGTATAAAGGAGCAAAAAGCTGTATTGTTACTGTGAGCGCGGCAAAGCGCATAGAAACTGTGATATTTAGAAAAACAGATAAAATGGGACCAAATTGTAAAGATTCTAGAATGCGCGCCAAACACCAAAATTTGCTTTTAGGTGGTTGCTGAGTTCGCTGATGTGTAAATACGCCCTACGTGGAAATACCAAGACCTGCAGTAACTATGCAGTTACCATTGATAACAACTCTTTAGTCTCCGCCCTGAGTTAACGCCCATTATCCCGCAATCTCACGGCGTCATGTTGACGTTTTGAATTAAAAGTATGTATATTTCATTAACGCATGCCTTGTGTTTCTTATGCAAAATATTTTTTTTCAATAATTTACGGAAGTCATTCAAATGTTGTGCATTATTTAAAGGACGCGACTTTGTAAAATATCATGTAGACCACATTTTAAATGAAAAAATAAATAAATAAAAATTTTCAAATGATCAATTAAGCAAAAGGATTCTTTCAGCGTTAGAGCAACTGTCCATTAAATATTCAATGAAACTTACTCAAAATACAAGAAATTGACAGTAACTAATAATTTCGTATGTATTCATGCACAATGAAGAAATCTACACCAATTACAGATAAGCGAAGCAAGCGAATGTCGAACTTTCAACTCAAAAAACAAGATTCTAAAAAATCAAATTCGGGCAACATGTCGAGTGACTTTGAAAAAGAAAATGACAAAAAAACGAAAACTGGAAACATGAATGGCCAAAAAAAAGACGTGGAAAATGATTTAGAAAAAGAAGATGTAACTGTTAATAAATCACGTGTTGAAACTGACGCCGTGTCTCCACTAAGTGATAAAACACTTTCGGTCAGTGATATAAGCAAAAAACCTCCTACATCACCGAAAAGATTTAATTCCGGTCCAGTAAAGAAAAGCAATGGACAGCAGACTAAAAAGAAGAGTTCCAAGCAGACAACAGAAAATACAAAACGACCAACAAGCGCTCCAGCGCCGCTGTCAAAAGGGAACTCCGTTAGATCTGAAAGATTGACGAAAAACGACGGTTCAGCACATAACAGGAAAAAATCGAAGAAAATAACCTCAAAAAAAGTTGAATGTGACGACGGAATTAAAAATGGGTGCAAGACTCTTGACCTACCAAAAAATAAGACCATGGCCATTAAAGACGCTCCAATAACTAGCATTAAGGATGGAGAAAGCAACGAAAAACCTGCCGAAGAAAGCAAATGTGAGGAAGATGTTGATAAAATTGTGAATGAAAACGATGTTGATGAGGAAGGAAGGAAGGAAGTTGACGAGAACAGTAAAAGCCAAAGTAACACATGCAACAAGAATCTAAGTGAAGAATCCAAAGAAAGAATTATCATCCAAATCACAAAAGAAGATGATTTAGAAAAAGGAAAACTTAAAGTTCAAAAACAAAGAAATGTTGATTCATCAGATTCGCCTGTTGGTACGCCACGCCCACCCGTAGATGGAACAAGACGATCGAGCTCTGCTCTATCCCGTATTCGGCTTACAACAAGTACCATAACAGATGTTGTCTCCTCACAGAATGGTGTTCCCGCCTATGCTGTGAATGGCTACAGAGTGGTAACATCGAAACGTGTCCAAAACGGCGGTCGCCTTTTACAGTCTGATAGGATTTCAGAATTTGAAGTACTGTGGAAAAACTTTATCTATTTGGATTTAATTTTGAATAGTGAAGGGACTGTAAAAACAACATCGGACAAAAAGTTCGAATCACTCACAGAAATTTGTGAAGCAATTTCTAAAGAAAAGCTTGATCTAAGCGACCATCACACTACTTTTCTTATTGCAGCAGCTAAAGAAGGCGAGAAAATTCTGCGAGAGCACTTAGTGTGCGACAAGGTGGAATTAGAGAAAGCACTGCTGGCTGATAACAGGTTCAGTTTAAGTGGACAGGTAGATTATTACTGCTTTGGTAAAGATTGTTTAGAAAACAAACACAGGACATTTAGTTTAATAAAATGTTGCAGTGAAAAATATCTTCCATCAAGGTTTGCGTTGGAACTTTTTTTATACGCTGTCACTATGGATATCTCAACGGCGTATATATTAACATTGCATGTTAAAGAACGAATGGTGGCGTTGTATGAATTCAAGTTTAAATTCGATAAATTGCGCGACTTTAATAAAGGAATAACATTAAAAATGATTTGCGAAAATTTTTATAAAAATTGGTACCAACATGCAGATTGTAAGCTGGTTTTTAAAGACGCTAAAGATTTATAGATGTAAAGAATAGATGCAGAGTTGTAGAGAAGAAAAAATGATTAATAAAAATTAAATAATAAACAGGAAAGACACAAAAAAACAACCGATATTATATAGTTGTAAGGTCATCGTAAGGATATACATATTTATATACATATTTACTTCAGTTTTAAAAAGTTGTAAAAAAGATTTGCGAGATTTTAACTTTCATTTTGTTAGAACTTGATTTAAAGTCTCTCATATTTACTTATCGCAAACATTTTTAAAAGTTTTGGTAGAGCAGTGGTTATAAGATAGGGCGTTTAACATCCTAAGAAAAAAAATATGTGCGTCTATACAATAAGTAGCAACTAAACCATCCAAAATGTGGACCAAAATTTGAAACAAATAATTCCAGAATGCTATGTAGCCATGCTAAAGACACACTTTTAACTTTTCTTACTCCGCAAGACTATACTTTAAACTTTCAAAAACAAGTGTCTGAAGGCTTCTTTTTTATTCAAAAACTCACACCTCCCAACATTTAAATGTCGGCACTCAATATGTTAGATTTCCATTAAATTAACGATGGCAGCGTTTTTTAAATTTTGATTGTTTGTGAAAAAAGTTGCACGTGTCAAAATACAAGTGTCATTACCAGAAAGAAAATGTAATAAGCATGCCCAGATACTAAACCGGAGCTGCGACCAAGTACGCTTTAATAGAAATCAACTTTTACCTAAAAATCATCCCTGTATCAAAGAATTTAATTTTTATACAGATAGAATAAAATTTCGTCTTTTACGGATGAGGTGAAGCACCTTCAAAAAATATTAGGTTTTTAAAATAAATTTTTTAAAAAAAATCAACTTTGTTTCTCAAATATTGACACAACACCGACCAGTTCCACAATCCGTGTTAAAAATTAATTTCCCCGCGAAAAAGTCTGACAAATAAAATAAGTTAACCAAGTTGCACAGCAAACCTTAATAAAAATTAAACCAAGTTGCACAGCAAACTTTAAAAACAGTTAAATTACACAAAAGGTAAATCGTAATTTAGTTTATTTTCTTTTGCCATCGTTTCGTTTTTGTGCGAGCCAACAGGATTAACATATCGAACATGCTTCTGATCCGTGTTAACGTTACACGACAAAGTTTTTGTACTTTTCTCTTTCTTTGTGCCAATTGCACACAGTTCTTGCGTGTGTGAGTTCACGTATGCAGAAAGATCGAGTTCGTCCACAGTTAGTCGTAGTTTTCTTTTTCTTCTTTTCTGAAATTTTATCTAAAATCAAAAGCTCATATGAATACTGTATCGCAAACCTTGGAAACCATTTTCTAACCAGGAAGGGTCACGGAGATATCCAGGAAAAATCAGAGGGAAAAGAAGTCCCACAGTTAGAATGCTATAACTTTTAAGGTCTAAGTTGTCCTAAAAGGTGCTCCACATGTTTTAGAAAGAGGTAAAATTGACTTAACTAACGTGAACAATCACGGCTCAAGTTTTCGAAATCTAATCTTATTTCTACTTATAAATAGGATTTTCAAAAAACGGGTGCGTACTCAAACGGTTCACTTAAGGAGATTAAAGTGAGAAGAAGCCTATTTCCACATCCGTTTTTGTTTCGGGATATATACATACAAAAATACAGAATAGCATGAAAGAATTACTTATGAACAAATCTCGGGATGCTACTTGTTTACATGAAAGTTTAAAGAATGTATCAACAAAATGTTGAATTTCAAAGCTTTTAACTGGCAGCTTCGTAAAACAACATGCAGTTTTCTTTTGCATCACACACAACTATGAAGTAAAAAAATATTTGTCTTGGTGTATTATGGTGAAACAGAAGTACTACAGTATTCTACTAATAAATCGAACCTCCAAGTATCTGAGGAAATAATTCGAGTTCTCGAGGCATTTGATAACTTAAATTTTGGTAAAAAGAGAGGAAAAAATATAGATAAGCTTATCGAAAGTTTTTTTTCTTTTTTCTTTTTTATTCTGCTAGTCAAGAAGAAACAAAAATATACACTTAATATATCATTGAAATTGTCTTCTTCTAATATTTTCGAATAAATTAAAAACCGTAATTCCTTAGATTTTTTAAGGGTTAAACGTCGAGTTAGTAAATGTTCGATTCAAGTTTCAGTTATAGGGATTCCAGTAATAAGTTAACGGGGGTTCCAGTAATCACTTAACGGGGGTACCAGTAATCAGTTAATGGGGGTTCCAGTAATCACTTAACGGGGGTTCCAGTAATCACTTAACGGGGGTACCAGTAATCACTTAACGGGGGTTCCAGTAATCACTTAACAGGGATTAGAGTTTTCCGGATTATACTGCAGGTATACCAAACAATTCTTGAACGTCGTGTATTATAAAAAGAAGGTAAAAATAAGTTTTGGTGAAAACATGTATACAAGCCTCATACCTTCTTAACACGTGTAGCCTCGCATATTTTCTTGTCGATCGCACAAAATATACTGTGATCAATCCTCGACTCTCGATGTAACATTAGATCAAATACTGATGGCAACTCGTTTGGTACTAAACCAAGCTCGTCCATAATACTAAAATGCAGATTCGTTTGTATTTCTTTTTACGCATTATACAAAACTGTGTTGTAAAAAAAAGAAAACTCATTCAATTAAATCTTTCTTTGTGTTTTTTACCCTTAAAATAAAAAGTAATCTCAGGGGTTAAGAAATATCCGAAACTGAAAGCAGACATACTCCAACGAGCAATAAAATATTTAACGCTGTTTATTTTTGAAAATCATGCACAAAGTATAACAAACTTAAGACAAATGATAAGACAAACTTTCATAGATTGTGTTATATCATCATCATTGTATGAGTTGACACTTACACACTTTTTCATAAGAATATACTTTGAATATCAGGCTGAGATTTAATGTTAAAAACAATTGGTCTATTGTTTAAACAATAGAGAAGTAACAGCTTGGATAAAATTTTGATATTCTTATAAAAGAAGCATGCGTTTTCTATATATCGACAACCCTGGCTGGCATTTACCTTGTCAACTTTTTATAAACAAGAAGAGAAGACCAAGCGTCAGTGGCACCATACACCACTTGACTTCGATCTAAATTTCGCGCTTCCCAGTTAGATAAACGTCTATCTTTCGATACTCTCCATCCAAAAAGTTGCGCTGTTAACGATGCTAAACCAAGCTTTACGAAACCTGAAAAAAAACTTATATGTATGTAGTACACACAGTATTCTTCCTATTGTGATTTTCCAGTCAAAGAAGAAAAAGTATCATGCATGTCTTTACATAATGCTAATGGAAGATACTAAAACTTACCAAGATCTTTCGCAATTTTCTGGGTATCAAAAATACAGGCACATTTTATTTGATACTGGTTATACAAATCAGCTATATCTCCATCATTTCCTGTGCCAACCTATATGGTACGAAGGTCATTATATATTATAAAATCAGAGAGTAGCAAAAGCAAAATTTAACCACAAAAAACTGTAATAGGATGGAATTAAGAAGAACATATTTCTGGGTAAATATAAAAACTTTGAAAAGTCTTACCAGCTTAATATATTAGTTTCAAAGTAATAATTTGCAAGTATATATGTCTTCATAAATTTTCGCAAAAAATAGGTTTTTGCAAAAATTTAATCTCACAAAATTTGGATTTTTATTTTATTTTTTTAAAAAACCTAATTAATACTCATTTTTGATATACCTACATTGTTATATTAAGCAACAGTCTTTAGTTATGTTGTTCCCTACATGAAAACTCTTAAAAAAAGCGGTCTAAATTGAGAAAAAATGTCATCATATCATATGTTATATATATTAAATATTTTATGTGTATTTGGACTTTAAATTAATTCTCACAAAAGTTAGTTCCCTTCCGGTTACTCCACATTCTTACATGTTGTACTGGACTCTCTTTCAAGGGATCTCAATAATTTGTTTCAAATAGAGAAAGATTATATGGAGGGGAAACACAGTAGAAGACCAAAATATTTATTCCAAATGGGGACGTTTCTGAGATAGTGTTTCGAGATAAAGAGAGTTAACTGTTAACTCCTACAACAAGGCTAAGAAGCCTGTTACCTTTATAATGTCCCTGCTTTGAAGGATATCCTTTAAGGTTTTTGGAAAACTTGGCTGCAAAAATTTCCGTTCACTTCTAAGTCTCCATAAAACAACTGTATCTTCATTGGAAAGTTGAATCAGAGATATTGGTAGATTTATGTTTGTATTGAACACAACTGCTGTTTCTGTGTCAAAGCCAAGTATTTTAGATGTCTGCATTTGTTTTATAGCTAATTTATTCTCTTTTTTGTGTTCATCATGTATTGATGAAATGACACGTATTTCTTTATTAAATGTTTTGATGGGACATCTATTTATTTGTTCTTTTGTCATCTCCATATTGAACAGTGACGTCAGTTTGTCACGATGGACAGCTTTTATTGTTACATGTTGACAACCAGACATTATGTTTCTCAAGGCTCTTGGAAAAATTACATTGCTCATAACTTCACCATTTAAAAGAATAAGGTCTAAATGTATAAAATGCTTCATCTGAGTTAATGAACTAAAGATGCCAGAACTTTAAAAATGAATTAATAGTCAATAATCAATCTTATTCAAGTCATATACCCATCAGGAAACCCAACTTAAATGGCAAACTAAGTTCTGCCTTTAATATAATATTTTAAAAATAAAAGAACAATTTTCAACTTTGGAGTTTACACATAGAATTCTCCTGCTCGAAATGTCACAGGGTATAACTTTCAGTTGAGGGAAAACACAGAATATGACGGGTTTGAAGTTAGAAAACAAAGATTCTAGAAAAAATTCAGCCCCCACTTATAAATAGGTGACTGCGTGAACCATGTGTTTTCCCTCAAATTATAATGGCTACCCTGAAAAATACAGACCTGTAATCAGTTTAAAATTATCATGTGATACTTCCTATTATGCACTATAAGAGAAGTTCCCAACATAAGGTGCATGTTTTTTTTATTCCTAATTAAAGAGAGCAAATTTTTTAAGTTTGTCTAGGCCTTTGATTAAGCAAAGGGATGATTTAAAACAAAGCTCAGTGCCCAAATAAATCATTTTGGTATTCAACATTTACTATTTACTGATTGTTACAATTGCTAGTTATGATTGTTGTTAGTTATGTGTTAAAAAAGACTGATAACATTGCATTGTTGATTCTAGCATCCTAATACTACTTTGAATGTCTGTTTTAACAGGTGTAATTGAAAAGTTCTGCCCAAGGCCGTTTTGTTTAGGGCAGTTATTTTGAAGTTTTCTGTAGATGAAAAATATAATAATGCTATAGAACGGTGACTGGTGTATTCTAAGTTGTTCACAGGTTGCAGGCCCCAGGTTAAATCATATATATATATATATATACCATATAGTTTTCCTTTGGACAATTTTAACATTCAACATGCACAATCATTTTGGTAGTATTGTTTACGGCGCCGTAGTTTAGTGGTTAAAACTCTTGCACTTTGTGCGAGAGACTGGGGTTCGATTCCCCTTGACGGCGATTCAATATGGGCGAGTGAATGTTACCATAGCCCCAAGTTTATCGAAGCCATGTGGGGGAAATCAGGGAGATGGCACACTGTGTTGGCCGTTGGGTGTTGCACGGAGTTGTCTGGTAGAGCGTGGACCCTATGTTGGGACTATGTAGCTCAAAATAAGCATTAAATACTCTAGTACTCCCCATCTAAGCTATGGCCCGTCCTGAAAATAATAGACAAGGTATATCCCTCAATATTTGTGAGGCTAGCCATGTAAAATATGCACATTTATCTATCTCTATCTTTTTATCCCAGTAAGTTTTTTATCCAGCTATCATCTAATATGGTAGCTTTGCTATGTTGTGGGTTCCTACTGCTTCTTCTTTATAACATCGTAAAAAAATGGGCTTGCCTCAGATCTTTCAAATATAGTTTTAGAAAAACATATAATGGTAGAATGATCTTTCTGTGATTTAAAAATAACTTTACTCAGGTAGGAACCCCCACCTTTATGCTAAAACTGATTTTTGTGTTCATTGTATTTTTGAGCAATACAAAACCTCTTTTTTAAAATTAGCTTACCCAACAACAACGTAATGAGTCGACTAGATATAGGAGTTTCTCTCTTTTCTTCATTTGCTGCCTACAATGAAGTTTTGTAAACTATAGCTCACTCTCCGATTAAACCTCAACCCAGGCCCAGTTAGGTATCCCTGATTTTCATGCTTAAAACACAAAGCACTTTAATGTGACGATTGTAAATTATAAAGAATTGGAGCGTACTTCTGAAAAATATCCTTGATTTTTGAATACTCCAGAAAATAAACTGTATTTTGTTCCCAGTCTCTGTCTTTGAAAAATTATGTATGTGGTGTTATAAAATAAAAAAGTAATAAGCACTACACCTTGTGACGTTTCGGCCATTCGACGTCCATTTTCAAGTATACAGGTCCCAATACAAATGTTTAAATATACAATAATATGATACAACCGTATCGAACAATCATAAACTTATCCCAAGGGAGAAGTCAATTATCTGAGAATAAAAATAATGGCATAGGGACAATATTTCTATTGAGAATTGTCCCTACGGATCAACAGACCTCCTTCAACTCCAAATCAAAATTATTAGTAGCAGCGGAGAGTATAGAAAAGTTCTCCAAAGTAGGTCTATTTTTACAGAAAACTACATGCTTCAGAACTTTACTTTTATTTTGAGCTTTGACGGTTTTTCCAGTCAAGGCAGAAACACCCATATGTTAACAGAACATCCTGATTTTTAATGCTAGCCTGTTTAAACACGCATGGTAGGGGTGCTGTACAAATTGTAAATGGCACGTTGGATGGCTCAACTAAAGATTTTAATAAAAACATATATTTCTCATATATAATTTTTAAGATATTTTTAGACATTTTGGCCTAAATTTAAAAAAATTTTCTTTTGATAATATCGACAATTTATCCTTTTTACAGAATATAAAAATCTTATTTCGTTGTTGAGATATCCTGTTTTAACCGAGATGGTAAATCAAATAACTTTTTCGTAACATTTTTGTCTGCTACAAAACAGCCGTGTCGCAGGCTCTTACTTTCAAATGTTGCATAGTCTTACTGTAATAGACAGCATTGCAGCCATCACACTTATATTAATATATGACTTTTGAACATGGTGCCCTTAAAGGACGGTCCTTAAAACAGAAAAAATCTCCAATACACCTTTACGATAATTCGGTAAAACTAACACTCCATCACATATTATTTTGCGATCAGAGGAGGTACACATCACACCATCTTTATAAGAATTTATAAAGGAGAAAACACGTTCTTTCATAATAACTTTTCTTGCTGTGTTTTGTTTTTAATAAAAAGTACACATAAGTTGTATCTTATTATACTAACATTTCCTAAAAATTTGAAAGAAATTGATACAAGGAAGTTAAAAAAGATAGATGTGCATATTTTACATGGCTAGCCTCACAAATATCAAATACCCTGTCTATTATTTCCAGGAGGGGCCATGGCTTAGATGGAGAGTCCTGGATTATTTAATGCTCATTTTGAGCTACGCAGACCCAATTAGGGCCTGCGCTGTACTAGACAACTCCCGGCAACATCCAACGGCCCACACAGTGTGCCATCTTCTCAATTTCCCTTACATGGCTTGGGTTAACCCGGGGCTATGGTAACATTCACTCGCCCATGTTGAATCGCAGTCTAGAGGAATCGAACCCCGGTCTCCTGCACAGAGTACGAGAGCTATAACCACTAATCTACGGCGCCAAAACTGGAGAAAACGCGCTTTCGTCTCTAGCTAACAAACTCTTATAAAAAAATGTTTTTTACCTTCTTTCTCCCAAAATTGTAAAACGATGGAGAGCCGTAGAAACGCATGTTTGTAAAGGTGTATTCTACAATCAGATTTGTTTGTGTTAGTAAATAAGAAAATGTAAACAAAGTTAGCTAGCTAGCTAGGTAGCTAGCTAGCTATACGGGAATATACATAGTTAGGAAATATACATAGCTAATGTTAAAATGCTGTTCATGAAATGTATCTTACCAAATTATTACAACTGAATTATTGTAAAGGTGTATTCTACAATCAGATTTGTTTGTGTTAGTAAAAAAGAAAATGTAAACAAAGTTAGCTAGCTAGCTATACGGAAATACATAGAAATATTTATAGCTAATGTTAAAATGCTGTTCATGAAATGTATTTTACCAAAAGTTACTACAAAATCAGATCGCCAGACAAACGGTTTCCTTGCTAAAAAATTGTTTCGTTTCATTTTTTTGTTGCAAATTGTTATTTGCTTTTCATGTTAACTATAACACGAAATGTTCGTTTCGCAAGGTCCGCATTACACCTGCCCTATTTTTTTTCCCGAAATTTTTCTTACGCTAGTCGAAAAGTTTTCCGAAAAAAAAAAGAACAAAGTTTAAGGACGATTTTCACGAAGCGAATTGAACGTCGAATTCGCCGTTCAATTTTTTTCGTGAAAATCCCCCTTTTAGAAACGATTGTAAAACCTCCTTATGAAAAACCCCCTTTTTCACGAAGCGAATTGAACGGCGAATTCGATGGTGAATTCGCATTTTAATTTTCACGACAAAATAAATTAGACGTCAAATTCATTGTTTACATAGGTTTACCGCGTTCTTTTCAGCATTTTTGTTTTTCGAATTTTCAGTGGTGAGAAAAACCACGCGGGCCCTCCTGTCTAATAAATATGTGGCGTAGAGGATCTATATTAAAATACCCGTATACGTCTGTCCGTCTGTCACGCAAAATGGTAGCTTAGCTGTGCAAGTAGCGAGACGCACGCAGTGCGGTATAGGGGGACGGGCGAACCCGTGGATTTTTCCACGGACTAACGACTAGTGCTTACTAAAATGGCGTGTGTGTAGACTTGTTCTTTGTCGTGCTGGCGACTTTTTGTTTTGACAGCGGAAGAACCTGAAATTACTCAACATTTTCTGCTAACGAGCATAAAAGTTCATTGACCAATAAAGTTTTAGGAATAACAGTTTTCTTTTTGTGTCTTTTAGGAAAAGTGGAAACGAGCCTTCAATAGTCAGTTTTTAAAAATGGTGAGAGACTAAATAAGTTAGAGGTATCTAGTATCTGTTGGCTGTAATAACACATTAATTCACGGCACATGTGCAATACACAGCACACGTGCGATGATTTAGAAAAACCTCCTGTCAATAAATTATTTGAACAGTTGACGTCAGTAAATAAATTTAACGTCGTATAAGAGATATATGACGTCAAATTGTAACAAGTTTGTAACATTATAACACATGACGTTGACCAACCTAGACGGTGAGAAAATATACATCTACAGTTTTTAACTTATTTTTCTATACTTAGTTTCGCCTTGTAGCTCCGAACAGAAACCTGTAGATCTTGTTAACAGAATGCGGATAGAAATCATTTCAGTATCAAAAAATATTCCAGAGTATATGATGTAGAAGAAATCTAGAGGAACAGCCAGCAGTTAACCTATTAAGTGAAAAAATTAACGTAACTTTGACCACATATCTATGGTTTACTTTCAAGGTTGCCATTTTGTTTTGCTTCTTTCATTCACACCGCGTTGTTTCGGCATTGATGCGAAATCATTTTACTATTCGCACCTGGCAAAAAATCATGCTGTTTTGCATATAGATTCAGTTTCGTGTGACCAGACTATTTGGTACAACAAAAACAAATTCAAAACAATATTTATCCGCAACATTTGGGTACTTTGCCCTATTTGACCGTGCTTACGCATGCGACATGCCTGTGGTCATTGAACTACGCTTTCATCCGAAGGTACCTGGGATCGAGCCTGGTTAGGAGCAATTAATTTATTCCAGCTGTCCAGAATTGCTAATTTTTTGCAAAGTTATGCACCACTTTGCCTTGACGTTACGACAATTCCAAGCCTATTTTTGAAAGCTATATTTCAAGGCGGTACATGGTTTGCGTAAAAAAACTTACGCGAAAAACAAAGAGAACTTTATCTGCTAGGCAAAAATCTTTCGCAAATGGCACTACTAGCTATTAATGTATCCTCATCACGTGTTTAAAGAAGAATTACAAAGAAGAAATTCGAACAACAATCGAAATAACACGCGCTCTCTGTATGTGCGTCACGTGTTAAAGAAGAGACGAAGAAGAAATTCCAAAAAACCACTTGAAATAACATGCGCTGTATATACTATGGTTACTGTATCTGCGTCACGTGTTTAAAGAAGAAATAAAGAAGAAATTCGAACAACAATCGTATTAACACGCACTGTACAGAACTATGGTTACTGTATCTTCGTCACGTGTTCAAAGAAGAATAAAAGAAGAAATTCGAACAATAATCGAATTAACACGCACTAGCGCTACGTGTTCAAAAAACAAAATAAAAAAAAATCAACGCGTTGTATAGCACCATGGAGGTAAAAATGACGTGTTTGTTTTTCAAGTTCCTTGAGTTTTGGGTTTTCAGTTTATGTTATTGTGAAGTAACCATAGATAAATATACTGCAATCTGTCAAATACAATCCCTCTAAAAACAAGAATTAGATGTCTTTATTTTTCTGATAAAATTCCAGTAAAAAGAGAAACGTAGCGGATTTTCCAGTTAACGGGAGATCGGATTATAAACCACTATTTACACTTATACCGGAGAACAAGTTTACAAACTCACACGAAGTGTATCAGCTCATAAAATCATCTAGTTTTCTCAATCTCTAAAATTCTTACAGAGTTATCGACGCAGCCAAGAACTAACAGCAACGAATCTCCACAAACTGCAGCATCAACAAAATCAAAGGAATGTATCCAGTCTTCCGTTGTAAACGTACTAACACACATTCTGTTCTGTAATATACACAGTTTGTTAAAATGGCCACAACACAAAAGTGCATCCACGTCGTCACTTCCAGAAGCTGGTAAACTTTTAATTTGAGTGATTGGATAGGACAAGTTAGTGTACGGTACTACATTAAAATTCGAAAGAATAAAAACAGCACCAGACCGTGTTGCTAAGGCAACTTGTTCGTCGTAACCTCTTTGACCTTTTAACGGCGATGCCGTCGATTTTGACGGACTGTCGTTGGGACAGTCTTCGTTTAGGAAATATCCTGAGCACATACTGGTTACTACGGAAGGAACTAACAACGTCGTCACCAATCTCTCGTTTTGAAAAAAATGAATGCGCTTTTCTGCGTCAGCAACGATAACGTAACTTGTGTCAGCGGATGCAGATTGCATTCGAAAAACATGCATACTTGAGATGGAGGAATTAGCGGAAAACTGTGAAAAATACATAACGTGTTAATTTACAAACATAAATCTTAATTATTACCTTTCCGCTTTGCGTAAATACACGATTTAGCGCCCTTTTTATGATTAACCACCGCTCTCGAATGAGGGCCCTTTTACAAAAAAAGTAATTAAAAATAAGCGACCTTTTTGATTATACGCCCGGGGCGTCTAATTAAATATGCTTTTAGGACAAACGGAGTTTAAACTGTTAGACGATTACACGTTCTTTCTTAAGGAACACACACTCTGTGTTCAGCCTAGATGTTTCTTAACTTTAAAGAATTTCTGAAAATTTATAATCAGGCCCCTGTTTTGCAACTTTAAAACGCTATTTACTTAGTGACTAGTCGCTCTCTCAACATACCTTTTCTAATTTGCTCAACATTTTGCGAGTAAGCAGTTAACCTATAATCTCAGCCTGAAGTTAAGAAACCTTCGGATACAAAGAAGACATTTAACTACGACAGTGACGATAATAAATAAAAATGAACTAACTCTCTCTTCTTGCTTTAAAACTTCAGATAATCGGCACTTCCACAAAATATCATACGGGGTAACTGCCACCATGGTACCATCGGACGAACCCACAACAATGGATGTATTTCCAGCTTAAAAAAAATATGGAAACTTAGCCCAAACAATTTTCAGTATTGCATAAAAACTATGAATAGTGGATAATGATTGTATATTCGTCACAATAAATTGTTTAAAAGAACCGATCTAGTTTTTAAAAAAAATAATTAAAAGAAATATATTGAACTTATTCTATTCACATCTTTGGCAGTAAGAGTTTTAAAAAAAGAAAAAAAATGTGGCAGCTAGAGGGGCTACGAAACGATTCGATAAGCTCAATACATTAAATAACAATAAATCGAAATTTTTTTTTTGACGCGAGGAAACAGAGACAACACAAGGTGTATTTGTTTAAAAAAATGCTATAGTATTAGCTTTAAGGAGGCAATTTTTACCTCTAAAAAGATTTTAAAGTCATTGTTGTTGTTTCGACTAGCTTTATGTCCAATAAACTTATATGGAATAAATTATAGATATCCACTTGTTAGTTATTTTCAGTTATATTTGGATCCCCAATATGATATTTAAGATGATTTAAGATGTTGTTTTTGTCCTCAGTAATCATGAGCTTTTCCACCGCCATTGTCTCGACTTTCGTAAAAGTCACTAAAGTCAAAAAACAACAGCGCTTTCGTAACCCCTCTAAAAGATTGCCACACCTGAATCAACATCAACCACAACAGCTGCAATCCTGCTGCCACATAAACTCCTTCTGTTTAGGATTTGACCATTAGTTATGATTGTAAACAAGCCGTTTGCGTCTCCAACTAAAACATCTTCTGAGGAAAACTTTGTGACATTTTGTGGCAATAAAGTTTGAATGGAACCACCTTTGGTTTCATAGCTTCGTCCATTCTGTAGAATAAATATGGAATCAATAAAATATAGAACAAGTCAGCCACAAAGATTCTTTTCTTTTTTAAAATTTAGGAAAATTCAAGGGAATTTTACATTTTAGAAAAAAAAGATCTGACGACCAAAAATAATTATCTGGATATATACTAAACTTTAGATCAAATATTTTTTTAAATAAACTAATCACAGCAGGTAAACATAGTAAGGAAATTTCTCATTATGCTATTACAACAGGTTTTTAGCATATTTGATAACAATACAAAATGGCTGACAGAATATTGTACCTAGTAATATTTTTACACCTCAAAAAATATTAGGATTTATTGAAAAATTACTCGTCCTTGAGGATGACATATTGTCACCCAACACATACCCAAAATACGGCATATTTTGAAACACCAGTAAACCATTCCATTGTTTCAGCTAATGTAAACATGAAAAAGCCTACGTTTTGTACAACACATCAAAATTAATTCACAGATGATTCTTCCCACCAAAGCTCCCTTAACATTGTAACCAATAAATCCTTACCTTCTCAAAGCCACTAATAACATTATTGACTTTAATTGCTTTGTGTACTTGAACGGTGCCATTATCACTCCCTGTTACCAAACTCACTTCTGTGTCTCTATATAGATGGAATTATGAAACCACATTATTACATGAACAGAAAAAATTATTTGCAGAAAAAGAATATAAGTTTGTATATAGAGTGTATAATTTTGTAAGGGTATTTAGTCAACTTTAATTTTGCTGCTTTGCAATAGAAGAACAAAAATTAGGTAAAAATTGATCTATTGGAAACAGTGACATCATCAAATTTTCCTAAAATAACGAAATACAATCTTATGATATATTTCTGTTTGTTATTTGTAAATGCATATATATAGGTTTTCTGTGCTATATTGCCTAATCACAAAGTCCTGAGTAACAAGCTCTTTTTGTTTCCAAGATATTCACATTTAAAGATTTTCACTTTAAGCTATTCTGCATAAATTATGTCATATTTACACAACAAAGGGCTACAGAAAGGAAATTGATAACATTAAATTGCTTTGCACTACTATAGTTTTTTACAGGGGTAAAAAAACTATTATTTCCTGTGTATACACGTTTGTTGATATTAACATAAACAAATATAGAACTTTTTACACACTTTATTACTTTAAATGAGTGATCCCACGAAATTTTTTTTATTTGTTCTTTGGATTCTCCACTATTCAATTAGTATAAAGTTTTTATTCTTTTTTCGAAATATTGTTTATTGATCCTTTAATCAATGGGCAAAGATCATCTTTTTATTAAGAGCCTTTTGCTGTGATGTCATAATGGGTGATGTTTTAGGTTCGAGAGAAAGAGAGAAAGAAAAGCTTGATACTCAGATCACATATATGAACACAAAAGAAAGCAAGATGTCGAACAGTGAAGAAGAATTAGAGTATGATATTATTGAAGAAGAAAACAAATTTGGAAAAGATGAGGACGATGATGAAAAGATGGAAACCTTTGATGAGATTTTTACAGTCACAGGGCTGCAACTTTTTTTAATTTGAGACCACTAAATAAGATGATAATAAAAACATTCACACTGAGAGAGAAACAATATTTTCAGTAAAACATTGGTAAAGTTTTCATGTGGGGAGAAACGAATGGTGCAAGTGCGATAACTGTAAGACTGAAACTAGGGAGATTGATTGTCTTTGTTGCACGGAAGTGGATGCATTAACAGACGAACAATTTCAAGGTGACGGTATAGTTTTGAGCATGGTTTTTTAAATCGTGATTTTTTCAGCGATAGTTAATCAAAGTTTATTCATTCATACATCACCAAAAAGCATTTTTAAACACCTATCAAATGGTATAAAAATAATCTGAAACTTTTTAACTCGTGAAAAGTACAGAGACATTTTTGAAACGCGCTCTGCCTTTAAAAAAGTTACTTTATTTACAAAACTACTTTGTTCCAAACCTCATTCGATGTTCCATAGAATCCTGATGGATGTATGTAAAAACGTTTTTTTATTTAATTTCCAAAGTCCCCGTTTTTGTTTTGTTTTTTAACTTAAACTTCCGTCTTTAAGATGTAATATCTAGAGAACCATTGATTTTTTGAAAATAAAAAAAAAAATTTGCTTTTGGATAAACACGTTGGCTTCAGCACAGTAGCAATATCCCTTGTAGATATTCTGTAGTTTTGTAAAAGAGATTTGAGATGTAATAGATGGTATACAAAAAAAAACACTACGAACAAGCGTTTTTAAGATTTTTTAAAATATCAATATCTTTCGAATAATAAACAAATAGTTTCACCATTGCAAAGATCGTAGTTTCTTTAGTATAAATGGCTAATAAAAAAAATCGATTTTGTGATACAATAAAGGTATACCGTCACTTCAAACATGATTTTTTAAAATATGATTAAGCTTTTCGATAAAATTAGATTAATCGATTTTGTGATACAATAAAGGTATACCGTCACTTCAAACATGATTTTTTAAAATATGATTAAGCTTTTCGATAAAATTAGATTAAATTATTTCTTTTTGACTTATTGTGGGACCACTTCTTTAGCATACACGAAAAACGTTCCTATTTTTCTTTTTAACAATTAAATAAAACTTAAACAAGCAGGGCTTCAGAAATGTAAAACCTTGGTACCTGTTTTTTGTGTACCTTAAGGTTGCCTAGGTGCAAGAGCATGTACTACGATGACCTCTATGGCTAATTCTCTTTTAATTTAAAAGCACTACTCTTCTATGATGCAAGCTGTTCTCTTCTGTAATCTCACATTTATCTTCTGTATTTTTACATTTTCCTTTTGCTCTTAACACTTTTCTGCATGTGGATCATGGTAATTTTGTGGCGCCATAGATTAGTGGTTATTAGCTGTCGTACTCTGTGCGGGAGACCGGGGTTTGATTCCTCTTGATGGTGATTCAACATGGGCGAGTGAATGTTACGCCATGTGAGGGAAATTGGGGGGATGGCTGTCTAGGAGAGCGCGAACCCTAATTGGGTCTGCGTAGCTCAAAAGGAGCATTAAAAACTCTAGGACTCTCCATTTAAGCCATGGCTCCTCCTTGAAATAATAGACAGGGTATATCTCTCGATATTAGTGAGGCTTGCCATTTAAAATATGCACATCTATCTATCTAGTGTCCACCAAACAAACTACATGCTTTTATAAAAATGTGTTCTATAACAATTTTGAACAATAAAAAAAATAATGACCAGCCTGGCTAGAAATTTAGCATTCTTATAAAAAAAGTATGTATCAAGGAATGCCTTCAAATGGAATACTCTCTATGTTTTTATCTAAAGTAATAGTACACTTCTACCCATGAAATACCCATGAGAGTTATTAATTACTAATAACACTTGATCCTTTTTATGGCCTGAAACCAGTGTGTCATTTATTTACCCTTGTCTCCAGAGATTTTCCCAGTCATCTCTTATCTCTTATCAGGCCTATCAATAAGGGGAGAGCAATAGCTCTTGCTCACGCAAAGTGTCGCCTAATTCTAAGAAATGAGAAACTAGCTGAGCCATTAGTTGCTCCTCCAATTCCACAACAAGTTTGTCTGGCTGAGCAATATCAATTCATCTCACATGGAAATCAATGTTATCCTTATTATTATTTGCAGTAAAAATAAACCAAAATATAAAAAAAAAGAAGATAAAATAGATAAAAAATTTTGTAATGAAATACACATTTATAAAATTTATTCTATTTATTCAGGTTGCTCGCCCAGTGTAAATTATTGTAACCTTGGGAGAGTGATTCATTGCTCTGGTGTTATTTTTTTTTTAGGATTGTCTTATCTTATCTCAAATGTTTAAAAATTTTAGTGTAAACATACCGACTTTAGTGTTGGCAAAAGCTTATTGAGAATGAGAATATATTTTGAATATGTTAAAGATTTTGTTGGTTTAATATCGGAATATCTCTTATATATCGAAAAGGCAAAAAACTCTGAGGATGAGGGTGGCTGAGCATTTAAAACCTAAGTTTAATTAATATTCCAGACCAAGTCTGGGAATTTTTGGAGTTTATGGAAGAATTTCTGACTTGGGAAGAAAAGAGAAACTTTCAGAAGAAAAAAGAGAAGTCTTTTGACTAAGAAGAGAAGTGTTTTTATTAAAGAGAGAAGTAAGCCATAGGGGCCATCGTAAAATGTATATACCTTGTATTTTGTGCACTGCAAAACCTTATAGAAACAAGCAAGTATGTTTTGCACCTCATGTTTCACCTCTGTGTTAAATTTCTTGTCAGTCAGGGAAATCCTCTTAATTAAGCTGTATAGCTTAATTTGGAGATCTCCTAAATAAGCTGTATCATACAGCTTAATTAGGTGGCATACATCTAAATTAGGGGGTAGAAAAAATTTGTCCCTGATTTCTCGAAAAATGTAAATTTTAGCAGAATCACCGCTGCAGCTCCTTCATCGTCAGTTTGACCACTACATTATAAAAAAAGAATGGTATTTCCAACCCCTGGGTTCAAAGGATTTGTAATAGAAACAATGGTTCATTTTAGCGATAGTCTATTTAAGCTGCACTGCATCCTAGTTAGGATGTCACGTCACGTGATACAGCCTATTTAAGTGGACATTTTTAAAACTTCAAATTTAGAGGATCTCCAGGGTGCTACGAAAAAACTAATGTATTGAAGATGTTTATATGTATGTAAATATTGGATTTATTCAGTAAGATAGATGCTAAAATTTAGTAAAATGTGTGTTTTTGACAATTAAAGTTTTTTGCATCTTAACAAAGCTGTAAAACACCTAATTAGACTATTATACATCCTAATTAAGCTGCATCCAAATTAAGCTGTACAGCTTAATTAAGAGAGGATTTCCCTGATTGTTTGTAGTAAAACGTTTACACCATACACATTTAAATAAAAGTTTATAGCTATATATCTGGTTTATCAATGCCGAGAAAACAGAAGAAGGTATATACAGGAACGTGAATAAATATGAATATAATTTGGCCATTGAATTCGCTTCCATTTCATGAACATTGATTCACCTTTAGTTTTAAATGCACAAAATTAGCAAAATCGATTTTTACAAGCAGAGTTTTTTATTTGTGCATGTCAAACAAAGCGTAGCTAGCAAAAAAGAAACGTAGTGTATACTCGTACGCACTTTTGCCCACTTTTGCGTACGTGTATGTTCATCCGCCATTCGTACGTAAAGTGCCTTTAGGGTTATAGGGTTAGGGTTTGGGTTCGGATTCTTTTTTCCTTTTTTCTATGTATGAATAGCGCTACGCACTATTATTACGCACTTTACGTCATATAAAGTGCGTAATATTAAAGTGCGTGCAAATATACAGTTCCAAAAAGAAACTTATGTTACCTAAATTTTATCATTATTGTCCTGAAGTATTTTTTTAAATATAAAAATGAGGCAGGGAAAACATATAGCTACTCATGCAATATGAAATAGATAGAAAATTCAAATGGTAAAATATGTAAAATTGATAGTTTGACATTTTTTACGTACGTACTTGTTGTACGAACATAGCTAGCTATATACACTTGACAACCCGTTTTGTTTTAGGTTGAGTGGCATGTGAAATAAACCAATAAACCAAAAGGCGAGTCAGTGATTGCTTTAGATGAAAAATGTGACACTAAAATCGACACTAAAAGGTTTCATTCTTGCCTGAAAATTTTCTTGCAGCATAACACATTGAGTTGATACGACAGATTTTCATTCCAAATGCATTTAAATTGATACTTTTTCACAACATGACCGAATACAGGCATTTTGTCCTATGGTTTTTCACCACTCGTGATACCATTTTTTATTCCATGCGTATTCCGAGAACAAAAGTATCTATGAAAGAGTGTACGGGGGTAACAGTAGTAGAGCACTAGTGGGCAATTTATTTCACCTATTAACACAGCACCAGATAATAAAATATTTTAAACCTGGTTTTCATTGAAATGTATTTGTGTGATAATTTGTGATGAAAATACATTTTTTTAAAAAATGCGTAATTGCAAAATGTTTACCACCCTGGTACAAGCTCTAAAAAACCATGATGGCAGAGTTGTAAATAAACAAACAAACAAACATGGCCGAACCAAGTAGCAATGGTATTTTTGTTGACTATAGTATTGGAAGAGACTCGTGGTGGAAGGGTCATTTAAGGGTAAGAAACGGCTTTGTAACAGTAATTTTTTTTGCTAAAATTTCACGCAAATTAGTGACAAAAAATATAAGAATATGTTCTGCTCTGGTTGTTTTTAGAGAAATTTTTTAATAATTGTTTTATTAATTTAATTTCAACGCATGCAACTATTAACGGCCTTTCTTTGATTATTTACATATTTCTACAGGATACTCCTATACCAGGTGCATACGAAGTAACAGATTTCATACAAGAATTAGATGCAGTTAAAATTAGCAAAACATATGGCTTCAAATCAAATGGAAGAAAAATTTCCGCAGATCCTACACCAAAAGGAAAATACCTAATGCCTGGCTTGTATCATAGGAAAGATTTCATAGATGAAAACTCCAATAAAAAGCAAACATATAGTTTCAAATCAATAGATAGAGAAAACAAGAATGGCCTTGTCATTGGAGTTCAAGACAAGCACATGTTAAAGGGTGATATAAGTCCTGTGAAATATGCTTCAGAATACAAGCCTGTTGAAATGTTACCTTCAAAGTAAGTTTTTATTAATCAAGCTATCCATGTCTTGGAACATTTGCAGAGTTTGTTACTCTAAATTTACTTTTGTGCATTGTGATTTTTGGAAGAAGCAAGTAAAAAACAAATCCAAGCACTAAAATCTTAAACCCTTCCATTCTTCGTTTTCAATAAGACTATAAAAAGTAATGTAGTAATGTAAATGCATGTATAAATACATGTAGAATGGCATGTAATATGCTTTTTTTTTTTTTTGTGAAATTATATTTTTCCAAATCAAAGGCAAAAAATGTGTTCTAATGATATATATGGTTTGTATGTTAAATTTTATTTAGGCATTCTGTCTTCAAGTCTCAAAGTCAAAGATTTCCAACCATTTATTTTAAGCCTGTAAGTTAATTATTTGACAGCGAATAAGTTTAAAGATTGGTGTGGCAGTTCCATATCACAGATATATTCAAAACCCAGGCCAAAAAAAATAAACATCAGAAAAAATGAGAATTATCTACACAAAAAAAAACTTTAAAAACATTCTTTTATACTATTGTATAAAGTGTGCATGATATATCCTATTTATTTATCATTCTTCTCAGAGAGAAGGACCATCTCCATCGCAATATGACATCAAATCTAAAAAGGGTATACAAGTGACTTCAGTATTTGCTTCAAAAACTCCAAGATTCAAAAAGGTGCATGTTCTGGTAGGTAAACCTTTTTAAGGAAAATGAATTATTCTTATATTGGCTACCAATGAATTAAAAATTTTAATTTTCTTTAAGAAAACCCCAGGGCCTGGTGCACACACAAAGATGTTACAATATCCTATGCCCAAACATATACGTGAAGTTGGAAGGTACCATGGTATTTTTTTTCCTCCTGGAATTTACTAAATAAAAGCTGCATTGAACTAATTGATAAAAGCAAGATCGCTATATATGGGTTGTACATATTGGACAACTCTCTCCATTTTTTTTATAAGTAATTAATATACATAGTAATTTTTATTATCTAATCTAATTTATATTATATTTTATTACAATTTCATATGTTTGTAACCCTGTCTCAGAGCTATGTGTCTTGCAATGATGTTGAAGGTGCCATGGCGTCCAGTCCTATACAGCACTTCTATCATATACAACTAGCTATTGAAGCTGGGCCATGAGTATGCATGCATAATAAAGAAAATTTGTTACTAATCTATTTCATTTTTTATATAAATACATATATTTATCCACTTATTTTATTTGATGTGTGTTTGAAACTAATATGTTTTTGTTTTATTCTGCATCATAAAATATATGTGAATAAGAAACAAAAGGTACTATGTATTTTTTTTATGTCATTTATGAAAGTAAGTTATTGCTGAGAATGGAGAAGAAACAACAGCGATTTGAGCCTAGCAAGTTTAAGAACGCCATCATCTTTTTGATTAAACTTTTTAACGAAAGCGTTTCCTTAACTTAACAATGAAATCATTAAAAAGTACTCAGAACATTCAAATGTAGTGGTAAAAAACATTAAAGATAAGCTTTCTGATTCTGGTAAAAAATAATAAATGCAACCTAAATAGCTTAGTTAACTCCAATAAAAGAGCATACAAAAAAACCTCAACAATCTGCATATGCAAATATTATAAGTTAAAAAATTAAATCGTTGTTTTTTTTAAAAATTTACTATTAATTACGGTTAATAATTTTTTTTAGTTTCTATAAGGTTTGGCTGGCAACCTAGAATAGCAGTTTGAGTCGATTTCATACGATTGAAATAAATCACTTCCATTTGCTTGGTATGATCTTTGAGAACTTGCGCACTTATGATGTAGACTACTAGAGGAATAGCGATTAAACGAAGACAAATCGATGCTACTATTCGAATGATTTCGATTGTCACGCAAAACTAAATCTTGGTACATCATCGAGGGCGGATTTAAGCCTTTTTCGCTTGTATACATTGCAGGTGAATTTGTACTACTTTTGGGGTAAGTGTCATACCCTGGTGTTGAATTTTGAAAGGAATTAATTCGATTAGTTGACGCGCATGTGGTTGAAGGCAATGCGTTGCTTCTATTATTGACATCATTATAGTAGACTGACATATTTGGCACAGGAGAAAAGTGGGTTTTAGGAAGGGAGCTCTCCATCTGTGTGCTGTAATTTTGCCACAAAGCTGGTTGATGTGGGGAAGGAGTTTCCATTCTTCTCATCTCTTCTTCTCGAAAACTTAATTCCTGCTCCCGAAGGTAAGACATGGCGTTGTCGTAACGTAGTGGCCCATTCTCTAGCCATTGTATTTTCTTTCTGTTAGCTCTCCGTTTGCGATAATCACCCTTTAAAAAGGCGTCAAAATATGACGGATGGACAGTCCAATTACAGCTTCGCCCGTTTTCCGGTCGGTGTAGTTTCACAAAACATTCGTTTAAAGATAACGTATGCCGAACGCAGTTGCGCCAACCTGCGCCACGTGACTTTCCTAAATCAAAAGTTTTCGCCATAAAGTCGTAAATCTCTGAAAGTGTGGCTCGTTTGTAAGGTGCTCGCATGATAGCTTGAGCTATCATAGAAGTATACGAAGGATTGGCATCCTTCTCTGGGCTGTTGACCGGTGATTTGTTCTTCGCTGGCTTTACATCTGGCAATAAATTGGATTTAATACTTTCTACGTTCATCATATTTGTATCATAATAAACACACTAAACGCGATAAACATAAACATGTACACTGACGTACAAAGAAAACACGCAACAGATATCTACTTCGATTAACTTCTTTCCAGAGTAGTCATCGTTTAAAATACGAACTGAAAGTTTTCTTTAAACAATTTACATATAACAACATACTTCAAAGTGTTATTTATAAATTTTACTATTCTGAAGAGCTGTTTCGTTTTTTAACTGCTGTTGCTGTCTAGCTCTTCTGCTGCGATTAATTAATCATCCTCAAACTGAGACGAACTTGCCTTTCTGATTTCTGTCAAAGCTCATTCGTAGTTGTTTCGCTCCAATGGCTTTAAGTTTTGTTTGACACTTCGCATGATGGCTGCTGCGCGATCACACGCTATGTGAGCTTACAAAATTTTAGAACGGACTTACTTCCGGGTTTATCAACACCGACACGACGGTTGTATGTTTAGAGACCTCTACTTGATGTTGGAATGACTGAAGTTATTTTAGCCCTAGATTTGTTTATTGAAATTAACAAAAGGAAACAAAAATTGATTCTGTCATTTATACGGATTGAAAAAGCGTGCGCATCAGTAAATATGTAGAAAAACAACATATATTAACCGTTTTAGCATGGACGTTGGTATGAGGTGGTGGTAAGGTGGTACGAGAAGATGCTGCTAATGTTAACAGATTTCGACTTCGAATTCTTTCTTATCCTTTCTCATTCTTATACCAAACTTTAGGATCAAAAATTTCCTAACCTACTTTAACTCTTCGATCCAGGAAAGTATTGAGTACTTCCTGTTTTCGAAAAAATGTAAACATTATATAACCGAATTATTTTACCACCTTGATTCCAGAGGCTGTCTTATATGGTAGACGTCTATGTGACAAGGTAGCCAGGTCAAATTACAGGTGTACAAAAGTACTAATAAACGAGGATGAACATATTTCTGTTGCTAAGAAAAACTACTACTGCAGGAAACTTTTCGTTGAATTTACTTAAAAATTTAAAGAAAGTAAACACAAGGAAATAATTTTTGGTTGCATTGAATTTATTCGTAAAAGTTTGTTTCTACAAAATAATCCCTATAAATAAAACCCCAAAAATGAATGAAATTAAAATATTCTGATATAAAGAGAATAAAATAAGACGATTCACTTACTCCTTAACTTTAAGTAAAACAAAATTGTTTACGCGAAGGAGACGTGTGAACGCAAAAGGACAACATAAACGCTGGCTTTCTACATCGGCGTAAAGTATAAGGATAGGTAGAAGCAACTTTTTTTATAGGACACACACAAGAACACACTCAAGATGGGATAATGACACGAGTGAGTTTTTTATTAAGAAATAGCAAAATAACAAGTTCAAGTCATTTTGGAATTCGAAAGAGAATTACAAATATTTTACTAAGGAAATTTCATAAAAATAATAACGAAATTTTGAGCAAAATAAAATAGTAGAAGGTGAGACGTCGGTGATTTCGGGAGGCGTCGGTGAGTTCGGGAAGCGTCGGTGAGTTCGGGAAGCGTCGGTGAATTCGGGAAGCGTCGGTGAGTTCGGGAAGCGTCGGTGAGTTCGGGAAGTGTCGGTGAGTTCGGGAGGCGTCGGTGAGTTCGGGAGGCGTTGGTGATTTCGGCTTAGCTGTGTTAAAAATAACTTTAAGGTAAAATGTCCTGGGAACGAGGTGGCTTGCAACCTTACCAACGTCATCCCTGGGCAAGGTAAACAGAAGCAGGATCAAGGCTGGTCCCCTGATCTAGAATTGACATTACACAATAAATTTGATTTAAGGAAAATCTTTATACTAGCTTAAACTTTGCTTAGGAAATAAAAATCTATTTTTCATAACTAAAAAACAATGTTTAAATTTCCTGCTTGAATCTGCCAAAATTTAAATTCCCGCGAAAATGTTCATACTCAGAGAGCTTAAAGGTGACTTGAGGTTTATAATTGGCGTTTGCGCTTGCATCACAAGCGTGAACGCCAAATGGTTAAAATAGCAGTTTTGACAAAATTCTTTGTTTGCATTAAAAACTTCCCCATTCCAGCGGCGGTTGATGTTCTATGTTGATCTGAGGAGAATTGACCCTCCTACATTACTGCGTCATTTCGTCGATGACAGCTGTCACAACATAAAGTAGAAGAAACTCGCTTGTTCATGATATCATATCTATTTTATATTCAAAATATTATTTATCTCTTTGTCGGCTCTTTTTACATCCTAAAAACTGCGGATTTTATATCTGCAAATTTAATTATTGTGAAAATTAACAAAATTCAACAATGAACTAAAGTTTCTTGCGATATAAAGGCGCGAAAAGGTTATTTTAGCTATTAGTTGTCTGTATTCTAAGGATGATTTTTGCCTAAAACGTAAAGAGTATTTACGAATCACACACCATAAAAACTGTGAAGTTGGGGACAAATAAACGGCACAATTTGGCCTGGTAAAATAGTTAAACGTACTCATTTTCTGAATACAACTTTTCGGACGTTTTTGCTGTATAAAGGTACGGCAAGATTTCTGTTTTTTTTAAAGGGGCTACGAACCGGTTAAAATGCTCACATTCCGTATATCCCGCGCACATATTAAAAATCCAGCAAACGCGTTTCGCGCGCAATGAACAGACCAGCGCACTCGCTGGTTTAATATTTTCTTTCGAAAAGTATATTACAAAGAAATATTTCAGCAATACTTAACCTTGATGAAAACATGACCAAGGCTTGAGAAGATAAAATTTCTAGATATATCTATATGTTCGAGTCTGTAAATTACAAAATTGCCGGAAAAATAACCATTTTGTTTTTCGCCGCTATCAGCTCGACTTTCGTGTAAGTCACTATAGTCGAAAACCAACAGCCGTTCCATAACCTTTAATAAAAAATGAAGATGAAAAGGAAGAGGATGTTTGTGATAACAGTTACGGCTATAGAGTAAGAAGGGAAATTAAAAAAAACAATAAAAACAGGGAAATGCAGGGGTGGATCTAGGGTTAGGCAGCCTAGGCAATTGCTTAAGCCTAATTTTATGACCTACTAGAGAAAAAAAAATTCTATAGATAGAACAACCTATAAAAAAACTAAATTATTTTTATAAATTTATTTTTGGCATCCGCCGATTTTGACTTCATGACGATGCGGCGTTTTATCGATTTTTTATATTTTACTCAAATAAGCAAACCCGGGGCGATCTTAGGCAAAATGTCGATTCGCCTAAAACGTCCGCGGGTTTTAAAGTTCCGAATATAAATGAAAATCACAGATGGAAGAAAAAACGCCTAAAACGTCCGCGGGTTTTCAAGTTCCAATGAATGAAATTCTTGAATGTGAAGAAAAAACGCCTAAAACGACCACGGGTATGGTTACATGGACAAGTGGATGCTTCTTTTTCAACATGGTTTACCTGGGTCAGGTCCAATTGCAGGGAGCACTTCAAATGTCTAGAATATCAAAGCAATTGTATGCTACCTAAGTTAAATGAAGAAGTTCTGAATTTGGAAACCCTTTCAGATATTAAACGATTGGAAATGCTGGAGGGAAATGTTTTCGCCACGTGTGCCATGTTGTTGTCTCAAACCAAACCTTCATCTGCCTCTGCAAGAGACAATAAATAATTCATTGCTTTAGAGTAAGTAATACTTGAAATATTTTAGTTTTAGCTGCTCCTGAATTTTAGGCACTTTTGTGTCAAGAACTATTCTTAAAAGTGGTAAACCACCAGATGTTCTTACAAAACATGTGATTAAAATCTTTTTCTTATCAAAACAAAAGGTTTTAACTTGACCTCGATCAAATGGATTGTTGCTTTATTAAAGCCCAATGCTAAACGAGATAATGTGTCCCTGTTAAGCAGGTACACATTACAAGTTCAAAAAACTTTCTGTTCTCTAAGAAATCAATGTATACAGTATGAGACATACTTAAACATCAAAGGATTCTACTTCGTCCCACCGCCAAATTTATACGTTTAGCATATACTTTTTTATTGTGATTGTCCCTAAGAACTTTGACTTTGTGGGAACTTTGTGGGAAAACAGTGCATTTTATATACAACATCCCACTGCTCATTTTAAAACATTTAAGAACATGGGGAGATCTCTTTAACTTTCCCATGTTACTTTTAATTGTAATAAAACTGCTAAAAACAAAAGAATGAAGCAATACCTAATCTAAGAATAGTCCAAGTTTGTTTTATAATATTTCTTATTCTCATCTTGCTGAGCAATACAACGTACATAATTTTGTTTTAGGATAAGATATTTTAATGTCACCCTGGTATCTATGATGAATATTTTTCTGACAACGAATCACCATCAATATTAAAGAACACAGAAGATTTGTTCTGAATCCTTATAGTATATTGGAAAACTGTAAACAATGGATATATATCTTGTATAATCCACAAAGTTGGTGAAAAAAATTAATCAAAATAACTTGTGAATATTCAAGTAAATCATCGAAATGATTTTTACATAAAACAATACAGATCGAAACAAGACTTGCATGTTAAAGAACGTTCTGTTACAGACTGTAAACTAATCAAAATGTCATGTTAACTTATGCATATGAGTAGGATTTGTATGTATGTTGCTTTTTATATGAAAATCTTCAGAATTGGCCTAAAATTATTAAAACTTTCCTAACGATTTTACAGTTTCAAAATATTTTTCAAGCATAGTTGACAGGGACTTACGAGGGTAAATAATACACAGACATGTTAAATGTTTTGATGTTATTTTTCTAATTTCTAACTATTTTCTGGCTTAATACTGCCTTACTGTTGTGGGAATTTCATAACATTAAAATTAATGTTTAATAGAAATTGGTGCAAAACTACACCAGTAACCCTAATACTAAACTGTATTAACTTCATGAAGGTGATTACTATATACTTTTTGTAGACGTTTATTACATGTTGCTATCTTACACTGTAAGTCTAACTGGAAAGCTTTCATACTTTTATATGCTGCTTTTCTTTTTGCATTTGCAGGTTGTTAACACAGGTTTTAATTTTCCAAACAATATTTCTGCTTTGCACTACTGTCGACTATCTATTCCTAAAATTGTCTTGTAATGTAATTTTTTGTTGTATTGTTAGTTATTAGACTTATTGCATATTTTGAAATAAAGCAACTCTCCAACTTATTACTTGTACTCGTATTATGTGCGTAAAACGTAAAAAGATTCTTAGATGATGATACTTATTACCAGTATGTCATTCAAAGAAACTATGGAAAGGCTAACCCTGTTTCGAAATTTGCTAAACGGACGCATTTTCCATCCGCATGTTTTAACAAGGATAAAGTGTTAAAACTACGGAGGTTACTGTTTTTTATTTGGCTGTAAAGAAACTTTCGTTTCTAATCTAGGAACGATTTTTAATAAGTAAAAACCTTACTTTTGGGAAAATATTAGCTCCTTTTACAGCAAAAACAAAACGGCCGATTTACCTCGTACAACACCACAACACTTGACATTACTTTGCCAAGAAATCAATCAAATTTTGCCTAACCAGAAAAAAATCCTAGATCCGCCCCTGAAATGGGCAAAACAGTGGCTATCCCAAGCTGAGACTAAAATCCTTTATAATCGTTGAATGCCACGTATTCTTTCTATTCCTATCGTTCTACTTTGGGCTAATAACATCTTAGAAAGCTTCTTTTTGAAACAATAAAATAATTGTTTTTGTCTATTTTTGTGCATATTGAAGTTTAAGTACTGAAAAAACGTAAAAAGCTTTTTTTTCTGTCTTCTCTCTTGCTGCAACTAAATTCTGAGCGGTGATTGGTTAAAATTTGGTACAACATGTTCAAACTTTTTTTTCGCACGTGACTTTTTGTAGCTGGTACTTTTTGTACGGTTTTAGGTGTTTACACGACTCGATTTGTCGCATACTGCAAATCGTATACGACAACTCGCGCCGTGTATCTAGCCCTTAAGCAGCAAATACTTTTTAGGATATTCATTTATTTAATCATAAAGCTACTGTGTGCAAATGTTCCTTTAATACTCAGAAAATATGAACGTTATTCTGGAATTGTTAATGTTTAGCTGTTATTACGTGTATTGCGAAAGCTACGAACGCATCCTATCAGCTGTCGTAAATTTTTATCGGCTGTCGTGAATTTTTATCGCCAGTCGTAATCTTAAGATACACTTCCGTATTTTTCATTCCACTCATCGAATTTTTTTAGATACCCTCCAGAAACGCTCGGTCGGATGGTTTTCATTGCTTCTATGAAATCTTCAGCAATCATTCCGCGAACCTAAACCAGAGTAGGGAGATTGAAATCTATCACCGTAAAGACTCACCCAAAAAATTAAACTTATCCAAATAAAAAATAAAAAAGTATCCAACCTTATCTGCGGGTACGGATTTTATTTGATCAGGAGTTAACTCTAAAAGATATAATAAGCACATGTTTTGAAAATTATTAAGGAACACATTAAAGTGAGAAAAAAACACCAAAAAGAGGCAAATATAAGGCGGGCGAGGTTGCAACTTAAAAAATACAGCTTTGGCCTGTTGTGTTCACGCATAATTTTCGCCCCTACTGATAACTATCACTATGAATAATAAAATTTGCGTATTTATGGGGAAGGGGGAATAGAAAGTCGGTGCAGCAAATTAATGGTTAAGTTTCGTAATTTCTTAAAAATTTGTTTAAAAAACCAACCACATTTTACTGCCGCATATTGAAATTAGCTACGTCCGTACATCTTGCAAAAGAAGCAAAACTTAAAAATAAGTTCCGGGTTACTTGTGCGCTAACCTAAAAAAAAACGGACTATAACAGCTTACTTCTAATTGGCACAAGTGCGGCCTCTCTAGAAAGAGCTGCTAAGTCACTGCCAGAATACCCTTCCGTTTTCCTAGAAACAAACACAAAAAAAAAATCGTGTTTTCGATTCGTACATAAAACCTTGAAATATGAAAAAGCATGTTATTGTAACTTCATGAACAGTAAACAGTAAAGAACTTAACATCAAGTGGTGCACCAAAGCAGTCAGATACCTTGAGACAGTGTTAAGATCATTTACAGACATTGATACATTAGGATGCTTCGAAAGGATCTTCTTCAAAATATCTATTCTCGCCTATATCAAGAAAAGATGGACACATTAACACAAGACAGTCAGAAAATTTAAAAGAAATAGAAACTCTAGAAAACTAGAAAAAGAAACTCTATATATATATTCCATGTAATTTTCACCTCAAGAAAGAAATACAAAAAAAATTGTATCATATCATATTAAATAGGTTAAATAAAAGTTTTTCTTGACAGATAAAGTTAGGTCATCTCTGAAAAGTGGGAATGTGTGACACTGCTTTACGCTAATAAATTATTTGTAACTTTTCGCATACTCTAATTACTTCCGGTAATCAGGACAAAATTAGCGATTGTCCACGAAAAATTTTGCTCTTGAAGCAAAAAATACAAAACAGAAGAAAACACAATTTCTAGTTCTTTCACTTTTAATGTTTTCACTTTTTATTTCTCTAGGTTCTACAGCACCCGCGGGCACACTCACTATGACCAACTAAAAGAAGAAGTAGATAGGTCCGCCATGATCTTACCTCATGACTCGGCAAAGGCACGTGAACTCGCTTTACCAGACGTCTAAATAAAAACACCTTATATGACATATAAAAGATTTGTATGTCTACACGATAGGACGACACGTGTTTCGCAATACCTTAATGCTGCATCGTCAAGTTCCCAGGGTCGATTTGTTGCACCCATTACTAAAATTCTTTCTTGACTTTCACTAATTACCTACAACGAGAAAGGAAAACATATAGTAATTGTATTTCGCGGGTAATAATTTTAGCGAATAAAAGCTAACTGCTTTTTTGCGCGAATACATTATTGGTTTACATTGATTTGTTTTTCAAATTTTCGCGTGTAGTAATCTCCGTGAAATAAGTATTTCGTGTTTCGATTATAGCAAATAAAAAATTCAAAAATACGTATTTTCGACAATTTTTTTGGCATTAATTTTCGCAAAATTTATATATTTAAAGACAAGTACGTGTAACGTAGTTAAAAACAAAAATTAAAAGAGAAAAATACTCTTACACCATCGAATCCAACAAGAAATTCTGTCTTCAATCTTCTGGTAGCCTCGTTTTCATTTTCTTTGCGTTCTGATAGCAGGGAATCAATTTCATCTACGAGAAAACCAAAGATGAAAAACAACGTTAAAAAAAATGTGCAAGAAAACACCTTTGGCTTTTAATTAATTACTTAAGGAAACACCTACCGATAAAAATAATTGCTGGTTGTAATTCTCGTGCAACAGCAAACATGGCACGCACCATTTTCTCTCCTTCTCCGACCTAACGATGCAAAAACATCTGACTTAAATCTGCAAAGTAAATCTTCTATACTCTGAAACAACTTTACTTTTATTTTCAGAAACTTGCCACAAATAAGCTAAAAATCAAAATTTAATTCCTTAACATGGCTTCTAGCTAGGCGGTGCTAAAAGCGTTTACACTTCTTTATGAAAAAACACGAGAGTGACATTATAGGTACATAGAACTTTTGACATAACCGACCCTAACAAGTAGGAGCAAAAAAAAATAATCTTTTACAGGAAAAATGAAATATTTTTTTGTGAAATCGATATTTTGGGGCTTCGTATAAAAACAATTTACTTTCAATTTCAATGTCAGGAGATATGACGAAAAGTTAAAAAACGTAAATTAATAAATTAACGCAGTTCTCGCTGAAAATCATTTTCAGGAAAATAGGGATCAGGACGTATAATTTTTTGAAACATTCCTTCTTTTAAAGTTAAGAACCTTCAGTATGTTTCTTATAAAAGAAATAGCGCATATTAAAGTTACCCATTTCGATGTTAGTGAAGCTGCACTAATGTTAAAGAACACAGCATTAGCTTCTGTCGCGACTGCTTTGGCAAGAAGTGTCTTTCCATTTCCAGGTGGTCCAAATAACAACAAACCTCGAGCGGGTGCACGAAGACCTGTAAATAACTAAAAAGTAAATGATTTTATTTTTACGGTTAAGTAGATGATAGAAAGCTTATACGTCTAAACAAAAATAATTTCGGGTCATATCAGCGAGAATTAACAAACACATGTTTAGTCATAGCTTACATCAAAAACATTACTTGTTATGTTATTTTTATTTAAAACCTTGAGAAAAACAGGGCTGCTATCAGCCAAAAAAAAAGAAAAGAACTTTACCCATGAAATCACAGTTTTTTTTAAATCGCTTCTTTCCAGATTTTTGAACTAATGATTGCTGTTGTAACACACAAGTTAAAACGAAAAAATAAAACTCACTTCAGGTCTCAATGCAGGTAGTATTACTATTTCATGTAATGTTTGTTTTGCTTTCTCCATCCCACCTGGAAGACAAAAACTATAAAATGTTTTGTTTTGCAACACATCCAAATGATGTCATGAGGTTAACTGTCAATCGTGAATTTTCGTGTTAAACTGTAAATTAGTGCATAAAATCCACTTGGTTTTCAAGCATATACAGACAGTATATGCTTAAAGTACAGCTGTTATAGAGATACGATTAAATAGGTTGCCAAGAATATTAATTATAACTTTGTTCGTGGAATGTCAATAGACATTAACAGAAGGTACACTGAGTTAGAATAATCAGGGTGTCTGAAAATATGACTTAAATCGTCACCAATTAACCTGATTTCTTTTATCTAAAAGATATTAAGAATGAAAGAAAGTGTCCAAATAAATAGAAAAACAAAACAAAAATTATGCAATAACACGTACCAATATCATCAAATGAGACACCTCTCCCTCTAAAAAAAGGAAGGAGCAAAAATTATCATAGGTAAAAAAAGTTAGAAAACACAAAGCATCTGGAGTACACAGTATGCGTTTAAACATTCATACAACAATTAAATGATCAATCATAAACCAATTAAATTGTAGTTTTAAAAAAAAGTAACAGTTTTTTTTACATACTTTTCAATAACTTCGTTTAAAATTAAATTTGCATGCTTTGAGTCAACGTTTTTTAAATTTGATATTATTTTGTGCTGTTCTGTTGAAGGTTCTTTTGGACCTTTACATTTAACTTGATTTTTTGATGGCGCAGAAACGCCAGCAGGGCGAAAAGGAGGCTAAAGAAATGCGGAACATTAAAATCACGCTTTTAATTTATATTAATTATACATATATATACACTAAATTAAAGCTGTACCTTTTTCGGTGCTGTAGACTTTGGCAAAACTCCATTAGTTTTGTTTGCCATTGAACTTGAACCTTTTAGTGTGGAAGGTCCAGAAGATCCATTTAATAGTGTTTTAAAAAATTTTCCAGCTGGTTTGCCTGAATGACCTTTAGAAGACAAGGAAGCTGTTTTCTGGTCATTCCGCAAGTCTTCGAGTAAAATAGCTGAAGAGAAGGGTAAAACAGAGTTTATGGTAAACGAAATTTTCACAGAAGACTTGGGAATAAAAAAATACATTTTCTAAATAAACAAATGCATTTACAGTATATTATAATACTATACTTATTTCAACAATTCTTGACTCAGCATCTTTTAAATTGCTTTCCATTTTTTCTTGTAATTTACGAGCTTTATCATAATCACTTCCTGGAAAAATACATACACAGTTTCTGTATCAGATTATCAATTTTTTTACAGAGATATAAACTCACAACAGAACATAATAAAGATGTTATTTCTCCTTACCCACGCCATCTAGCTTAATAGAAATTCCTTCTCTAAATTCATGAATACCTTTCTCGTACAATTCAGCAGCTTTTCGTAAATTTTCCACTCCCACTAAATTAAAAAATAAACAAATAGAAAGGTAATATTTCCTTTAAATATAAAATAGTTATTAAGTTAAATATTACCTGTTATTGCCAGATATTAATATAGATCACAACAAGAATTACCTTGACTTTCATCCAATTCTAAAGCAGATGACATGTAGGTATAACCTTGTTTGTGATGTTTGTGAACTTTCAGAACCTCTTCAGGCTTTGAATCTTTTTTCTTTTCATTCTCCATTTTATAACCATAATATCTATATAAAGTAATGAGAACTGCAATTTATATGGTTCTAACAACAATTAAAATTCGAGAGATGTTATAAATATATTACAGTTAGGGTCAATAAGTAGATTGGGCAAGATCCTTTATGATATAGATTCTACAATTGGGATGTTGCTTGAAAGCACGATACAGCAATGAGAATCTCACCAAAACCACCTGTGAACTTTTTAGTGGCTAACATTTCTTTCAAGTGTCGTGAAAGTTGTACACTTTAATAATGCAAAGCACCACCTTGTCCCCATATCTTAATGATGGTTGTAAAACCAACAAAATGTCACTGTACTATTTAAATCATCAGATTCGTCATTAAAATACGAGAAAGGTGATTGAAAACATTACGTCATGGTGTCACAAAACAACTCTATAATAATAGCCATCTGTCTGTCTGTCTGTTTCGGAAACAGAAAATGCAATATATAAATTCGCCCACCCCATAGATTTTTCCATGGGTTGATGACTAGTTACTATATAACTGTTTTATTTTGCATAGACTTGATTTAGAGCATATAGTTTCGCACTGATTAATATAGTTGGTTTTGACAAATTTGATCATTGATTTTATGGTCACCACAGTGACATCACTGTAATTTTTAATAGACCTGGATTTAGTCCACCAGAGATTTCAGAGAATTCAGTAAAACTTTTTAAGGTCTCAACCCCTTCAAAATACCTTAAACATCATAATTTGTCCAACATATTTGAAAGTATTTTTCACCGTCCGCAACTCTTGGTGCAAGACCATCTACAACCATATTGGTGAATGCATTTTTTAAAGCAGTAAGAGAATTCTTTGTTGCATGATTGGAGATGTTTTTACCTGGATCGTTGTGTGCATAATGACTAGTTAAATAATTATGACTGAGATATCAAGATATAATATTCAGCTCAGTGCAATGTCATGTTAATATATATATACAGCTATAGCTAGTCAAGCTTTTTTTAAGCTATTTATGTTTACTTTTCAAGATAATCTTTGATGGAATTATTGAAACTTCACCTATTACAAAACTTGAGAGGCAGAATCATTTTGGCTGGGGCAGCCACGATTGAAATATTTTGTTATATATTTAAGAAAAAGAGACTTATGACTATGATTTAAAGAAATATTATGTGTTAATTTATATTTTATGTGATCAGTCTCACCAGTTTCAAGTGAAGTCTTTAAAGCTCCAACTTGAGCTACAGAAACCTTTTTAAAAATTCTTGCTCAACTGGACGACAGCCTTAATGTTGGAATCAAACCCACAAATACTTCGACATGTGTTGAACTCTCTACCAACTGTGCTACTAATCCCCCATTTAGATAGATATATCCATCTAACCTGTTACTCCCCCTTAACCACTTATATAATTATTCCAGCGTAGTCCTCTTTTTTCCTCAATTTAATGTATATATTATAAATAGAATCATGGTCATAAGAAAAAGAGATAGTCTGGTAATTCCGGGCCGTCCATAATGTGTTCCTATTGTTCACAAGCAGATATGTTTCTTAAATCGGGGTGGCCAGTTTAAGACTGCACGGAATTATAAATAATGGCTGCCCATGGGGAGGATTTCTTTGGTGAAGATGATTTTGATGCAATCTTGGCTGTTATTGATGAAGATTTATTGGAGAAAAATCGTGATTTAACTAAAGAATTATCCGAAATTGTTGAAGAAATAGTTGACGACCCTTCTGAAAGCTGTTTTACCTGTGATATATGCTCCAAAACATGCAAAACACAACGGGGACTTGTTCTGCCCGGATAATGAACATTGGCCTGATTAAGTACGGCAGCTTGCCCCGGTTAAGAACAGGGCAGAAAATACATAATCAGGGCAACATAATCGGGACAGGCCGGCTTATTACTCAAAAAATATTATTTGGCACTTATAAAAGGAACATAATCAGGGCAGTTTATATACGACAGTGTAATATTATTTCTCACTTATTATAGAACGAACATAATCGGGGAAGGCCGACTTATGTATGACAGTCAAATATTATTCGACAATTATAGGACTTAAATAACACAAATATAATTGGGGCTGACTGCTTTTATATCATTCGTGGCAAATACTAAATTTTGGGATTCGCAAGTTTAATAACTTTTCACCAAAATTAATTCCCGCAAAAAGAATAATTTAGGTTCCGTGAAATTTAGTTGCTTCAAAGTATATTATGTTGAAATGTATTTACTACAAGGGTAGTTTATACTAAGAATTACGTCGACACTTTTTTATTTCGCCATGTCTAGTTTTTAGGGGTGTTCTATCTTCCAGAGAATGTTTAATTTACAAAAGCTTGAAGAAAATGCCAATCACAGCCTGTCTCCCAGCTATTTATATCAGCGTTCATAATCCGGTCACCACGACATAACAGTGCAAAAAAAACATAATCGGACCGTGCGTACATAATCCGGCTGTCCCGGTTGTAAACAGGTCGTTTTCGCAATCTGGGCAGAACAGACTCACAAGACACCGAAATGCGAAACATCGTCAGCCACAAAACCAGTTAAATGACGACAGCCTCACTACTGCTGAAACCAAGCTCCATCCGTTATACTTTAAGAAGTACACCCAATTAAGTGCAAGTAAACTTTCTAAAGATGAATGCTATAGTGAGAAGACCTATAGTTTCGTCAAAGATGTGATTGGTAGTTTTAAAGGCGATGCTGAAAAGTTTTATCCGGCCTTCTATAAATCTGTGTCTGAAAATATTGTTTTCAGAAATTTATCAAATCGAAGCTCTATTCTCCTTGGTTTTGAAGTGGCTAATCACGTACTTGCTCATCTCACTAATTCAACTGTAAAAGAAAACACTGTAGAATTTTCTTCCCATGTGAATTTTTCACCCAAAGAAAGAAACATAATTCAATATCTAAGTGGTTATGTATTTAGTACCCTATATCGTCGCATTAGGAGATCAAAAAAATCAAGAAGTATGCTTGGAGTTCAAAGTTTGGACATCTTATTAGCTGGAAAGTCATGTCTTGTAGAAGACGATAAAAATTCTGATTTAGTAAATATGAAGGACAGAGGAGGGTTATGGTCAGTAACCGATGATGTTTTCAGAATTTTTTGTTGTGCAGAACTTGAAGTTCGTGCTGCAACTGCTAATTTTCACCATACAATTGATAGTAAGAAAATTGTTTCAGACCTGCTTGAGAACCCTGTTGTGCTTTGTAATTACAACAAAATAACATCACACTCAACCGAAAAAGTCACAAAAGAATTAGCAATGAACTTACTTGAGCATCTCATCATGCTTTATGTTCGTGTTCGTGTTTTTTCATTTGTGAAAGATAAGTGTGAGCTGCACAAATTTGCATCAAAACAGAAAAAAGCTCATCTCTACGCACTGAAATCAAGAAATCTTCAAGCAATCTTTCAGATGGACATTGACACTAAGAGTCCAGAACAGTGACTATAAACCTGTTACAACTGCTATTTTTATAGCAACAAATTTTAAAACAATATTATTTTGGCACATGGTATAATAAATAATTATGGAAGTCTACAAAAAGGTCCAGGTAGTGTATATAGGTTTTAAGGTATTTCAAAATATTTTTTATTAATGTTTGTGTTAAGCAGAAATACAGTGCTTGTTCTTGGTTATTAAGCCAATTTAATGTTTTTTATAAATGTGTGGCTATAAAAATAACCGTTTTTAGTTTCTTCTTTCTTCCAAGTGTGTTTAATTGCTCTTACGGCACGGCACAGTTTCAATATCAATTTTATGACAGTTACCAGCTATGGGTCGGAAAATCTTTTGTGTTCTAATTGTGTTGTCGTTATAACCAAAATCACGGATTGATGGGTTATCTTTCCTATGACCAATTGCACGTTGACGACCAAAGTAGTTTTCAAGGGGATCTCGACAAAATCTTTCTGTCAGTACATATGGAACTCCATTATTAATTAATTACTGGATTAATTCAACAGTAGAATGGACAGTGATTTTGATTCCTTGGTAGGTTTGCCGTGAAATAAACATATTTGCTCTAGCATTATCCGTAAAATTACCAGGCCTATCAGCAATTGAATCCTTCCATGTTTTGAAATATCCTAAATGTTTCGGTCAACCATAAGAATTTTTCATCATCAACAGATGTGTACGGTTTAAGAAATGGTTTACGTTTAATTGCTGCTTCTTTGGTATTCTTGACGTTAAGACAGTCAAAAAATTGGTCGAACATATTACAATATTTGGCAGTTGCATTAGCTTCTGGTGGTCCATACAATTGAAGAGCGTTAAAGACAGATTCGCTTAACACTTGTGCTGCCAGACGTACATTCATGACTGAATATGGTGTGAGCTTGATGTGGTCATTTGTTATTTTAGGAACAAGATGTAATCCACAGTCTAAGTCATCAAGGAATAACTTTGAAATATGGTTCCAGATGATATAACTTCCATCATTCCACATACTTCTGGTACATCTTCCTGCAAGAGAATTACTCAGGCAATTGCGGGCTGTTTTAATTAAGTGTGGTGGATCTGAGATGAAGTAGATGTACCGTTCCTCATCTGCCATAACATTCAAAGTGCGGTATGTTACGTCCACTCCTGCATTAATGTCAGCTACACGGGTCATGTTCAGGTGCATATGGTACATTCGTCGGTTTGGAGATGCTCCATCACTTGTGATACCAACAACTTTTAGGCCACATTTTTCCTCCAGTATGCCAACCGCTTTCCAAAAGAGAGGAAACAATTGAATTGATGTGACATTGGTAGTAGCAAAATTTGCAAATGAAAATTTTAAAGGATTTACAATGCTTCTCACAAGAAAAACTAAGACATGAGATGCAATTTCATCAACCTTTTTCAACGCAACATAATTTAGATCAATATCACCAAGGTCAACAAAATCGATAAGATCACCATTAAGTAAGTAAGTAAGTTATATTTGCCATCATTATAAAATCGTTAAAAATATTTACAGAGAAAAAGAAATTGAAAACAAATAAATAAAATAATAAACTATATATAATATTAAAATGTATCAAAATAAATATAAAATAAAATTAAATGCAATTTTCCTGAGTGTTGATATGTTTGATGGCTGGATAACACAAAACAAGCCAAGGCGAGATTTCCATTGTGGTCCATTTCTACCCTTATAGAAAAAAAGATAAGCAAAACGAAAACGAAAGGATTATCAAAAGATCATATGAATTTAATTCACAAAATCATCTGAGTCCCTTCTCGTTATAACATCAAAATAGTGCTTTTTTAGGTTGTGTTTAAAACTGTTTGTAGTACTAGATCTTTTAAGACCCTCAGGAAGAGTATTCCATAAGGAGGGTCCAAGGTAGGAAAGACACTGTTGACCTTGGGATGTTTTTACACAAGATTGTTCAAGCCTCTGGAATGATGAACGAGTCGAAGCTCTTCTATGACTTGATGGAATAAATACATCAGACATGTACAGAGGACATTTTTTCTGAAAAAATTTTTATGCATGATTGTTTACGCATACTTTAAACCTTTCGCCAACTGGTAGCCAATTTATTTCCTTAAAATCCGTAGCACCTACATGTGATCTGCTACTTTTTTGTGAACAGAAGCGAACACATTTGTTTTGAGCAACCTGGAGCTTCTTTTTTAAAACTTTTGTCAGGTTTGGATACCACACAGTACTGGCATAGTCGAAATGTGGTTGAATTAAAGAGTTACAAAGAAGTCGTCGCAGATCCTTGTTCAAAAATGAGCTTTGACGATAAAGAAATTTAATCTTGCCATTAATTTTGTTAATCACATGTAAGGCCATTGACTCACCAGACAGTGATTGGTCAAAGATGCAACCAAGATATTCAACTTTCGTATGCTGCTTGATTTCTACTCCATTGTAGGAAATATTAAGTTTTTCTGCTTTCTTAATTTTTCCCCTGGAGGCAAAAAGAATAGACTTAGTTTTATCTTCACCAAAGTGTATGCTGAGTTTGTTGTCCACAAACCAATCACATAAATTACTGAAGTCTGTATTAAGAGCATTTTCCATCTCAGTTATGTCTTTGTGTTGAAATAAGAGACATGAATCATCTGCGTAGAGAAAAAGATCACATTGTACGCGCAGGTGCGGATCCAGGGTTAGTCAGATAAGTCGCGTGACTAAGTGTAAATTTGACGAAAAATGTTAGCCAAGCGAAGATGTCGACGATCCAGGCGTTGCAAACGGAGGGCGTTAAAAATTGTAATTTTTTACGGCGAAAAGCCATGGTTCACAGCCCTCTCCAATTCGCCTATAGCAATGTTGACGTCAAAGTTGTGACGTCGCTACCATATAGACTGAGAGGGTTGCAAATTATAGCTTACAGATTTTGACTGATTCATTTTGACTAATCAGTCACTCAGTCAGTCAAAAATCAAATAGCTATGGCCCGCAACCCTCCCCATCTCACCTAAGGGGCCTGTGACGTCAAAATCGTGACGTAATTTTCACACTCTATGCGTAGTCCAACAATATGTGGCCCGCAGCCGGCGAAGGAAATTTAGGTTCCGTACTGCGTGGTTACTGATAACCTGTTAGGCTATAGTTTTAACTCCCATCCGTCAGGATTAGTCAAAGACTCACGCCTTTTGGCTTGGATTCTCTCCGTACTATTATTGATTATGGCTGCAGCAGATATGTTGGCGCGGGTGCTTACTGATTTAAAGTGTGATAATTTTGAATCTGTTCGTAAAATGCAAAAAGAACTTTTAGAAAGTGTTTATTCTCGAGCATTTTTGTTGTCTGGGGATATTTATGCCTTGGTTGGTAAAAGTCTTCATCGGAATTCAGATCCAGATATATACCTTCCATCTGAGGCGAGGTGTGAGGATAAAGGAATTATTGTTTTAAGGTGAGAAGTATGTTTTTTACTCTCCAACACACCTTGCATTTATCTAAAGGTTTTCAGTATATCTGCTACGAAAAGCTAGTTGGGGAGAGCTTTATACAACAGACTATTAAAACCAAATACAAAAAGATTTAATTAGCTAATAGCTAGGGCTAATACACCTTTACGATAATTCGGAAAAAATAACACTCCATCGCAGCTTATTTTGCAATCAGAGGAGGTAAACATTACACTTTTATAAGAGTTTATTAAGGAGAAAACACTATTTTTCGTGATAACTTTTCTTGCCACGTTTTGTTTTTAATGAAAAGTACACATAAGTTGTATCTTATTATTATTAACGTTTCCTAAAAATTTGAAAGAAATTGATACGACGGAAGTTAAAAAACTGGAGAAAACAGGCTTTCGTCTCTAACAAACTCTCATAAAAACACGAGTTTTACCTCCTTTTTTCCGATATTGTAAAACGATGGAGAGCCGTAGGAACGCATGTACAATTGAATTGTCATAAAGGTGTATTGTTTTTGTAATATGAGCTTTGAACAGAATTTTCAGCATTGCGGAGGAATTCTTTCTCAATTAATATTTGTGTTGTTATTAGAAGCAAGAACTTGACATCTGGATAAGTAAGGTTGGTGATGAAAATAAACAACTCTTCGAATGACTATTAAGAAACAAGTTTGTTGAGTAAAAGGTCATGGTAAAATATATTATTTTTAGATCCAATCCATCAGGAGACTGTCTATACAGCTCAGCATCGTTGGTATAGGCATAGGTGATAATTCTCTTGTTGATGTTTTGAGAATCTTGACATCCATAGAACTTTTCTTGCATCCTTCCTTTTATTCCAATCATCCTTGTTTTCAATTTGCTTTTAAAAACCAAAAGGCAAATATTTTTATATCTGAGAAAAGTTTATTCAGATTTTCCCTTTCCCATATTGTTTGTGATATGACTCTTCCTCCTGAGGAGGCAGTTAAAGCAGAAGCAATCAACAACTGTACCCCAAAGACATGGTTTCCTTTTCTATCAATACTTGCCTTGTCAACAGTAATAAAGAGAAAAATTAACACATTTTACCCACAATTCGGTTTGTTACAGTTTGTTACAACTTTCTTTACACAGTGTATATTGCCACACCCATCTATTTTACCTGATGAAGATCAGTTAAAAATTTTATTTTGTTATGAAGATATTGTTAAGTCTGGTGTAGACTTCAAGCCAAATCATTACGTTCCCCTTTTTCCAGGTTGCAACTTTCTTAACTGAAAGTTGCATTTTCCTATTTCAGCATGCAAAAAGCAGTAAAAAGCCCTTCTTAATTCTTCTTTCAAAGTTCAAACGAAACTTGAGTTTAGCCCTATGAATAAACAAATATATCTGAACAAATACATGGGTTGAGGTGTGTTTGTATCATATCACATGTATGTATATTTCATCTTCATTATCCTGATCTTTCCATATTCTTATTTTTTTTGTTATTATTGTGTTTTATTTTGCTGTCCATGGCTGGTGTGATCATTTGATTCACCTAGTCATGCTGATGAAGCCTGATATTGGCAGAAACAGCAGGAGTTTATAAATAATGAAATATATTCACAATTGTCTCACTTTATTGTAGTTAATCCCTGTTAATTTTAGTGGTTTTATCTATCTAAAATAAGACGTGTAAGACGGAGATTTGATTCTTATAAAAGATGTTCTTAGGAGATTTTGTTATAGCTTAGCGTTTCTTTTGGTCAATTTTATTAATAACTAGATAAATCGGAAGACAATTTTTCGGCGATTTTTGTACCCGCAAAGCTTAAAATTTAGCCCCCAGCTGCTAAATTCAAGACTCAGTCTTGACTAAGTCTTGAAAAAGTCTGGATCCGCCCCTACGAAAGCTTGTGGCATATCGTTTACATAAAGAAAGAACAGAAGTGGACCCAAGATAGAACCTTGGGGAACACCACATTCCAGTTTACCTGGATTAGATGATAAGTTATCTATTGACACACAAAATGTTCTGTTTGCAAGGTAAGACCTGAACCAAAGAATTACTTCATTTGAAAATCCAAGAGTTCCTAATTTTTCCAAAAGTATGGAGTGGTTGATGGTATCGAAAGCTTTTTGTAGGTCAATGAGGATCATACCAGACAGCAAGCCTGCATCAAAACCTTTTGAAATTTTGTCATGTATATATGATAGACAAAAATCTGTTGAATGACAGCTTCTAAAGCCAGACTGAAATTTAAATAATATATTGTTTTCGTCTAAGAAAGCTTGTGTTTGGTTATGGACCACTCTTTCAATAATTTTAGAAAAAAGAGGAAGCAAAGATATAGGGCGGTAATTCTTTGGATCAGTTCTTGATCCCTTCTTATATAGTGGCTTAAGTTTAGCTATCTTACATTCACTAGGGAAAGATGACAGTGAGATAGAAAGATTACATAATTGAGTTATTGGTCTGCAGAAAACATCAGCACCATCCTTCAAGAAAATTCCAGATATAGTATCAAGTCCTGGTGCTTTTGTTGTACTAGTATCATTCAGCAAATTCAGCACATCTTCTTCTAAGACTTGCTGAAAATTGAATATCTTGTTTCCAATGTTTAGCGATTTGTAATATGAGATGACAGCATTTATCCCAAATCTATTTGAGGGCTTAGAAAGATTTTGAAGCAGCCCATCTGCTAGACCAGAGAAAAAGTTCTTAAATATCTCTAGTTTTGATTTTGTATCAAAATGTAAGGCATCCTCATCCTTTAGACAGTAGTTCGGATCTGACTTCTTTGAGTTGTCAAGTCCCATAGACTTTAGAGTCTTCCATAGTTCCTTAGGCTTGCCTGTGTTTTCTGTTATTTTGTATTCTTTTTTCTTTTTATTGATCAAATTTTGCACATTACTTTTTGCTTCATTCCAGAGGTCAGAATCAATTTGTAATTTTGACTTCTTAAACTTTTTAAAAAGTTTATCTCTAGTAGCAATCTTGTCTGCAATCTCACCATCAAACCATTCCTGGGAGTTGCATTTAATTCTGGCCTCTTTAGTAGGTGCTATAGTATCTATTACTGACATTAGTTTTGTCAAAAAATCAGAGTAGGCCAGATCAATGTCCGTGAACTCATTATAATTTGGAAAGTTTGTATCCCTTAGGAGACCCTGATACTGTTCCTTTGTGTAGTTTTTAAAAGATCGAAATTTGATATGCTTGTGGGTATTAAACTTGACTTTTTTGACTTTTCTGGTGCAGAAAATCATTTGGTGATCTGATAGTCCAACATTTAAAACTCCACTTTGAGAAACTTTACCTACACAATTTGTTAAAAAGTGGTCAATAACTGTTGCAGTAGCACAAGTTACCCTTGTAGGCTCAACAATCAATTGTTTAAGGCCATAAAGCAAACAAAATTCTACATATTGCTTTTGCAATCCAGAGACATGGTCACTCTTAAGTGCTGTCTTATTCATTTTAAAAATACTTCTACCATTACAAAGAGTATTGATATTAAAGTCTCCCAAGAGATAGAATTCTTTCTCATCAAAATTTAATGTAGTAAATTCATCTAAAATATTATTGACAAAATTATTTTGATCTGGTGGTCTGTAAAACACTCCAACAGTAAAAGGCTTTGTTTTAGGAAATAAAACATCAAACATGACACATTCCAAATTTTCTGAAAGTCGCTTATGAGAATTGTAACAAATATCATTTCTAATAAAGCAAGCAACACCTCCTCCATGCCTGTTTCTGTCACATCTAAGGAGGTTATAGCCTTCAATAGATACCTCAGAATCTGTTACAGTATTATCTAGTTTAGATTCTGTTATACCAATAATAGCTATTTTAGTTGAGAACGCTATTGCCCTAAGTTCATCAATTTTAGGTAAAAGCGAATTAATGTTGACATGAGCCATATGAAACCCTCGCTTTTTGAACACGTTCCAGTCCTCATTCACAGTTGTCATATCCACAGGAGGGCCAGGGTTTAGACTTATGTCACCAGAAAGAAGAATCAATGAACAAAGATAGTTTGTCTGGTATTTCCTGCTTAAAACAAGAAAGGACAACATATAGTACTTGATGTTAGTTTCTAAGTTCTTATTAGTAATTTCGTTACAAAGAGCTACAGATTCAGGCACGAAGAAAGATGATTTGTTACAACGCTCAAGTTTGGAGTATTTACAAACTTCATTGTGATAACTATGTACAACAAGTGTAACTATGGCAATTTGAAAGAAACAACCAGCTGATGCAAGCAATAAGTTTCTCTTTCTACAGCTCATAACTTTAAGAAAGTTAACTATGATGAAGACGAAAAATATAAAAATATTTTCAGGAATGTAGATGTTTGCATAGTTATTGGCCAGTTCTTTCTGCAGGTTAATACTGTTTTCTTCTCCTTTCAAACCGTCAAAGGTTTGATTATAAATATAAAAAGGTGAGAATAATAATTTATGAACAGGTAAAATTGTCTTACTATTTAATATAGTGCTATTTACAAATTCAGGCTTAATATTTTCAAAAATTGAAATTGAACAGTTAATAAAAAACAAACAGAAAATTATGTTAAAAAATAAATGAAAATTAAAAATTTTGGTTTGCGTTTTCCTTTTACCTTGTGTTAATTTATCACGAAGCAAGTTGTTAAGTTCCGTATTACTTGTCGTTGTTGGTACCTTTTTACGAGTAGGTTCACTAGTTTTTCGTTTCACAGTTTTTAGTTTTACTATTTTTTCGCGTTTCTTTTTCGGCTTTTTTTCGTATCTAATAGGAATTTCAGTTTGTGCACTTACTGGAGGTTGATGAACATAATCACATTCATGAAATATAAATGGTATTTTGGTTGTATTGTTCATCTTTTTACAGTTATGTTCACTAGTGCAAACATTTATCCTACTAGCGTTTATCTTGATGGCCGAAGTAATAGATAAGGCCAACTTTTCATTACCTTTCTTGACTAGATGTAAGCAATCCCCATAGTACAGAGACATATTTAGAGTATTGTCTCTACATACCCAATCCGTTTCTGGCATTAAAAACTCAAGGTTTTTCTTTGTACAAATTTTACTCAAAGAACAGTTGACATCATCTATTTTTCTCCATAAGTTAGAAATATGGAAATCACGAGGTAGAATTCCACACACAATAATCCTCAAGTTTGCTTTTTTCTTACGAAGCGCGATACCTATAGATGTTACACCATCCGCAATGTCTTTAGGTACACTGTTATGTAGGTTGTTGGTACCACAAAGAATGACTACAGTCTTACAGGATGATGGAAGGTTGGTATTTAAAGCTCGCCATAATACATTTTCTACCTTGTCCCCACCAATACCAAGGTTGGTGGTATTGAGTGGTGTGAAGTAGTTGTCCCATACAGCATTGTACCTTGACAAATTAGACACAAGGGAGTCACCAATTAAAATTACTTCGGGTTTACGACTCTTCAAAATTTCATTCAGCTTTACGTGAGTTTTATACCAGGTTGGTCTATTTTCTCGTCGAGCTGGTATTTCACATTTAGATTTGAAAGCAGACATAGTTTAAGGACAAAGCTCACCAATTCAACTCTAACCAAAACTTCACAGCAAATGTTAATAAGCTGGTAGGGCTGATTACCGGTTACAGCCTTTCCGGTTATAATTTCTCACTTTCACAGCAAGTGTTAAACTGGTAGGGCTGGTTTACCGGATTGGTACAGCCTTCACCGTGCTGTCTTATATACCTTTTAACTCTCTTTGTTAGTTATACTTTTCCCTAAAACTTAAACTCAGGGACCTAGAAAATATGTGAGTTTTTTTATCTCATTATTTTATCTCATTATGCTTATCCCACACAAGACTTTCTTGAATTTTCATTTCATCCATTAATAATATTGCATATTTCTCATGTGGTTGGAATTTGAAGACCATATTACACAATTCCTGGATAACGTCTTTGTTAAAACCTTGCTTTGGACGAATATAGTTCTTGTAGTCCCTTAAACGACGTCTACTAGGGAGTACCAAGAAACCACTGTCTTTCTTATCGTCAACACGAATCTCATCATAAAAGGCGGGGGATTTTGCAGCTAAACCCAAGCAGTAACGAATGATCATAGGATGATAGCGAACACCAGTTTTCGATGATGATAAATATTTCTGCTGCTCTTCCCAAAAAAATTTCATGAATGGTGGTATCTTGCGATTAGTTGTTGACATAATTTTTATGAAATCATCACCAATACTTTTTTGGACTGGAACTGCACAAGTGGAAATTTCATCTTGCATTTTCTTTAACTCTTCCTTTAATTCTTTATTTTCCAACCGGTGATTTTGAAGGGTTTTTATGATTCGGTCTGGAGAAGTCATGGAAATTGTGCTTTAAGTTTGGCAGGTGAAATTAAATTGGCTCTTTTCCTTTTCAAACTTAGGCTTTCTTTTGACTCCGACCTAACACATTCCAAGCATTTTTCAGAAAAAGGTGGAATAAGAACTATGCAATTTGGAGATCGATACCATTTGCTTTGATGAAGAGGTGCACTAGTACTATCCTTGATGTTAAATACTTTTGGAACACAGTGCTCAAGACAGCTACCAGCAAAGTGGTCTGTCAAATCTGGGCATAATTTCAAATCCATAATTAATCTTGTTAAATATGTGATTGTAATAAGTTTTAGTGATTGAGAATAAATGTCGTGTTTAGCAGGAACAGACCATAATAAAACACGAACAGTAAAAACAAGATTATTATCAACATATATCTCATACTTTGCAACTGAGTGGATAGCATCATGACAGGCAAAAGAAGCACAATCACTTGTATAGGTAAAACTCCAACCGACTAATTTCAATAACTGAGTTTTAGAAATAAAATCTGTAAATGACTTGTACTGATCAGTAATGTCATTTTCCACTGGTTCAATTTTTTTCTGCAAAATTGATTGTGCTGATTGACGAGGCTTAGAAGATGTGAAGGATGAAGGAAAACTTTTGATAGGAAGGTTTATTGTGGGGATAGCACCGGGAACAAGTGTGGTTCTGCTAGAGTGGTTACGATTCATTTGATCTTCGCTGAAGTGCTTTTCACAAATATATATTTTCTTTCTTTGAATTCTATCCCTTAGAGCATGATCAACTTCCCTATCTCTTATCACAACATCAACTAACTTTTCTCTCCACGACTTGTCAAATTGATTCTCACCAGCAGGAACTTTAAAAATAGATAGACCTTTATATTTAGCCCTTCGTGAAACTGTGCAACCGTATATAGAGCAATTTTCGCCAGGCATGTTGAAAATAATTCTGTTTAAATGTTTGTTAATCCTATGTTGTTTACAGTAACTAACCACTTAAATGCGCCATTTTTCAACACGAGCGTGCAGTCAAAGCACTGGGTACGAGGTATATTCTGCTAACAAAAACATAAACAATAGAGCCGCGCGATTCACCAGACATCTCTTTTTCTTATGACTATGAAAAAACGTATAGCTAGCTAGCACACCTGAAAATAACTGCTGCGGTTGCTTTTCTAATTTTTTTGCTTAAGGCCGTTTCACATTACAGAAATATATTGAATCCAATATATTGGAAATTATTGATAACTATTGAAAAATATTGCCTCAATTAATTGACATAATGTGAAACCAACTTTTGAAACACGTTCGAAAAAACATTACGCAATCGCTTTCAATACTTGTCAAGACTTTTTAATTCAAACACGGTTTGAATTAAAAAATATTGCAAGGGAAATTCTTTTGTTGTGAGAAGACTCAATTGTTCTCCGAACAATAGAAAAATCGAATCAGCAAAGTATTCGAAATTTGTCCGTCTGAAATAAACAGTAAATGAAACATACGATCGAAGATAAAAGATGGAGCAAAATAACATTTATTATTTTGAAAGTCAGCCACACGATTTTGCTACGAATGATCAAATACTATTTCCTCAAGCTACGACGCAACAGCAACATGCCGCACATGTCTTCACTCAGAGCTCACCAAAACCAACCTCGTCAATCTTGAGCCAAAACACACAAATATTCAGTCAGAGCGTGCCACAGCAACTTCAACCTTCACTCAGCCCCGTATTACAAAATCCAGAAGATGAAACTTCTGCGAAACCTCAGAAGCGAGGAAGAAAAGGCTTGAAACATGAGAAAGTTTGGAGTAGTGGTGAAACTGAACATTTGATAAATTTGTGGTCACAACACGAAGTTCTATACAAAGTTAGTTGCCCAGGATATATGGACAAAAACAAAAAACAACTGGCACTTGTAGCGATTGCAGCCGAGCTAAATTGTAGCGAGAGTGAAGTACAAAAGAAGATGCACAGCATGAAGACTTATTATGGGACATTACGTCAGAATTATGAGGAATCGAAGAGGAAAAGTGGAAGCGGGAGAGCTGATTTGAAGAAGCCTAATGGCCTTGGTATGCACTTATGGAATTTTTGAACGATAACTTGACTTCCAAGCGCACATATTCCAACATGAGACAAAACGAGGCTTTTCAGACATTTTGAATTACAACAAAATTTAAATGGACATTTAAAGAGACATTTAAAGAGACAATTTGCAATAATTCGAAATATTTTCCAATATAATGAATTCAATAATTTTCAATTGATATCATTATTCATAAATATATTGCTGTCAATATTTTTCTATATATTGCTGTAATGTGAAACGGCCTTTACACATGCACTTTATACGGCAATCTGTGACCACATTCAAATGGCTATATATGGATCAAAACATTACGTCATGTGCAATAATGGTAGAGTAACCGTTATCTCGCGCAACTGATACATACTTTTGACAATGACTTCAAAGATGGCGGACGTCTTTCCGTTAACGGTAAATCGGCAAATTTATTTCTGCATTGTCTCTACGCATAGAATTGCTGAAACATATTGATTAATGCACGAGAAGTTTACGATACGTTAAAAGAAGAAGATGAACAGAAAGGATAATGAAGTTAATGAAGTTAATGAAGTTAGCAACACAAATGGGAATGCAAATACAAATGGTATTGACGAATTGCGATTTCCGTGTCACCAGTGCCACAAACGTTTCAGAACCCACAGAGGAGTGCTCCAACATTTGCGGCAATGCAAAGTTAAAATTGGACTTCCAGCAGAAGAACAATCTACAGACCCTCGAAATGATATGAATGAACGCATTCTACAACAAACGCAACCAGAACGGTTTTATTGGGGTAACGTTAGAGGTACAGATGCGATTGATCAAATTAATTCTTGTTATGAGAAAATTGTATTTTGGAGGCGAAATTTGTTCATGCTTCCAAATGGTGCTACTGGAAAAAACTTTCTTCGAGAAGTAACTAGACTATTGAATAGCTGGGTGGAAAATAGCCCAATCAAATGTATTGCGTTAAAAGCAGTACACGTAATGCCAGCTCTATTACTTCAGAAGCCGTCAAAAAACTCGAAAAGCAAAGACCATGTTAACGCATTACAACGAAGACTAGAATGGTGGAACAAAGGCGATTTTCAAGCACTCTGCGATGAATGTGAAATGCTTCAATCACGATTGCCTAAACCAACCGAGAGAAGAAGCATAGAAGTTGTTTCGAGAAAGTTTAGAGATCTCATGCAGATTGGAAATGTGAATGGAGCAATCAAATTACTAACAAATAACATGGCAGGTGGCATTCTTCCTTTAAATGACGAAACATTCAATTTATTACGAGTTAAACATCCACCAGGCGAACAAGCGAAGGAAGACGTTATATTGCAAGGACCGTTATCAATGGTTAATCCGATTGTATATGACGTCATTGATGACACGTACGTATTGAAAGCAGCTCAAGTAACAAAAGGAGGCTCCGGGCCTTCTGGGATGGACGCAGATGGATGGAGAAAGCCTTTAACTTCAAAGGTTTTCGGTGAATGCGGTTTGGATTTAAGAAGAGCTATAGCCAACGTTATAAAGAAGTTATGTATAGAAAATGTTGAAGATCAATCGCTTGAAGCATTTACTGCTTGCAGACTCGTACCTCTAGACAAAAAACCTGGAGTAAGACCAATTGGTGTTGGAGAAGTCTTGCGAAGAATATGTGGCAAGGTAGTGATGGCAGTTCTTCAGAAAGACGTCCTTAAATCAAGTGCGGAAATTCAGATGTGCTCGGGTCAGAAGTCTGGCAGTGAAGCGGCAATCCACGCGATGAGGGAGGTATTTGACAGTGAAGAAACAGAGGCTGTTTTACTTGTTGATGCAGCAAATGCCTTCAATAGTATCAACAGAGAAGCACTCCTGCACAACGTCAAGATTGTTTGCCCGACTATTGCATGTTATGTCATCAATTGCTATAGATTTCATGCGAGGCTTTTCATCATTGGAAGTAAAGAAATAAGATCCAAGGAGGGTACTACGCAGGGTGATCCGCTAGGGATGGCAATATACGCAATTGGTCTAACACCCCTACTTAATCTGATGGCTGACGAAATATTTGAAACTACTGTTGCTGCTTTCGCTGATGACGTTAGTGCAGGTGGAAAATGTAGAAATTTGAAAGTTTGGTGGGATAGATTGATGCAAATTGGACCATTGTTCGGTTACAATCCACAACCTCACAAATCTTGCCTAATTGTAAAACCAGGACACGAACAACTGGCGAAAGCGACTTTTGAGGGCACGAATATCCAGATATGTACTGATGGTGAAAGACATCTTGGCGCCTCGATCGGAAGTGACAGCTTCAGGAAGGAGTACTGTGAAAAAATGGTAACGAACTGGGTGAAGGAGATATCTTTACTTTCAGATATTGCGCTATCACAGCCACAAGCTGCTTATGCCTGTTACACAAGTGGTTATCAACACAAATTTTCATTCTTTCTCAGAACAATACCTGGGATTGAGAAGTATCTGAATCCACTTGAAGAAATCATACGACATCGATTGCTACCTGCTATTACTGGTGGACACATTGTAAACGATGATGAACGCACACTCCTGTCTTTGCCTCCTCGACTTGGTGGTTTGGGAATTATCAATCCCATTGAACGAGCGCCCACAGAGCTACGAAACTCAGAAAGCATAACTGCTTCTTTGAAGAACGTAATTCTTCGTAAAAATGTTGTTGATGAAGAAATAGTATCATTGACGGCAGTAAAAAACAACCGGAGACAACAGAATCTGGAAAAGTTGAAAAATCTACAATTACGTATGACACCTGAAGCTGCACGATTGAACGAGTCAAATATGGAGAGTGGTGTATCAAATTGGCTTACAACTTTACCAATTAAAGAGCTGAACTATGATCTGAACAAGGAGCAGTTTTTTGACGCTCTACGTTTGCGATACGATTGGACAATCCCGAAACTTCCATCAGAATGCGTGTGTGGAAGCAAATTTAATGTTACACATGCGCTATCATGCAAGAAAGGTGGCTACGTCTCTTTACGACACAATGAGATACGAGATATTACAGGTAAATTACTGGAGGAAGTATGTAAAGATGTGAGAAAGGAACCATTGCTGTTACGTTTAAGCGGTGAAAGAATCCATCAAAACGGTATTTTATCACAGGAAGCACGATTAGACGTCAGCGCAGTCGGTTTTTGGACCCCTGGTCAACGAGTATTTTTAGATGTACGGGTCTTTGACCTCAACGCTCTGAGATACAAGGGTCTTTCTCTTGACAAATGCTTCAAGAAAAACGAAGAAGAGAAGAAGAGAGGATACAATGAAAGAGTTATGCAAGTAGAAAATGGAACATTAACTCCCCTTGTTTTTGCAACAAACGGTGGTATGGGAAGAGAGTGTAAACGTTTTTATCAGAGACTGTCTGAAATGATTTCAGAAAAAAGAAACATCAGATTCGCAGAAGCCACGAAGTTTATTAGAACTAAAATTTCCTTTAGTCTGCTGCGATCAACACTACTTTGCCTGAGAGGTTGCAGATCCTTCGCTCGGGACCACCAGCTGACAGATATGGAACTCGGAAATGTTGTATCACTCATTCGATCCTGAATAATCAAGTGTGTTAATTATAAGTGAAACCATGTTGACCTGTAAATTGTTAATAACTTTTTATTTTATTTTGGTGTTGTTGTAAGTTTATTTATTTATTTGTGGCAAATATATGTAAAAGTGAGACAGACAAAAAAAAAAAAAAAAAATTAAAAAAACTGATACAACAACAAGCCAGAGCGAAAGCGAAATGCACAGCAGGAACAGTGGAAGCACTGCTGCCTAACAGAAGCTTTTGAGAGTATCTTGAGATAGAAATAAACTAAGGAAGATTTATTATTTATTTACTAAACATAGATCATTCTCCTTTATAGTTACTCTGGATGGTTGAAAGTTTCTGTGTCAGACTCGGTGCTCTACCACCACTGCCATGGATAGATTACCACTTCGGAATTATCCAACCGCAGAAGCAGATGTACGGTCAACGTCACTTCCATTGGTATGTAGTGCTGTGTCTCCTTTAGCATTGCTCTTGAATTTTATATGAAGTTAACTTTCCATGTTTTTAAGCTAAGCATTTATTATTTTTCCAACCTTGAATACATTTTTTATCATTATTTAATAGTCTGGTGATGATGGTGAAGCTCCGAGCACTCACATGCCAAAGTTACAAGCCCAGGTTAGTGTTTTTGGACAACATTTTCTAACGTGTTGCAGTGCAAAATGTTTTTTTTTAGTCTTGTTTGTGTTACTTACTTTCATTTAGAATTGAATTCTGTCTTTGAATTTGTTATATATTTCTAATAACTTTGAAACTCTTCTTTAGGAAGAGCCGTCAATTGACGATGATGAGAGAGACAAAGAACGTTCAAGTCAAGGTAGGTCATCAAGAAGTATTTACAAGATTTGCTGAGTCAATATTATATGGTGCATCTTTTTAGTGAACTTTTATACCATGCATTGGCTGATTACAGAACTGTACTTATACAGTATCAGTTTCTGACCTTACCCCTGAATTTCGCATATGCAGATATGCTGTTGTATTTATTTCCGATCTTGTCACATTGTACCACCTGTTAAAGTCTACCTAAGAATTTTGCAATAATTTAGGTGATCAATTGAGAAATGCTTTAACTCGATTGCAAAAATGTCAAGATGGTATTGCTTTTGAAATGGATTTCACTCAAGATGCGAAAGGGATACTTTTAACATTCAGTAGTATGTTGAATGCTGAGGATACACTACTTTCTTTAGCAACAGATGATGATGTGGATGGTATTTTTTTGTGTTGTGTTGTTCATGCTGATGCTGAACAATCAATGGCAAGATATTTTGAATATGGTGCTTTTGCTGGTTTTTACAAAAATGTTATGTCTGAAAAAATCAGAAGTCGATATTCATGAAATGTTTTGCCTTATAATGTTTATACCGCCCAAGATGTCATGGTAGAGAAACAACGTGCTGATACTCTATACGCAAAGAGACGAATTGGTATGTATAAAAATACATATTTTACATTTACAGTTTTCAATAGTTGATTGGTTGAATTATTACAAAATTGTACTCTATATTCAGATAAGCCGAAGAAAGAATACAAAAATTTTGCAAGGAAAATCTATCAGCGTTCTTCCACTGGTATTGCTTCTTGTTTGTCAAATATCCTTCAAGAAATAAAAGGGCAAAAAGTCAATTGTGATCTTGTTGTGTGCATGGTTTTACAGAAACGACAAAGCTGGGATGAAAAGTTTGACTCTCATGGACATAGCAAACAAAAGTAAGTATGACAATAAAGCTATGTTTACAAAACAAGTTTACATGAATTAATTACATGAATTATGTAATTCACAGCTTGATGCCCATTATTTTTTGTAACCCTATTTCATATTTTCTACCATTCATTGTAAGGATGTTCCCATAGAATATTAAAAACCTTTCCACAGGTATTTTGTTTCAAATGACAGCATAACAGATTGGGAATCCTCTCTGAAGCAATATAGATCTAATCCAGTTGAAGCTGTCACAAATCCTTACTGTAACTTATTCGACTCAATGGAAGATGAAAGGATTTTATCCTTGGAGGAGCAGCTGAATATTTTATCATCTATTCCTAATCATCACAAATGGATGTGGCCTGGAAAAAAAGTACATAGTTTGAGGTTTGAGCAGCGCTTTTCTAATAGCTCACGCTGGTTTCCTGGCTCACCAAGAAGCCGTATTATTCAAGCAATATACAATGACGACGAAACAAGTGTGGTAATTCCTTGTCTGCAAAATATCCTTGGTGAAAAAGTTTGTTTCAATTATAAACCAAAGAGAAAAAGTCAGAAACCAAAGCCAAAAAAATGTAGGGCTGGTGGTAATCTATGTGAAGCATTGGGAATCTCTAGGGAAGAGGTGTGTACATTCTGTAGGCAATATTCTGTTGCTTGGACTGGTTGCTTGCTGTATCTATAAAACTGTTTGACAGTTGGAATTATTTCTACGTACTTCCAGAACCAATGAACATCCCAAACAATTACTTTTATTATTAAATACTTCAGGCTCGAGCTATTCATGAAGGAGTTTTCATGAAGGAGTTTTGGAAGAAATGGGTTCATTTGTCTTCAACAGTGGTGAGTGTTAACGTGATAGTTATGTCATTGATTTATGCAAATATGAGTTTGTTTCCCCCAAAATAGAAAGTGTGTGAATTCATTATATAACAGTTCATTATATTCATTCTGAGTTTAGTAATATTATTTCGAATTCATTTTTTTTATTAGAATGTGAATGTTAATCGTATGGATGCAAGTAGGGACAGTGACCAAGATAATCAAGTATGTTTCATTTATAACACTTTGCTTTTGTGATTTGTGATATGTTTTGATATTATGTGGTTTAATTTGATTATTAGGTTGACAATGTTAATGAATCTACAGCTTCTGTTGATGTTGTGAACAACAACAATGATAGGGAATTGGAGAACCAAGTAATAAGATTTTTCTATTTATTTGAACAACATGCACATTGATAGGTATTTGAGTGATTGATAGGTATTAATATTTCTGTTTTTTTAGGTAGGCGTTTCAACTGAAAATTTCAATGACACGGTTGTAGCAGAATCTGGAAACGGATTGGAGGTGAGTAGAGAATAAAAGATCACAGTATCACAACTTATTCGGTATTTGAATGTTGTTTATCTACATTTTTAGAATGAAGTAAATTTAACTAGCCAACTCAGGCAGTCACTTTACGCCTATTTTTGTGGTGAATTGTTCAGACGTGGAACGATTGCCTGGCGTGTGTCGACAGAACTGGAATCAGTAATGTTAATGAATGCATATCATTGTGAATCTGGAGATTTTTTGGTAAGTATACTGTTTTTGTAAAGACAGACAGATTTATTTAAGGTTTCTCACTCCGTGGACCAAAATGCATTCTGTCCTCTTGAACTAAGGTATATCAATTCATGTACAATTCATAATTTGTTCTATAGTGTTATTTCTATTTGTTTAGCCCTATGTGTTTGTTCACGTCTCTGTCAACCTCATCGATGAGCAATACGTTTACAGTTGTACTTGTTTGACATTTTCAACGAATCTATCACCTTATGATGGTTTAATATCCACTTGCTGTCATTGCAGACTGTTGAAGGAGAGCATGAGTAACAAAATTTCGTCACTTTTTATCAATATGTCAAAAGTTGAGGATGCGAAACGGTTGCACCAAGTCGAAGTCTTGCAACTTGCTTCTAAATCAGGTGTCGATAGGTTTTCTGTAACGGTGAATGGTATTGATGCGGAATTAGTTACGTTATTCTATTCGACTGGAACTGGGAAAACTGTTGTAAAATGTCATTCGTCCAAATGTCAACGTGAACAAGGTTCGTGTAGAGATGTCAAACGTCTGTTCAACAATGCTACCCTCTGTCCACATTTATCCGTATTTCAATCGTTTTATTCACAACAAGTTCGTCTGTCGTGTGAAGGTTTAGATGACGATAATGAAGATGAAGACGACATGACTGACGGTTTAGATGAAGAGGATTGCACACTCATGGCAGCTGAGGTAAGTTCTTATTATTTTTTAAATTCGTTGGTTAACTATGTTCAAAATTTAACAGTCTTGTAAACCTGTAAATACAGGATTAGGGAAAGAAAAACCTAACTGAGAAACAAATATTAACAGTTTGTAATCCAATTACGTTTGGATCCTATTAACCATCTTCAAAACTTTTTTATTATTTAACTATTTTTTCAATTATAGTCATACTTTTTCACTTTTAGTGGGAAAAAAGTATTTGATGTAAGTACTGGAGTTTGGAATTTTGCATCATCTTCTCCAAGCCAAGTGACTGTTGACGCAGATCGTTCCAGCGAGGTATATGTCAACAACGTACAACAAAGATGGAGCACAGGATTATCGGACCTGATATATTTTCCAAATATTGATTCTGAACAATGCAACTGTGGGGTACGTAGCTATTGAGTCGTCAAAGTTTATATTTTTCAGTGGTGAGTGTGTACTAATTTAATTAACACTTTACTGTACTGAAATAAGTGTAATTGGTTTTCTGTTATTAAAGGCTGGCTGGACATCTTCTGAAAATGCAGACGGGATAGTTATATTATCACATGCCAGCAATCTATTTACTGACAGAGGTGTGCGAAAATGCTTAATCAAACGCAGAATTTGTTTGGCCAGGAACTGCTCAAAACAATGGGATGGTGCAAATGACTCAGTATTCCAACTGTCGAATAGTACATGCGCTGGGTATGAGCTGGGTAAGAACCTGAATGATTTTTCTCTTATCAATTTGTGATTTCGAGAATGTTACATATCAATGATATTTTTATATAGGGTGGGAGTTCGTTGACTGTGTCATAAATTCAAAGATGACGTTTAGTGGTTTTGTTTCTTGTTGTCAGGAGAAGTGTAAAATCCAAGATTCGTACTTTATGAATGTTAACACGTTCATAAATTGGTTTTTTGGTTGGGCATCCAGAATGCGCATCGATTTTAGACAACCCTGTCCTGGTTGTGATGGACCATCTCCGATTGTTGCATGCGACGGCACCAAAATTGGTTTAAACTTTCAAAAATGTCAGTGTTTCTCCTATTGAAAAACCGACTAAGAGCGCACCGACAACCGTGAAAGGAAGCCGATTAGATCGGTGCTTTTTGCATCCTGATCAGAAGTCACCGTCTTCCAACAAAGCGTTTGCTGCAGCACGACTGTTTTTGAAACGTGCAAATATATCGCTCCCATTACGACAGGCATATGCTGCTGTATTCAAACTGTTATCATACGACTCTTGTATTGACACTTTCATACCGGTTAAAATTTGTCATTCTTTAGAAAATTATTTAGAAGTTTCTGACATGGGTTTAAGCACGGATACCTCTAAAAGTGATTTTGTGCACAAGTTAAGACATTACAACTCAGAAATTGCAACGTTGATTTTCAACGTTGATTAACATTACCTGGAAAAGACATTATTCAATTGCTGCAACATTGTTGTTCCTTGGTGAAACGTTTGAGCTACGTCGACCCAGAACCTGCTATACCGATGGAAGGTACGTACAACCCACCGAAATACGGGCGCGCATACTACTTCAGTCAACATGGCATGCAATTGCGTGAGATTCGTAGTTTTCCAGTTGATGACAAAAACGCGCAAAAAAGTTCCCACAAGTAAGCAAAAAGGGGGTTTCGTACCTTTTTTTGTGGTTCTGTCCGAAACATGGTCATTGTCTCGGTTATCATATCATTCCCGGTTCAGAAGGAAGAAAAGATCCCGCTGCTTCCTCGTATGCATACTGTGAAAAAGCGCCAGAAGTTGTGGTGTACGATTTCACATGCAGTTTGTCAGAATACGTCCACAACAGGGAGTCCGGTTTTTTCAAAGAAACTAGATTTTTGATGATGTTTTCCACGGCTACACACACTCATGCTCGCCTTCATTCAGATATAACGGGTTAACCGGATTTCAAGCTATAAACTCATCGATCTGTGAACAGTTCAACTCTTTAATGCAGAAAGTCAAAACATCTGCAAAGCTCATGTCACAGACACATTTTACTTTTTATGTTCAATTTTTTATAAATATTTGGAATAAACAAAAAGAGTTGTCACACCAGAGAAAGCACTTGCTGGTGTTAACTAATGATAATAAATTTTTCCAAACAACATGAACGTATTTTATTGTCCAACTCCACACCCATCATGTTCGCGTACCTTATTTGATTAGGACTCATAGTCCTCTATTCGGAAATTTTTCTTCTGAAATATTTCTTTTTAGGCTTAAATTCAAGGAAACAAGACAAATGGAGTGCGCATGACCAATAATATCAAAGCATAGTCCTCTATTCGGAAATTTTTCTTTTGAAATATTTCTTTTTAGGCTTAAATTTAATGAAACAAGACAAACGGAGTGCGCATAACCAATAATATCATAGAATAGTCCCCTATTCAAAATTTTTTCTTCGGAAATATTTCTTTTTAGGCTTAAATTCAACGAAACAAGACAAACGGAGTGCGCATAACCAATAATATCATAGAATAGTCCCCTATTCGAAAATTTTTCTTCGGAAATATTTCTTTTTAGGCTTAAATTCAACGAAACAAGACAAACGGAGTGCGCATAACCAATAATATCATAGCATAGTCTTTTATTCGAAAATTTTTCTTCTGAAATATTTCTTTTTAGGCTTAAATTCAACGAAACAAGACAAACGGAGTGCGCATAACCAATAATATCATAGCATAGTCTTCTATTCGAAAATTTTTCTTCTGAAATATTTCTTTTTAGGCTTAAATTCAACGAAACAAGACAAACGGAGTGCGCATAACCAATAATATCATAGCATAGTCTTCTATTCGAAAATTTTTCTTCTGAAATATTTCTTTTTAGGCTTAAATTTAATGAAACAAGACAAACGGAGTGCGCATAACCAATAATATCATAGCATAGTCCCCTTTTCGGGACCTTTTCGTCTGAAAAATTTCTTCCCAGGTCTAAATTTAATAAAACAAGACGAACGGAGTGCGCATAACCAATAATATCATAGCATAGTCCTCTATTCGGAAATTTTTGTTCTGAAATATTTCTTTTCAGGCTTAAATTCAACGAAACAAGACAAACGGAGTGCGCATAATCAATGATATCATAGCATAGTCCCCTATTCGAAAATTTTTCTTCTGAAATATTTCATTTTAGTTTTAAATTCAAGGAAACAAGACAAACGGAGTGCGCATAATCAATAATATCATAGCATAGTCCTCTATTCGAAAATTTTTCTTCCGAAATATTTCATTTTAGTTTTAAATTCAATGAAACAAGACAAACGGAGTGCGCATAATCAATAATATCATAGAATAGTCCCCTATTCGAAATTTTTTTTTCTGAAATATCTCTTTTCAGGCTTAAATTCAAGGAAACAAGACAAACAGAGTGCCTTGACCTGATTTCTTTCGTAAATGCTCCGCTCCGCGCATAATTTACCAAAACAACCGATGTATGGATTGCTTCTAGGTACGAAAAGTATTTTTCAAAATGTATGACAAACCTTATTTTATTTAAAAAAGTTGACCAATCTTATGTGTATGAACTGCTTCCTAATCTGGAAATTCTTCCCAAATACTCCGCGCAGGCAAAATTTACAACCGAATCTCGATGTATGGTTTACGGGAAATTCTTTACAATTTTTTTTAAAAAGATTCCTGCGTTAAAAATAAAAGTACCATGACATCATAAGTTCTCAGTATTTTAATATTTAAATCTTGAATAACTTGAGAACGAAAAAAGATTTTTTTTAAATTTTAAAGGACTGGATAAACAACTTTTTATCCTCCACAACATAAAATATGATTTTCAATGCAGGAATCCCTTCAAAGGTTTAATTACTCAAAACAAGCTGAAGTATGGATTCCTAAAATAAACTTCTCTAATTTTTTTATTTTTTCGACAAACTTCGTCAGTTTCGCCGCCTTGTAAACGAATAAAACGTGTGTATAAATACTGAACTTAAGTGTAATCTTATAAATACAACCACTAAGAATATAACACAAAAAAAATATCGAGTGTGTCTGTGCTATCATGGTTGGGTTCAAGCATTCGACTATTCGTTTTAACTACAACATTGTAAATTAATACCAATAAAACAAAATAATTTATTTTACATATAACAGAGTTATACTGTATCAAATCATGATGCCTCGCACTTCCAAATTTCTTCACTAAAAATTAAACGATAAACAATAATTAATAAGGATATATTTTCGGTAATACAAAAGGGCCTCTTAATACTTTTTACGAAATTGTGTATCCGCATTTTTTTTATTATTTTAAAAAGTTATGTTAAAAAATAATTATTTGAGGAAACTTTCGGATTGGATGGGAGTAGTTGAAAATAGAACAGACACTCGTTACTATCCCATGATGAAAAAAGGATGGTTAAACCATTTAAAGCATCATCTAAACAAGTATAAAATATTAAATTATAGGCAATTTATTGTGTTCCGTTAACATCAATTTATGAGCCTTTTGTATATGTTTTTGTAAATTATTCAGCTAAAAGTGATAGTACCTTCAACCTACGACACGACATTTACCTTTCATTTTTTTCATAACCAAATTAATATTAAATTAATAAGAAGTTCGGATAGTTTTGATAAATATGTAAGGTATAATTTGACACAAACCTACCATTGGTGGTCCAACCTTGTATTTTCCTTTTAGCATTATAACATTTTTTTAAACATAAAATATGAAAAATTACTGAAAATAGTAAGCTATACATGGTTTTAATATTTATATAAAAGATTAGCAAATATTCAAAAAGTTTCCTCAAATAATTATTTTTAAACATAAAGAAATAGATATAAAAACATATAATGCACAGCAATGCATAAAATAATAATAACCAATGTAAACTTATTTAATTGAACAAATTTCTTTAAACTCTAGGTATTCAAAAAAACTTAACCTATTTTTTTTCATTAAATACTTAATACGCTGCACAGTAGTACAAACTTTTCAGCTACAATCTCTGTTGGTACATATTATACATTTTTATTGTTGTAATTGTGTGTATTTTTAAGGCATACATGATCGAATAGGCACTAGGATTGATTTTTATTAGACAATCTTTTTATTTTTAAGTACAAGTTTAAGCATGGTTAATTGTTAATATATTTTTTATGCCCCTATGTATGTGTGAGGAATGTATGGATGCCGCTTACAAATTGCACATGCTTGTAGGGGTCCACAAATAGGTTTTCTATGTTAGCAGCAATTTAGCTTTTATAATTATTATTGAAATTATTTACCCAGGATAGTCTCTTTAGTTCGTATTGGTATTGCTATCAACGAGGGTACTGTGAAGGGTGTTATAGTGCATTAAAAGCTCCCATTTGAGCTATGAAAGTCATGCAAGCACAGCAATCGCTCAACTAGACAACCGCCTAAAATATCAATCCTATTCTGATGCTGAGCACTAAGCAGAAAGGATAGATTCACACTTTTTTCTAGCATGACTCGGGCAGGGTTTGAACCCAAGACCTACCACTGGAAGCGAACACTCTACCATCATAGGGCTACCTGTCGGTTAGCTTGTAGACTCTCCCTTGCCTCAACAACAGGCCACTATATTGCTTTAAAGCGCAGCACAGTTTTTCACAGTCCCCTGTTTTATGCTACCTTGCCCTTTCTCTTTATAACCCCCCTTTTACATCACTTTTCCCCTTCTTTATACCATTCCACCTAAGTCAAAACATTCCCACTAGAAATGCTGCAAAAACTGCAGGGCTTTTCAGTGGAACTACAATATTTTGAAAAAACTTTAAAATTTTGCCAAATGAAACTCAATTAAAGGACCAAATCAACCTGAACCAATAAGCAGGCTGGGTATGGGATGGTATTATATATACAGATCCAGGGATTCATCATTCTGGGTTTGGTTACAATAAAATAATCTGATGTAACCCTAAAACAATGTTCCCCGTGCCTTATGTTTGTTAAGCTTAATGCCTTGGTTGATTACTTCAAGTACATGCTGACCAAAGTGGATCCCAATTCTATCTAGCCAATCTAGCCATAAAACATCTGATTTGGTATGGCTTAATTCGAGGAATTTTGTGGCGCCTCACTTTAGTGGTTACAACTCTTGCACTTTGTGCAGGACACGAGGGTTCATTTCCCCCTTTGCGACGGTTCAACAAGGGCTAGTGAATATTACCTAAGCCCGGATTAACCCAAGCCATATGAGTGAAATTGGGGAAATTGCACACTGTGTGATGGATGTTGTGGACCGTTGGATGTTGTCAGCAGTTGCCTAGTGGAGCACAAAGCCTAATTGGGTCTGGGTAGCTCAAAATGAGCATTAAATACTCTCTGACACCTCATCTAACCCATGGCCCCTCTTGGAAATAATAGAGAGGGTATATCCCTTAATATTTGAGGCTAGCCATGTAAAATATGCACATCTATTTCATGAATACTTTAGCTGTTCAAAAATAAGCTAAAACCTGATCTCTGATTAGGAAGTGCACGTACTGGCAAGGGCAAAAACCTCACTATCCCTCCTGGTTCGGGGCATGCGATGCTTGGATCAGGGGATCCAATGCCTTGATTATGGGATCCCTGGTTTGTAGGTTGAGCCTACACTTTTGTGATGTTACAGCTCTACTCCAAACTGAGCCTATCCGAGCTAGGAGTGGCCATTCACAAATTGAAATTAGAAATCCTAAAAGTCAATTGAAATTATTTAAGGGGGTGAATGGCTAACAGGCCAATCCTAAATGTCTAACGTCTAGAATTATTTTTGTAAAACACTAAGAAGGGGCCATGGACAATCTGTTTCGGACGTTTTTAGTTAGCTAGCTAGTACGTACAGCTCTCAAGAGGCTAGATAAATAATTAGCTAGCTAGGTTAACCTTTTAAAGTTAACTAAGCTCAGAGGAGTAACCCCTTAGTTCTGTACGAAATTACATCCTTTATTAATTGAAACAGTTATACTTACTATGGTAAACGCAACACACATACAGCAGCTCTGCCATCTTTATTGAATATGCGTATCCACGTCACGTGGCCCAATCCGACGAATCAAATACCAACAGTACGTAATGTCACAGATTGCCCGATAATACCCCTCTACATTTGGGTTGTTTTCCGTAACGGTACCATGTTCAAAATAGATATTTAACCGAATAAGGTTAAACCAAATTACACATTAAACACGGTCAATTTCCTAAGGCATCTTGCCTTGTTGATGAAGTCCTCTTTCGTGATAACAGCTCAGGGGACAAGGTTGTGTCTCAATACACGTTTTTTAAGAACTTACTTAATAAGAACGTCGAGGCTGAGATTTTGCAAAAGTTTAAAACATAAGAAGGTACTTAGCCTGATTTCCAACCTTTTTTTAACCTGACCTTTTTGCAAGAATATAAATAGTATAAAATAATGGTATAAAATATCTCAAAAAAGGTGTATTCAAGTAACGTTGAAGGATTGTTGGCACACGACCCCTTGGTAATGTTTGAAATACGTGTAAATCAATTAAAACCCATGTAAAACGATTTGCACATAAAAAAATAAGGGTCTGTTACATTCAGTGATAACATCTGATACCTGAGAAAGACAAAAAACTTTTTTCTCAAGTGACTTTAGATTATATTCGAAATATACTACATTAAAAACACCATAAAAAAGATTCTGGTTGATGTAGGAGAAGCTACAGCAAAACCATAAAAAACAACAATAACGTGATTTTTTCTTAACACTAAGAACCGTACACGCGTAAAATCATAAAATAAATATTGTAGAATTCCCTTCTCTTAAAAAATACAATTTCATATATATTTACAAAGTTGTACATAATTCATATAAGCATTTACAAGAATCAGTTTTTCTACCATGCCAATCATTCTCGTTGTCTAAGTTCTGAGGGTTAGGATGCACGTAAAATTGCATATTATTTACAAAAACATTGTCCACCAAAATCGAATAACAGGTGACTAAATTGTGTCAAATTTTAAATTTATCTTCTTGGACAAAATCGTGCCAAGTGATCGACGCCTCCTAAAATTAAAAAAGAGCATGGTCACACACATCACATATTATGCACTCCAAACAGAAACCAAAATTTGATTTTTTCTTACCGCAATTGTAACAACGAATATTGTAGTTGTTGTTGTTGTTGTATCCAACATTTCCAAGGTGAAAATAATGATGTTGATAATTATCAGTTCGTTCATGATGGTAATCTCTGTTGTGATTATAGTGAACCTGATTTATAAATGACGGTATTTGCTGATGTTGATAATGATGTCGTCCGACGTTGTTGTTGTTGTTCCGATAATCATGGTAAGGTCGGTGTCGGTTATTTAAAAATCGTGGTGAACGAGAACGAGAACGTCTTCGGTTAGATTCCCGGCGATTGCGAGAGTCTTGGTGATTATTACGACCAGTTCCCGCTTGTTGTGGTACGTCATTGTCGTTTTCCTCGCCAGGTCGATGAATCATGTTTTTAATTCCGTCTGGATCTGAAAGAAAAGATGTTAGTCCAATTTACCTATTCATACTAAATGAAAGTAGCAGAAATAAAAATGATATTTGTAAAATGATACAAAAACAAATTTTAATATTTGAAAAAAAGAGAAAATGGAATGTCATATACGAATTTTACGTGTTTGGTACGCACAGGATCTTCGACGAGCTTCTGATACTGGATTATCGAGACATGAAATTTATTTCATTCTCGGCCATGCGATGATGTTCTTGTTTTTTTTTGTTTTGCATTATTTTATATGAAGAAAAAGAAACATTAAATTTTTAAAAATATAAATAAAATTGAGCATGTATTAAAATTCAGGTACATAATACAGGGGAGACTAATTCCAAAACATGCTAACAATCTATGTGATAAGTCCACACGGTTAGGGGAAGGGCGCTTTAAAACCATATTTTAACTCTACGCCACTAAAAGCGCTAAGTTTGAAAATTACAAAAACAGCTATACAAACTTCCCAGGGCAATAATGATTTTGGTACACAACAAAAACCAGGAGTGATTTACAAAATTAGTAAAAAACAGAAAACTGGGGCGATATGAAATTAACAACAATTTTTTAACAATCTTTTAAGAAACAACTTTTACTGAAAATAAAATATTTTGTATGGTTTGAAGTTTTTTTGTTCTTTATGCAATAAAACATTAATAAATATATATCTAATATACACAGCTTTAAAAAGTCATAATGAACAAGTTTAAAAAGAGCTCTGAATTTTAAGCTAACTCGTGTAGTGACAATTCTTTGAATTATCAATTACTAAATGTCACAAGCGTTGGCTTTTACGAAAGCCGTTTTAATTAATTTTTCTTTATATACACATGATTTTCTAGAATTAAAAATTATCATTCGTTGTATATATGTGAACAATTTCACAGAATTTGTAATTATTGGTCTTCTTCAGTATCAGTTTAATAAGTGAAAAACTTTTTTAACTGGTAATATTGCCTCCATATAATCCCATGCAATACACATAAAATGACAAGAACAATGTAATGTAGTTAAAGAGGGTAGCAAATATAATTTTAAACTCCCCGATATCAAGAAATGTAAATAACATTTTGGGGATTTATCCCTGAGACAGAAACTCTTGCTCTAGAACTACCGGAGGGTACTTTACCTTCGGTAGCATCATCCCTCCGTTTCTGTTCAGAGCGTTCCCTTAATAATACTTTTCTCCTTTGTTTTGTTTCATCATCCATCGAGTCAATCATCTTTTCAACTGCGCTATCTAAAACTACAGAACGGACCGCCTTGTCTTTGATGCGGCGTCTACAAACAGGACAAGTTTTTTTCTTCCTCATCCACAATCTCAAACAAACTTCACAAAATGTGTGTGCACATGGCAAAGTTGTGGCTTCGATAAATAGCTCTTGACATATTATGCATGTAAACTCATCTTCCATAGTTTGAATAACAGTCTGCTTAGCATCTAATTCAACTTTTTTTGTAACTTCCTGCTGCTTTTTTAACTGATTTTCCTTTTCTTGGATTTCTTTTTTTAATTCCTGAAGACAACTTTCAAGTTGCTTTTGATTTTCCTCAACAGATTTGTATTTTTCAATTAAACCTTCCTTAGCTTGCAATTCGGCAATCAAAACATATTTTTCATGCTCCTTTGACAGCATTGCCTGCTCTAACATCGATTTTTGTTGCTCTAACTCTTGCTGGTATGCCTTATCTTTTTCACTAAGTTTTTTTGATAATTCTTCCTGCAAATTTTTTTCTACAAAATCTTTTTCACTTTGCAGGTTATTTATCTGTTCATCATATTCAGATCGTAAGAAATTCTCCTTCTCTGTAAGCTGTTTTTGCAACAAGCCCTTTAGATATTCCTCAGCATCACTGCGGTCTCTTTCAAGCTCACATTTTTGTTGTTCAAGTTTTGCAATTAACCCTTTTTCTTTTTCTTGCAACTTATTTAACAATTCGTTTTGATGATATTCTTTTTGCTGGAGTTCTTGTGTTAACTTTTTAATTTTTTCTTCCTGCTCCTTTATGTGAACTGAATTTGACTCAATTATCATTATGCCTGGAATATCTGCTGCTTTTTGTCGCTTAGATGGAGAGCCTTGTCTTTCTTCCTGAATTTCATAATTATCATGTCTTTTTAAATGGTTGGAACAAACAGCCTCTACGACATACTCAAATTCTGGAGGTGCACTATCAACACCACAACCAAATGCTATTTTGTCACCATGCTTGATGCTGTGTTGAACTCCAGGTCGAATTCTTTTATTATTGATGTAAACCCCATTCATGCTCTAAAACGTATAGAAATGATGAAAACGTAAGGGGATATAGAGGAATAAAATGATTTTTTTTTTAAAAGGGGCGGATAACAAATAACTTTAGTCACACTTCAGGCCTTTTCTCTATTTTATCTTAATTTGATAGCATATTGCACAATATTGTGGAAGTAAAAGCCTTACCTGGTGGTCAGAAATTTTTATATTTCCACCTTCAACAAAAATTGTTGCATGCTTTCTAGAGATCATTAAAGGTGTATTTTTAGATAATAGTCGTTCTTGGACATCACTGGAAACAATTCTACCAAACGTTGTCTCTTTTTTTTTAGAAAGGTATATGTTGTTGGCACAGATGGGATCTTCTTTTCTTGTAACCGGAATAATTTTTCTCAAGCGGTACGTTACATCGTTAATATCTTCCATATTGTGAAGGCATTCCAACATTAGAAAGAGAAAAATATAAATTGTAAACGAAGCTTTTTTCCCAAGTTTTATAGTGCATACAAAAATCATAAAAGGTTCGTTCACGCAGGTTTGAAAATGTTTTGATGTGAACTAATTTTTGATTGCAAAAAGCTCCCGTTTGTTTATAACAGAAGGGGGACTGGAACTAATTCATTACAACCAGGGGGCTGAAACTACCAATTTATTTATCCTACGCATAATTTTCCCCACGAAGTAATAATAAAATGGATACAAGCTTTTTTATTTGTTGCTATCTATCAACGTGAAGAAAACGAACTGTTATATAAATTAATCTGTAATCATACTAAGGGAAATATTTTAGAAACAACGCCCTGTATTATATAAGTACTATGTTCTCCCCCGGAGGTATTTAATAACGACGATATACTTATTTGACACTGTTCTTTGCAAGCAACTCTACCGCAACAAAAAAGAAAAAATTCTTTGTGCGTGTCTTTTTAGATGAAAAAGGACTTTTTTATTGTATTCCTTTAATGTAATAAGATTTCTACATGTTTTTAATAGCAATTTTATTTATGCCTCATAATTTCCCTTATCGCAAAAGCCGCTCAACTTGAATGCTCATCTCGCAAATTTGAGAGATGTCCAAACATCATCATTTTATAAATCAGTAAAATTTAAAGCAACGTCTCAGCTGCATGTACAGGATGGATAAATAGGTAAGTAGACGTACTGGTTAATATTAATCACCTAACTTTATTTAATGCTTGGTCTCAAAATTTCTATTTCTGTTGGACGCACTGGGTATGAAGAAGGGCATTGGTAGATGATGTGCATATTTTACATGGGTAGCCTCACAAATATCGAGGGATAAACCCTGTATATGAGGGGCCATGGCTTAGATGGCCTTAGAGTATTTAATGCTCATTTTGAGCTACGCAGATCCAATTAGGGCCCGTGCTCTACTAGACAACTCCCAGCAGCATCTAACGGCCTACACAGTGTGCCATCTCCCCAATTTCCCTCACATGGCTTGGGTTTACCCGGGGCTATGGTGACTTTCACTCGCCATGTTGAATCGCCGTCAAGCGGAATCGAACTCCGGTCTTCCACACAGAGTACGAGAGCTATAACCATTAATCTACGGCGCCGCAATAGCGGTACACAACAATCTAAACTACATGCAGCTCAACCTCGTACCAACGCCTGTTGTCTGTTTTCTATAACCTGTATCTCCGTCCTGATGTCAAGATGCCCTGGGGAAGAGGCTGCTTGCAGCTGTATTTACTCTTTGCCTCTTTTACTCGACAATACCTATCAAACACTTAGGTGGTTGAATCATAGAGACATCTCTATGGTTCAATGGATGCTTGAGCTAATGTATGCCTTAGCATGTACTTAGACGGAAGAAGGAAGTTGCTGTTACATTTTGGTATGAGTCGTTTTGCAGAAATCACTCTGAAACCATACTCGCCAGCAGAATTCTCTGTAACCTACTTCAATGTTCATCACAAAGAACTTTAGGAACGTGAATGCTCTGAAGCCTACCTCCTAGCAGAGAACCAGAAAGAGGAAATTAGCACGGTTAATTAAAATGCGTCATGTAAATATTGGATTAAAAACACTACGACAGTCCGCCTTTTCAGCATCGTTTCATCATTGTCATTTACAGCTTTTATTTTTATTAATACATTTTACGTTTGCTTGTAAAGATAATCCAATTTGACGAGAGTATCATGAAAATACCATGACAACGAGACGTCTAGTAGGATGACAGATGCGAGCAAGTTATGACACAGCTGAAATCAGGATCAGTCAGTTTCATACATAATAAATTTAGTTTCAACGTTTTATTACACACACGCCCAGAAAATAAATATAATATGCCTTAATGCGTATACAATAATTAAAACATTTTTACTACATATTTTTGGTATTTTTAAATATATAATCTCATATTACGATTTTAAGACTGCACGAGCAGTTTTGTGGAGCTTGGTTCATGAATAAAACGATGCATGATGGAATATATCGTAGCTAACGTTCCCGTGATGAAGGCGAAAATTCCAATCAGCGTGATAAATATGTTTAAAGCAAACTGTAGTCTGGACAAGCCTTGTCGCCAGTAACATAACGTATGGAAAATAGGCGGAAGAATGAGCCCCACTGCTACGCCACTTATAGAGCCAACGAGAGCCATAAAATTATCCAGTTGTGGTATACAGATAGCCAGAATACCTGTTGATAGAAATTAAAATATAAGTCAGAACAGTAAAAAGTGAAAGCTCACTAAAAAAGGTCTGGAAAAAAAGTTTATTTCATTACAAAGCAGAACTGAAAGTTTTCTTCTGGATAATAATGGCGAAAATTTCATCATAATTTTTTTCTTGCCTGCTGCGCATATGGTTTTGGAATGACAAAAAAGAGCAAGTCTAATGGAGTTGAAATTCGCCGTGCAGTTTTGAAGCAAGGTTAATTTCGCTTCTTTAAACAAGTTTTTTTAAACAAATTCACAGATATACTGCAAACTGTCAACTAGATCCTACAATAAAACCCAAAATTTCTAAAGCAATATAATAAAATTCCTCTTGTTGCCAAAAGGGTCGAGAAAAAACCGTTCGCCAAAAACATTCTCGCTGAAAATTTCAGATTTTAATTAAATTTAGAGAGGATAGTTTAGTTTAGATCAGAGATATTTCAGGGGTCATATCTATATGAAAAAAAAAATAACCGTGGATCTGATAGTATCTTCAATACAATTAATTAACTTCTTTTCTAAAGCATAAGCGCTTCTTTCATGTGGCAATTTTATTTTGCAGATTCCTCTTGTAGCATTTAGATAAAATATAATTTTTAACAGTAAAAATTAATTCCCAAGATGCTGGAATGCAATTAATGCACGATAAATCGATTATCAGTGATGTGCAACTTTTAAATACCGCCCACTGTTGTTGTGTGTTTACAGTATTACTAGGGATTTTTGCTGTATTTTAAAAGTCCTAACTACAATAAGGAGGCTTGGTCAAGCCATGGAGGAAACCAACCTCGTCACCAGGACCTCTTTTCGCTTTTTTGATATCATGGATGGCGCGAAGAAAAAAAGCGAAAAGAGGTCCTGGGGACGAGGTTGGGAGGAAACCAAATTTATTAAAAACATACTAAAAGCAGAAAAGGCGAGAGTGTTGATGGTGAAAAAAGGGTTTTTGCTTGTATGTGAATGTTTCATGTTCATAGGCAACTTCGTCCCCAGAATTTGTTAGGCTTTTTAAATTTGAACGTACAAGTATCGAAAAACTTAACAAATCCTGGGGACGAGGTTGGTTGATAGGAGGGTGTAGATAGGGCGCATCAAGGAATAAGCACCACGTGATTCTGCAATACAGAGTAGACTTACAGGTTGAAACGACGAGGAATGATCTCAATAGCAATTCATACGTGTGTTTTTCGCTCTCTGTTTGTTTATGAGTTTGTATGTAACATTTAATAATTTCAACTGAAACCAGCAGTTGTAAGGGATACGTGAAATAAACCATCACTGCAAAGAAGATCTGTAACGTTTGGTACAACCTATGAAGAAATTATGAATAAAGGATACAGTAGACTCTCTCCATATCTCTAGAACTCAAATTTCTCCTTAACTCGTAAGGAGAGATTTGATGGAGAGACATGTTGGAAATTTTAAAAAACTCTCATAAATAACTCTCATAATAATACTTGAACCTCCATAACTCGAACAACCACTTAACTCGAACAATTATTTTTGTCCCATATTTCTCTCTATAACTCGAAACAAGTACCTAGGGTTTTTAACAATCCGAATACCAGTTGGACAATTTAACTGATCGTTGTGGAGATAGTTTACTGTATTTAAACGCTACGGAAAAAATTAGAAGTTAAATTGGTTTAGCTTTCTGATAGGTTCTTATTCAGTTGATATGCATACAATACTCTAGCATCCTTTATCACCATATTATTTTTATAAAACAATAAGTAATCTTTCTGGCAAATTGTAGCAACATGCTCACACTTACGCAGTTTGTGGAAGATTCAACGTTATGCTACCAAGCGTATCTTCACCAAAAGTCAAATAACCAAGTACGCCCATGGACACATAGAGAATCAGAACAATAGAAGCAGCGACTTTCAAAACAAAATCGAACGATTCCCGTTTCTTTAATTTATTTTCCGTTGGTAGAACCTAAATTTTTTTTGTATAAAAAGATGAGTCATCTGTTCACTTTAAAACGACATTCATACTGTAAAATAAAATAATTTTTTAAATTGTAAAAATTTTACCACGGCAATTCCTTCAAATGCGTACACAACTTGCCCAAAAGAAACACAAGCGTTCAAGTATCCGTTGGTCGTCGGAAATAATTTCGGATCTTCCAAATTCGTCACCAGGTAGTGATAGATTACACCCAGACCGATCAAAACAATAACATTTCCAATGGTTGTGAGGTATGCTAACCGACTGATATTTGTTATTAAGGATGGTATCACAAGGAACGGAAACAATACCACCATCCATATTCGAACATCCAACATGCCTGCTACAACTTGAATGTTGTGCGCGATAAAAACAACGTAAACACAACAAAATCCAAGTTGTAAAGAACACAGCAAAAAATCGGTCATATATCTAAAAAAGTATAAGTATTATTGACAACACAGAGTTATAAACATCAGGCTGTTAGAGTGAATAAAAGGACACGTACTTCCCAAAAGTTCCAGCTTTCGTTCCATAAACGCTTAATAGGTGTTCTGATATCCCAGAATAGCTGATTATGTTAATTCCCAAACTAAAGAAATGTAGGTTACAGTGGTTAACAAGCATTCACCGCACAAATGATGATAATCCTAATATTTTGTTGTTTTTAGTTACAGCTGTTCGTATGTCGCCATGTTAAAAAGACTGACGTTAAGACTCGTTTTCATTTGACTGCATTATCTGCTATAGCGAAAAAAAAGTCAAATGGAACGGAGCGTTAGATATGTATAAATAATTAAGGACAGTCGTATCGTTCTAGATCTTAGCGTTTGACCGCAAAAGTTGTCTCAGAACAGAGGTAGAAGCTATTATTTGAAGAGAAGCATTAATACACGTGAGAGAAGTAACAAAAGTTCAAATTGTTATCAAAGGAAAGTAAACACTTTTAGGTTCTTCCTACCTTTGCCTGAGATGTTTAGCAGTGTCGACCAAGAGCTTTATATTGTACATGCAAACCAGACCGAGTAAAACAAGGACTGTTGGACCAAGCTATGCAAAAAATGATTAACATGTAAAGTTGTGACAACATTACTATTTTCTGAAGTACGTGTGAGGCAAAAGATACGCGATACACCAATTCGTCATAACGGTTACCATTTTTTATCTGGAGAGCTGGGTCGAGTTTAGGGTAAACAAAACGAAGCGAAGTTCGTTGTGACAAAATCAAATCCAAGTTTTAATGGTTGATATGGAATACTGCAGGTTGGCTCTCTGTCCACAAAAGTGCTCAATTAAATCCTTCACTTGGATGTGGAAGCCATAAAGTTTCTTGCCTTTTTCACATTTATTTCACATTTCATTCACATTTCTCTCTTTATGCATTTCAAACAATTATAGCTAGGTAAAGATCTTACCTTTAGGTTGGCTCTTATGCTCTGTGCAAATACTTTTTTTCCACTTATGCAATTCCCTTGTTTTATTTGTATACCCAACAACATATACAATGAGCAAAGTCCATAACTAAGACCACAAAAGCCAAATACCACGAAAAACTTTTAAAATACACTCAATCATAGTGCTGTATTTTTCCTGTGTGCGCAGAAATGGAGGTAACCTTTCCGCTTAGTTTGTTTACATTTTTCCTCCATTTCTGAGCGCACATCGGTCCTAATCACTTAGATGCGTGCGCAAGTAAATATCGGGACTGTGATTCCATGTTTTACTCACAAAACCAGATTACTTGACCGACTGACTGCCAGCTAACTAGCAGTCTCCTGTATTTACGCCGTGCGCGTTATGTCGAATTGGTGTATTGCAAGTACAAAAATTTAAACGTTACGTTATAAGAAGGTCGCAAACTTACCACAATGCCTCCGTGCATAACTGCAGATGGTAGACCTAAAATACCAGTTCCGACGAAAGCTTTGAAAATATGAGTCAACACCTGCCACTCCCTGCAATAAAATGCAGATGTTTAACCTGTTGTATGCAATAAACAAAATCTTCAGGCAGCGGGTAATTTGATATTTACGCGTTTACATGGTAACATAAAACAAACACAAATCTGAAATGGTCCCCATATTGCCTCCACCACAAGGAGTGTAGTTTGATACGTAAAAGATTTGTATGTTGTCGATGCACTTAAACTTTAAATATAACAAAAACATAAAAAAGGACCAGCGCTAGTTCTACATAGACTTGCTCAAATGTAAACTTTTAAAACGCAGTGCCAAAGATAGGGCAACATTAAAAAAACGGCACTTACTTTGGACTAGCCGACCGGTGTTTTACACTTAGAGTCAGCGCGCAAGAGCCGGAGTACACACTGTACTTGAAAAAAACAGCCACAACCTATTTTGGACCAGCGCAAACGAACCGGTCCATTTGTAATCGACGTAAAAGAACTGGACTCCTTTAAAAATCGGCGTCTAAGAGACGGCTTCCAGTTTAGACCTGCAAAAAGGAAAATAATATACTTTTTAAGTGATCTTACTCGAGTGCTCCTTCGTCAACTTTACGAAGTGATTCATCCAGCAGGCGATCAAATTCATCTTCAGAATGAGCTAATGTATCATCTGCACTAGCCGCTTTATCATTCCCCTGCACAGCAACTGTTTTAGTACCCTCCATCTCATGGTCTTGTGTCACTGCATCACGAATATAGCTTGACTAACGTAACATCCTAGAAGAAAACATGAAATTATTCCTTGAAGCATAATGTTTTCTTTTTAATGATTGAGTCCATGGATGACGGTAATTGCTACTTTTTAATATAGAGAGAAGAGACGTGAAAAAGCAATTTTACATACTTTCTTTTTTTTCCACAAATTTATTTCTTTTGCAACTAAACTACTAAACGAAATATCAAAATATTGTTATATTATCTCATTTCCCCCCTGACATTTGCAACAACAACGAGTAAAGAAACGCATCCCTTATTTTAATTGATTGATTTATATAGTGTCAATATCAAAAAGGCTTCTAAGGAAGTAAACGCTTGACTCTAACCACTTCAACAAAAGTTCATCTGAAGAAGACATTTAAACATCTCGGGTATTCATATTACAACCGTATGTCTTTAGAAGCATAGTTTACAGACACAAAACATCTGTCTTTTTATGAAATAAAAAATTGATTTTTTTTCAACAAATATCTTAATACTCACTGCAATTAATATTCGCTTTGGTGATGATGATGTAAATTTAATGACATTTTACAAACTCTTAAATGTTTACTTTTCAGATAACACGAGACATGACGAAAAACAATTATTTTTAACACACTGTCAATCATAATAAAAACTACTGAGTGAGAAAAAATAATAATAAATAAAAAATACAATATACAATGATGTATTATTAGGCTTTTATTATTAGAATTAACACAGGACTCTATGCCCGTACGATATAGCTACATCCGTTTTGTTTTATCAGCAACATAAGGCTCAAACTTTCAAAAAAAGAGCAACTTATAGACAAAAACTTAGCCTGAAGTGAGCAAATAAATAAAAAAAAGAAACAGATCTTGTAAAAACAATAGCTTTAAGTTCGGTTGGCAACCTAGTTCCCAAGGTTCTTTTCTCCTTCTTACAATATAGGACGAAGAGAAGAAAAAAAAACTTGCGGTCAAATTGTCAAATAGAAAAAAAGTGCTATGGGAACGAGGCTGTTCAGTTGGTTCACCATCCTAACGGAGAAAGCAAACACGTGAATTTGTCTTTCCCAGTAAGTAGTGAAAACATTGAGCCTCACCCAAAACCCTGCATTTCGCTAAATCTCGTTGATAAAATTTGTTTTTCTGCTTTGTTTTTCGACTAAATAATTTAAAGCGCGGTTAACATTCAAGTAATTTCCATCATTATCATAGTGCTCACTTGAAAATATTGTACATATTTTAATGTTCGATTGCGGTCTGGAAACGAAGTTGAAGAGCCATCGTTTAGACCATAATATTGGCAATGACAAAAATACTCACTTAAACTAATGAATCATTTGTATTATCATTCGATAATTCTATTGATTCCTAACCAAAATATTATAAAAAAGGAAAATAAAAATCTTAAAAAAAAACATAGATATAAAAACAAGTATAAGAAACTTACTACAACAAACATTGGTCGTTTAAGCGAGAGATAATGCAAAAAATTCTTCCACTTTTTCTTTTTTTTCTCTTTCTTTTAGCACATACAAACAAAAGAAGTTAGGAACAAAACAAACACCTGTTTTTACTTAATAAAAATAAAATAGAAAGAAAAACGTTGTCATGCCAACATTAAAGCTTTATTCGCATAAATTGGATTTAACGATGCTTTGTTGGTTGTCCCTCCTTCCAGGTTGTTTTGTCTGGAGAGAGATGGAAAGAATAGTTTTATTTTTTTAGAAGAATTTTCAAATCATTTCTTGCATCTTGTGACTAACAAATAACAAAAAAAAAATAGAGAAATGATCAAAAAATTTGTATTATCCATACGTAACTTGAGCTCCACCACCAGTAATTAAACAAAGCTGCGAAAAAAGGTTGGTGTTAATTACAAACAAACGCAAACAATTTAAGAGTAAACAATGAAATTTTAAAAAATCTAGGCTATAATTTTCAAGATAAACTCAGTTACATGAAAGCAACTGTACGCAAAGAGAAGAAGATGAGAGCAAGCGCCGGCAACCGAGTACATATATTACTATTTAGCCTCATTTCCAGGGCCTTTTTCGCTTTTTGAAATTGAAGATGGCGCAAACCGAACCTTAGCACGAGGTTGGTATTCCAACTAAAATAGGCTGTGAGACAATGAAGCAATGTCGCGACCTCTTTTTAAATATTAAGGTTAATTCTTTCCGGAAAACCAAACCAATTAAATGACTTGAAATTAAAATTTGTTAACTTTAGGAAATTAGATAAAAAAAAACATATCTGCTCTTTTTGAGGCGTCGCCGAAGATTGAACAGAAACAAAAAGTCATTTTGGGTTCGGAAAATATATATGGATCGAAAGAAAAAAGGGGAATTCTATCTTCTAGTGAAGGACTTGAAACTTTTTGATCAGGAATACTTTTTTTGTTGCTTTCATATGTCACCAGGAATTTTTGAGCAGCTTCTCTGTCTTGTAGCTCCATTCACAAGGTAGGAGACCACAAGAATGCGAGAACCAATTGGGCCAAGTGAAAGATTATGTGTGTGTTTGCGATATTTTACTACTGGAGACGCCCAAGCAACTATATCTGCAAGCTACAGAATGAGTCCAGCTGTTGTAGGCCGTATAATTAATGAAACTTGTGATGCTTTGTGACAAGTGTTGATGGAAAAGGGATACTTAAAATACCCCTCAAATGAAAAAAAAATGGATAAATATTTCCAAAGAGTTTTTTGAGTGTTGGAATTTTTCAAATGCAATAGGTGCAATTTATGTTCCATTAGGGTTCTGAAATATTTTTTTCAGAATTCTGAATTTCTCTCTTTTTTAGCTATTTAGACTGATTTGGATAAAGCTTGGTTACCCGCCCTAAACCATGTGAATTTGATGCAACCATATGATTAGAACAATCTGCAAAATACTACCATCTTTAAATAAAAACACCTTTTATTGAACATAAACAACTAAATCGCATAAGCTGAACACTCTAAACTGAGTGTACAAAACAACTTGTCAAAATACAGACCTCTCTCTACGCTTTTACAATTTCATAATGTAAACTAGAGACGGACGAAAGTTTTTTTCTGTAATTAAAAAACATGATATACCTTTAGTAAACTCAGAAATACCCAAACCAACACTTCTCCTTGATATGAGAAACTTAAATATGTATATAGATATAAAAGATTAAGGTAAAAGCGTATATATAAAATTGTATAGTCGTTTTGTTGGAGTTCAATAGAGGAAGAATTTTCTATTGTCGGGATTCGGAAGTCATTAGTTTTTGCGGCTCTAGTATTGTATTGTTTTTGTGTAATGAAAAGCACATTAGTTTACCAATGTGGAATTACTTTTATTTATTCTTCTTGTGTGATTTTATTCTTTTGACTCGCTTTTTGTTTTTCATGCATTTTTGATATTTTGTCAATATAGTTTGACCTAACTTAAAACGGGACAAACAATCTTATAATACAATGCCTATCTTGAAACACATTGTCCTATCTTTTGACATGTTGCCCTGTCAGTTTGGTGGACGAAAACCAACAATTGACAGGGCTGACGAATAACTTGTAAGCATCAAAACCTTGGATTTAACGCGAAGTAACTCAAATATCCTCCTAGCTCAAATAAACTGGAAAACTTTCGAGCTTGATAGGTAGCTAAATGAAAATGTGGCGACAATTCTTGTCAATAATAATTACTAAAAAACTGGAATTCAGATTTACATTATTAGAAATGTCAGAGTTCACTTGTCAATGTTTACAGTGGACTTAGGATTTTCGCTTATAAAATCTCTCAACTGTGCTAATTATTGCTGACGTCAGCCGGGCTCTTCTTTCCAATATTTCGTCACTTTGTGCGCCCTGATGTGAATTATTTTATAATTCTGGCACTTTAGAAAGTGCGACTAGCGTATTCTAAACTAGGATATAAATATACCATTCAAATATCTGTAATGTTAATAACCAAAGGTTGTGTAGTGACTTTTTTTCTTAATTTCGAACGCCATGTGCCAATCCACGAGCTTAGCCCACATTTTAACGTTTTATTGTTGTCCATACGAGCTATGAGCCTGGGCAATTCTTGCGCAGTCTCTGGAAAGCCCAGGATCGTGCGTCAATAATTTTACTTATCCAATATGACGGACTCTAAATGCCATGCGTGAACAGTTGCATTATCCATGTGTGCAAAAAAAATCAAGAGGCATTTGTGAATAGTCTGGCCTGCCCCTCTCGGGACTTTAATTTTTACCAATCGTCCAAAGTTGGACTTGGCCTTGTCCGAGTTGTGAACGCATTAGCCCATCCTTTTAGGGATCGTCCTATCAAACGTACAAGTGCCGTGTTTAAAGCTTGGTTGACGTTCGTAGTTGGATTAGAACACATGCACTTGGTGAAGATAGAAATAATATAGTATTATTTATTACACGTAAAGAGAAATATACACTATAAATCATTAATAAAATTATAAACGAAAAATAATTTTTTTTTTCAGTACACTTGTTTAACCCTACAAAAAAGTTGATAAAGCTCAATATTGTAGTCTGTGCTTGATTTCAGATTTTTTTGTGTGCCTACAACGGTTTTAGCACAAATACTGACTTTATTGAAGACAAAATTAAGTGGTTAAGGTTTGTGAGTAGAATTTATATGAAGTAGTATTTTAATATCTCATTTACAACATACCACACTGTGGAAAAGAAATTCTATTCTTCATCTTCCTGTCAATTCTTAAAAAACTCTAACTATTAAAATTGTGAAATTCGAAGAAATGGGCCAACCCATTTGTGTACAAAAACCTAAATATACCGTACGAATAGTCGACGAGTGTACGCCGAATGCTACCACTTTTTCATTCTGCTTTCACAAATAATATTCGAGTTTGATTACGTTTCACACGTCGGCTGACTCATGATGTCAAAGCCGGTAACGATATTTCCACCAGTCTTTTAATACTGACGTTATTTCACATCTCCTTACCTAATTTAACAATAAATAAATAAATAAATAAATAAATAAATAAATAAATAAATAAATAAATAAATAAATAAATAAATAAATAAATAAATAAATAAAAATTGGGTGTGGATAATACTCGTGTCAGCTACCGTTCAAATAAATGTAAAACAGTTAATTTAAAAACTTGTAGAAAGCCTCGTTACCTTCAGAAGCCTGTGTCGAGTTATCACTTACCACTTCCATAGATCTAAAAAGATAGATTGTTATTGTGCGTGAGAAAATAATTTTTGGGCTATAATAAGTTGAGCAAGGTATCTGAATTTTTTGACTATCCGAAATTCCTTGATTTGACAAACATTGTGTTAATGCCATTTTTTAAGAACATATATAATTTATTGATTGTATTAACCTAAAATTCCTGAAATTCTCCTGACATATCCAAAAAATTTCTTAAATTCTTGACCTTTTTCCTGATATTTAGACAATTTTTAGAAATTCTTTACTTGTGTGGAAAGCCTGTGTTCTTATGGAACATGTTTTGCACGTAGCTACAACAATAAAATTCAATTTTTGTTTTTTTCAATAAAACTGTTTTCGATTTTGGAGATGGAAAAGAGTCTTGTGTTTAATTAAAAATTAGACCTTGATTGAAGAAAATTTGCCATATGAAAATTTTGGTAAAATTGCTAAATTTTATTTACATTTGGCGAATTAAAGTAAAACGAAAAATGTACTCGAATATTGCAGTACCTGAGAATGTGTCGAAGTAATGTTATAAAGTCACCTTGCTTTTGCACATTTTAAAGTACTGAGACATTTCACTAAGAATGTGAATAATTTTGCTGTTATATCTCGAAATATTTACTTTTCAATGCTGTATGATATATAATAACCGTGATTCTGTGCAAACCATATTAGTTATATTCACAGATTTAATAAAACTTATCTACGAAGAAAATTTTAAGAAGTTGACATCTTAATGGCCAAACGCGAAATAAAATTTTAACACAAACATAAAACCTTATGCACGGTTATTTTGGGGTAGTTGAGGCCTGTTGCCTGGCAGCAATTTGTTTCTTTCCCCAAACACGAAATCAACTGAAATTTGTTAATAATCATCTGTTCTCATGCTATAGTTATAAAAAGAAAGAAATAAATTTAAAAAAAATGTGAAACAATATTTTCAGCAAATCTTCGGCCGCTTTAGGTTGGTTGCCTAGCAACCAAATTTTTCCTGCATGAGACCAAATGAAATTTATAGATCATAATCTGTACTAACATTTCATTTTCAATTTGTTTATTTTTGCTGAAAATGTCACTTTCTAGGATTTATTAATAAGTGACTTTGTGAAGAACATAAGAAAAACTAATGAGCAGATGATCCAGACAGAAAAGCTAGACCTAATTCATAGGTTACTTAGCTATCGAGTGTGATCTATTAAAGTTTTTTAAAATAATTATGTTAGCACTCCAGTCTCCTTAATGACATAGCCTTGTATTCCCATTCCCAGTCTCCTTATTGTTATAATTCAAAAAAGTGTCAACCCCACAAAAGGTTTTCTTGTCTCGTTCGCTTTCCTACTTGTTTAGATATCTATATAACATGTTTTCATTAAAAAACTATTACTGCACACTATGTGGAAAAATTATTTAAAGTGAAATTATGTCACGGGAAAATTAATATTTGAAATAATATTACAAATAAGGTACAATGAAACGTTACATTACGTTTCATTGAGAAATTTGATTTTTTATGAAAAATTTCGAGTTGACTTCTTTTTCACCTGAAATTGGTCCATACTATTGCATATATTACCTTTTTACATTTCCATCTTGAATATTTTCTTCTTCTTCATTTTCTTCATCTCCTTCAAAAGGAGCCAATGTGAAGGGATTAAAACCAGATATCATTTCCCCAATAATGCCTACCCTACGTACAAAAAACTTTGGATACAAAACAAATAAAAATTTTACAAGGTTATTTAATTATAATGACAAATTCCATAAAAAATTGAAGATGTATCTAATACCGTAAATGCAAAATGGATTTGAATGTACTAGAAAATGAAGCCATTTATTAAATTCTCAGTTTTCACAGTCAAAAATTTCAACAAGCACAATACATGTAACTGGCAACACATATAACATTCAATTGTCTTAAATAAGAAAATTTCCTAACTTTTCCTGACCGAGTGACATCGTGGATCAAATTGAAATCAATCTGACCTTTTTTACTGAAAACTGATATCTGAAGTGGTAACTCATGACTTAATTAGCATGATCAGCGCACAAAATAACAATTGTAAAAAAAATAGGACTTTTTTGTTTCATGTCTCGTGATCAAGCAACTAATAAAGATGACATAAATATGTGTAAAAAACGTGTACTAAAAGTAGGGTGTAGATGTCTGTTCTGTGTACTTAAGAGTAAAAGCAGATGTTAGCACAAAATCGACTGCATGTAGACCACAGAAGATTTAAATCTAAATTCCAGGACTTGTACGACGAAGGTACTGCAACGTTTTACAAACTTTGTGTTTATGGGACCAAGTGACAGGATGATCTTTGACGAGTACAGAATTCATCATCATCTGCAAAATCCAATAGAGTTTTTTCTCCGCATTTGATTTTGCCTCAAGGAGTTTAATTTGTTAGTAGGGAATAAATTTTGTAGACTTTGCGGCTTTATTCATATCTTGTAGAAAATGTCTCAGACTATGCAAATCAATGATTTGGAAATGGCATTTTATTTACAAATTATTTTACAATCTTTCCATTTTAAAAACTCTACTGTTAAGGGTGAAGGAAAATCAAAATCAATTTTTTTCCTCCACCAACAAAGCTAACATTGAGATTCTGGAAGCTTACTTTAGAAGATTACAAACTGGTCCCATTTCTAAGAACCTTACAATCCTAATGTAATTGATGTTCAATCACTAATCAGAAGTAATCTATGACAAATTAATCAAAAAGACCGAATGATGTAGATAAGTAGAAAATAAAGACTTTAAATTTTTTTTGGATTAGTAAAAATTTTAACTCAACATGACTTCTTTTCAGGACAATTCTAGGCCATTTCAACTTTTTATCAAAATTTCAGAAATTTCCAAGACTATTGGTGGTCACCATGTGACCATTTACAGAAAATAGAATTTTCCAACATAAAACAGATGCGTTACAGTATAAAAATGACATTAATACTGGAAAACAACATGAGAAAGAAAAATACATGGATGAAAAATATTGAACTTAGATTACAATGATAGATGTAAAAAATAACAATGATAAACTAGAATTCGATTCTTTCTGAAGCATGCAACTTGAATCAGTCAGTCAGTTGGTCGATTAATGCATCAATGATACTGTTCTTACCTCATACTTTCTACGTTGATTTCATAAATATTATCATTTTCTTTTGCTTCAGCTTTGCTAAAAAGTTTCAATTTTTAATTCAAAAACAGCAGGCATTAAAGATTTCCGCAAAGAATATCAAAAGGTTTTAAATAATCGTTTCTGTTTGGTCAGTTTTCATTTCAACAACTTTTGGAAGAGTTGTCACATGTCATGGTGAAAATGCAATTTCTCATTTTATTTAAGGCTTGTGGCGAAGTAATAAAGAGTAACGTAAAACATACTTAAAGTTATTTCAAGATTTCAGAAACAATTCCTATAATGTTCCAGAAAATCATGCTACTTTTTATTGTGCTGTTTTGGCTCGTCACAATACTTAAATGCAGATTTGTAAACTGTTAGCTGTTAAATAAAAAAATCTTGTTAAACATGTTGGTCGGTCCAAAAAACTGCTCCATTTCAGAGAAACTTGGCACAGTAAACAAAAATGTAAAGAAACATTAATTCTTTACGTTTTACAACTCTGTTTTACTCTCTAGTGGACTAAAAATTATTAAAAGACTTTTTTTATCTTATTTGCTTACATTTGTAAGAACATTTGTCTATCTGGTAGAATTTTTTTTGGTTTGTTTTTCTGACGTTTTTCTGAATGAAGTGGCATCAAACAAGGTTAACTTGTTTGATGCCACTTCATTCAGATATTTTTATTTTTATTACCACATACACATACCTGTTTTTTATTGAAAATGGTTTACTCCTATCAAGCAGCCATGTTGCAGATTCTTTCGAATTAGGAAGCAAAGCTACTAACACCGGTGATCTTTGGCTAAATCAAATAATTTAATGATAAATTTATACCAATAGTATATGCTCGTGAGTTATTGCAAAGAAGTTTAGCCTAATTTTTCATGGGCTGAGTTGCAAATAATTCACAGGGAAGTTTTCCACATCATTACCACTAGAAAATTTTCTTCAAAAAATGTGAAGACCATGAAAACATTATACTCTCTCCCCCACAGTAAACATATCCCTAACTTTTACGGAAGACAAGCAGGTTTGGAGAAGTGTTTCAACCAAGCAGAAAAAGAATTTTGTGAAAAAAATTTACGTAAGCAGGGTGTTTGTAAAGGAAACAATCGAGAATACTTTAAACAACTGGACACGTTAATAAGGATAATAGAATGTTTTTCATACATGATGAAAGATGTTTGTTTAAACAATATATGCAGTTGCTTCGAAGTGATAAAATACAGAATGATAGAACTCAATTTCAGTTGATACATACTTGATCATAGACTTGATTGGAGGTCTTTTACTAAAATATAAAACTAAAATATTATCTAACTACCCTAATAAAGTCCAGGATGCTTTTTCACAAAAAGAGCCAACACAAAATTGCGACAGAGGAATTAACATTTACTTTTGTTTCGAAGAGAATGATGCAAGTTTGATGTTATGAATATCCTCTGTGGTTAGATCTGATGCCAGCTTAAAACCTAAAATAAGAAAAAAAACCTATCATAAAACAAAACGAGAACAAAAAATCTTTGTAACTATAAACAATAACTCACCATCGTTATTTAATGGACGGCCATGTGCATTAAACGCGTTACTGCGAAATAATCTAAAAAATTTGCAGTCATTTTATAGTTAAAATTATATTTTCTTTATTTATGCGTTAGGAAACATATTTTTGAGTTGAAATGTTTTACAATTGGAATGAAAGAAAATAATCATCTGGTTTCGATTTGTAAGCAGAACTCAAAACGACATTGGTAGATCTGTTAAAGGCTAAATTTAACACAAATAAAAGCGTGACAAAAATTGACGTAAAAAACAACTATAGCAATAATAAAAACGAGAAAACAAGAGAAAGAATACAGTAGATTAAAAAGTGATTTAAATGTTTTCGGCCTATTCTCTTCTCTGGAATTTTTATTGCGGGAGAATAAAATAATATACAATTAAAAAAGCATTTTTTTAAATTTCAATATTATGCAAAGGCTTGTTTTATGCACTTGGCTTCAATCTGCATGAAATTTAGTTTGAAATAAAACTTTCTGAATTAAAAATGGTAAGTTAGTATAAAACGCAAGCTACTGTATAGACGCAGACTGAAATAAGAACATACCTGCCTAGTTCTTCCTGTATGAGCTCTAAACTGTTTCTACGAAACGTCACCCACACAACGAGACAACAGAAGGAGTATAAGGTCTAAACTTTGAAAAATCACAACTTGGTGTCTGGCTCACACACTTTGACGAGTTTGAATACAAACACATTAGGTGTCACTAAATATGTTTGACATACAAACCTCATAGAACGCCCTATCCGCTTTGGTGTATGATTTTCTTTGCCTGTAAAAAAATAATTTATAGGTGAGATAATATCTTAATGTTTGAATTAAAATCTAACATCCTAGAAAAATCATTAAGATTCAAAATTGTTCACTTTCTTTAGCAAAGGAGTTTTTTAATAATATCAAAGGCGTTAATGGACCAAGTTCTAACAGTTGCACTTACATACCTTCCGCAAGCCATGTGATGTTGCTTCTCACCTTGAAGACCAAGAAGTAAAGTACAGTATTTTTCTGCTAACTGCTTTTTAATCCTTTCCTCCTTGTTTATAGTAACCAAAATTGCTTTCTTCTCTGCTACACTCGGTTCCCTAAATTTAATAAAAAAATAAGTTGGAGTAAATGTACATATAATCAGGCAGTTGAACTTGCTATAAAAAACATTTACATTAGCGTGGATTTGGATTGATTTTCAAGAGCGATTCTATCAAAGAATACATCGAAGTAGCACAACAAAACAACCAGTAAGGCATCAAACTGATTTTCTCTAAAATACAAAACCAACATAAACACAGCATACATATTGTGGAGATAGGTTGTAGTGGTTCATTCCAGTTTTTCGTCTTCATGCCTGGTGGTTAGATAGCATAGTTACAGTAGGAGGGAAGGAACAGCCAGCCATAGGATGGAATCTTCATACACGTTAAACTTTTGTTACTTTCGGACATATACAACATTCATAATATACAGCTTTAAATTGACTACAAGTTATTTATGTGACGCATTGATAATTCTATTTTACTACCTTACACTGTCTTGAAATAGTTCTGCCACATCATTCGATGCCATTAACAATTCATAAGATACCACTGTAAATTAAAGAAAAAGTGCTATAATATATAGAATCCACAACAAATTCTTTACTCAACTTTCAACTCAATTTTTATTTTTCGTTTTAAAACAAACAACTAAAAAAGAACTCCATTTTTTGGCAAAAGAACTCTATTTCATGGCAAAAAATTGTGCTCTCTACAATACACATTTCCCGAATTATTTTGACCTTAACATCATTTTCAGCATCAGTAAATTGGTTAATGTATAGATTTTCAACTTATTACGACATTGGAAAGTCCTGTTATGGTGGCATTATTGTTACGGTCACAGCCTTCTTAATTTTCGACTTGTACTAATAAGCCTCATATTCGAGCAAAGGTTAATTAGTACAAAATTAAAAAAACTGTTGTAGCAGGTTGTTTGTTTGATGTTTGAATATGAAAATTTCACAATTTATCAATTTTTATGTGAGAATTTCGAAACTTACATTCATTTTCTTTAAAAAAGTTGAGAAAGAGCTGCGGCACATCAAAGAAAATAAATTCGGGAAAGGTTTATTAAAATTCATTTTTTAAAATTTATTCTTAATCTAAAAATTTGAAAATCAAATTCTAATTTTTATTATCATCAAAACCGATTTTAATTTTGATTTTCTTTTAAATTGAAAAAACATATCCAATATTTTTTGATATTAACTTGAATGAATTTAAGTTAATTTTATGTGATGATGTAAATATTACTATTTTAATTTTACTGAATTTTAACTTTTTCAAAGTTTTTCAATTTTGTTTCATGAAATTAAGTTTAAAAACCACTAATACAATCATATCTTTTTTGTGTTAAGAAATTAAAGGACAAGACAAACTTATACCTTATAGCCCAATTATTTCTGTAAGCAAATCCAGAAAACTATAGTGTTTTTCATATTCTCCATTTATCCAATCACAATTTTCTGTTCATCATGGATTTTTTTCTTTATATTCTTTTTATCAAGCATCAAATTCAAAAGCTACTGTTTTTTTCACTCAGTCACAACTTGTAAATATTTTACGTAAATGTTTTAAAAACCTAACCATACCACTCTACGTGCACATATTTAACAAGGTGTGATAACTTGTTGGCAAAAGCTGCCTAAAGTAAAGCAGCTTTTACATGTTTCATTTTGTTTAAATCTCATTGTCCATGTAAAAGCTACCTAAGAGTTTAAGTGAAAACACAAACCTTTGACATCATGCAATGTGATTGGTCGAGTTTCAGATGTATGAATTTTTACTGTGCTTGGTTTGGGAGAAGTAACAACTGATTTTTTGTGTTGTCGCACGGCTTTCTTTTGCTTCGTTGAAGAACTGAAAATAAATTAAAAATGAAGGAGCGTTAATCAATAGGCGGCCAGGTGCCACTTAATGTTTCGACCTTCTATAATTTCAGCAGGTTCCTTACCAACAGGGGTCCCTATTTAATTGGCAGTGGAAAAGTATAATAGTATAAAAGATGAAAAATAAGATTTCAAAACAGTATATATACATTTTTACTTTTTCTTAACACTAAAATAAGCAGCCTGCCACTATTTTAAAATCTTTATCTAAGTTTTTGATGAACACACCTGCTCTTATGTGGTGCTATAAATGGTCTTGTCATTTTCTTAGCTCTTGAAGCATTAGTCAATTGGTGACCAGTACTATGAACAAACAAACACCAAATCTGTAGTAGCAATATACACTACCAGAGCTAATAGCAGTTGAAAAAATGTTATCATTTCTAGTCCCCCAAAATTTTACTTTCTGTGTGCTGCCGGACATAAAAATTAACAGCTAAGAAGTTGAAATAATATTTTGCCAGTTCAATAGGAAAACTGTCCAAAATATGTAAAGAGTATATGCAGCTATAGAAATACTTTTATACACAGTCAACACTGCCATATTATTACTATTTCAATTTTATTTAAAATAAATAGTTTCGAAAGTTCAATTTGCGGTGAAAGTTAATTTGATCAAAACTTCTAGCTTTATCCAAACAGCTAACGTCTTTATTGAGCAGTGAAGTAGATTGTTCTACCAGTAATGTGAAATATTTTACTTTGCTTTATACTTTCACAGATAATAAAATAATTGTCTACATACCTGATTTGTTCCAGACTATTTGTCTCTTCCTTCCATATCCATTTTTTGAACATTGTGTTTGTGTCTGGAAGCATATCAGGAAACTAAAAATTTTTTTATGTATTTCATGTTATTTATTAGTAAATTTGTATGCAAAATTGGTTAAGATAGAGGTTGTGAATCAAGATTGAGGTTGTAAATCAAGATTTAGTTTGGCTATCCAAAACCTGCAGAAGATAAAACAACTAGCTTGCTCAGACTGCAGTTACTAGTGTGATCATGTGTACAAAACATCTTATATTATAATATTACACTGTGGCATGCATAGTTGATATGATCACTATAGTTGGATTCAAACAGTTTTTTATTTTTTGATGTTCTGCTATAACATGGATGACGCCAATACAAATAAACAAGACTACCCAAACAATTTTTGTGTACTACATATTTTAGGACTAATAACTAATGTGATGTCCTGTGGGAGGGGACGGGGGGAGGAGTACTAAGGACCACCTCTGACCAAAACTGGATAAAAGCATTTGATTCAGAACTGTCATTAAAAAATTTCAAACTGTAATATCTATGTACCAACTGTTTGTTAAAAGCATCCTTTGTTCCTGCCGTATTGAAATTTATATTTTTTATATAATTTGTGTTGTCCTTGTGTTGTCCCATTTGTGCTCTGCTGTAGAGTTCGCTTTGGGGTGGAGATGCATTATATATATTTGTATATTTGTTGTGATGTCCCGTGATAATTATATAAAAGGAATAATTGTAATTTTGGTACTATTTTAGTTAAATTTTCCCCTTGAGTCCGTGTTGTTTTTGCACATCTTACACATCCATTTTCTGTGCTAGCAGTCTTCAACATGTAGCGACAGGGTTGAACATACATTTTAGTAATAAATTCGCTGTTGAGTGAAATAAGTCTTTCGTGCACCACAGGAGTTGTTCTGCATCTGAGCACTATTTTCAGTTGTTTTCTCTCACTTATACAGTTGGCTTGGCTTATGCCACTATAATTCTAAGAGTAAGATTGTTAACGACTCCGTTGGAATCGTGTTATATTTCCAAGCACCTACATCCTTATACATTTACTTGATTGGTGTTCTCGGTTTTACGAGACATTGAAAAAGCGTATTTAAATTTATGTTAAATTTTTTAATTCATGCATCAGAGTTTGGATTTTTTTCAGGGAGAACATCAGAACAATATTTTGCCGAAGTATTTATCGATAATAAAGACATGCTTCATCATAATGTGAATGACAAGAACAAAATTACATGTTTATACATTAATTTGGGAGAAATAACCATATTATTATTTTTTATGAATAATTGTAGAACTGTAGAACTCTTTCCAACATTACAAAAAAAAACATATTATGTGATGAAAATAAATTCTGAACTCTTCATGCAAAATAATAATAAATTAAATTTGTTGACTTTTGTAACTTCATACACACTTTTTTAGATTTAGCAGGGTAATATTGTGTAAATGTAGAAAGAGTGCAATACACAAGATTTCGCTAGTCACCAGAGGATCTTCCTCTCTGAACCAAGCATATCCTGCAAATAACACTTCTTTAAATACTGCCGGCACTACCCAACCTATCAACTATAAGCAACAGAAGTCAACTATCAAGAGTGAAGAGTTTCTTCAATGAGGGTCTCCTCCAAGAGACAGTAAATTCTGTAAAGGATTAGCAATAAAACAATGCCAAAAATTTCGTTATATATAAAAGTGGGCTAATATATTGCTAAAGCTACACAGAACTTTACAAAGATATGTTTTACTTGTGGTTAGCAAAGTGCTTGTTAAACATTTTCTTTTTTCACATTTAAACTGATTTAGTGTAAGCAATCACAGCTTTAAATGCTTTGATTTTAATCTATGTTTTACAACATTTTGTTCATATGATTTGAATCTGTTTGGGCTACTGTATTAAAAACCACTGCAATATTATAAGTTATCAATATCATTAGTGAAAGGTTTAAATTTTAATAGTAACAGTATTCATGCTCTTTCTACATTAAATACACACCATTCAAAGTTTCCTTAGGTCAGTTTACAGATTCTAAAGATTTAAGTGGTACATATTTATTTCTTATTTCAATATCTTAATTGTTCCTACAGGCCTTGAAGGATGTCATGATATAGAATTTTTTGTAGACCCAAAAAAGAACATTTTAGAGATTGATTTCTCTATGTCATGGACAAGTGAGTTTGCATTAAAACCTAGATAGTCACATAGTACTTAAAAAGTAAACAGAAACATCTCAAGGAAAGCTGTTAATCTGCCAAAACAGCCCCTACATCGAAAAACATTTTTTAGGCTGTACACCACAATCAAAAATAAAGATGGTATCATAATTCCCAATTTACATATTGATGAAGGAGCAATACCAGAGATTATATACAGTGCAGTGGTTTTCAAATCCATGGGTTCAATCTGTGACAAACTACATAAGATGAAAAAAATTTACTAACCAGCTGTTTCAATTCCTCTAATGGTTTATCAGTTGGTAATTTCTTTACAGCACTGTACATTTTTTATTAGCTTTTGCCAGCTATTATATATAAATTGAAAGTAATAATAACAGCAGGACTGTATCTGACTATAAACTAGCTACATATTAGTGTATCTACCCCCCTTGAAGGGAACCCAAGGTATAAATAAATAAACGAGTGTCATTTTGGCAAAAAAATTCTGTTAATCAATTCACCTTTGTAAAATCTATGCATTTATAAAATTTGAATACACATCCCTTAACAGGTCTAAAATTACTGATGACAGAAAATGTCAAAATTGACATCATAATTTATGCAGCATAATTAAATCTGAAATCCTTTATATAAATGTGAATATCTTGATAACGAAAAGTTCTTGATAACTACTTATTAAAAGATCTATAATGTAATTCCAACATCATTTTATACCTCGAGTTCCCTTTAAAATAAAAAAAAGATAAAGCAGAGATGTGTTTGAAATAAAAAAAACTTTCTCTTTATTCTCATTAAAAAGACTTTCTCTTTATTCTCATTATCACCTACCATCGCGACAGGTTTTGTCACCATACTAGATTCTCGATAGATCGTGACAATTTATTTTAATTGTTTCTTATTATTATAAACGTGTTACACCGCGCATCGAGGGAGTCCGCTCACGTTACGTGCTTGATATGTTTTCCAGTACTGTAAGTTACTTTTTTAACTTGATTTCTTCGATCGTTGCGGTCTGTTCTTTATATTTCTTGGCTGTGTGCATGCGTGCTCATGTTCATTGTTTTAAACGCAAAATCAAAACAACTACAATATACGTCATGCTGCAACTCATCTATATGTATATGGGACCTAAGAAAATGGTATGCAGGTGTATAACAGGTAAATATTGAAACTTAGTGTCTCACGTGGATACATCTGCGTCACTTGTGGAAATGCTAACTCACCTGGAGTGTCTCTCGTGGAAATGTTTTGCCCAGATTGCGAAAACGGCCTGTTTACAACCAGGACAGCCGGATTATTTACGCATGGCTTGATTATGTTTTTTTGTCATAATTATGTCGTGGTGGCTAGATTATGAATGCTGATATAATGGCTGGCAAAGGCAGGCTGTGATTGGCATTTTCTTGGAACTTTTGTGAATAAACTATTGACGAATTATTGTCACATGCCATTTTTCTCTGCATGATAAAACACCATTGGAAACTAACTATATAGATTTTGCGGATGGGTGGATTCATTTTTATTTTTTGCAGGAATTGAATTTTGGGTATGACCTAAATTATTTGTTTTGCGGAAACTAAGTTTAGTGAAAAGTTATTAACTTGTGAATCCCAAAATTTAGATACCACGAAATTTCATTTTATTTGCGAACAACAACAACTTTGACACAAAGCCTATTTGCTTGTCAGAAGTGATAAATAATATAAAAGTCTCAAATAATATTAGACTGCCGTACATAAGTCTGCCTCCCCTGATCATGTTTGTTTTTTAAGCAACAAATGATATTAGACTGTCGTACATAAACCTGCCCTGATTATATTCCTTTTATAAAGTGCCAAATGCCAAAAAATTACTTAATGTTATTACTGTCCAAAATTGTTTAAAGGGTTATTTTGGGCCAAATGTGAAAACTATGTAAAAAACGGCTTTTAGTACCTCAATTTATTCAGGCTAAATATACATACCCAGCCTGTCCTGATTAGGCCACCGTTGAAAATATGTTTGGTTAGCGTCATTTCTAATTACAAAAGTGAGTCGGTCAGTCAGTCAGATAAAAACTTTTCCCGAAAAATTACAAAAATACTAGCTATATTTTACAGCCATATTTTGTTATTCGTTTTAAATGTACGCCAGGTGTATTTTTAGCCTCTGTTTCAAGTTCGATTTTTGTCAGTCAATGTTGTTTCCATGGTTTTCGCTTGTATTGCCATATAAATGCGGGCAGGAAAATACAGCACTGAGTAGCACAGCGCAGTCGCCTATCGAAATAACATTCAAACGTAACAACCATAATTCAGAGGACCGCTGAAAAGGTAAATGGTAGATTTTGTTGCATGTCAAAGATTGTTTGTGGATTGTTTCGATTATTATTTACAAATTTACTGACTCCCCGACTCGACTTTCCCCTTTCAAAGTGAGTTGGTTGGGGGTGACGCTAACCAATTAGCTATATTTTTGAGGGTGGCCTTATGTTAACCTGATTATGTATTTTCTGCCATGTTTTTAACTGGGGCAAGCTGCCGTACATAATTAGGGCAGCATTTATTATCCGGGCAGAACCGAAACACCTGTGCCTCACTGAAAAGCTAAACTCCCCTACCTGGCTTGGCCAGGGTGTCTCTCCTCGTGGATGGAAACACTGTGTGGGTTCACCACCATAAAAGTTTTTTGTCACACTAGAGGTCACTTGCACGTATATAGCTAGTAAACTCACTCACTCACTTGCGTTTGTAACTGAACTAATAGCTATTATAAAAAAATTGTTGACGTGATTTTTTTTTTGACTTTTGCATTTTTTCATCCAAATGCTCATTTATCGCAACTTTGTTTACCATTTATAAACAAATCACTAAACCGTACCCGACCCTTAGCCACATTTTTGCGGGCACGACCGGGCCCCGTTTTTTGCACATTTTTGCCCATCCTTTGAGATTTGCGTTTTCTTACCTTAATAACTTTCTTCCCATTTTATTTATCAAAGACTTCTATAACGTTTTAAAAAATTCTTGTTTAAACAAATTGCTCAATAAGACTGTGCAGTAAATTCTGTGCAATACAGCTAACTTTACATTGATTTAATAAATATTGTGTGAAATCAACTTGCGCTAAATCACCTTTTGCCTTTTGATCGTTTTTACCCATTTTTTTCAAACCGTTCTGGAATTACTAATGTACTTAAGGGGGCTACGGAACGGCTGTCGAAAGTCGAGCTGATAGCGGCAAAAAGCAAAAATGGCTATTTTTCCGGCATGTATGTAATTTACAGACTCGAACATATAGATATATCTAGAATTTTATCTTCTCAAGCCTTTGTCATGTTTTCATCAAGGATAATATTTCTTTGTAATATACTTTTCGAAAAAAAATATTGAACCAGCGAGCAAAGTGCGCTGGGCTGTTCATTGCACGCGAAACGCGTTTGCCGGATTTTTTAATATGTGCTCGGGATATACGGAATGTGAGCATTCTAACCGGTTCGTAGCCCCTTTAAACGCACGTGTAAATAAACTAAAGGTATACGCAGTTTTGATAGGAGCAACCGAACACTCCAGAAAATAGAAGCAGGTGAACTGTGTCCGCTGATGCCCTGGGAAGGCTGAGAAAAAGATGTGTATGTAAAGAATGTATCATAATGAATGACTCTAGTGATGAGTAACTTGGATATCGAGAATAATGCTGTTATTAAGTAATGCATTCTTTGTCGTAAAATTTTGTAAACCAAAAAAGATCGGCACATTTCCTTAAGAATTCAGGATAGTAGGATAAAAACGAAAGGGGAAAGTCTTTATTGACAACTTGGATTCTGAATTACAAGAGAATCGTTCTCATTGTGAGTTTTTTATACTTTGAAACTTTATGTGAGGTTGGAGTAAAAAATAAACACTGTTTATATAAAAATTTGTTTTATCTAAAGCTACTCTAATATGTTTTGTTATAAAAGCGCATGCGCGTACATGCATGTGTATACACAAGACGAATTTTAAACGAATAGCGTATGTTCCTCTTCTACAGAAAAATACACACAAAAATCTGTGCAAAAATTTAAGAAGATAGCTGATACGAAGAAAACTTAATTTAAGAATAGATTAGGAATACACTTGTCTCGCTTTTGTTTACTTTTTATATAAAGTTTCCGTAAAGCGTATTAAATTGCGGCTAAAGCTAAATTAAGTTCAGCTGGCGAAATAAAAAAAACCTTTTTTGGGAAGTTGTTTGAAAACCTGATTGTACATCTTGTATGTGGATTCACCAAGACACAAAAACACGACAAACAAACAGAATGAACAGATCAAGTAAGTATTGAAATTACTAATGCGCAGATATACAACATATGTTACACAAATATACAACTACTGTACAATAACATGTTAGACAAGTAATATAAACAGCATTTTTATGTTAGTTATAGGTTACTTGACATTTAATCAGTTAGATTTTTTTTACTACTAACAATATTTACTACCTCAAGTTAATTAATTTTAGCGAATTTAGCAATTTATCCATATTCGTGAAAATTCATCTGCGGGAGAATTCCTGGATATGTTATTTCGCGAATATAAATCTTTACAAAATTACTAGAAATGACTTCGCAAAATTAACTTCGCGAAACTTTTGGAAAAACGAAAGGATTTTTTTCCTTTTAACGTCTCTTAATTTTCTCGGTAAACTTCTATTTTTGTAGTTTGTAAAAATATTGCTGAGCTTTTGTAGTCTAAGTAAGACTAATTTACTGCATCGTAATAAATAGACCTGAAGTGTATTAAAATGGATAAAAAATACTAGATTTGTGAAAAAAAATGCTTTAAATAAAACTTTAAAATAGTTCATTTGCGACAAAAAATCTTTGCATTTTTTGGAGCTCGCGAAAGTAAGTCCTGGCTAAAATTAATCAACTTAAGGTAGTGAAAAATAGTATTGAAGATAATAGCATTATCAATTGGTTCATACATGTTTTGAGGGAATTCTTTTATAAGAAATAAGGTTCGGGGCTTAAAGAAAGTGCTAAGGAATTTCGAAACTGAAAAACTAATTAAGAAAGAAAAGTTCAAAGCAGTATAAGAAGTTTCAGTTTAGTGTCTAACACACGCGAAAACTGAGAAACTTTTAAAAAATTCGAATATCAAAATTGCCTTCTTTTTCTAGAAACTACAGAGCTACTAAAAAATTGGGATCAGTTTAAAATCGTGTTACTATTCTTTACATGAAACATTTCATTTCGTGAACTTTGCGTTTTTTTAAAAATTCGCAAAAGTTAAATATCACTGGGTTAGTTCTTTTTCTAAGTTCGCTAAAAACTAAGTTTTTAAATAACAAATTATTAATCAACTAGCGAGAAACTTAATGTCGTCAATTCCTCTTCATCATCAACTATTTTATACCCTAACAAATTCATCACTTCATAACATTCTGTCTCGATCACCCGAACAGCTGTATACTTCATTTGCACTCGCCAGTTGTGGACAGACGAGGTTAAATTCTTGGAGTAGAAATCTTCCACAGACCCCGAGGTAGACGATCCTGTTTGTGACGATCTGGTGGTGGCTCCATATGCTAACTTATCAAGCCACATGCGCACTTGTGGAGCCACGGGGACACCGACAAACTTGTAAACTAATTCTGCTATTTGATGGGGATTGGTACCAAGATCCTCGTATCTTAGCAAAGTATACTTTCCCTGTAACCATGGTGGAGCAGTAATGGCGTATTTAATATTACGTAACATTTGATCACATAAATTTTTCGAATAACTTTTCAAATCATCTGATGAGTTTGTACTCGAGTTGTCTTCCGATAAAAAATGCGTGAAAACGATTGCTCGAGGGTCTCTCACGAGATGGACCACTTTGAGCGAGTAGTCAGAGCTATCTTTGTCCATTAAATATGATAATTTATGCACGTCTACGAACTGCACCGTCTTCACAACGGTGTGTTGATGTAACTTGCATATAGCGGATGTGGTTTGCGGTTTCAGTGGTGTGCACATGCGAATACTGTAAAATGAACGCGAATTGACAGGCGGACAGAGCGGCGGAGCCGACAACGCTCTACTAGCCAAGCGGCTTTTTAGTGAACTATACTGAAAAGACATAAAGTTTGCAAAGTATGATAATTCATCGAACTTGCAATGGAATATGCCGTCAAGTAAATGCGTTACCATGGCATCGTATACGTCTGTCGGTCTGTTATCTTTGTAATAATTTAAGGACCGTAATGGTTCATATAAATAAAAAACTTGTGGGTTTTGATTAAAGAGTTCACCAAGCAATGAACTACCACAATACTGACTAGACACAATTAAAATATTTTGTCTCATTTTACTGCCATGTTGACTCATCCAGGAATTGAACTCCAACAGTTTATTCAACCTTTCGTACATTGCAACTTTTTGTCTCAACTCTTGTACCTCACTCAACGAGATATCAGATGTGTTATGGTCTGTTATTATCTTTAGAGTTTCCTGTTGTAACTTCCTCACGTGTGAACATGGCGGTGCCCTAGACTCTAGCTCATTTATTTCGTGGCGACTTCGGTCTTCGTAATAAACATGAAGTATAAGCAAGTAAATAATAGCTATCAATAAAACTATCCACAAAACTGTGTCTCTTGATTTTCGCACTCGTTCTGCAATATATTCAACTTTCATTATAAATATGTCTTTTCTCAAGGAACTTAAACTCTTGGTAAAAGTTAGAATTTCTGTAGTGCTCATTTTTCACACCAATGAATTTACTGATGCAGAATAAACTTTCGAATGTATTAATTCGAGCATTTCAAGGTTAAATCAATATGTTTTCGCTCTGTTAATTACAATTACTTAAAATTGTCTGACCTTCTCTTTGTCATATTTTTATTCATCTCCAGTTCGCGTAAAGGAGTTAATACATCTGATTGTCAGTCAGTTCAGTTGAAAGTGTCAGTAAATTTAATATGTGCCGAACACTAATTGAATTCAATAGGTGCTGTGATAATTAGCAACAATACGGCTGTGATTATGAATTACCGAAGCTACCCAACCATGGAAACCTTTATCACTTTGAGGATGATTCTTAAATTGAGTATTACAAACTTTTGAGCAGCATGACCCATTCAAGGTGAGTTTTATTCACCCAGCTTGAAAACAAACTTAATTACGTGAAGACAAGGGTATCGACAGAAAACCCCTTGTATAACAGTGTTATTTCGTTTCGCTGAAAACGTAAGGAACCTTGCGGTAAATTTTGTCATGTCAAAATCGATGTCGACTTGTTTTGATTTTGTTTTACTCTGCTTTAACAGATGTCCCGTGTATCTCAAAACCGTACGCTTAAAACAACAAACAGATAGCTTTTATTGGTATTTTAACTTGGAGGAAATTTAACCTGAAAGCTTTTCAGCTAAAGAGCATAAATTAATCGATCAACAGTTTTTTTTTAAGTAAAAAACAAATGCGCGTAGAAATAGGGTGGTGAGAGGAAATTAGGTTTTATGATACCTATACTCAGAAAAAAATAGTACAAAGCTGAAATTTTGCACAGTGATTTTTATTATCCTATAAACTACCTAAAAGAGCTCCATCGATTGGACGATTGATTTTAACAGTAGAAAATTCATAAGAGTTTAAAAGGATTGGTTTTATATTTATACAACTTCATTTTCACTTATTAGGCTTTTTATATTTTAACGACCTAAGCAATTATAAAAATATAAAAAGCCTAACAAGTCTTCGGGACGAGGTTGATATGGACAAACAGTACAACCTCTCAGTAAAGTCGTTTTTATGTTTTTTTTACTGCCAAAGATTTCGCGTTCCACAGAACAGGTTGTGGAAATAGATGTCAACGTTAGAAACCATATTTATTTTATTGCACAAGTTTATACAAATATAAGTCATGGTCCCTGACAATCTCATTTCCAGGGCTTCTTTTTCGCTTTTTGACATGTGGCTAGGCGCCATTACGCATATCTCAGAAGGCAAGAAAACATCTTGGGATGAAATTAGGTCCCTGACTCTATGTCACTGGCCTTATAACCATGTAAATGTCCAAATCAGCTTCTTTTCTCTAATATAATGTAAAAAAAATAATATAAAAATGGGGATAAATGACATGGATTTTATAAGCAACACGTGAAATAAATTAATGTATTTATTTAGTCACTCTTATGTTCGTAGAATTTTTTTAAATATCTTGCATGTTCTTCGTACGTTAAAGCATCTGAGTTGCTTCCACTATGCGATTTTCTTTTAAGAAAGTGTGGCACTGGGTCATGCGGCGTCAACCATAAAGGACGGTTCCAAAACGGTTTTTCCATGCCCAGGAGTTCTCGAACTTTGGAAGATATTAACTGAAAATATAATTTATTTTATACCTTTAATTATCTTTATATCCTTTTTCTTCAAAACACGGAGAAAAACAATCTCGTTACCAGTTCCTTTAACGACGTTCTAATGTCAAAAAAGATACAAGATGCCCGAGCACGAGGTTGCGAGAAAAAAGTTTGTCTTAATCATTGAATACAAATGACAATTCGTCCCCAGTGCTGCGTAATTAAATAATTCTTGTTTGGCTAATTTTCTTTTTTACACGTTTCAACTTGGGTTTGCGTAGGTTTGAAAATTAATTCAGCAAAATTAACTTATGTTGTTGGCATAAAGCCGCTAAATAAACATTAATGGTTTTCACATTGAACAGGAAAAATCAGGGAACGTTGTGGGTATAAACTCACCCGTAGTTTAAGCCGAAATTTCCACAAACATATTTTTGGCGACAGAACGGATCGGATCTGATAGGATCTCTAAACACGTTAATTTTTTTAATCTTTTTTGTTCTGTCCCGGGTGGAAATTTGATTGAATTCAACTTTTTCCGATGGAAACATAAAATATGAACAACCTCGTTAAGCTTTTTAACTTTGGACGGCCTGAAGAAGTCCTGACACAAGGTTGGAATTTAAAAAAAATCTGAAAAATCAAAAAAAAATCAATATAGTTTAGATTTAGGTTCTGAGGCAAAAAAAAATCGAAATGAAAATTCGGTTTTACTCACATTAAATTTTTTACCGTTTTCATCTGGCCAAAATGAAAATGGCTTAATAAATTTCTTTAAATTTAAATATTAGGTGGCTTTACCTAGAATCTTGTTATAACTATAACCGCTCAAACAATCGCTCGAAAATGCGTTTCCTCAAAATGCTATTTTAAAAAAGATTTAAATGTTAGGAGACGGTTTTAAAGAGTTATTGCTGAATTGTTGCTACATCTGAAATTTATTATCACATTTGCCTTTATTTACCCCAAACATATCTTGGTTGTTATGGATACTTAGTTATTACAACAATGCCATATTGATTGTAAAAGGTAATGTTTGATCGTTATCTTCAAGCTAAAAAATTAATAACACATCAAAAGTTGGATTGTTTTTTGAGGGTGGTTTTAAAACAGATTTCAGGTTAGAATTTTACTTACATGTTTTCCTTCTTCACATTAGAAATCTCTCATCCCAGATAAACACATTAAAATCCCTTGCGTCGTAAATTTTATAAGCAGTTAAAAATATTGTTACTCGATATCACTTACAGCAATGTGTTCAAAATCTGTTACTCCTAGCTTCGGTAACGACGAAGCGTCGATATTAATCATTTTACGACCATCGATAAAGTTTGAAACGAAACATTGTTCGTATTCAGGAAGTTTGACTTCTTCGGATATCCAAGCACCGACATCTTCAATACTCCAAGTTAGTATTAAAGGAACGCCATTTTTATCAAAACTTGGGGCCAAGTTCTTCTTCGGAATTGGTGCTACATCATCCGTCATATTGGCGTGAATCCTCAAAAACTCATGATAATCCTCACCGAATATAACGTCAAAGTATTTTAACGTCAAAATAAATTTGACGTCACTTGGTCACTGTAACCTACAATGGACGGACGCAAGTTGGGAAAGTCGCTGAATGTTGTTCATAATGATGAAATATGGTATGTTTGATTTTGCTTGCATGTGCTGCCATGATCACGCTTTTCGTCATTTTTCTTGTGAAAAGCTCTAATTAAAATGAAATTTGTGACGTGTTGTTTGTTTTATGGTAAAAACACTTGATCAATGCAATGAAAAGTGTACGCTATTTATTCGATTAAAGGAAAAAGAAATTTATTTTTTTGTTATTAAGCTACCTATTTCATTACCACAAAAATAAAAGAATCAAAATGCTGATTTGGTTTAAGTATGTTATTAAAACTGCACCTGAATGATACATATACAAACGCCATTTCTAACCTACAGGTGGATTTCCACAATGAGATTGGTCTGATCGATTGACACCAATAGATAAAAAAGGAATCGATCGTACTTTTGTTTCGATCGATTCGACTGATTTTGTTTAAGTTGAAACTTGTCTAAGCGTCACATTTGTACCAATTTACGTTATTATATTGTAAACATTTATCTACTTATATTAATAATACACCTTGTCTGTCTCTGCTCGATTTTATAGCCGTGCCACGAGCACACAAAATGGCAAATAGCAAATGCAATATTTTAAGGACGGGTGCACCAGTGGATTTATTAACGGGTTAGCATGTCACATTGCTCGCTGTTTGTTTGAGTTAAAAATGGTAGATATCAGTAACGATGAGTTAATCCCCCTGGGAATATCCAGGGGGATTAGATGATAACAGAAGAGAAATAGTCTTAGATGATAACAGAAGTATTTTGTTTCTTATAGGAAAGATCACATCAATAGAGAACTGATAGCACAAAAGCATTGGCCGCAAAAATGGGGATTTCTTTCCGACATATACAAAGAGGTAGGTACGACATGCAATCTTATCCTCAGTCCTTTCTTAAGGGGAGCTTTTAACGCTACTACCAGGAAGAGTCCTAGACACAAGGGTCTTTTCCGTTGGGTTCTTGAACAAACGGTTATCAAACGAAATAATTCCATGCATGTATCATAACATCGCATTATCTTTTTTCAGCTTCGATCAGAAGAAAAACCGAACAGTACCAACGAAGATACCAAAAAGTCGGAACCGAAAATTAGAAAATCCAAATTTCCAGCAACCGATTCAAATATGATTGGGTGGAAATCAGCATTAACAAAGCCAAACCCGTACGGAATTCCAGAGGGTCGAGCGAGAGGAAGATGTGACATACTCAGAACATTTAATTGGCCACAAGAAAGTCAGTAAGAATCATTTAAAAATAAAGAACCATACTTTCAGTCACATTATTACTTGATGTTATAAACCAATCATTTGTTGGTCGGTCCTCAGTGTGTTTAAAAAGGGTTCAATGCCCTAAAGATCCATCCGCTGTAAACATAACATCGACCAGGGAACTTCGACAAGTTCGGAGTGCGTGTTATTCATACGGAAACGCTGTTCTTTTTTTCTCAACATATTATATCCAGGATTGCAGCTCCAGGTTGAACCCAGTACGTCTCTTATAAATAAAAAACGTTGTATTTTCAATACGGTAAACCTCGTCAAGTTTACAACGAAGCCTTTTAACAAACTTGAGTCTTAGATAATCGAGGTAACAAAAAATCTCCTGTAAAAATGAACTGAAAGCGTTAATCCAGTTGCCAGTAAATAATGATCTGTGGTTCAGACGTACCAGTGGGTGCTGGTTCTACAGTTTTTAACAAGGCTTCAGTTCATCTGATATACAAAAGCAAGCACAACAACTCCCCAGCTAAACAACTATCTTTGTCAAATTTCTACCCTTAATGCTTAAATAAGGGCACACTGTTAATACACCACGACGACGGGTAATTTTTTTAAAATTTGAAATAACAATAAATATGTCGATGTTTTTATGTATTTCATTAATTAATTACTTATTACTCAATAATTACAATAGGAAATTTTACAAGTTTCTTAAAATTCAGATTGTAAAAACGTTCTAAGAAAAACGAAACATAATTCGCGATTTACGATTGTGAACACGTAACGCATAAATTGACATGCATTTAGCGTAAAAACACATAACCACCAAATATCAACCAAAAATCTTGGATGAAAATTCCTTTGAAACAATAGAATTTGTCAAGTACAAACGTTAATGAGGCCATTACAGGATTAGCAGCCAACAAATGTGCTAATTTGCATCGACAAATGAGGAAACAACGCTGGTCAAACCCAGAATCCATACACTTTTACATAAATACGAGAAAGTCAAGATGACTCACCATTTAAATAAGTTGCAATTTACTAGAAATCATCTACGTCAACAGGCTAACCCCAATACTATCTTTAATATCTTTCCAAAATAGCATCTTCAAAAAACATTTCTGCTACAATCACTCCTTATAACATGAACTTGGCGCATGTGTATTTAATTTACTCAAGTTAAGGTGACTGTGCAAAATCTCTAGTTGGAACGTTCTTCCTCCGAGGTCTCCTGTGGACTATCCTTACTTCACCGTTTACTTTCTGTTCGGCGATCTGTGTTTTAGTCTTTTTCAAAGGAGATTTTCGAGGAGAACGGCCTTTAGATAAGGTTGCACCAGTAGCTGGTGCTTTCGCTATCAAGTTTTTTGAAGACGTTTTCTTTGGTGTGGCAGAGCGCTGACGTTTTTTAGGACTAGGTGATGATAATGGGGAAACGTCCTTTTGTTTGCCGCGCTGTCGTTTCTTTGGACTAGGCGACGAGTCTGAATCGTCAACAGTGGCACGACGTTTCTAAAGTATAGTAAAATGCAGGTCAAATTAATTATGCCAGCAAAGTATAGCTGAATTTTCACAAAGTTAATCATCAAGGGCAATCCGCTTTAGAAAAAAGTTATGTGTTGATTTTGTCCCTAAGTCAGATTTCCCTCAGTATTCAAATCGACACTACGCTATAAACCGTCACAAAACAAACATATGAAAAAAATTAACACAACAAAAAACAAATTGGCAAACTAAACATCCACGAACAAGCGAATAAAAAAACACCTGTGGTGAAGGCTTTTTGCTTGGTAAACAAACTGAAACATCATCATCTTTGAAACCACATTTAGACAAGCCATCACTAAACAAGCTTCTCATCTTCTTGTAGTTTGGCCTTTCATCGTATTTCAAACTTGCAACAAGTTTTAAATATTCACACAGGTGAGCTAAAATAAAAGTCGGGTTGTACAGCTCGTGGATAAAAGGTTTTCTTTCATTTTTAAAAACGGTCATAGTAATCACTATTTATCCGGCAAAGTAGATTTAAAATGCACAATAAATATGCCTGCTGCAACCGTCTCTAGTGATTGTGCCAATAATTAAAATTTTAAACTTGGACAACAACCATTAAATTACTAATAAAAGTTTACTTGGTGTGTTCCCAGCATTAAAACAAGATTTCACAAACGCATCAATGTCATCCATATATCTAAATTCAAACATAATAAAATGATCTTAAACAGTAGCTAAAAACTTCAATGTTGTCTTAATCTTACCAATTTTTACGTGTACACATTTTGTTGATTAGCAAAAAACAGGTATTTACCATACAGCAATATTTGCTTGTGGTAATTTCAGCGAAATGAAGCAAAAACATTAAGGCATGTTTTCCACAAGCAATAACAAACTTACACAAGGCTTAATGTTGCTTTACGTTTCTCTCTTAAAGACTCAACTGTTGCTTCCATGTTGATTGTTGACTATCAACTTGACAGAAGAGCTTTCCCAGTTAGGCTTGTGCTTAAACCTTCGTTTTAATTACGATATTTGTGGTGTGAAACATGACTAAGAAAAGTCTCAGAAACTACTGCTGTTTTTGTAATCCCTGTTGGTTTATTTTTATATACTCACTTCAGGCCGACTGTTGTTTTTTGTTTTTTTTTTAAGCCTGGTATTGCCTAAAGGATTTTGCTAATAAAAAAAGGGCGTACACAAAAAAATTAGTACACCCAAGCATTGAACAGCAAGCCTAAGATACCTACTTAGTTTTTTGTTTAAAGACATAATCTTTGTTTTCCAAATTATCTTCCCAGGGTAACCTTTTGCACAACCATTGCATCATACAATAACCAAGTATTTCCATATCGCCACGACGAGATGGAGCTAAACAGTCGACATTAAAGTTGACATTGAAAATGACAACACACAGAAAACACATGTTACATCAAATATAAAAGGCTCCATATATTTAATAATACTTGTAATGCTGTTAGCTTAATAATACCGATTTTTTAAATATGGTCATCTTAATTGTTCAAGTCGATCAACTTTTTTCGACAAATCTCATTCTCCTGTTTGCTTAATTCATCGCCATTCATGTCGGCAAGGGCAAAATACCAACATGGATAAGCGAAGCTAATATTACACTATTAAAATCAAACCGTGGAAGTCAATTTTACCAAAAAGGTCTCATTAATTTAACAAAAGAGTGAAGGCTATTGGAGCCCACTACAAAAATACAGAACACAATCCAAGAGAAGACAGGTTTAGGGTCTACCTACCACAGCCTCTATGAGCATCCCTGCTTGTGTATTCAATGGTACCATCATGTTTTCGCTTTGGATCTTCTTTGTAAGGAACATGTTTGCCGTTGGGACAATACCTGTAAGCTAAACCATAATCAAGCAAATACACCTAAAAAAAAGTTACCATGATGAACATGCACAGTCCATACAATACCGTTATCACAATTCAGTTAATGTTTTCGTTACAGGTGTCGAACAAGGCTTCCTTCGGCTTAGTCAAGCGCAAAGAATGACTATGAGATAACTAGACTATAAGAAATACCCTAATCACGGTACTAATTTTCGAGGGTATTTTAAACAAGATACACGAGTTTTCCAAATGATGTGTTAACATTTAGCAAGTACCTAATTTCGTCAATAGCCGAAATGTTATTAAATATTGAAAGAAAGGTGCCTTTTTAAGGTTTCTTTCTCGTGATTTTGATTGAAGTTTTTCACGTTCGGAGAAAATTCGCCAAATTTGTCAATATTTGCTTACACCATAATAATCAGTACCCTTTAACTTAACGTAGCAGAAGTAAACAAAACATTTATGCTTATGTTTCTGCACAGTTTACGCATTATACTTCCCGAGGTTGAAATAAGATGAAAATGTGCACACCAATTCATGAATACTGTGTTGAATTATTGTAAGTAGAGTGTGTTTTTAAGATTATACCTCCCTCCCTCCCTTCCTCCCTGGACTAAGTCTAATTTCAAATAGATCAGTCCACAAAATTGACAGAAGTGTGTGACTTGCTTGAAATACTTACTTTTGTTTGATCTGCTTTCTTGAAGCCCATCATCAAGTTGGATGATTTGATATCAGCATGCACATACTCATTTTCATGAATATACTCAAGCGTATCTAACTGAAACAATATTTTGAATGATTTAATAATCAGGCAGTCAACAAAATCATTTATACAAAAGATGGTTTATCTAACTTTTTAGACATTTACAATTTTGGGTGCACTTTTAAAACCAGTTTTTAGGAAATTTGGAATACAACTATTTAGGTTTCAAAATACCAACGGTGTAATCTAATAACATTTTATTGTTTGCGTTTTGGAAAATACTTTTAAAAGCACCCTTTAAGGTTGTTAACACTTGCTTAGTGTTACCTAGTGTTGCTTACGGATGACTCACATGTTAACGAAAGGATAGTTACTTACAATACGAAGACCAAGAGAATAGACAGTTTTTTCTGGAAATTGGAAATTGTGTTCTTTATATATTTTTTCAACGTCTGTTCCAAATCTATCCATGACCATGAAGCGATATTTTGTCCCTTCATGTTCAAATGAACCAGTACCAATGTAGACAGGTATACCAAGATGTTTTTTTTTATTAGATTTTGCCCAAGAATTGACTATATAAAAAAAAAATTACCACAGAAAAATAATAATGCATACTATTAGTGCATTTCTTTAAGACTCAAACATTCTTCCAACTTTATTGGGAAAACTCATGGTTTTTGTGCCATGTCAAAATCATCCATGATTTAGATTTTTTCCTTTCTGTATGATGTTAAAATTTTGTAATAGCTTCTCACAAGCAGTTGCATTTAGTAAATTCCAATAGCAATCTGTAAACATGGAACTAAGTAATTGTCTTACTCATATCTGACTTTGCTACTCTCTGGTAAAACGCCAACTCAACAAACAGTGGTCCATTAGCATGAGGCTCCTAAATCAATAAAGAGTGATAAGTATATTTATTTCTATTTATATTAAAGTCTTGCAAACACAATAAACTCACCACTTTAATAACATTATTTGCATTATTTTGTGTCACTTCCTTGCTGCTTAGAGTGTCACCTAAAATAAATGTTATTTGTATATTTATTTTTTATTTCATTCTGAAACCAAATTTTTTGCAATTAAAGCCACACAACATTTTTACAAGTGTAAAATAGATTTGTACACAAATTTGTTAGAACTTATACATTTGTTGTTCACACCTACCTGTCTATATATATTTGAGGGATTATAATTAGAGTAAAAAAAAATGCACATAATTTTAGTCAGGAAAGATTGAAGATCCTTCCCTGGTCAATTTAACAAATAGGTGTATATTGTAGATATTTTATCTTAAGAAAAAACAAGAAAAACACACACAATCTGATAATATTCTTACAGACTCGGTAATTGCTAAGTGCTAAATTAAAATAAAAAGACTGTAAATGTATGCATTTATGGCCTCAATCAGGGGTATTGTTAGACTCCTTATTGATCAAGTAAAAAAAAATAAAAAAAGTTTTTAAAAAATATTTTTAGAAATATCAACAAACCCAAGTAAATATAGCCAAATCCACCCTGTCCAATAACAGGTCCAAGTTTCCATTGTTTCTTCATTAGGTCTGTCATTTCTAAACCAGGTAGCATTGGCTTGGACATTCCCCGAGGAGTACCTTTGCATTTTAAAACAGGTTTTTTTGGTACTTTTTTAGTAGTATCTTTTTTTGGTGGCATCTCTTTGAACAGAAGATTTTAGCTACATATATCTAAAAATATAAAAGCAAGCCTATAAAATTAAAGACAAAACTTCTTGGAGATTTCCCCAATAACCATCGTTTATTCGCTACAAGATCCTCTCAAAACTTAAAATTTTATTTACATTCAAAACTGTTACTTTTGTTAATATTTTTTAACAGACAAGTGATTTAGTAACATGACAAGAATGGGATTTACATCAAAATGGCTACTGAAATTCATGAGCAGTAAACCAGTACGTTTTCAAGTGCAAATCCTCACACTTTCAGCATACTAAAGAACATGTATTTGGACTGTCAGGGTAAGCGTGTCGCATCTGTTTATCCTATTTTTACATCAAAATCAACATCGGATTTGGCTTGATTAAAAATATTGCCTTAAATGTAATTAGGATTTTTTTCTTGTTGTTTCGTTTTTTAATTTTGATGGATTTTATGCAATCAAATCTAACATCAGTAGAAACAATCCAGTAACTATAGGTTTTTGTGATTTTATGGGCTAGCCACTTTAAATATTTATTATTACTAGTCGTTAGTCTGTGGAAAATCCACGGGTGCGCCCGTCCTTTTTATACCACATTGCGTGTTTCTCGCTATTGCCAGCTGAGCTATCATTTTGCGTGACAGACAGACAGACGTATACGGGTATTATAATATAGATTTATTTATTAAACAAATCTGATATAAAAGCTGTCGCAAAACTCTTAACATTTTAAACCACATAACCTATAGATGACTGGTACTAGTTTCTCATCGCAAAAAAAAAAACTCTGCTGTATGTGCTCAGCAGTTGTGGCAGCTTTACAAAATACTTTGGCTGTTAGGCAAAATAAACATAAAACATTAATTAATTTATTATGACCAATGGAATTGTATACCTTCACCAAACTCCTTAACATTTTAGGGTGATTGCTTCTATTTAGATATCGCTGATATTTTGTGTACCGACAACACATTTTTAGATATAGTCACCTTAGCCGTTTTTAGACAGCTTATGATGTGGAGAGCGAAAGCAACATTTGTTAAACACAACCACGTTACGAGCTGCTTAAAACTGCAAATATAAAACAACCAAGTTTTGAAAATTTTCACGAGACCTAATTATCTATTTTTACAAATAAAAGCTTAAACAACATAATTTTAAATCTAGAGTTAGTGTTGGACGATTGAATGGATAAAATTCAAATATTTTATTCAAGCAAAATATACTTCTGCCCAGTCAATGCTGTAAGTATATATGAAAAAATGTTTCAAAATACCAAAAGGCTTATTATCCAAGTATATCGTTACTAGCAAAAACTATTATAACTATTTCTGGGTCGAATTCTAGCATGAAAAGATCTTTCAGTATTTCAACAGCAACGTTAACAGATTGGCGACTCAAAATGAGTCATTAAAACATTGAAAGTGCTAATGCACATTTACGGCAAAGATTGGTTATGGTCAGAGGTAGAAGGGAAGGCCATTGTAGAAGCCACCAATCTACATATGGAAAGACAGCAAAAAAAGAAAACAGAGCGAAGATAGAGTGATCCCCCTGTCAGTAAGCCACAAAAGGTTGTTGAGGAAGTGGCTGGAGATGAAAAATAGGATATCGATACTTCTATTTCTAACAGTTATATGTAAAACAGCTACACTGTGATATGGCAGTCAGTCAAACAAAAGTGATGTTGCTGCTGTTGTTAAAATTGGCATTCTAAATTTGCGAATACAACCATATAGACAAAGAATTGCATTTTTTGTTAACAGACCACCACCACCATGACCAAACACACATTTCTACCAAATGTGTAAACAAAAAAAACATAATAGCAAATTGTATCAAATATAAAATAGGTAGCTACCTTTCTTGGATAGGCGACTTCATCAAGACAATAAATCCTGGGAACAAATTTGCACTTGTTTCACATACACACAAACACATGTGGACTCAACAACAGTTAGCTATCCATTATGTTTAATTTCACATTTTTTAAATTGTGCTTTGTTTGTAAAATATTTGATTTTTATTCAAATATTTATAACGAAAAATTTATAGTGGTACTGGGCAGGTAACCCTTTATCTTTTCTATATATACCTGATGCCTAAAAATTTTTCAAAGTTTATTTCGGAATCCGAGTTATAGTTAACTAGCCTGGCCCTAAAATATCCAAAATTTGATAAATCTAAAATTCCTGCCTTCATTTTTTTAGTGCACATAAAAACATGACGCTGCTGATTCAGATAACGCAACACAAAGATTTCTGTTGTATTTTATTAGAAGATGCATTTTTGTAAAAACTGATTTTGTAAAAACTACATAAATAACAATGTTCTTTCCTCCGAATGCTGAAGTCCCTTTATCAATTCTCACTGCGTAAACCAAGAAAATTTCAATGAGAGGGTGATGTTCTGCCCAGATTGCGAAAACAGCCTGTTTACAACCGGGACAGCCGGATTATGTACGCATGGTCCGATTATGCTTTTTTTGCACTGGTTATGTTGTGGTGACCGGATTATGAACGCTGATATAATGGCTGGCAGGCAGGCTGTAATTAGCATTTTCTTTGAACTTTTGTGAATAAACATTCTCTGGAAGATAGAACACCCCTAAAAACTAGACATGGCGAAAGAAAAAAGTCTCAACGTAATTCTTAGTATAAACTACTCTTGTAGTAAATACATTTCAACATCAACTTTGAAGAAACTAAATTTCACGGAACCTAAATTATTCTTTTTGCGGGAATTAAGTTAGGTGAAAAGTTATGAAACTTTCGAATCCTAAAATTTAGTATTTGCCACGAAATTTCGTTTCATTTGAGAACAACAACAACTTTGCCACCAGGGCTATTTGCTTGTCAGAAGTGATGACGAATGATATAAAAGCGGTCGGCGCTGATTATATTTGTTCTATAAGTCTCGAATAATATTTGACTGTCATAAAAGTCAGCTTGCCCCGATTATGTGCGTTCTACATTAAGTGAAAAAAAATATTAGACTGTCGTATAAAAACTGGTCTGCCCTGCCTGATTATGTTCCTTTTATAAGTCCCAAATAATATTTTTTGAGTAATAAGCCGGCCTGTCCTGATTATGTTGCCCTGATTATCTATTTTCTGCCCTGTTCTTAACCGGGGCAAGCTGCCGTACTTAATCAGGGCAGCGTTTATTATCCGGGCAGAACAGTGATACAACTCTAGACCCTCAACAAAACACTCCTGGGGGTAGTTAATAAATGTTAACATAAAACTTTATTTTTTATTTGTTATATACTGTATAAAAAAAGTTAAATTTGTAGACTTTTTTATGGTAAAAAATCGATATTTCTCTTGAAATTTCTTAGCGTCGCCCCTAAAAAACGAGAACAAGTTTCTCTTTCCATGATCAGTATTTTATAATATCAGTAAAAAAGTAAAAGATAAAAAGTCAGGTTGGCTGGGCTGAGATAAGTTAAAACATGCTCCATTATGCTCTAGGGGAAAGGAAAATCATTCTTTAGTCAACGTTTCCCATTTACCCAGATACCAAGGAACATATAATATAAATACTGCTATACTATATATACCAAATAGCATGTTTAACTCGCCACCATTTTCACTTCGCGCGCAATCTTAAATTCTTAAAATAAATGCAATAGTTAGAAAACTACAGACCTAGTAATAGATAAATAATGTTTTAAAGTCATATATGAAATGTATCTTAGTTAGTTTCCTCTTTTTGCCTTTTTAATTTTAATATTTAATTCCTCTTTAACTGGGTTATTTCTTTTAGTTATCTTAAAATTTTCAGCAATTAACATTTTAAGTCCTGATTTTATCTGGCATAACAAGGCGGGAGTTTTTTTTTCATTATTTAACAACATTTTAGAACCTTGTTCAGGCAGGTAAGTAAGTAAGTAATTATATATTTCTCATGCAAAAACACGTATAAAATAAAATGAATACCTTTACAAGTCTTCCATAGTTTAAAATAAATCTTTTCTTTTTTAACGTTTAAAATAAATATAACAGAGATGTACTTTAGCTAGCTAGCTAGCTAGGTATAAAAACTTGGAAAGCAGGCTATAGCTATATGATTGGATGTACTAATAGCTAGAGATGGCCATGGTATTATTTATTGTATATTTTTACGTATTTCAATTTGTTGCCATATGTGTAACAGTAAGGCAGCTAGAAATAGTTGGTGGCTAACGTTACGTTTCAGTTGTTTTTTTTTTCAATGTTTTTGTCTGTAACTGCCCGGAAAAGCCTGGGCCCGCCCGAAATGCAACGCGATCTCTTTATTTACGTTTAAATTTTGTCGAGAAGAAGGAAGGTGCTATTTTGTCGTTTTACCCTGAGTTTATTATTTGTAGAATTTTATTACAGCTTTATGAAATAAATGATAAAAAATTCTTTTTTTAAACTCTTTCAATACCACTGCTCGACATTAAAAGAAATAATTATATATACATGACAATAAATGTTTAAAAAAATCTTGATTCGTGTTTCTCCGGGCGAAATTTAAAATTTTTTAAAACACTGAAAGTTGTCCGAAAGCCCCATGGTTTTTGTGGCGTTTCTGGCAAGTCAGTACCTCGTCAATTTTACACATTTTTATTTTTCTATCGTTGTAAACAAAAAACCTGTTGTTTTTAACTTTGATGTTCTTATAAAGCCCATTTTTATATATATAAAAATCATGTAGTTTGCTTGGTGGACAATGCCATAATTTTGAGGACTCTGGGCAGCTATTTTGCCATTTATTGTGTCTATTCTTCAGTAAAATTAACAACTTTTGCTACTGAGCTGATTTTTTCATGATATTTTTTGTGTACATGCACCAGGGGTGGTTTTAGCTATGGCATATTGGTGTACACCAGTAAAAATTTCTCTCCAAAAAGTTAAATGGTATCTCTGCGAGCCAGTTGTTTTTTAATTTTAGGCCGTAAGTCTGAACACAGCAGTCCCAACCCTCCACGCCTGGGTTCGATGGTCTTGTTTTTGTCAGAGAATACAGTTCGCCCCTCTTTTGTCCTGCAAATAATTTTATTTTCTGTATCAGTGCCGGGTACACTATTTACATCAGTCGTGCTAGTGTAAGCTGTCCATTTGGCTAGGCAAGAATTCTTCTGGTGTATACAACTGCTGTAAAATGCAGAACGATCCAGGACTAATATGCAAGTGAGAATCGTGTAGGTTTTAAAACAAAGAGAATTCTGTTGCCTCAAAGAGGAGTGTATAATCTTAATGAAACTTATTAATCGTCGTGGCAAAGTTATAAACTTGATTGGTATTGGTTTGTTTACTTTAGTTTGCAATATTTTTTATATCCTATTTTTACATTGTAAGTCTGATTTTCTTTTTTGGATATATCAAAGTGCATCTAGCTAGCTGTTGGCAGAGCTAACAGTAAAGTGAGAGACAGTGAAGGACATATAAACAGATATACATTGATTGGATCGAGAAGAGCAATATTTAGTTAATTTTGTAGCAAATTCATGTATATGTAATTTCAGGTTGCTACATTTTTTGTTTAGCTAATTTATAGCGTTTTTCTTCCGTCCATTTTAAATAAGAAACAAGCTTACAATTTCCGTTGAGTTTTTTTTTACATCTTTCATATTGAATGTGTTAAGCAATATATGTTTATTTAGCTTTATAGGTTTTTAGTGATTTTAGTTTTCAATTAAAATTGACTAATTTTCAAATTAAAGTTTACTTTGCCTCGCATCTTGAAAAGTTTGCCCTAAAATATCCTGATTGGCTTTAATTCTCCGGAAATAAAGCTGATTGGTTTAAAAAATAATGCAGTAGTGGAATTTAGCTGTAACTAATTTAATAAACAATTTTATTTTTTTGATCTTTGATTTTGCAGAAAATGCTGCTAACGCTTTCAGGTTATAAGAAAATTTGATTTTAGTAATTCTTGTTCAAAGTTAAACAAAAGAAAGTGACTTGAAGTAAAAATAAGAAGTTAAGTGGTTTATCAAGGATTTGTTCAGGGGTTGATTTTTAAGCTGTTTTTAACATTGGAGGGCAGCGGTTTTATTGAGGGGGAGGGGCTCAAAACGCCCATCCAATCCCCAGACAGTTTTTTTTAATAGCCCGGACAAGACTCTTAGAGGTTATTTTAGAATTAAATTAAAAAAATAACTAAAACAGAATAATTAAAAAAAAAAATCTTTAATAGTAACGGTATATTATTTTATATTTTATATTAGTAATAAATTTTTCATGATCTATCTTTAGCGTTGTATAATTTGCTGTAATGATTTCACTGATTTCATTGGTTGAGTTTAGGAATTGTTGAAACCACACTAGAGCTGCAGATCCTGTTTTTTATCGTTGTAGAAATAAATCAAAATATGAATTTGACTTTTTAGGTATAAAAACTTCAATGAACATATAACAGTAATGGAAAACAAAGTGATAGAATCAAAGCACTATGTAAATGGTGCAATGCTACAAAATAATGTTGGTAAGACTGTGTGTGCCATTGGTCGTATCACCATCATGAATCCAAATGGAATGGAGTTGAGAGTTCAGCTGGCTGATGGTAAAGAGGTGAAAGCACAGTTGGAAGATCAACTTGAAGAACCACTTGAAGGATTTGTGCAAATGCTTGCTCGTGTAAACAAAGACTTATCTCTAACGGTGGAGCATCTTGTTAGCTTTGGTGCAGGGGAAATTGACTTAAATATTTACAACGAAGCAGTGGTTTTGATGGCCAAACATCCTGGTTTATTTTCATCAAGTGAAGTGAACGGACAAATGTATTAAATGTATTAATGTATAAGAGCACTCTATGACAATAGTGAAGAATGACAACAAGGAGCAGAATCAAATGGACAATTGTATTTTTATTTTTTGCTTGGACATGTATGTTACACAAAATATTTATTATCATCTAATGGTAGTGCAAGAATTTCCTGTGTTTTTCAGGAAAACCAGCAATCCATTTTGTTATGTAGTTTTACTTCAGTTTTTTTTTTGTTTTGTTTTTTATTATAAATACTTAACTCTTGTTATTACCTGCATTTCCACCAGAACACTTGCTAAATGTTGGATAACAGGGGCAACAAATTAAAATTGGTGGATTTTCATTTAAGGTGTAATCGACCAACTGTGAACACAATGACTTGAAATAGTTTTGGCTTCTTTGCCTGAGCCTAAAATAGTCATTTTGTGTGCTTTTAGATATTTCTAAGCGCATTATATTTTTTTAATTCGCTTACACATTCTTTTCTTTTAAACTGCGGAAGTTCTGTTAAAAATATACACTTGCATAATTTACATTTCAGAGTAGGAAATTAACAACATGTCTACCACTTCACAAAAACATCGCAATTTCGTTAGCGAACCAATGGGCGATAAGGAGGTGACTGAGTTGGCTGGGATTGGACCTGTGCTTGGTGATCGCCTGAGAGAGAATGGTTTCGACAAGGCGTATGTCGTACTTGGTCAGTATTTAGTGTTAAAAAAAAACGAAGAGATGTTTACAGAATGGCTGAAAGAGGTGTGTAAAGCAAACAAAAAACAAAGTAGTGACTGTTGTGGCTGTTTAAAGGATTGGTGCGACGCGTTTTTGTAGTTGCCATGTTTTTTAGGTGTGGTATACAGAGAAGCACGATTTTGAATATTTGTAGACAGCACTTGTTGCTTAGTAGCAATATAAAACTTAGTGGGTATGATTTTAATGGTATGCCACTTTTATTCTCTTGTATGAAGCTGTGTTTATTTAGAAGTCGTTTTCTTGAAAACGAGCGGATATTGTCTTTATTTTAGCTGTATAATAATAAAATTTATAAAGAAATTTACCAGTGACTTTTTTTCTTCAGCCACTTGCTGTTACAGCTGTGGACACGCAGTATCGCTTGAGGTTTTAAAAAAACACGTGTTATTTCTTTTGATTTCCGGGTAATTAGTTGCTACTCTATAGACTTAATTAGCTTAGTGATTGTTTTCTTGTCTTTCTTAAGAAAAAGTTATTACAGTGTGTTATTGTAAGTAAAAAAACACGTGTCTTGACAGGTGAACACGTGTGTTCAGTAAAGATTTTCGTTCGCTGTTTTTAGATGGCAATGTAAGAAGTTCAAAACACGTCGATGTGAACAGTTTGTTGTTGTTTGTTTTTTCTTTGTGAATACTCGTATTTTGTCCAAAATCGTTGCTTTTGTGACAGCGATGCTTGGAATATGATAGACAGCCGGACTCGTGGATACCACTTTTAAAATTAAATCCCTACAAAATGCGTTGGGATTTAATTTTGCAAATGGTGCCATTGTCAGGGTTTTTAATTTATTTTATATTTTATAAGTTTTGCAAATTAAACATCAGCAGATAACCATCAAATAAATTTTATTTTATCACTTCTGCGTGCACGATCTCAGATTTTGGTCAAATCTCAAATTGCTATATATTCGATTTAATAGTTGCTTAAGGCAAATCTCCTCGGGACGATTTTTACGGCGATCGTCATAAATACTCAAATTTGATTGGTCGCGATTTTTGTCATGACGAAAAGTTGAATTAGTTTCTACTTTTCGTCACAATAATCGTCGCGAATATCATCCAGGATAAAAAAATGAATTTCGTGAAAAAAACGCAGTTCTGATAAAAGGATTTGAAAGCCCTCAAAATATAGGTGCAAAAGGTTCCAGGGGTAAAATAAGACATAGCGAGTTCAAGTTATAAAAGTTGCTTTTGTGTAGTCACTAAGAACGAAACTCATAATTTTTTAGTCTGTGTAGAAAAAATCGTGAAGGGTGCTTGTTCCAAGTGATTTGTTAATTCAGCCAATCTGGCCATATTCACGATCGATGAACGTATTCCATCTTCTTCTACAAGCATTCATTGTGTCTTTGCTTTCGCCTGTCATCATCTTCAACAACAATGCAACCCCTGCTAACTACCTAGACTCTCAATTATTTCAACTACAGATAGCAAAGGCTCAGTGACAACTACGGAATCTTCTAAACATACAAAATCTTCTGAAGTAAATTTGCGAGGAGTTACTTACTCTTGCCTAGTCTTCAATTCTTTCAAGTTACCCCTTAACTCACTGAATGGAACATTCAAATCATTCTTTTCCCGATCTTGCTCTTCAACAGAAATGCCTGACTCACTCCATCTCCTCATGACAGCACAAATAATTTCAAAGCCGTTAGAATGTTGATGCTTAGAATTTCTTTCTTCGCTGCATATGCTTTGATTATCATCAGGACCATTCCGGCACAGTACTTTGCCTTCAGAGAGAATCACTCCTTGGTTCATCGACTGTGGTATACATGGTAATGGTAGATAAGAATGCGAAATGAATCACTTTTAAGATGTCTACAATTAGTACAACTTTCCGATCTTGTCGTACAAACTTTCCATCCAACTCCCGAACCCACTCCTTAAGCAAATCGCTGTCCATCCAGCCTTTTTTCAGACCGCGGTAGCGACAGATCTTTAACTGACACATTTTACGCTCTTTAGGTGCGTGGGTCCTTTCGGGCAACCTTTAAAAGAATAGTCCAAAAATCTCTTTTGAGGCGGTTTTTTTCTCAAACAAACTTTTAGACTTCTTTTTCGATGCTTGTACGGACTTCATGCTTTCTTTAAAAAATAAACTATAGCGTAACCACGCACGCAAAAAATCCGTGATTCGAATGTAAAAAAAACACGTGCGGACGTTGGAATTTCGGAATTTCTTTTGAAATTTGAACAAAAGTTCCATTTACGAGGGTGTAATTTGGCTCCAGGGACCAAGAGAATGGTCCCACTTACCCGGGATTCTAGTTAGCTAGCTAGATCGAAGTTTGTTGTTGTTTGTTTTTTCTTTGTGAATACTCCTATTTTGTCCAAACTCGTTGCTTTTTGCGACAGCGATGCTTGGAATATGATAGACAGCCGGACTCGTGGATACCACTTTTAAAATTAAATCCCTACGAAATGCGTTGGGATTTAATTTTGCAAATGGTGCCATTGTCAGGGTTTTTAATTTATTTTATATTTTTTAAGTTTTGCAAATTAAACATCAGCAGATAACCATCAACTAAATGTTCTTTTGTCACTTCTGCGTGCACGATTTCAGATTTCGGTCAAATATCAAATTGCTATTTATATATTCGATTTAATGGTTGCTTAGGGCAAATCTCCTCGGGACGATTTTTACGGCAATCGTCAGAAATAATCAAATTTGATTGGTCGCGATTTTTGTCATGACGAAAAGTTAAATTAGTTTCTACTTTTCGTCACAATAATCGTCGCGAATATCATCCAGGCTAATTTTTTACCAAGCTCAAAAATAAACAAAGTGTTACAGATATTACTGTGGAAAGTTTATCATTTCTTGAACATGATAGTTTAGTAGGCAACGTTTCGGGAGATCCTTCTCCCATCATCGGGCAAAGTGAAATGATGTTGCGCATGTATTTATATAATTGCAGAGGATCGAAATTCATAAAAATTAACCAAACAGAAACGAGCTGATAATTACAGTTAATTACGGTAATTAACATTTTCGGACCTGGATGTAGGTAACTACTTCTTCTGTAGGGCTGGTAACCAAATCTCAGGAAGTTGATACGAGATGCTGTTTATGTGTTTGTTACGTTCTACACTGTTGATGGTTTCTTTAATCTTCCTGGCCGTTGTTCTGGATTCTCTGTCAATGATTTTCTTCTCATCCCAATTAAACTGATGACTTTTGCTCCAGCTGTGGTCCGCAATTTCGTTTTTCTTCACATCGCCGTTTCTCACTGCGCGCATATGTTCTTGTACTCGTTGCTTAAACTTTCTTTTTGTTTCGCCTATATACACTGCATCACAATCTTTACACGGGATTTCGTAAACAACATTGTTTTGCTCTTCCAGGTTAATTTTGTCTTTTGGTTTAGACAAAGTGCTTCTTAGGGTGTCTTTAGAGGTAAGAATGCATTTGATCTTGTGTTGCCTTAAAACTCGACGAAGGATCTCGCTGGTACCTGGTACGAAGGGTAGGAATGCTGATGCGATAAATTCCTCTGATGTTTCCTTGTTGTCTCCGTTGCATCTTCTCTTTATTTTATTTTCTACTTGCGTGATGACTTTATGACTGTATCCATTTGTGATTAATGCATTTCTTACACGTCGAATTTCTATTTTCCTCTCCTGTTTGTCACTGACTACACTGTTGGCACGATTCAGTAATGAAGATATGACACTTTCTTTGCAAGATTTCTGATGGTTTGATTCGAAGTTAAGGTACTGGTCAGTGTGTGTTGGTTTACGATACACTGAAACTGAAATGGAACCATTCTTGCGTTTGACCAAAGTGTCCAGGAAAGCGATACTTCCATCGTGTTCAAGCTCAACAGTGAATTTGATTTGTCGATGTAGGCCGTTGATGTGTTCATGCAACTCTTCTAGATGAGATCTTTTAATTATGGCGAATACGTCGTCAACAAATCTTTTCCAAACTTTGGACGTCTGTCTGATGTGACTAATGCTGTTGTCTCGTGTGCTTGCATGTATATTTCTGCCACTACTGATGATGCAGGGCCTCCCATTTCGCCTGTCATCATCTTCAACCACAATGCTACCCGTGCTAACTACCTAGACTCTCAATTATTTCAACTGTGTCGTATACATGGTAATGGTAGATAAGAAAGCGAAATGAATCAATTCTAAGTTGTCTACAATTAGTACAACTTTCCGATCTTGTCGTACAAACTTTCCATCCAACTCCCGAACCCACTCCTTAAGCAAATCGCTGTCCATCCAGCCTTTTTTCAGACCGCGGTAGCGACAGATCTTTAACTGACACATTTTACGCTCTTTAGGTGCGTGGGTCCTTTCGGGCAACCTTTAAAAGAATAGTCCAAAAATCTCTTTTGAGGCGGTTTTTTTCTCAAACAAACTTTTAGACTTCTTTTTCGATGCTTGTACGGACTTCATGCTTTCTTTAAAAAATAAACTATAGCGTAACTACGCACGCAAAAAATCCGTGATTCGAATGTAAAAAAAACACGTGCGGACGTTGGAATTTCGGAATTTCTTTTGAAATTTGAACAAAAGTTCCATTTACGAGGGTGTAATTTGGCTCCAGGGACCAAGAGAATGGTCCCACTTACCCGGGATTCTAGTTAGCTAGCTAGATCGAAGAAATTAGGAGAGTTTGAGAAGGCAAATCCAAGGGACCGGGGAAAAATGGTAGCAGAAGTAGAAGTTCCACTTATCCAGTGTGTTCTACATCAAGCGGCAACTATTTTTTTTTATAAGTAAAAGAATTACATGTTAAATTTTCTTTACCCGGCTACAGCTTTGGATTTGGAACAACCAGAACTCAATATTCCTCCAAACTTTGCGTTTTAATACATCAGAACGCGCACTTGCAAGACGTTTAGTTGAATCGTTCTCATGACACTGGATGTCATTATGACACTGCAATACTGTCTTTACCGATGCGACTTCTCTTTTCTTCGCTTTTGTGTCCCTCTCCGTTATTTTATATTTTTTCTTATACAAAAGTTTATTTTATGAATACTTACTATTCCAATAGACAGGGTTGTGGTAACTCAATTCCTTGTTTACGTCAAGGAGAATTCGTGTAAATCTTGTAACCCTTAAATATGTCCGTATACCGTGCAACACCGATTCTTCACGGAAGAATAGGAAGCATTTTTAACTGATGTGTCGTCACTATGCTTTAACTCTATTCGGTCCGTGGGGGGCGGATTCCGCCCCCCCCCTGACGGTTTTTTTTTAATAACTTCTGATTGCTTTGTTATATGGCTATGATACTTACTGAGTTTCAACATTTATCTATTAGACACCTGCATGCTAATTTTTTAGGTCCCATACCTTTCAGAGGCTTTGATATTGGCCATTACTCGAAACTACCCCTTAAAATCTCTATGAAATCCTTATAATGGGGAAAATATAATAACTCCTGTTAGGATTATCCTTAGAACTTGAAACTTGCAACACAACTTTGTTTCATCAAGAAGAATCATTTGGAATAATTTGAACACGTGACTAATCCGATTTCCCGATTTTGTCGGATTTTACCCGAAAATCGGAAAAAAACGGATTTTCGGGCAATTTTTGGCAATTTTTTATCCGATCCATGTAAAAACCGGAAGATATGTTAAATAACTTTTATTTAGCTTTCAGAAACTTCAAACTGAATGTAAAAATTCGCTCTAGAACAAAAGTAATTATATTTCAAGCAGATAGTGGCATTTTTAACAATTTTCAAGCTTCTGATGACGTCACAGAAAATGTGCTGACGCAAGCAAAAGTTTATTGGCGCCATTTTGTTCCTTTTATTACGTAATATAAGTGTGCCAAGTTTGATTCAATTTGAACAACCCTATGAAAAGTTATTAAGGGGGGGCGGAATCCCCCCCCCCCCCCCCGGTCATAGTATGTTCGAAAAACCCCGGACCGAATAGGGTTAAAGGAGCATACCTTAGTGAAAGTAGTGTTCGCGGGATAACATTTTCACGTATTTTTTTCTTTATTTTGCGATAAGAAAATCGCTATTCAAGTGTTTACAAATTTTTGCAGGAATTAATTTACGCGTAAGTGAGCAAGGCCTTTCAATACTATCATAAAATCTCGCGTTTTGTTGTAAATACGTTGGTTGTGGCTAAAATGCGTGTTATACATTCTGACGGAAACCTATTTCGTCGTTTGAACGTAGCTTGGTAAACAGAAGGGACAAATATTCTTTAGATAGCTCGAAACGATTCCAAAGTGACAGAGAAAAGAAAAATATAATAACAGGAGAGGGCAAACAAATTATAGTTATTTCGTCCAAACCTTTGCTGGAAGCACACGCATGAGGCTATTATTACAAAGTTCGTTGCTAATACACAAATGCTTCAAAAAACAAGATTCCAGGAATGTTTTAGTTTAAGAAAGATCAATCCAAATAATTTGAATGCTTTGCACCTCGATATTATATTGTGGTAAGACACACCAGTTTATAGCAATCTGTCCTTAATGACTATCTAAGTTATGCAGGCGCGACTATATCCTTATATAATAAATATCTTGACATTGATTAGCTTTATACGATCAAATGTCATCTAAATAAGTGTCACCTGACAACTGACATTGACATCTTGGCACGTGCAACATGTTGAAAGCAAAAAAGTATCGAAGTGCTTTTTGTGTCGCAGATTTCTCAAAGCATTCTTCGTAATATGTTGCTTACACAAGAGAAGAAAACATTATTAAGCTAACCGTAACAAGATGGAAGTAAGTACAGGTACAATAAAATTCAACATTGGCCCCAGGTTTTTTTTCTCCCGGTATAAAAAAAGAGACAAGGCACCCTGGAATCGAAGTTGAATATACTTTGCAGTAGGAACTTTCTAAATAGAATCATATACTACCCTGGGTAAGAAAAGAATATATTTATATTTTAGCTGCTTTTTGCAAACAACTCTGTTTGGCTATTTTCTTGCTTGCAGCACTTTCAAAGTAAATCGATATGCTGCTCATTTTTTCCACACGTAATAATTTAGGAATTTTTTATCTCGCCACAACGTTTGTTATGGTAGGGGATATAATTTTAATTCCATTCGCAAAAATTTTCAGACTCCTCAAAGGACTAGAAGAGGGTTCTTGTCAGATCAGTGGTGTGGTTGAGAGACAGAAAGTTAGTCAACTTCGTTCTTAGAGCATTTTGCCTTTTCGATTAATTGGATAGCGGCGAAATCATTGGCTGGTCAGTAATAATAATTCAGGGACCAATTCCTCCTGAAGGTGAAGATTAAAGTTGGTTAATCACATGCAAATAGAGAAATTGTAAAGTGAGTTATGTTTTTTTTTTGTGTATTGTCTCCTTATGGCACTTGTCTTTCTGTCTGTACATCCCACTGGTTTCATTTTACAACCGCAGAATGCCTCATAGAATTGGATATAACTTGTCTATCACCTCAGAACAAAGAAAACACAAAAAATCACCCTCGTTCCTGGAGCTTTTTGTCTCTCATCGGCGCTGCGCTTATTGGTAAAGAGATCCTGGGTCGAGGTTGACAAGAAATAACGTTATACCTTGAGATCGGGGTTTTGAGGATTTATACAACCAGCGGTTGAGTGCTAGAATCTGTTACGATAAGTAAAACAAAGTTTATTATTTGTAACATACAATAACCCTTTCCACCTAAATACACACTGCTTTACCCTTCCTCAACGTGTCATGTAAAGCTCTACTCTAAGAAGTCATGGAGTCGAAGTTTGTAATACATTTCACAAATAGGTGTCATAAAAAAACCATTTTTTTCTTCCCGCAAATTAACTAATGTATAGAAAATAACTGAATGAATTTCTTTTTCTAATCAGCTTTGAATGACGTTGAACAAATACGAAAATAATTAATTAATAGACGGTTTAATTAAACGTTCAGTTAAATCAAAAGATTTATGGCCAATTTAACGAGGCTTCGAGGAAACCCACGACATCTTGTACATTGTTTGTGAATGACTTTACCTTCCTATGTCTCATGATAACGTGGTTATGTGTAAAATTTGTAAAAATATGTGTTAATTATGTTATGGTGTATATGTCGTAAAATAATGTCGATTTTCATTTCTTTCGTGTATACAGAGATGAAAAAATTGACGTCGGTTTTAACATTTTTACATGAAACGTTTCACTGGTTAATTGAGTTATGGCGTGTGGGCAATAACAGAGTTTATTTCAATGTCGTTACCTTACGTGATATTTTTTAAATATTTGCTTTAATCATGATTGAAAATAGCACAGCTGTGGTAGGATACATTTGTGTACATAACAATTTTGTTCATGTGTTGAAATGAATATTATAAACTATCGCAGGGGAGTTCCACTGTTCAATTTTTTAAAACGAAATCAAGATGGCAGAATAAAGTTCCGTTTGTTCCACCTCTTCCTCAAGACGTGTTGACTTTTTCTTATTATTTGAACAGCAGGAACCGGGATCGAGGTTTGTTTAGAATTTGTTGATTTAATCAACGACTGAGAAAGTAAAACTAAAAGTTGTTAAAAATGTACAAATGTTCGGAGTGAGAAATTATTGTCCGTATTTCAACACGGGTTACCCTTTGTCTCAAACCTTTTTTATGCTATTTTAATACGAAAGAAAATACTGTCCTGGGAACGAGGTTTAAATACTATTTACAAAAGCATGTGGATATTAGTAATAACGTTTTGTTTAGTGGAAGTGGAGTTTGAATCTTCAACGCTCTCGTATTGTTGGCGGGAAAAAACGTGAATATCACATGCATAATTTTTACACGTGATGTTGTTTTTGAAAATGAGACGGCACCATTCATCATTCGTTAGCTAATAATAGAAAACTTCTGTAGTTTCAGCTATGATGTAAACACTTCATCTGAAGAAGCTTTAGCGTCTTATTATTTTGAAAAGTGTTTTCAAGAAATTCTGTTATAAGTTGATTTGGTCGATTAATTCTTATTATTTTTTAGGTCATTTAAAAAGATAACTATATCACTTTAAATAAAAAATATCACAAATTGTACACAGAAAAATTCATAATTTATCGATAGAACAATCGTTAACACGTGCATCACCAGCGCATTAACGTGGTTTTACGAATTGGTTAGATTCTTTGCGTTTGAATGAAGTATTTTATATATTCAAGCCAAGATATGTCGATCATTCAGACCATACCACATTTATCAAAAGGACAATCAGATATACCATTTATCATTCCCACAGTTGGAACTCATACCGCGCTGAAGATTTTACATAAAATAAATGAATTCCGCGCGGATCGGACTCTTTGTGATATCATATTGCAATGCGATGATGGCACCAGAATTTCAGCGCACAGGCTAGTCTTATCCGCCGTTAGCCCGTATTTTGAAACCATGTTTCAAGCAAACATGGCCGAAAAGGGGCAGCTACTAGTGAATATAAAAGGAATCGACTCTAACACTTTAAGTATCTTAGTAGATTTTGCGTACACCACTGAAATTTCCGTGTCTGTAGAAAGTATATTCAACTTATTAACTGCAGCCAATATGTTATGTTTTGAAGAAGTAGAACAAAGTTGTGTTGAATTTCTTTGCAGAAGCTTGAGTCTAGAAAATTGTGTGGATATTTGTACGATAGCCGAAATGATCAACTGTGAAGAACTACATCGTATGGCAACGTTGTTTGTGTCAAGTAAATTTCGACAGCTGGTGAAAGACATAAGCTTCGTCAACCTAACCCCGCTACAGCTAGAGACAGTTTTAAGTAACGATAACTTAAATGTGACGTCTGAAGCTGAAGTTTTTGACGCCGTCATGACTTGGGTACAATGCGACAAAATTAGTCGAGCGGAATATTTATCAATCTTATTGAGACATGTTAGGTTCCCTCTTATGAGTCGAAAATATTTGGTTGATCGAGTGCTGCATGAAGACCTTATTATGCAACAAGAAGCGAGTCGCGATATAGTACTGAAAGCACTTGATCATCACCTGTTACCAGAGAGAACCGTGATGGGAGATTTTGCTTTGATTACGATGCCCCGACAGGTTACTAACAGAACACTGTTTGTTCTAGGAGGTGAAGGTAAGGAGTTATTTTCGTTTAAACGTTTCCGCTCAAACGCGTCCGAGAGCTCTTTCAGAGTAAAACCTTGAAAGTAGTTTACTACTTTCGAGTTTATCTCAAAGAGCGCTGGGACGAGAATGAAATTAGTTTTTTTTCTCGCAAATGCAGTGAAACGTGATGGTTTCAACTCGGTCAGTGAATTAGGCGAATCGTTTAGTTTTGAAAGTTCTTCACAACCGGCTGAGGGCATTACTTAATCTAAACCGGGTGTGGCAAGACGTCTAAAAACGTAAATTAATTTTAACGATACTGATGCGTTCACTATGTCCAGAATGTGGAGGAGAGTTAAGTTAATAAAATTGATTGACAGGAAGTGGAGGTAGCAACTTCCTCCTAATGACAGCTTTTACACTTATTTTCCTCTCTTAAAACTACTGAACTACTTAACTACTTTTTTGCCGTTGTTTGAATTTCCTCATCTCTATTCAGTGAACATTTGTTCCTGTTTATTGTTTGTTGACATTGAAAACTCCCATTTAAACTTTTTTACATTTTGATTTCATGAATTTAACCCACTGCCTATCTACACGGCCTAATTTAAGACCCCTCCTTCTTGTTAAATTTTCTGTGAATCACTACCCTATCCCGTTATTTATCTTTGATCCATTTTCTTCTAAACGTCTCTGTATCTAAACAACCAAATGTTAATACTGGTAATCAACTGACTCGCTCGATTAAAAGCAATTAATTTCTGATAATTTGTTGCAATTAATACAAAAAGCCGGCGTAATTGGATCGTGTGTTTTCTTGAGTGACATAATAAAAAACGTCGTAACATTTATTTGTGGTTTTGCAAATTTTATAAGCGGAAAGTCTTGTGATTGAAGAAATGACTCAAATGTTATTTTTACACATTCAGGAACATCTGACATAATGTGGGGTAACATTGTCGTATAATTTTTATATAAAGTAAAGTATATATCTTTAAAACATTAAACTTTTCATATTTTTATCAAAATAACTGCTTATCCACCATATACTTAATCTAAATTCCATTTTAATACACTCTAGTTCCCATTAAAACAATATTCTGCAGACAAGAATTAATCAGACTGAATGTATATCTAACTTTTTTAAAAAATTACCCTTACCCCTTCCCTCTCTCACTTAAACATTGATGAAACAAAACTTTTACCACAAATTGAATCCTCTTACCCTCGTTTTAACCTTTCTGTGTGTGTGTGTGCGCGTAGAATTTAAAAACGTAGATTTTTCTCCAGGGTTGAATACAAATATGTCCATCATTGACTTTTTAATTACTTTTCCTTTTTCAATGTTCTGTTGTTTTTTTCTTGTTAACCTTTTACAGCTACTTCGGCCCTCAGAGGAGTAAATTTTCATGAGCCGGCGTTAGGAGTGTACTTTCGCATATAACGCACCTACAATCCCGGACATGTTATTTTTAAAGACAAATTTTGCAAATGGCCAAACAGCATCACTTGGCTAGTACTCTGCAGTCTATAAGCTGCAAAAGTTTGACTTTAAGGAGTGTATTGCCCAGTAACCAATAAATATTAGCGAACAAAGTTTTCTGTTTGTCAGTTTAATTGCTAAGTTTTTACCTTTGAATAACAACGGGATTAGTTAAAATATTAGTTGCTCATTTTTGGTCACTGTGTTGTTTTTTACTTAAAACAGGAAATGGCATAAGTACAAATTTCTGATATAAAACTATGAAATATGGTTTTAATGCTTTCGTAAAGCAGATTTAAATTAACCGCCATGTAATAGGAAGCACGAAATATTTCACAAAAGAGCATTTGTTTATTTTATCCACTATCTTTTAAAATTCTTCCTCCAATCCCAATGGTATTATTTATATTTTCAGTAAAAGGCAAAGCACGAAGTTCTGTTGAGTGTTTTGATTTTATGTCAAATACATGGAGACGCGTCACGTCCATGCTGATGCCTCGAAAGCACGCAGCAGTCGCAGTGTTGGATGGTGTCTTGTATGCTATTGGTGGCATCAATGATAGCATGGATTTGATTACTTGTGAGAAATATGATCCAAGCACTGAATTGTGGAGCCCTGTGGCTAGTTTGAAGCAATGTAGAGGTACGTGTGACGTAACGGCACCAACTTAGCTCCCAGGTATTTTTGCCTTTTTGATGTGACTAAAGACAATATCCCTCAAATCGAAAAGGCTAAAATCCCTTTAAAAAAAAGGTATAGCAAGTCTTTAGCCAAAAAAATTATTTCTGAAATCCTATCTCAATTTAATTTTTTTTTAATACTTCTTTTTTCTTTATTTTTCTTTATTTTCAGCGTTTTTATTTTTTTCAAGTTTAAACAAATAATACGTCCTTTTTAAGAATCATTTTGGGGAAAAAAATTTATTAAAAATCCGAATATAATTCCGTATATGTATTGCGCATATTTTCATTAATTTATGACTAATTAATCAGTTTCGGGGTGTTACGTCAAGAAACTTTAATTTTCGACCACTGAGAAATTTTTATAACGATGTTTGCACCATCATTCCGACGTCAAGAAAAATTGATATTAATCTTCATTTTACGGAATATATACTTTTGCCCGTGACTACAATTTCAAAAAAAGTCGCGGAATTAATATTTGTGGATGTTAAAGATTCATTAATTTTAGTAAAAAAAAGAAAAAGATGGTTATTTTTAAATTTGTCCCTTGATGAGGCTACGTGCATCTTCTAACAAAACGTGATTTTTAAAATTACACATCATGTGTTTTAGAGTCACGCGATCACTTCTCCATAGCTATAAAAAATACTAAATCCAATTCAAAATTTTATTACTGACAAATTCTGCGCAAGACTGTTTTTTTTTTAATTTTTTGCTGCAACCATATTCACGGATTTGGGCGAATTTCCCAAAAAGTTTTTTTTCCTCAAATAATGGTTTTCTTTAAGGTATATTAATTTATATAAATTATAATACATTAAACAAGTGCCACCAAGTATTATAAACAAAACCAATAACTAGACAGGATATACTGTAACTGGATATACTCAAATACACTCGAAGTTTAAGAAGTACCGGTAGAAACAGATTAAAGAAAATCCAACAGTCTTTACAATAGAGTTCATACTATTGTTTTGTTTGTTTGTTGTTGTTTTTTTAATTATAACCAAATTTATAGGAGCGCTAAATGTTACTGTGGTTGACGGCTGGCTGTATGCTTTGGGTGGTTCCAACGGTAAAGAAGCCATTAAAACCGCAGAACAGTACGATCCATTATCCAATTCGTGGACAACCCTACCACCTATGAGATTACCCAGAAGCCATTTCGGCGTGGCGGAGCTACACGGTAGAATATACGCGATAGGTAGATAATATTGTTTATTCTCTATATCACCCGCACCATGTTGGTTGCCAACATCATCCCAAAGGCGCTTTTGCCTTTTTTGACATTGAGGAGGTTTGGCGGAAGGGACATCATGTAACAAACCCGGGGCTGGAGGAAGATTCCGTCTTCTTTTACGCTCATACTATACTCTGACGGAAAAGTAAAAAGTACTCAAAAGACAATTTATATAAAAACGCCCGTGTGCGTCTGTCTGTCACGCAAAATGGTAACTGCAGTAGCGCAGATACACGAAATGCAACTTATAAGGACAGGCGAACCCATGGATTTATACCAACACCAATTGACTGCACTAACTTCTTTTCTCACTTTTATTCCAAATCCTAAAGCGATGTACAAAGTTGCCAAACTTTACTCCCAAAGGTGGCGGCAATAAAATGAAGCAGAAGACATCTATCACCGTTCTTATCACCCTTCTTCAACATGTAACCTCATTTTTCTCATTTCAGGTGGTTATTGTGGTATATCTGAGGTCGAACATTGCGAGTATTTTGAACCTTCTTCTGGTAAATGGTTTGAAATCACCGGGCTGAATAAGTCACGGATGAATCACGCAGTTGTTTGTTGTAAAGAACGTATATACGCTATCGGTGGTAAAAATTCAATGGGTGTTCTTAATTCTATCGAAAAATTTAATCCAGATTTGAACATGTGGTTGATTATTAAAACTAAAGTTAAACTGAGTGTCGGAATGAATGCGTGTTTAGGTTTTCAACCGAACAATGAATGTGAAGAAGTATACGTACTTGGTGGAAAAGACAACGACGGTGAAGAGCAAAATGAAGTGAAACTGATAAGTTTAAAATCACCCGACTACGTCGTAAGTAAAAGCGTACCAATGTTAGAGACTAGATCATACGTCGGTGCGGCCCTGTTGTGAAGCATTGGCGTGTCACGCATACTAATGTAATAAAAGTTATTTTTAAATTTCATTAGTATTTATATTTTTCTTTAATTTCAGAAGCAAATGCTTGTGTAAAAATCAAAATATAATCAACTTACTACTGGCCAGGCACTTCAAAACTTCGTTGCTAAAAGAATTACCCCATCAGTTTGTTAAGGGCTGCGAACTAGGTTGTGTTATTGCTTAAGTTAAAATAAGACTCGTTTTTTATGTGGCTGTATTTTGCGCCATGACTCAAATAGCTCACGAGCCTTTTTGTTAGTGCATGCGCACTTTCAAAACTTACATATTTTGTCTAAGTGCGCACATTCTAACAAAACTCGCGATGCAGTCAAATAGAAAGCGCTTAATATATCTTTAGCGTACTACGCTGAAATAAATTTGTTTCCAAGTACTGATTTTTGTGAATGACTTTCTGAAGAATGTGTCCTGGGTTTTAAGTTTCGTAAATTTGACCACTTTTCGCGTGCATAAAAGTAGTTTTTAAATAACGTGTTAAAGTGCTTGTAAAAACTTAGGTTTCAATATTTTTTGTAGATATTTTTTTGTAGATATTAAAAACAATTCCCAATGGGAATATTTGTTACAAATTATAGATCTATTTAAAAAAAATCGATGGAAATACAATTAGTCAAGGCTTATGGAATTCAAAAAAGTGTTCTTTCTGGCATTATCTATACTTTTATGTAGTTTTATACATGTTGTAAATATTACCTTGTCGTCATATGTGGCAATCCATTTTCTCCATTTTTGGGATTCAACGATAATAGAATGCATAATATTTTTTGTTTATGCTTAATGTAATATATAAATCTCAAATATTGTTCACTTCATTCTGTTTACTGTAGTAAGAAAAAGTTATTACTGCAGGAGTTTTTTTCTATTCCGTTATTTTCGCAGCGTTGTAAAGTCGGTATGATGGGTTACAACCTTGTCCGCAGGACCATTTGCTACTCAACAGCGCTACGACAGCACTATTGCAACCGTAAAAAGGGCCGAGGTCGACCTTAGGATGGGTTAGTCACCAATTGGCTGAAAGAGTCTTTAAATTTCGCGCGAAATGAAACTCATTTCGATTGAAGAGGACAGGAAGGCCTCGGGACCAGAAGTTACGTCATCAGTGACATGTGCCGCCAAAGTGTTTGGCAAAAACGGCTCAAGGGTGATGTTCTCAAGAGGAAGTTAGAAACGGAAGCAATTCCATAGAACTGCAACTTTCTCCTCCCAAAGAAAACAAACACCCAAATTTGAAAAACGTTTTCAAATTTTTACAGGTCAACCGACGTTATGATGCAGGACATCCAAAACATGCACTCAGTGTCGGTTCGTTCAAAGGGTTAGACGACCTTAAGGACGCCATGAACCTCGCTGGTAAGACCTCCCAGCTGCTAAATCAGGTCAAGCGAGACTTAATTAAGCCTTCTTTGCTACAAGAGTACGTAGCCTTAGCTACGGAAGTGGAAAAGAATTCTGATTGTCTGATTGGTTCCTCTGTCTGTGAAAGGCTTGAGAAGCTGAAAAAGGAGGCCCAGCTCAAATCACTCCTGGAAAGAGGCCAAAAAAGATAGAAAAAAGAAACTTTTCATTGACGAAAAAATACAAAGCTTATTGGGGAAAGGTGTGATAAGGTTGAGCAGTCGCGAACCAGGCGACTTTATCTCACCCATATTTGTCATTGAGAAATCAGATGGCGGATTTAGGCTAATCTTAAACCTCAAAAGAAAATTTAAGGTGCACACCTTAACGTCCATTCTTCGATTTATCCAAAAGGACATGTATCTGGCCAAACTTGATATTAAGGATGCATACTATAGCATACCAATACACAAAGAAAGCCAGAAGCTCAAAAATCGAACACAAAGGTAAGGTATACGTATTCCTGGTACTCTACTTCGGCTATACAGAAGGACCACGAAAATTCACCAAGATAATGAAATCACCCTTATATAAATTAAGGAAGGAACAGGTCACCATTGCTGACTACATTGACGACTTGATCACTATGAACGTCGTAAACAGCAGTGCTGCAATACCATACACAAAACCGTTGCGTTGTTAAATTCACTGGAATTTACAGTCCACCCAGACAAATCCGAGTTTGAACCAAAACAAGTTTTGGACTTCCTTGGATTCATCATCGATACAGTGAATATGACCGTCGCTCTCACCCCCGAAAAAAGGCAACCATAATGGATCTGTGTAACGAAGTGACACAGAAAGAGAAGATAACAATAAGAACTCTAGCGCGATTAATTGGTAAGTTTATCGGCAGCCTTATTGGGGTACCACATGGTAGACTCCACTATAGATCTACCAAAAGACTAAAAATCTCGCGCCAAAAATTTTGATGTGCAGATCACATTTACCCCTACCGCCATGGGTGACGTATCTTGGCGGAAGAATAATTTATGAGGTCGCATAGCCCCAATCATGTCATTATATCCATGGATGCCTTAACAAGAGGTTGAGGAGCGTCAATGACAGAAACCCACACGGAGGGTGAGTTTTCATCTATGGAGCAGGAACGCCACATAAATGTCCTAGAACTAATGGCAGCATTCTTCGGACTACAGGCTCTCTGCAACCATACTGCAAATGCTAACATCTTGCTAAAGATGGATAATACTTCAGCAGTAGCCTTTATAAACAAAATGGTGAACTTTAAATTTATCACAACGGATAAGATTACACATAGCATTTGGGAATGGGCAATAAGCAAAAATAATTGGATAGTCGCTCCACATCTCCCCTGGCATTCTTAACGTAGAAGCAAACAGAGAGTAGCGACAACAGGAGACAAGAACAGAATGGATGTTAAACAAATCAAAACTCCTTGATGCACTGAAAGAACTGGACTTCCGTCCAGAAACAGTCCTCTTTGTGAGTAGAATAAACAAGCAGTTACCTGCCTTTTTCTCATATCGACCTGATCCCGACTGCATCGGAGTAAACTCGTTTACTGAGGATTGGCACAATATGTCGTTTTATGCCTTTCCACCCTTTGCCTGCCTTCCCCAGGTAATTCAAAAGATCCATAGTGATAAGGCAGTAGGTATCCTGGTAGTTACGGACGGGCCTAACCAACCATGGTTCACAGAGTATTCTGAACTAATCATTAAAGAAATTCTTGTTTACCTAGAATGGACCTAGTACTGCTTCCACAGCAACCAAGTGTCCTTCATTCACTGCACCCAAATCTTTGGATAGCAATTGTCTCAGGGAGGCAATAAACCGAAAACGATCATGTTCTGCCGATCTAAGCAACTGCTCACTTCATCTTGGTCAGAAAAACCCAGTCCAGCTATAATCCGTATTTAAGGAAATGGCTGAAATTTTGTAAAATGAAAAAATCCCAGAACCTTATAAGGCTAGTCATAAACAAGGTATGGACTTTCTTGCTTTCCTTCTCCACGTAGAAAAGACAAGCTATGGATACATTTCAGCAGCAACGTCAGCCCTGTCAGCTGTATTACCAAAGGATGCAGGAACAGGCTTTGGTAAGAACAAGAACGTTAGCAGACTAATCAAGTGTATTTTCAAGCTACGTCCTTCCCTACCAAAGCACACTGTGATATATGACCCTGATGTAATATTAAACTATATGACAACCTTGCCTGGTAACCAGCACCTGGAGTTACAGTTATTAACGAAAAAACTAGCAACGTTGTTGTGCCTACTGAGTGTCCAGAGAGCCCAGACAATAGGTGCCCTAAAGGTTAACTTTTGTTATCGATCTTCAGATGAAGACAACAAAACCAGGCAAACATCAGGAACCTCTGCAATTTGAGAAGTACCACCTCTCTAACCGGATAGTTTACTGCCTATATAAATACTTGAGGACGACAGACCTTATACGAGAGAACCTTGAAAACCAACCAAGGGAACTACTTCTCTCCTATGCTTATCCCCATAAACCTATCGGAATAACCACCGTTGCAACACATGTTAAAATGTTCTTAGGCTTGGCTGGCATCGATATTAAGACGCTCAGTACCTATTCTACAAGGAGTGCATCTACCAGCAAGGCAGAGGACATAGGAGTACCTATGACGACAATCGCCAAAGCGGTAGCCTGGAGAGGCACTAGCACGTTCGCAAAACATTACAAATTGCCCATAAGCTAGAACTTTGCGATCGAACTTCTTAAATGTTTATAAACACATTTACTTGGGTTAGATTATTTATATATATATGTAATAGACATGTACCGTTATGGTATATTGTGGCATTACCAGGAGTTATAACAGACAAACCGTAAATATGTAGTTCTGTTTAATCTAATATTGGTCCTTGTCGAGTTTTTACTCAACTGTTTGTTGAACCAAAAATAGGTGGCTTTGAAATCTCATTTGAATACTTACGATCAGAGGCTAAATTATTATTTCAAAAATTAGACAAATGTAATAAAATTTAATTAAAATAATAATTTAGCTCTCATCTAAGTATTCAAGTGCCCACCACCACTCCCCTAACACCTTCAGCACTATTATCCACTATTTTGGCCTTCACAATGGGTCTTTGAAGAAGGAATTTTACTGAAACCGAATCTCATTGGAATACTTAGACCAGAGCTAAATTATTTTTCTTAATTAAACTTTATTTCATTTGTCTAATTTTTTAAAAAAAATATTGAGGTTAAAGGTGTTTTGACGACGTCATCAACCTGTCTGTTCTGGCCCTAATTTAGGAATTTGGTTCTATTTTTGTTCTCGATGCTCCCATAAATGCATAACTTGTATGACTTACAAATAACAACATGAAATAAACGAATACACAAGTAAAACTTTCGCGAGGGCCTGTTATGATGTGGGATTGGCAACCTGATAAATAGAATTTCTACCATGTATATTTGGCACTAGTAATTAGGTCTCCAGGACGGCGATACTTATGTGTGTAGAGTGGTTTCTCTTCTTGTAAAACTTCATGTGGTTGAAAATTACTTGGATTCCTCATGACATTTAACAAGTACAATCAGATAAATGGAAGCGGCCCTTAAGCCGAATCTCCACTGGACGATATTTCGCGAAAATTTTTGTGACCAGAAGTAGAAACCATATTAAATTTTCGTCATGACAAAAATAGCGACCAATCAAATTCGAGTATTGATGACGATCGTCGTAAAAATCGTCCCGTGGAGATTCGCCCTTACTCAGGTGAGCAAAAATTCCGGTGTTCATCATAATAAAAAAACAAGCCATATAAAACCTACGAAAATAATCGATTTTTTTGACATTTAAAAGTCACATAAGTATATATCTTCTGAAAGATAGGGGATGTATATTTGAAATAAAAATACAACCAATTTTGTAACAGGCTTGCAAACGAACAAGCGTAATAAAAAAAAAAAAAATGCTATTAGAAAACCCGAAATCTATCGTTCGTGATGGAATTATCAACATGCACCTGTTCCTTGAGAAGAAATGTTTTTCCATATTTTGCTATTGTTTCGGGCTCCTCAATTATATAAAGTTTGTATATCTTTTTAATGTTGAAATATTAGATTTTAATTTTTGCAACAATTGTGGTTAACCAAAAACTACTTTCAAAAAGAAAAAATTACCAATACTGGACAATATTTTGTCGCTATTGCTAAAAGAAAACAAGTGTGCTTATAATACTTGCGTTTCAAATAAAAACAAAAAAACATATCACATGTCAAGTGCGATGAGTGTATCTTTGCATAGTAATCTAACTTCGTGTGAGTATTGGAAATCCAAGAACTATGAAGATATTTTTGTTGGTAATACTGAGAAACACTTGTTTCGAATTTGCTTTCCTTTACTTGCCGTATTCATAGTTATCTTTAATTTCTATGTCGTGGCCATACTATTAAAGAAAAAACATCGACATAGAATAGACAACGAGTTTCTAGTCCTTAGCATTAGTGATTTACTAGTTGGATTAATATCAGTTCCGTTCTATTCTTTACATTTTTATGATATTTCACAAGTTATTTTATGCACATTGTATCCAATCATGACAAGCGTCACTATTTTCCCTTTTGCATTTTCCTGGTCAATGACGGTTGTAATTTCGTGTGAGAGATACTTTGTTATTATATGGCCGGCCTTCCACAGGAGGTATATTAAAAACGCTTACGCATATCCATTCTTATTTGTTCTGCTTTTTACAACAACTTGTATGGGTGTTTTTCTTGGCTGGACAGTATACAAGGAAGTAAACTCCACCGTTATCTACATGGGAATCTATAAAGAAGATCGATGGCCAACACCATTTGAATTTGTTCAAATAATATTAGAGATTATGATATTCCTAGTCGTATTAACTTTGAATTTAAAAATGTACCTTTACGTTAAGATCCTTTCAAAGAGAATGAACAGTAGTCGACAATACAGCGAGCGAACAAGTAGAAGACTAACTATAACGGTAATTCATATATTCTTTTGTTTATCCTTTTGTAATATTCCACAGTTAGTAACTATCATTTTGGAATGGTTTGGCATCGTGAAAGCATCCAGCGCTTTGTATCATCTTCGCAGTTGGTCCATGTTGACTCTTTATTCCAATTCTTTTTTAAACTCGATTATTCTGATGCGTTCGAGTAAATTTAGAAGCAAGTGATTGATTTGTTGTTTGTAATATCAAAAAAATGAAATGTGGAAAAGGCTAAACAAGAAAGATTATATTTTAGTTGCAGTAAATATGTTTAAGCATCTGTGGAAAATCACGTAACACATTCGATTATTCTAGAACATTCGGCATTTTTGTTATTATAATGTGATTTGTTATATTTTAGTCACGAGATCTCAACGACGTTTTTCTTTACGATGTACTCATTTTTGTGTTGGCTGAAAAATATAACTTCTAGAGATAAGTCTTGTGTTTTTAGCATTGTTAAAAAGCTCTTGAGTGTTTTTGACTTATCTAAGGGAGGTAAGAGGTAGTAGCGATAAGAGGGTCGGTAAAAATATGGGAATTGAAAATATTAAAATAAAAATAATAAAAATAATAAGAAATATTCGATTTGTTGGAAAGGTTTGTTGGAAAACTGGAAGTGAAGAATGATAAAGCCAGATAAAAAAGACAAAAAATCTTTAAACAACTTTCCGATAATCTTCATAATAATCCCCTAAAATTTTCTGACAATTTATTAAAACTAACAATAATTTATAAATATTTCAATACACGCTTTTATTTTTTAAGAAAACATTGAAAAATGAAAAGAATAAGTATATGAGGAATAGGATCCTTTCTTAAAAGTATATTTCAGTTACAAAATAGTGGCTAGATGTTTTTAAAAAAGTCCTCCAAGTTTAAACAACACCTAGGAAAGTTCAGAAAGTATGTTTCCTGTAAAAAGTACGTGTGTAATTTAATAAACTAACATTCAGTTAATGATTTTTTATAACTAACAATTTCATTTCGTATAATTGTTTGTATTTGATCTTTATCTGTTTTTGAATTTAATTTTACTGGATGAAGAAAAGTCATTCTTTTATTGTAAACTTTTTTAAATCCATCTGCGGAATGATCGCCTACGAATAAGTCGGGAAGATAAGTTCCATTAAGATATTCGAAATTTTCTAATTTATCCAAAGTACGTATCAGATTATTTCCAGCTATTTCTAAAAAAAGTTTATTCTTGTATGCAATGTCGGACAGTTTTGCGTAACCTTGGGCAAATCTTCCTGGAACATAAAACATATCCGACCAGCCTTTGGCACATCTTGGTTCACCTTTGCTATTTGCTAAATAAGTATCTAGATATTTCTTATATTCCTTTGGGTTACTTTCAGCAAGTCGTTTTAATTCCTCATAATATTTCTGACATGCTTTAAGTCCCATATCATACGTCCACCACATCCAAGCATTGTTAACAATTTTACCATACGCCTTTTGTCTCCAGTCAACGATACCGCTCTGCCATACTTTCTTTCGATCAAGTTTTAGTAAATTCCACCAATTCACAATAAGATCATCATTACTGTAAATATATCCTAAGATAAGAGAAATTCTAGAACAAAACAACTTTCTACTGAAAAAAATTAAAGTCTATATTATAAGCTGTGTCGTGTTGAATATAACAAGACAACATAAATAGATTTGCAACTGATCGCATGACGGATGATTTCAATAGAAACAAAAGAGTTCAGCATCTCTTTCTTTATTTTTACCACCATAATCAAAGCAAACTTAATAAAAATTTGGACTCCACTGTCATCTTGGGTTGTGCCTAGCTATGATGAACCTTATAATACGACTGATCCCTCAATTCGATTCTGCCCAGCATAGCTTATAAAACTAGGAAACTGATGGGGGTCAATACAATGTCTTTTTTATCGACGTTTTTCTTGGTCTTTGAACAGATGCGTGAAACAAATTTTAGTTATTTTATTAAACTTTCACGTTACTCACTGGAATGCTTTTGAGCAGATAACAGACGCCTCTAGTCAGTGGTACTGACTTAGAGCCTGGTATACATCTGACGTTAATTTGCGTGAAGCAGTTACTCCAATTGGAGTTAATTTTTTAACGCCTTATGGAAACGTCGATGAATAGATGGCACACCTATCTTAATCTCGTTTGGCACGCGAGCTGAATATCGAAAAAAATTAATATTTTAATGCGAGTTAGGCGAACATAAAGCAAAAAATTGAGCATATTATGTGTTATCAAAAGTACGGATAAAAAACGTTTTATATATTAATTCTTCCAAAAGATGGTGAAATTCTACATACTACCCTAGTTTCACAAAAAAAACAGACCTTAAATCTTGACCGTTTTCCTTTTTGTTCTTCTTTCAATTCGCCTCATAAAAATCCATTATAATATGTCATCTTTGATAGACATATTTCTTCAACGAAATAAATTAAATCATCCTTTTACTTGTATTAGAATCCTTGCCTAAATACTTAATATGATTAACTCGAAGTTCAGAAATTAGCACAAAAAATTTAATGCAATTTAACACCAGATAGAAACCAAGATTAACGCTCTAAGATCTTAAGAAGGCCTAAAAAAATTTGTTGGGAAGAAGCCTTACAGCCACAACGCACAGTTAAATTAGACCTTTGCAATATGTTTAGCATACCTTTTGTTTAACTGAATCTGATCCTGGGCAAATTTACTACTGGAAGAAAAAAAGCAAGCCTTGAAAATAAAAACTCTATTTACCATCGTATCCTGGATACTTTCGTATCGCTTTCGTCAAACATCGATATCTGAAATACCATATCTTCTCCTCTTTGTACAATATATCTGGGCCTTGACTTGCTGAATCATCAGGAGCTGGTCCACAAGTTAAAATTTTCCCAAATACATTATCATATAACTCATGTAATATTTTGTTGTTCCCATAAAACGCATAATTAAAATTCATCACTATAAGTGTATTTTTAAATATATTTTTATAACATTTCGTGTTGTTTTTATTAATTTTCTTTACTTGTTTTTCCGATCTTTTTTGCTCTTCATACATTCCTTCTGCTGTTTCCTCTTTCTCTACAATTGTTAGTTTTTTAAGGCTTAAAAAATCCACCTGGTAGATGACCACAATAAACAGGAGAGCGATGACCACGAAAATAAAAATTTTTCTCAGCATTTCGATAGTTGAAAATGTTTTTTTTCCATTATCCTGTTTCATCCTGTTTTTATTTCTAAATGAATTTGAGAAAAAAAACTACATTACATCTGGTTTAAATTATTTGGTCATCCATCCTGACACCTTCTGTCAAAACTCCAAAAATAAAAAAACTGTTTTTTTCATTCTTAATCCTTTCGTCTTCTTTTGAATTTTTTTATCCATCATTTATTTGAATATAACAAAGTATTAAACATAATAAATTATATCTAAATTAATTTTTTAAAACTTTTTTATTAAACTTAAACCAACATGAATAGATAGTTGCGCAACGAAGGAAGAATAACTTTCTATTAAGAAAATCTGTTCCTTTCAGATAACTGTTATAAACGTTATGTATCTGCAAATGGAACGTTAACAGCAAACGACAAAGCTATGTAACCATAAAAAGACAAACACTACAACTGATTGTTTAACTCGTCCCTTTAAGTCTTGCTTAAAAAAGTTTCATAAATGCACCTGCAAGGTTTTTCTACGTCATTTTCCTAATTTAGTAGGTTAAGTGGCCAACATATAAGGTATGTAGTAAGGAATTTTGCATAGCGAATATACCGTAGGACTTTTCCTAAATATTTAAGTTTATTCACTTCTTACGACGTCAAAATAGTAAAAAATTTATGACAAAACCTGAAAACGTTGAATATGTTATATTATTATATACCCGTAAGCAAAAACAGCCATTGAATAAATAATCGTATTCCACCCGTATTATTCAATGCTTGTGACGTAACAATAGTTTTGACAAAACATTCGTAAACGCATGTTTTGATTTTATCCTTTCCGCCTCATTAATTTTTATCGTAATTAACTGTGATTGGTTGTTTCTTAGTGGTCCGTTTTCTGATTGGTCGATTTCCAAACACGTGAAATGGCGGGAACGTTTTTGTCGAGAAAATTCTTTTTATGTCGATTTCACAAAAAAATGTTTCGATCTACACTATAAAATGAAACGAAAACAAAACAAACACAAAACAAAATAAGTAATATTAATTATAACAATCTCTTTTGGGTATATAATAAAACATATATACAATAGGTAAACATAGGTTATTGGATTTATTAACCCTCGGTGATATTATATTCAACTCCGCTGCGCGTCGTTGAATATTAATCACCTCGGGTTAATAAATCTCAATAACCTATGTTTACCTATTGTATATCTACTTATAAAATTAAACAATTCAGTGGTTTTTATTTTTTTCCGTACATATTAGTCGTATTCACAAACATTTCAACCAAGAGTTTTGCGTTTAAAAGTAGTTTTGAAATGATCCGTTGTTACACCAAGTTGTAGCTATCCCTTCTTTTATATGAACGGTGACTTTGGTCTCCTGTTGTCTAAATTGCGGAAAGAAATTGCTGGCTGTAAAATTGAGACTTTTTAAGATCGAATTCAGTTATATTTGTTATTTTCACAAAATATTTGATGCTTTTTTTAGAGTTGCTATCTTCTTCTACTTTGCCAATCTGCCATCATTTCTTTTTATATATATTTTCACATTTGACTGTTATAATTGCATCGTTTAAGTGAAAAACGAAATCTACTGTTAATACAGTTGTTAAACCTATAAATGTCGCAACATCGCCTATAAATGTCGTAACATCACCCAAAAAATGTCGCAAACTTAACCATAAATGTCGCAACCATAGATGTCGATAATTATTTAATAGCTTCAATAGAAGCTATATAATTATGGAGTGATAATTATGTCTTACATTTCTAATGATCTTTGCAATATAGGGTGCTTGAGAACTTAAATCATAGAGTTGTGTGAGGTGTGTCTTTCCACAAAACATTTTAATCGTATTGTTTCGTTGTTGTATGTAAAGACCTGTATTTAAATAATATAAAAATACTAGTCGTTAGCCGGTGGAAAAATCCACGGGTTCGCCCGTCGCAGCTAAGCTACCATTTTGCGTGACAGACAGACGGACGAACGGACGGACGTATACGGGCATTATAATATAGATAAAGATAATACTACTAAAAACTTCCCCGTAATAATTTATCACGAATTACTCTCCCTCTTTCATCTATTACATACATTTGACATTACGTATTATTTTGCTTTTGGCATGATATTTTCATAAGGGCACTTATTAGAGATCATAAGATCCCTACTGAAATAATTTACAGGTGGTTTGATTTTTTGTTCACACCATATTTTTTAGTTTTATATATATACAGTATAACTCATATGATGAAGAACTTTAAATTCAATTTAAAAAAATTCGACATTTATGGTTAATTACAAATTTGTGTGCGACATTTATCGAAAAATACTGACTCATTTCAGTGTTTCAGTTACCCAGAGTCTGCTACATCGTCATTGAGTATAAACGGTAGTCAATAGAGTAGCAGCATCGTTTTTAGTGCTCTCATCCATCATAGCAGATACCTTAATGCCTGATAGTAACACCAAAGAAGCATATACGAGCGTAGGAACACGATTAAGGTAAAAAGCGGCGTTGTAACACTGGCAAGGAGAAATCATAGCAGGCAAAGTAATTCTTAAATTATATCGACATTATAACATCATAGCAATTCATAGCAAAATTTATAAAATTATAGCAAACAATAAAATAATCTACAGAAAAAGGATCAAATAACTTATCCTTGTAATTAACCCGTTAAAGATCATAAAACATTCTGGACACTTTTTTGATCCAGTTATTTCACCGCCATATGAAATCACATTTTCATTTCGTTAGGCTGTTCTGACGCGCGTTCTCCGTTCAAAACATTGATAAAAATCGTTAAACAACAACAACAAATAAATACGTAGTAGTAGAATTCTTACAGCTGCTTGAATAACTTTCTGTTACCTCCATATTAAATTTTAAAAATTCAACATAATATTCTTGTGATAAAAAAACAAACCACTGACGATAAAAAGATTTTGTATGTTTGTTAACAGCGTGTGTAAACCTTTAACAATAAATAAAGTTAACACATCATTTATTTGTAAAGTAAACATTAGTTTGCAGACCTCACCTCGCTCGTTTTATCGAAAACTGGTATGATTGACACCGATATAACAATACTAATGACCTGTGTATCAAACACCTCGTCCCCAGGACTTATTAAACCCTCTCAAGTCTTGCCCTTAGAAAAGCAGGCTTGTTCAAATTAAATAAAACTTGGCTCTCTTATAGTACGTGAAACAAACAAAATGGTAGCAATAAATTTTTGCTTATGTCAGCACTTTTCTGTGACGTCATCGGAAGCTTGAAATTTGAAAATTTACCACTATCTGCCTAAAATTTAATTACTTAAGTTCTAGAGCAACTAGTGTAGAGTCATGGGTATACCAGTAGTATCTTAATTATTTTTTAGGTTTTATCCTTCATACTGGGCTTTTTTGTCACAGAGGCTGACCATTATTTTTATCAAGGGAATAAGGGGAGAAGAAAGATACAAAAAAATCCTTTTGCCAAGATTAATTTTAGCGAATACCTTGGATGCTCACTCTTGAATAAGCGCCCTTCTGGAATAAGCGCTCAGGGGCAGTTTTTTGAATATTTTTGAAATTAGAAAAAAAACGACTTTTTACTCAAAACATGTTCTGTTTTTAAATTTTACGACCATTATAGTTAGCAAAAAATAACACAAAAATCATACTTTTTATAAACGCTCCTCTCGCTTTTCCACCCCTTCCAATAAGCGCCCACCCTAAATCTTTGTTCACGCCCATGCATGCACATTAGTTCTAGGTCATTTCTAGTAATTTCGCTTAGAGACTTAATTTTGCCAATTAACCTTTTTAGAAATTTTCACGCAAACAATTTTTCACGAATCTATAGTAAAATACCCGTATACGTCTGTCCGTCACGCAAAATGGTAGCTTAGCTGCGCAAGTGGCGAGACGCACGCAATGCAGTATAAAAAGGACGGGCAAACCCGTAGATTTTTCCACGGGCTAACGACTAGTATAAAATTCGCAAAATTTGCGAAAATTAATCAACTTGTACAATTAGGCACAAAAGAATAAAAATAATTTCTGAAACTGTGAAAAAATAAGAACACCTCATGCTGAAGCCAAATTTTACAGTTCTTATAAAAAAAGTGTAGCTTACCAAACTTGTTCCCAGGACTTTTTGCATTTTTGATGAATTTAGGGACCAAATGACCCTGGGGAAGAGGATGGTAGCTTACAAATTTAGTATTTTTTAAATTTTATAACATTTTTTAGTCAAAAGAAGAAAGGTTTACAATTAGCCTGAAGACAAAGACGAAAAAAAGGTATGCGCTTCCAAACTTGAATCACAAGAGGCGTCGATTATATAACGTTAAAAGGATAGAGAATTTACGATAAATATCAATTAGGAAGATAAATAATATCAACATACCACGAAACTTCACTGCCTTTGCACATTTTTTATTTGGTGCTTCATCAACCTTTTTTGGACTAAAATGTCTGTGTTTCCATATTTCATCCATTTATGTAATTATAATTAAAATTGAAACGTTAAATATTTAAGTAGCCAACAACTTTTATGAAATCTATGTAAATCGAAATAAAATTATAAAACATTCAACACGCGCTCACATGAACAGAACTGTTTGTTATTTTATACTAGTTTATAAAGACTCGTGGAAAAATCCACTTCGGCAATAGGACATTGAAAAAGTTCGTTGTTTAAGACGTTTTGCTGACGTCAGCATTTCAAATCCCAAAAGAAATTGGAGAAATTTAGTTTATTCGTTGCCTGTAACGTGTAGATGTTGAAACGCTGATCAAAATAATGTATAGGATCATATCTTTTCTACAAACGATTAAGGACATATAAGGGTTTAAAAATTTTACTGACGTCAGCAATGGCCCGTTAAAACGCGAAAAAAAAATTTCAGAAATTTATATCCCTGTTACCTTCATCGTATAGACCTTGAAACGATGATCAAGAAAATGTATAGGATCATGTACTTTTGACAAACGGTTGCAGAGATATTGGGGTTTAAAGGTTTTTTGATGACGTCATCAACCCGTCTATTCCGAAACGGATTAAGGAACCAGGTTTGGAAAATTACCCAAATTGGTCCCAGGTGGTCCCTAGTTACCCACGCGGTAAAAAAAACATTGACGTCACCAACTCGTTTCCAAGTTATTTGGCCTCAAAATTTTAGGTGCACTGTAATGGCTTCATTATGTTAATATAGGATATTGACGTTAAAGTAGTGTTATTGAGGTCGCGCCGTAACGTCAGAAAATTTAACATGTTAGACATAAGTTTTTCGGCGACATCAAAGGAAAATGACGATATCCAGTTTGCCTGTTACAAACAGACACAGTCTCTGTATTATTGTAAGAGACTAGTCGATAAATCCCGTGGAGAAATCCACTTAAGCAGATGGGCAATAGAAAAATAGGTTGTTTTAGATGTTTTGCTGACGTCAGCAGTGAAGATCCCAAAAAAGTTAGAGTTATTTCATTATTTTATTGTAATGTGTAGAGGTTGAATCACGCTGATCAAAATAATGTGTAGGATGATATGTTTTCGAGGAACGCAAAAAGAGATATAAGTGTTTAAAAATTGTGCTGACGTCAGCAAAGGCCCGTGAAAACACAAAAAATTTTTTTTCAGAAATTCATGTACCTGTTGCCTCCCTCGTATAGATCTTGAAACGCTGATCAAGAAAATGTATAGGATCATGTACTTTTGACCAACGGTTACGGAAATATTGTGGTTTAAAGGTTTTTTGATGACGTCATAAACCCGTTCATTCCGAAACGGATTTGGGGACCCAGGTTTGGAAAATTACCCAAATTGGTCCCAGGTGGTCCCTAGTTACCCACGCGGTGAAAAAACATTGACGTCACCACCTCGTTTCCAAGTAAATTGGCCTCAAAGTTTTAAGTGCATTGTAATGGCTTCACTAATCTTAATTAACTTTCCTTTAACGTCAATACTATTTTATCGGTAAAGTTTGGTAAATTACAGAACAATTTTATAGGCGATGTTTTATAGAATTTGTTAAAGAAAATTTTGAAGAATGTAATCCACTTTGCAAAAGTGACAGACAGACACACGGAACTGGCGTATTATTATATAGATTTATGACACAAATCGAATCATACATCGAACGAAATGATGAATCGGATGTGCTTTCTGCAGCTTCCTCTACTTTTCCTATTTTTAACAATAATGTAACGTCCTATAAATTTATGAGAAATTCCGGAAAACTACATTTTTTTAAAATTTTTAAAGAATCAGTGGGGAAATTTACTTTTCTTTTTATAAAGTTTCATTTTTAAAGAAAGAAAAATAAAACGACCCGTCTGAGGATTTGTTACTTGTCTGTGATTCGTCTGTAACTCGCCTGTAACTCGTCTGCACTAGTCTGTACCTTGTCTGTACTTGTTTGTGATTCGTCTGCACTGGTCTGTACTCGTCTAGGAATTCGTCTGTAGTTTTAAAACAGATCCCCTTCATAAGGTGGAAGTTTATATACAGTTGATTCTCCCTAATTAATATTCCCACGGGGAAAAAATTTTGTTCAAATTATAGAAAGTCTCTGAAATTCGAACTTTTAGCTTTAGAGAGTGAAAATTCGAATTTACAAAGAGAAATTACGTTAATTTCAAAATCAAGAAAACATAATCCAAATTTCATTCAATCCATATTTTCATAGTTTTCATAAAAAAGAAACTCTGTTTGAAAAACTGTTAAATATTTGATTGCTTTACTTAGGAGAGACGATCTCTTTTGACAAAACGAGTTGCATCACCAAGTGCTTTTCTCAGGACGGCAGCGAAAAAAATGGTGTAATTTGAATTTGTCAAAGTCCTGTTTACACTTTAAAATTGGAATTAGGGAGACAATCGTGCTGAGGGAGCTAAAGAACTGTTTGAATTAGAAAAATTTTTGAATTAGAGAAATTCGAATTGTAGAATGTTTTCTACAAGAGACAGTTGTAGCAGTAATATTTACCGCGTATATCCCAGCTATCACTTTTTCGTGAATCCTTAGCACAGAGTAGCGATTCGTCTACCATTTTAAACAAACAGACGTCTAAGAGCCGGAAGAATTTTCAAATCTTTGTAATTTCTAGACTATAATAGTAGCTACTTGGATTTAGTGTAGTACTACGACTAAGGTTTTAGTTCAAGTTAGTCACAAGTTATGTGAAAGTGTTATACAAATACGCATGAATGTGGCAATGCACTTGTTTATTGTCTAAGAAACACGATTTTTAGGTACACAAAGCTGCTAATTCGCAAAACATTGAAAAAATTCAAAGTATATCTCAGTTACAAAATAGGGGTCAGTTCTTTCTAAAAAAAAGTCCTCCAAATTCAAACAACATCTAGGGTGGATTCAGAAAGCATGTTTCCTGTAAAAAGTACGTGTGTAATTCAATAAACTAACATTCAGTTAATAATTTTTTATAACTAACAAGTTCATTTCGTATAATTGTTTGTATTTGATCTTTATCTGTTTTTGAATTTAATTTTACTGGATGAAGAAAAGTCATTCTTTTATTGTAAACTTTTTTAAATCCATCTGCGGAATGATCGCCTACGAATAAGTCGGGAAGATAAGTTCCATTAAGATATTCGAAATTTTCTAATTTATCCAAAGTACGTATCAGATTATTTCCAGCTATTTCTAAAAAAAGTTTATTTTTGTATGCAATGTCAGAAAGTTTTGCGTAACCTTGGGCAAATCTTCCTGGAACATAAAACATATCTGACCAGCCTTTGGCACATCTTGGTTCACCTTGGCTATTTGCTAAATAAGTATCTAGATATTTCTTATATTCCTTTGGGTTACTTTCAGCAAGTCGTTTTAATTCCTCATAATATTTTTGACATGCTTTAAGTCCCATATCATACGTCCACCACATCCAAGCATTGTTAACAATTTTACCATACGCCTTTTGTCTCCAGTCTACGATACCGCTCTGCCATACTTTCTTTCGATCAAGTTTTAGCAAATTCCACCAATTCACAATAAGATCATCATTACTATAAATGTATCCTAAAATAAGAGAAATTCTAGAAGAAAACAATTGACTTTTTACTGAGAAAAGTAGAGTCCATATTATACGCTGTATCGTATTGATTTTAAAAAGACATCATGATTAGGCTGTGTGTGTTGTGCTGTCAATACAATGTCCTTCTTTCGACGTTTTTCTTGGTCTTTGAATTAAAACAGATACGTGAAACTAATTTTAGATATTTTGTTAAACTTCCACGTTATTCACTGGAATGCTTTTGAGCAGATAACAGACGCCTTTAGCGAGGAGTACTCGCTTTGCCGCTGCAAGTGAGCTATTCGAAAAATCTAAATAATTGGTTGAAGGGAAACCATGACCACATCATACAGAAATAAAGAACTGCTGCTGTAAATAGGACCTTACTAATATGGTAAGTATAAGTTTTGGTTAAGTAAATTTGATCTTGGATATGTTTACTACACGCTTCTCTATAATAATAGCCGTCATCTGTCTGTTTGTGCGTCAAAAGTTAACCACGCACCAATTACGAGCCCGTAGTGCAGGGACGAGAAACCCGTCGGGCCCCTGCTGGTACAGGGAGTTTCCGCTAGAATAAAGGTCCAATCAGGAGCGGAGTTTTATATAAATGGCCAATTAGAAACTAAAGCTCTCTATATTTCTTAGCATCAGTTTTTACGTTCCCCTAATATCAGTCCGAAATTTGGCAAGCAGATCTGACCAACTTTGCTGAAGAAAGGACAGTTTTTTAATTGTATGCTTTATTTTTTGCTTTGTGGAGCTTTTATTTGTGTTCTAACAAGATTGCAGTTTTTTTTAAAACTATTTTCGGTATTTTTTCTATTTGCTTACATGGCTATTCAGCCACCTGAAGCTTTGTATTAGTTTTGTTTGTCTCTTACTGTCACGTTCACTAGCCATATATAAATCTTAAACAAAACCAACTTTAAGATTCTGGCTACCAACATAGCTGTTAGCCAACATTATTGATTTGTTTGTTATCTTCGCCAATCTGATTTTTACTCAGCTGCACCTGGGGTTGTGACTGAAGTTAGGTACCTCTAGCTAAAATGAAAAGTAACCAAATACAGTTGGCTACAAGAGAATTTTTAAGTAATCTTTTTATACTAAATGCAATTAAGTTGTTAGGACCACTTTACTGTAATATAAACTTTAAAAAAAAGTTTATTAACGACACACGGAGTACCTGTGCTATGTGCTCATCCGTTGTTAACGACGGTCTGTTTCCTGTGTTTTTATTTAAAATGAAGTGATGATACAGTTTTTTAAAAAAGACTATTGCCCATACAGTTTACATGTACTAAGCGCTAAGCCCAGTGTAAACAACGGACTGTTTTCTGTGTTTAAACCAAGGCTACAATAAAGTTTTTTTGAGAAAAAGGGTATTACTTCTATACGGATGTGCGACATGGTGTATATATAAATATAACCTGTGTACAAGCGCTCATCCCTGTATCGCGATTAATTTTCGAACTTTCATAGGAATCTTTTCTGCAAAAAAAAAAAAAAACAATGTTGCACTGTTGTTGTTGCTTTAATGGGGGTAAAAACAGGTTGAAAAGTGTGTTTTTAATCAAATTAAAATTTTCTACAAAATAAAATTGCTGAGTGATTGTTTTGTATGAATAGGGTAACAACCTGTGTTTTTATGTAAACCGTTGTGGTAATTTTTCTTTGGAAAATGGTATTGCACCTATTACTCATGTGTGACACGCTTTACCTGCAATAAACGTTCAACCCAGTGTTAGCAACAGGCTGTTTTGTGAGTTTTTTTTATTTAAATTGAAGATGCGATAAGTTTTTTTGGGAAAAGGCTAATACGTATATAACGCATGTGTGACACCGTTTACATGTATTTAGTGCTCAGTCCGGTGTCACGATTAATTTGTTAAAGTTTACTGAATATTATTCCGCAAAATAAAATAACATTGACTTATTGTTTTTTGGTATGACGAAATAAACACAGGTTGTAAACTGTGTTTTTATTTCGGCTAAAGTTGCAGTTAAGTTATGTTTAAAAAAATACATTACAACTGAAACACTAATGTTGTGTGCAATTTACTCGATTAACGACACATATATACTGCAGACCTGTCCTTTTCCTCTGTTTTTCCTTAAATCGAAGTTGCAGTAAAGTTTTTTCGGAAAAGGGTTTTATTCACTTGATTTACGACATACTGCCTACCTGTACTAAAGCACTCCACCTGACCGTGTCGCACAGTTTGCAATTTTTATTAAGCGCTCCTCAGAGCGTTCAACAACAGTTACTTGTGGCCTAACCCGGCGTTTCGACGCCGGGCCTCCCGATAAGCATATCAGGCTAAGACTTCAGGTTCAAACAATAAAAGACATTTTGTTTAAATCAACAGAAAAATAAGAATAGTAATCAGTCAGGTTAGAATTCTTTTGAAAAAACGCAAATCAAAAGACTTGAAAATAAAAACTTTACTTACCATGGTATCCTGGATACTTTCGTATCGCTTTTGTCAAACATCGATACCTGAAATACCATATCTTCTCCTCTTTGTACAATATATCTGGGCCTTGACTTGCTGGATCATCAGGAGCTGGTCCACAAGTTAAAATTTTCCCAAATACATTATCATATAACTCATGTAATATTTTGTTGTTCCCATAAAACGCATAATTAAAATTCATCACTATAAGTGTATTTTTAAATATATTTTTATAACATTTTGTGTTGTTTTTAATAATTTTCTTTACTTGTTTTTCCGATCTTTTTTGCTGATAGTTAATCACAATAAACAGTAGGGCGACGACAACAAAAATAAAAAAATTTCTCCGCATTTCGATAGTTGAAGATGTTTTTTTCCATTATCCTGTTTCATCTTATTGCTAAATAAATTGGAAAGAAAGTTGCATTACATCCCGCTTAAATTATTTGGCTGTCTCTATAGCCATCCTGGCACCTTCTGTCAAAACTGCAAAAATAAAAAAACTGCTTTTTTATTCCTAACTTCTTCCGTGTTTTTTCGAATTTTTTTATTCATCATTCATTACGAATAGTGATTTTGATCTCCTGTTGTCTAAATAGCTGAAAAAAATCGTTGGCTGTAAAATTTGGATATTTTAAGGTCGAATTGAGTTATATATGTTATTTTGATAAATATTTGATTGCATATTTTTTTACATCACAGCTAACATTTTTTGTTTTGAGTTACATTCGATATTATAAATAATCCTACCTTCATTTTTGAATAAAAACATCTTGTTAGCTTTGCCTTCATCCTTACAACTGTCATCAGTGAATAAAATCAATACTGTCTTTGAAAAGAAACCAATTAAATTAATAAGGTACAATTAACTGTCTATACACACGTATTTATTCGCTTATAATAGCCATATGTATAGCCATATGTATAATAGCCATAGGGCTATTATAAACAAGTAAATACTTGTGATAAAGTGACAAGAGTGCTCAATCGTATGAAGTCAAAGCTTTTTATATTTGTATGTTAAGAAAATAAAAACTACTTAATTCAGAACTTTAAGTTTCATCTTTACTAGCATCGTCACCTGAACAAGTGTTGAAAAAATTCAGACACATAACATACAAATTGAAAAATTTACTGAATACTTCAACACTTTTCTGAATTAAGTTTTTCTTTTCTGAACACATAAATAAATGGCTGTTTCATTTTTTTTAATTATAAATGAAAAAACTGGTTACAGCTTCAGTGCTTAACGATAGCTGCCAATGTAATTGTAGTAGCCAGTGTACAATTCACCAATCCGATATCTCTCAGGATTGAGGGAAGTTAATGTTTCCGCTGACTGAAAATGTCCGCCTTTTGGAAAGTTTTATATTTTAAGCCGCAAATTAGAAAATAAAGCTGATTTTTGTAGGAAAGGAAAAATAACAAATGATAATATAATATTAACTAGTCGTTGCCCGTGGAAAAATCAACGGGTTCGCCCGTCCTTTTTATTTACTCGTCGCGACAAACTGGATAAAAGTATATCGCATTTGATATTCGTTCTTCCGTAACATCATTTTCTAGCTCAGCGGGGGGTCCGCGCAGAGACAGACAGACGGAATACGGCTATTATAATAGAGACATAATGATAACGAAGCAAACTTTCTATCTTTACAGATCTTTAAAGTCTTTCAAACAAATTAAAAACAAATGATGGATAAATGATTAAAGAATGTATTTTAAACAGTCTTTGATTAACATTGTTTTCTGCTATTTATCTTGACGATCTTTAGTCTCTTCTTAATAGAAAAGAAAAGTGTTTCTCTTTCCTCTTGAGAAAATTGACGAGATTAAAAGGAAGCTGGACACAAAAGTTGTAAAATGTGTGAAATCAATGTTAGAAAAACTATTCATTTTTGTCTATTTTTTTTTTTGGATTGTCCGCTAATTGGAGAAAAAAAAGCCATATTTGCTTTTTGTGTAAACATTATTGTCCGCTGATTAGAGTGTCCGCTAATTAAGTGTTTTTTATGAGAATTTAACTAGAAAACGGCTGGCATATGACCAAAGTCTCCGCTAATCCGAGGTGTCCGCCTTTTAGAGTGTCAGTTAATTGGAGAAAATACAAGCCCCAAGGCACTTAGCGGGACACGAAACCTGGCGTGTGCAAAAGTCACTTAGCGGGACACGTCTTCTTGTTGACGTAAACTAATGGGATTCATGTCAGCATCTAACTATCACGAACAACACTGTTTAACATTACAATGGTTGACATATTTTGTTGTTGTATCGTGTCCCGCTATTTTTCCAACCGTTCCAATTTTTTGATTGTTGTTATGGTTTCTTAACCTTTGTAATTTCCCGCTGCAAGCTATGTTCTTTTTAAACGCGTTGTTATACTATATAGCTTAATTGTAAATATATTATTTTTCGTGTCCCGCTAAGTGAAGTTTAAACATGCTTGTTGCAAAGATGGTTATGTGTTATAAATACATGCGCAGTAGACTCTCCATAACTCGACTTTCTGTAACTAAACCTCTCCTTAAACTCTATTACTCGAACCTCCATAATTCGATTATGGAGGTTCGAGTAATTGTCAGTGCCCCATAGTATTTTCTCTCAGTAACACTTAATAGCTCCAACCTAGTTGCATGCGTCTAGGGCTTTAAGGATTCCAATGCCAGTGGGACAATTTAACTGTTTGTTCTTGTTTTTTTTAAACTTCATGAACGTAAGTGGGATCTTCGCGGTTTTAAAAGTAAAAGATCTTAGATACGTATGCAAAACACTCACAATAAATCTATCATACTCAGGTTTTTAATATTATGCCAAAACGCCAAGGAAATTTTGCGTCCCGCTAAGTGTTAAAAAGACAATAACATTAGATGTCCCGCATTTATCAGACCCTGTTGTTAAAAATTTAATAATCGGTTATATCGATTTTAATTGCAATATAAGTAATATTTACACGATTAACAATCGTTCGGAGACAGGTAATGCACAATTAGGTCAAGAAATGACCGAAATTTTTGTGTCCCGATAAGTTTCAATTTTACCAAAGTCTCTTGTAATCGAAATCCGGCACTTAGCGGGACACGGTCAAACCTCCCTAAACCATGTTATACACACTTAATTAGTAATAATATGCCTTAAATACTTAGCGGGACACGGCGTGACCCGCTATGTATTCGCGTCCCGCTATGTGTTCAAAAATACTTATCCGTGTCCCGCTAAGTGCCTTGCAGTAACAATATAACTTCCAGCGTCTTCGGTAGTTTTTGAAAAGTTGTTGTTATTTTTAGTTGCAGCTTAATTTTAAGTTATAAATTTGAATAGTTAAAAGGTTTCAGGTAGAAAGGCTGAATTGGTAACTAGAGTGTTTCTTACTGCTGACATGAGACCGGTGTTCCACTTGTAAAAACAGCACAGGAGATAGAAGGTCAACTTATGTAAAAATATCCCCAAACTCTTACATGACGAGGTGGTAATCTCTGATCCCAATTATTGAACGTTTGCTTGAATTTAGTGGGCTTGCATAACGTACTTTGCCATATTTAACTTCTCAATTTTCCATCTGAACGAGTTCAGCAGTATGTATTTGAACGATACTAAGAACTCAAAAGCTTATGGTTTTTTATTAGGGGGTTGCTAGTTGATGTTAGATACCACAGCATTGATTTATCATCAGCCTATTGTTTTTTGAAAACAGGATGTAGACAGTCGGATGCACCACATAAATTTTGAATACGTGGCAGGAAAGGCACTACAAAAATTGGTTTTTAGCCTATTGTTTATGTATGGCAGCCATGTCAGGGACATGTAATCACACCACAGCCATGTTATTTCGTATTGGGGAAGCTATCAGGTTGAGAAAAAAGTTGTGAATGGCTTCTAAACTGAGGGGAGATAAAACCAGATAAAGTAAAAAAATTATCTTTTAGTCGGGATGATTTTGGCAAACGTTAAAAAGAGAGCAGGGCATTAGTTTTAACACCTAAAATGCTGTTATTACATTTAAAGTCGAAGTGAAGCCACTTTGTGTAAAATGATGGGAAAAGTCTCCTTAAGGGAGTCCTTACCTGAAAGCATTGTAGATACCACAGTGCCTAAACCACAAATTGAATTTATCAGGGAGATTCTTGTAATAAGAAGTAGGTAGAAGTTTTTACTGTTGATGATGTTTTATTGACGTCCAATTCAAAGAAGTTTTTTATTTAAATTTGAAACTTACCACATCAGTTCATTAAAGATATAGAGTCGGCAACAAAAGATCAGAGTGACAAAAGCTTTTGGCTTGTCGAAAAAGTGTTATAACTGGTTCCAAAGGACATAAGATTTGGAAGTGAAATTTCTTTATTCTGTATATGTTTTGTCACCTGAAAATTCTCTTTGCCTTACTTAACCAAAGTCGATTGGGAGTTCAAGCAAAGAATCAGGTATGTACTTCACACAATGCCAATGCCAAATTTGATAGTGTTGTTTTTGTAATCAGACCAAGTTTGATCTTGCAAATCTAATGTTTTTGGTCGTTCAATGAACAACTTAATACAATCCATTACGCAACGTATGTTTTTATGACCAGCCTCTATATTTCAAATAATCTCTGTTATCCTATCTATTAGCCATATCTTCATTCAACAACCCTGGTCTCTTAATTTTACTAGAAAGTTTTTGTGTGAAAGTTAAAAAAACTGTCGGGAATGGATCCGCTACAAATTAAATCACGTTAAATAACAAAATGGTTGTCTTCACATATAAAGTAATACAACAACCTGGCTATAAACAGTGTCAGTAGTTCGTGTCTGTATTTCGATTTGCCTGTAAGTCTCGTCCCTCTTGTCACGTGATCCACTCTAATTTGCCGTTTGCCGACAAAACTATAATATATGAGATTTGGCATCTTCCAGTACTTAATTTTTGACAAGTGAGGTTCGGAAAAGAAAACAGAGAAAAAAACCCAGCAATTGCTATAATGCCGGTGAAACAGTCGAAATAGATGCTTTGACTGTATTAAATGCAAGCTTCCTTTTCAAAACTTTGATAATAATAAGTTAATCTTCTTACTTAAAGACTAGAGGAGATTTTCTTTATCTTTGCAACCAAGAAATTATTTTTGTTTACGCAATAATCGTGGTCTGACAAAACAGGAAATAAAAATGATTCACTGGTGAGATAATAAGTAACTAAAATGACCAGGTGCTTTGGACCAACAAGAATTGGCATCATCACTTGATTAAATTTTCTTCTTTTTGGACACGGGTGACAGACTAGTGTTCGACTCGACTCCGATTTACTAGAGCTGTGGTATAGGCAAAATATAGAGAAGTTTTTTAATTCAAAAATCTGTCAAAAGTACGTTTTTTCCTTTGAGGCCACATTAAATTTGATTGGGTAAAGGATACATGTAGAAACTGTGTTTTGATAAAAACAACATATGAACAATTCTTTAACTGACACCAAAACTACAATAACTTTAACTATAAACTAGCTATATAATGATTTATAAGATAAACATTTTAGCCTTGTTCAACAATTCTATCGAACCTTTCTGAATATCCCAAATTCAAATCTAAAATATTTATATCAAAAACGAGAGATTATCAAATCAGAGAATGTCGAGTAATGGAGCTTCGTTTACGAGAGTTTTTTAAGGAAATTTGACGGTGACTTTTAATTTAATCGAAAACGAGAGTTTATCGAATGAAAGAGCGTCGAATTAGAGAGCGTCAACTGTCCTTAATAGGGCCGGGTGACAAATTGGAAGATCAAGACAGTGGCGTTCTTTTTCCAAATAAAGGATGAGCATCTTCTCCAGGATTTCTAAACATTTTTTTCGTTACTTTGCCTAAGCTGTAACAAAGAAATCGCGCGAAAAGTTAACCACGGGAACACTTTGTGATGTTTTGCCACCATATATGAAATGGATCGGGAGAAAGTCACAGCTCAAAGTAATTGAAATGTTTGCTGCAATCATTCTCTTCTTGTTACAATCGGGAACAAATGGTGTTTAGTCCGAAATGATAACGAGAGATATTGGAATTTTGTTGTTTTCGATCTTATTTTCACGTTTTTTTCAAAAACCGCAAAAACCGTGAAAATTAAATGGAAAAATGAATAGAGTAAATTCTATACAACTAAAAAGATATTTCAGTTTAATGCGTACGGCACTTCCCTACAAAACTTTACAGAAAATGTTCAAAAAGAACGGTTTGTGGGAAACAGAAGTCAGTCCTTTCGGCATTTTTGCACAGAGTCTTTAACTAAAACATCTTACACAAAATGCCAAATTGCATTATAGTCCTCCCTTATAAAAGTTTATCTACCGTAATTCCTCCCGCGGTATTACAAAGTAATGCATAAAGTTAACTTCATCTGTTTCATCATATGATGGACTTGTTATGCCTGAAACATACACATCTCATTGCAAAAAAAAAAAAAAAAGAACCATGGATATTGTGCAAACAAAACTTGGGGAAGAAAAATTAACGCTGCAGCATATGGATATCGTTGTATATGACGTTATATCAACGAATAATATCAAATTTCTTTAACTGCTTTGATTTTTTTAAATCTTGAATGATATCTATGTTATAATACCCGTATACGTCTGTCCGTCCGTCTGTCTGTCACGCAGAATGGTAGCTTAGCTGCGCAAGTAGCAAGAAGCAAGTAATGCGGTATAAAAAGGATGGGCGAACCCGTGGATTTTTTTCCACGGGCTAACGAATAGTATAATCTAATTTTACGAGAATTGTTTTTCTGGCATTAGGATGATTACGTATACTTTAAAAACAGAAATTTTCGCGTTTTTGGCCCTTTTGCGAAAGTTTTTGCCTTTGGAGATTTTAAAACAAAAAAACGCAAAAGTTTTTTTAGCAAGTCGACCTCTGTAGAGCAAAAAGCTCTAGTTATAATGGACGTATTTACTGGTCACATGACTACGGCTGTTCTTGATGCTTTCAAAGAAGCAAACATATCCATAGTTACGCTAAACGATTCCTCAAACGCAAATTTATCGAGTGGTGTTAAAGACAAGTTAAACTCAACTTGACAAAATATAAGTATTGAGGATATCCAGGTTGAGTTGCAGCTGACAAGACTCAAATCACATGACTGCTTCGAAAGGAAAAGACATTATCGATGGTGGCTAGTAAGATTTCGGAATATTTGATGCTATTAATCTCGGTTCAGAGAAGATGCCATCTATCAATCCTTTCGTTGAGTGATGATGACAGGCAAGTGGATAATAATAGTCATCTGCCGTTTGTGATGTCACAGTAGAAGATTTTGAATTGTTCTGCGGTAGCAAAATTTAGCGTTACATTGTTGAAAGATGGAGAAACCGATGACGAAACTTTTTTTGTACTAAACAAAACAAGAAATTTTTTAAAAAAAAATAAAATATCTTATTTTTTGCTCATTCACAAAAGTTTTTCACGCGAAAACAACCTTTCACTTCGATTGGCAATAATTTTTCCGCGAAAATTGTTTTAAACACCGCGAAACACGAAAGTTTATTCAATAAATCTTTTCGTTTCTTTTCATACGCGAAAGTTTCTGCACGCGAAAGTAGTTTCCTTCGCAGAAGTTCAACACGAAATGGATATATTTATAAAATCCAAAACAACAACAACCTTTCTATATATTTCATACCACTGCCTCTTCACAAACTATTTACTCAAATTAGCAAATTAACCAACATTTGGCAACACTGAAATCATAAGCTAAAATCGGATTATTTCAAAGCGTCCTTTCTCACAAAAGTTTTGTACAAAATTTAAAATATCTACACAATACAAAATTAAATCTTAAGTGTCGCAAAAAAAAACGAAAAAAAAACAACAAAACAAATTCGCAAAATGTCATTTTCTCGTACTAGAAATAAAACAAGCTTTTACCTTTCTCTTAAATGAAATGGAAGAATCAAAGCCGTGTTTGTATTAGTTGTGATCCAAAACTTAGTTTCGTTATTTTTGTGAAAACCCCGAGGGTTTTCTTGCTTATTTTTAAAGGCCCTTTTAGAAAAGAAGTAAGAACGTTTAATTTCTTTAACCCTTTCCGGGTTCCGGTGCAGGATTTTTCGAGCATATTGTGACTGTTATGAAGGAGGATTGATTATCTAAGGCTTTGAGATGCATGAAACCTAAAGATTTGGCGTGCAGGTGCCTAATAAATAAAGATAAAAAATGGAAGGGGAAGGGGGTCGGAATACTCCGGGGCGAATAGTGTTTAAATCTAACTATGAAGTTTTTCCAGAGGTTTTTTACCGACAATAAATGGCTACCTTAAAAATTCGCGCTTCATTCACAAGTAAACAAAGTAATTCATAATGGCAGTCCTTGTGTTGTTTTTGTAGGACCAATTTAAAACAAAAAAACAAATAAAGTTTTATAAATAAAACAACAAAACAATAGCAAAAGTCTTTATGAACACATCTATCTCTATTATACTTGTCCTTATACAATTTTTGGTTCGTGTTAAAGACTCGCTATGGAATCATTCCTAAAGTATTAGAGGCTAATATTAAGCGAAACACGCTCGCTTCATCCAAACGTTAGTACTTTCAATTTCATATCATTATACAATCATATATCCATTTCTTAAAATAAACCCAATGAAATTCAAAGCCCGTTGTGATATAATTTGTCAAAAAACTTGACAAGATTCATGACCAGAGTGGACTTTTAAATGAATGTCACATTGTACTGCAAAAATGTCCGCGACAATAATTTTTTTTGTCGTTTTACCGAAGCAAATTCTTATTTGTTATCTTTCCCTATTTTTATATATTTTCCAATTATTCACAAACCATCATTTTCTGGGTTTGTTTTTAAGACCTTTATTAAGACCTTAGATTTGTCTTTTATATACAAAAACAAAAACTAGCAAAAAGAATCCAAGTATTTTCCGCAATCTCATATTAGCCCAGTTGTATTTGTTTGAAGATTCGACACCAAGGGATGCGCTGGAGACAAGTAAACTTTTCCATGTTTTTTATGGAGGTAAATAAATACAAAAAAATACTCCGCAATTTTTTGAATTTATAAATGTGTACAAGGATTATCAATATTTGAACGAACATCGAATCCAATCCTGATCCTACCTTCACGGAGAAAAAACAAGTGTCTGAAGTTTGTTCTATGTTTACAAACTTTGGTTTAAAAACCATTGATAAAAAAATCCTTCATTTTTTTAAATGACATCGGATTATAGTAAGATAAACAGAGCTTTGTAAAAAACAAACATTTAGAAATTGGTTTTAATCTGTGAAGTGTGCACATATTTGTCGTCAAACGATTCAAGTGTCGACGGGAAATATAACTTAGCAACAAACAAGAGAACAGAACATCCAATGTCTTCTAGTATCCTTGCTGTGAATCATCGAACACAAGATACACTTACAAAGCAAAATATTATGAATTTTTTCCAATTATCTGAAAACAGTACGTCAGAAAGTTACATTTTAATAAAGTTAATGCAGGTTTATTTTAGGATCTTTGGCTAGGGGTTAGAAGAGTTTCTTTTTAGCTACACAACTTAAATTTTTACTATTGTAAAAAAAATTCAACCTTAGAACAGTTTTTTTCTTTCTAAGCATTTCCTTATAGGATTTTTTATGATCAATGCTTTGCTTTGGCCTTTTTGCCGGAAAGTTGACTGATTCAAAAAAGCAATAACTCTTCCAACGAGGCTACTAGTTAAACAAATTTCTTGGTAGACAATTTCTTTTTATTATTTTTTGTTGTTTTGTTTTGTTTTTTACAACAGACCTGGGGTTTGCAGATTTCTTGAACCCTTTTTTAGACATCGCGTTATTATGTCATTGTAAAGTAGTGAACATTATTAGAGAAACATATTTATCTGTTTCTTGAAGGTGTCCGCCTTTTGGAGAGTTCTCGGATACCTCTATAAGGGTTTCAAAAGATTTTGGATATTTTAAAATTCGTAACTAATTTCTCTTATAAAAAATTGCAGTCTTTTGTCCGGTAATCAGAGAAAAAAGTAAGAAAAAGCCTGTCCTGGAGGAGAACACCTGTCCGTTATTTGGAGAGTCAATTATATAAGTAAGGGTTTCGCTTCCTTTTTAGCGGGAAAAAATGAATTTGTCCAGTAATTAAAGGTCACCGATAATATATCCGTTAAAAAGAGATGTGCCTGTATATAATATAAAAGCACTTATTGTTCTCTCTCCCTATTTGGGTAAGCTGATAATATCACTTAGTTCTTTTGACGCTAAAAAGCTTATTCAAAGCCATTCCGTGTTTCAAGTAAGGGTCTCTAGTAGCTTAATTTTAAGAGAAAGATATCCAATATTTAGTCCACTTAACTTGAAATGGATGGAAACAATTTGTGTCCAAATTACACGGTTAAAGATTACACGCATTCAAACATTCACGCAATAAAATGCAGGGATTAAAGACGTCAAGATGTGCTGGGAAATATATATTTTAATAACAACAAATTAGATTTTTATGTTTAAAAATATATTTGAAATACAATATTGGAATATGAGATATACAAAAAAATTAAATATAGTGTTATTTCCATCTCTCACAAAACGTTCTCATTTTACACCTCCGCTATAGTGAAAAACCGCTGTGGCGTTTTGTTACAAGGGTCGTTTACGTAAGACTTTATGTGTATCGCGTTTAATAATAGTTAACCTCATCTGTGATACTGATTTTCTTGCTCGATGCGGTTGCAAGGTTGATTTTGACACATACAAGTTTTGACAAGTTTAACTTTCACAGTTTTATTATAGTATCTATATTTACCACGAAGTAAGGAATTAAAATCTGAGATATTTCTCTCGTTTAATTCTTTACAGGATAATGTGTATTCCTTCTCTTCAAACTCTTTTGGTAAACACATCGGACATACTGACGGCATGTAGGAGACGCCATTAAACGATAACGGCTTATCAACTCGTTGATATATTTTGTCGTCGTTGTTTTTCTCGAAATTTACTTCGACGACTTTCGGTAGTGTATAGGACGTACACAAACCTTTGCACATGCGGTCGTTGATATAAATCGTGTCACACTCGAAAACTTTTAGTTTTCGCGGATGAAGAAAGGATTTGCATTGGAATTTTCCATGTATAGATCGACCAGAACGTGTTGAAATACTGGCCAATAATACGCAAGCAAACAAATAAAACGAAAGCATACTGTCTTCTCTCTTCTCGAACCAATCCTAATATAATGCTCTGCAAGTCCACGCTCTTATAAATACCAAAACTCTAAGCTCTCCACCGCAGATGATGCTACCTTGAGTCAACCTTTGAGCTTCATTATGCGTAGCGCCACCTATTGATAAAAGATCTGACACGAATTAACGAAGTTCGTTCCTTGTTTTTTAAATAGGTCCTGAAGACGTCCTTCAAAGAATAAGTCAAAATAGGTACCATTGTTTGGTCGTGCAATTACAAAATCTGCAGTCAAACCTATATAAAAGCTTTATCTTTAAGGAAGCAAACAAACTTATGAAGAAGAATTTTAGCATGACGTCAGATTTATACTTAGTAACAGATTACAAGCAACAACGTAGGAGTGTTCTTGTTTGTTTGTCCTCTTTTTTTCTCCTTTACATTGCGGTAATGATTGTGGGAACTTGATTCAGATTAAGCGAAGATGTTTGATGGCATTTTCTTTGAATACGGCTTATTGATCACGAGAATGTTGTCTCTAACAAAGGGAGAATGGAGACGAATTGCTTTTATTTAATTTCTGACGTCGCGTCTGAACAATTTTTGAGACATGGCATCAATTTACGTCTGGACAAGATGTCAAACTATTAAATAACTAACATACGCAGAATTATGTGTTAATGAGATGAGCAGATAGCTGCATAAAAGATTTGTGTGTTGTTACGTGAGCTAGTTTCTGTGTGATTTAGCAGAAAACGACAGAAATTGAAAATAGAGAAATTCATATGAGTTGATTTATTGCAGTTCACGTTATAATATTACAGAGTACTATTGCAATATTTCGTAAACGTTGGTTAAGACAACGCAGTCAAAAGTCAACTGAGTGTAGAATTAAACGAGTTAAAACGTATCAACTGCTAGGGCGTGTTTTTACAGAATTTCTGGGGCGTAGAAGAAGTTTGTGTACGTAATTTGATTTTTTTGGCGTAAATAGTAAAATTTTCTAAGCATAATTTCTCAGACGAAAGCTTCGTTTTAATAACGCATTTATAAAGGTTGTTTCTTGCGCGATATCAAAATTAGGCGACAATTTGGCGCCATTCGCGAAAGTTTGTTTTCGCAGAATTTATAAGAAACCCACACTGAGCGTTTTTATTTCTTCCCACAAAAGCTGAAATATATTTCATTAAACTGGTAAAACTAACAACTAGTAAAAAATTCAAACATATGAATCAAACATATCTCTAGCATATTAAAAAAAAAAAAACACTCTAAAAAATGTTTTTTTAGAAAGCCTCAGGTTGTCAAGTGTAAAATTGATGTTGTCAAGTAGAACTACTGTCACTCCAAATTGACAGATGGTGATATGAAAGCAATAAAGTTGAATTGTCAAGTCATTCAAGTTTGTTGCTTATGAAGATCAACTTTTATTAACGTTTTTTGATGTATGTAAAAAAAGGATTTGGTGAATATACACGATTCGTGTCTTTGTAGTATTTACATATACGTAAGCCTGATACACTTTCAGCTTTTACTTTTGTCCGGAGTTTTAGGTTGAAATATTTTAGCTATCACTTAATCGAAAAAATTACGTTGAACCTCAATTCGATCCAAATCATGTCATTATTTAATATTTCAAACCGTTAATAATCGATTAATTGAAGAGTGGAAGGTAATGTGAACTGTCAAATTAATTTTAATTTCACGAATTGATAATACTTATTTTTGATTTTGACGTTCAGGGCAGGGAGGTTAAATTGAAATATAGGATTAATGTCTAGTATGCACTTTTCGATTCTTCCACCGCTCTTCAAATCAAACTTATTTTTACCCGATGTGACAAGATTTTAAGGTGGCAAAATTGCCGACAAAAAATTACTACTGACAAAACCAAGGGATGGCTATTGATTTAAACCTACTAATAATTGAATATTTAAAAAACAATCGTTTTTATAGAAAACCCCCCAAATTTTTTTTATAGCATTTCAGGTATGGGTATGATATCTCATATTTCAGTAGCCGTATTCTGTCTGCCATTATTTTAGACCGCCGTGAGATTATCTAATAGTTTTAAAAGCTGGGAATGGCGGTGCAGGAAATATGTAGGACACCCTTAGATTTTTCTACTGGCTAATAATACATATAAGATTCCTTAGCCATCTTAGTGTAATGTTCTTCGACATTTAAGTCTATAGCTACTAAATATTAAAAAAAAGATCAAATTATTCGTCAACCAAAATTTTTTCGACGGCCGAGTGACGAAGTTTGGACTAGGTGATAAAGATTAGAGCCAACAAAAATATGGAATAGGTTAACGAAAATATGGAATAGGTTAACGAAAATATGGAATGCGCCAGTACCCTGGGTAATACTATCAATTTCCATCTAATAATATTGTTAGTAGTTTTTATTTCATAGTTCTGTACTAACACCCGCTTGTTTTTAAATTGTTTAAGACAACACCTTATGAGATCTTGCTTATAATGTTAGCTTATAAAACTGTACTTCCACTTGTAAACGTCCGCCACTTAAACAGACCACCGCAATAAACGCTGCGTTATTTTAATCCTCGAAATAAACGCCCACAATAATAGACCGCCCTTTAATAGACGCCGCACATGTTCAAAGATAAGTAAACACCGCGGTGTAAAAAAGGGCGTGTAGTATCTTTAAACCTCCAAAATATTGTTTGCGAAAATTAATAATTTGTTCGTGAGAGTAGCATATAACAATAGTCAAATTTTCTTGGCAATGAGGATATAACGGGAATACTTTTCTTTTGAGATTTTTGAGATTTATCTTGGAAGGGAGAACAAATGAAATTAAAATATTCAGAATACTTGCGGAAACAAAGTGTAGCATGAACAAAGGACAGCTTTTACTTTCCACTCAACTTTTTTGAAAGCTAAAGATCAGACGTGCGTAAAGCACTGTCAGATAAGATACGCACGTCTGGTGATATTGTAACCTTAATTAGGGCTCTTTGTATCTGTGGTATCGAGGTTTGTGATGTTGCTATTGCAGTCCGTGATGTATTTAGGTTTACTTTGTGCTCACCCCACGATTTTTGAATTTTTAAATTTCTTTCATGCCAATTGCTCCACACACCCCTCTCCCAATAGTTTTCCAACCCGTGCCCTAACCCCAACACCCGTTTATGTTGCACCCTGTGCTTTCAATAATCTAGAATATTTATATTCATTATGAAAAAAAATTGTAAGACGCAACAAAATGTTTTTTTTTTTGTTCGCGTTTTTTAATTTTACAGGATTGCCAAACAGCACTTTTCCTGCGCTTTCCTAAAAGTAATGTATCTTTGTTCTTTGTATTTAGAGCTATAATCGGGGGTAAAATTCAAAAGTCACTGTTTACAAGAAACACATTCTAACGAATTCTGTTTTTCCGGATAAGTATTTGACCATGGGAGTGTTATAAAAATGAGTCCTCGGAACAAACTCGTCACAGAAAAACCGTTAAACGACCGTTTGTCGTAAAATAGATACGTCATCAATGGCGTATCTAAAAATAAAAATAAATTGGAACAAAATGGGCAGTAAAACGACAGATGTTTCCTACTAAGGCAAATACCTTTAATAGCCATTAGCCCGAAATACATCTCGGATTTGCTATTTCGTGCTTCTTAGAATCAAGTAACGATTAAAATACCATTTTAAAAAAAATACGATATTATTATGGACTAGTCTTTAACCCGTAAAAAAACCCACGGGGTCGCCCGTCCTTTTTATTTCACAGACAAACAGACGACGGCTATTATTAAAGAGACACCAACCTCGTCCTCAAGGCGGAGGGTTCTATCCACCTGGCAAGCCATAGCTGAATTTTACTCTCTCTTTGTAATTTCTATAATTTTGCAGATTAAATTTATTTGCCATCATTTTACAAACATATTGAATAAAAAATAGCTCGAACCTCGACTTCATCCCGAGAGTTCTTTTGCGCCTATGATATTGTAACGAGACGGGTCCGTAATATTACGTTCTGTCAAATTATCATAGGCGTAGAACAGTCTTGGGGATAAAGATGGCGAATCCATTAAAAACGAAAGCTAAAAAGCTAAAAAAAGTGTGTAACACAAAAAATTGCTACATCAAAGCGTTTTATAAGAGTTCTTGTGTAATGTAGAGAGCAACCTCGTTCCCAGGGATTTTTGTCTCTCATTGGCGCTGTGTTATCAATAGGTCTGACGAAAAGCAAAAGGAGACAACAGGTTTTGGAATCGTGGTTGATGTAAAGAGATTACTGTATCTATGCGCCGAAGCTGTTCTTGGTTTCCCGGCGATAATAACATGTCCAGACATTAAAGCGTGCCAAAAATCTTACGTTTTATTTGTATTAAAGATGATCTGATCCTTCTAACGGTGCACGAATTTAGTTGTAAATCTATGCATCGCAAAGATGGAATGTATGTTTAACAAGGGTTTGTTTTAAATAAAGCTGTTAAGTCGCTTCGAGACTTTTCATTCTTCTAATTTCATATTTTCTCCGCCTTGATAACAAAACAACTTTTTTATAAATATTCCGTGCAGAATTGTCACGAAATTCGATTTTCAGAATGACTTGCAGGAAATCCATGTAACCGCTAAAGTTCGTCACAATAACAAAATAGAATGGACTTAAGGTTAAGTGCCTTAGTGCTTAAGTATTTCAAAAAATAGCGATAGAACTTTAATTGCGTTGTTGTGTTTCTTTTGTTGAGGTTTTTTACAGATGATCTAAAATATCACGTTTAAAATATTTAGGTCATCGGGGCTGTCCCTTTGGTAGACACTTTATTTCACGGGCCGCACCAAACATTCAAAAGCAGGGAGTGGGGCTTAGTCATAGTGGGAGATTTTAAGATTTTAGTGACAATCAATGAGCGAAGCAAGTTGCCAAAACAGCTGGATTGCAGGGGGGACTGTGAGCCCCTGGTAAGATGCAGGGGCTAAGCCCCTGGAATGCAACGCATTTTTGGAGTCCAAAAACACGTAAAATGGCTATACCTTGTACTTTAGAAAAGCTTGTTACGTACTGATTTTGTTGGTATGCGTCACTCCATAAAAAATCTCATTATTTAGTGAGATAGCCTGCAAGTTCTTATATAACATCAATTTTCATGCAGTGATAGAATCATTTATTGGCAGAAAATAAAAAATTATTACCAAGCAAGAAAGTGTGGGGAGGGGGGATGTTCAAACCTTGTTCAAAGATCGTGCAGTAAGAACGTCAGTCGCGAGGACGACTATTTTTAGCTGAAGTAAAATGTTTGGCAGATACAGAAGTTACTCAATGTTTATAAGACTTTCATGTGCTTTGTCTGCTGGAGTATGGCCAAAATATCAGAATTTCAAAGGAAAAGAGCTGGGAACTGATTTGTATTCACACGTAGACAAGAGTGATTGTTTTGATGCAAATAATTCTTCCTACTCTTAAACATAGTTACATGATTGCGGGAAGGAGAAGTGAAAAGAATTATTACTTAGATATCCCGTCCTTGTTTATGAAATACCACAAAAACAGCGACGCAACTAAGAACCACAAAAAGTTGGAATTTGGACGAAAGTACCATACCACAGCTTATTTTGAGACAGTTTTAAAATAACACGGGCCTAGGAGTATGCGGAAAAACAAGAAAAACTTGATCAATTCGAGTATGAGTTTTGCCATGAAATAAGAAAAACCCAAAATGAAAAATTAAATAATGTAATTATAATGTAATTGATATAACTAGTCGTTAGCCCGTATGAAAATCCACGGGTTCGCCCGTCCTTTTTACACCACATTGTGTGAATCTCGCTACCTGCGCAGCTAAGCTACCATTTTGCGTGACAGACAGACGGACGGAAGGACAGACGGACGGACAGACGTATACGGGTATTATAATATAGATGTAATGTATGAACAACCAGCCTTTTCTTACAAAAAAAAGTGAAATAAGCCACCCACTGTTTTTGTTAGGGTAACACATCTTACTTCGCATTGATAGCAAGATCTCTTTTTCTATATATAAAATTTATTTTTCTTTCGTCATGCTACAGATGCTATTTCTTTTATAACAATATCCTTTATCTATTGTTTACATCAATAATGAAGAAATAAGAATAATGACAAGCCTGGTTATAATTTTGCATCCTTTTTAAGAAAGCGTATTGAGTTAATCGAGTAGCATATTTAACAGTCGCGCAACAGAGGTAGTAAAAAGAGCAAAAAGTATTCACGACAGTACATGACAGTGGTGGTTGCACGATATATATTCTTTCAAAATATGTTTTTGAGCTGTGCTTTCTTGTGTCGCTTCGCAATTTATAAATATATGTGTGTGCACCACAATATCCTAAGACGACAGACGCTTAAGGTTTATATATTAACGAGTATCAATCTTACTTCTAGGATTTTTTTTCTTTTATTTATATACTGTTGATCAGAGCATAAAGAACAGGGTGTCTACGCTAAGACAACGCCGATACCGATAAACTCAGCACGACCCTTTTTTTTCGACGCGTCGTTTTAAACCATGACTTCCATTTTTTTGGAGTTACGCGCGAAATCCCTACGCGAAAAAGTATAATGGAGGATGAAAATAAAAAAAATAGAGAACGAAAGTATTTGCTCAAAATGCCTGGCTTAAGAGAAAGTAGGGATCAACTGCTTTTGGCTTTTGATAACTGTATCATACCCGAAGAAAATGTGTTACTTCTTTACGATGTATTTCGTTCAGTAAACCCAGATTACAGACATTAGCTATGACTACAACTTATTTTATCTCGACAATTTTCCAGATGTTACACAGAAGCCCATAAAAATTGAAGATGAAATGAAAATTAAATTTAGAAATACCATCATCCTGCTTTCAAAGATCTTTTTCGCAAAATTAAAATCAATATTGACCATGTGAACCATAGAACAATAGAAGTAACCAATCATAAAGCGTGGCCAGCATTTTGAGTGCAGAAAACTCGTTGTATAAATTTTTTAACACCTTAACATATCCTATTGGCAAGAAAAATCACGCTGGAAATACTGGGTGTCTAATTCAAGATTTTTGTTAACTTAAGATTTTGCAGAAAAGCAGGAACAGAATAAGAACAGTTAAAAAAAATATATGCAACTTATCGCCAATTGTTTCATTAAACTTCACTACTGCCACATCGCAATTACGAGAATTCAAAATATTTAAAACTCATTATAATATTACGAAACATTGAAAATACATAAGAAGAATATATATCTACTGTCGCTAAACGGTAAGACAGCTTGATAGCATATTTCACTGCGTACGCTATTGATAGCAAATAAAAAAAATCAGTGCAGGTCATATGACCTCTTGAAGTTTCTTGCTTTTTTGTCATGAGAAATGCTAGTCAAAATTTCAGCAATTCATGCCAGTAAAGCTCAGTCTAGGAGAAATGCACAAAGAATCATTGGCAGACAGATATATATTATGTACAGTCTCAAAATATCAAAGTAGTAAGCGAGTCAATAATATTGTTTTAACCGATCAAAAAATATTGCGAAAAGTTATGAATTATTTTTTTGCTTTCTAGAGAATATAAACTTAGATCTAAGTTTAGAATAAGGTGTTAAGACATAAAAAATGAAACAACTGAGACATATACTTCGTTCAAGTATTTACTCTTTTCTCCAGTTAACGTATCGTCACGTACTAAAAGTTTTCAAAAACATTTTACTGTTTAGAACTATTTAGAAAAGAGATACATATTAAGATCTGAAGCACACTTGAGATAAAAACTCCTCATCTTCTATGCTTCGCACGATATGATTAAACAATGCTTGTAATTGATTGGAATTATGTTGCTTTTCCCCCGCACTAAATAGGGTTCTAACCCTAACACTAACCTGAACTTTAGGGGGACTAACAGATACCCCTTAATCATTGTTCAAGCTTTTTAAAAAATATTTATACACACGTGTAATCTACCAGCATGCTTCACAACATAAGATCGTGTTTTCATGTAAAAAAATCGAGGCGATCTTCATATGTTCCGAAGAGAATAAAGAACATTTGAGATTTATAAGTGATACCACAGGTAGAAACAAATTATTCCAGTACTTCTACGAATTTTAAAATTAAAAACATGCGACAAGTTGTAAAATTAAAATGAGAAGAATTGTGAAGAAAGATGCTTAAAATCTACTTCTAAAGGAGATATGAGAAGTTTCGAGGTGTGACAACCATTGGATGATTTTTGAGGAGGCGTGGTCACGCTGCTTTTCGTTGCTTGTACTTCTTTGTGTGTGCAAAGCTTCACTCACTGCATCTGGGCTTATCGCTTTCTTTTCCTAACCCACCTGACGGTTATTTTTAATAACTCCTTATTGCTATGTGATATGTCTATGAAACTTTCTGAGTTTCAATATTTATCTATTAGACACCTGCATGCCAAATTTTTAGGTTCCATACCTTTCAGAGGCTTTGATATTGGCCATTACTCGAAACTACTCCTAAAAATCTCTATAATGAGGAAAATTTAAAAACTCATGTTAGAATTATCCTTAGAACTTGAAACTTGCAACAAAACTTTGTTTTATTAACAAGAATCATTTTGCATAATTTTGACACGTGATTAATACGATTTCCCGATTTTGTCCGACTTTACCCAAAAATCGGAAAAAATCGGATTTTCGGGCAATTTTTGGCAATTTTTATGCGATCCATGTAAAAACCGGAAAATTTGTCAAATATCTTTTTTTTAGCTTTAAGAAAATTCAAACAGAATGCAAAAATTCGCTCTGGAACAAAAAGTAATTCAATTTTAAGCAGATAGTGGCATTTTTAACAAATTTCAAGCTTCTGATGACGTCACAGAAAAAGTGCTGACGCAAGCAAAAATTTATTGCACCCATTTTGTTCCTTTTATGACGTACTATAAGTGTGCCAAGTTTGATTCAATTTGAACAACCCTATAAAAAGTTATTGAGAGTGGGGGGGGGGGGGGGGGGGGGTGCTCCCCCGGTCATAGCATGTTTGAAATCCCCCGGACCGAATAGGGTTAATACACATTGATAACTTGGGCAAAGTTAGGCTAATGGAGAACAGATAAGGTTTACAATGATCTAAGAAACGTGGTTACAAGAACTTTCTATTTTTCAACACACACATAAGTGGCTCATGTTAACGTCAGTAATAACGAAATAAAAATATAAGCTTGTTACTATGAACATATTTACTTATATATTTTTATCCTGTTTCATTTTTGTAAACATTTACAATTTGGTTTTAATATTATTTCTGCTAACCGCCATTGAAAAACCTGGCTACAAAAACAAAAACAGTATTTACAAATTCGAATTGTCACAGAAATACTACAAATAAAAACACGTCAAAACATCAATACTTTGTCCATCCGTAACAAGCCGTTTGCATGACACCAAAAGTGAACTCACTGATTTGAGTCCACAGTGCATTTCTTGAGACCGTTTATCTGGATTTTTATCACTTCTGTAGTATTTCACTTCGGTCAAATTGATCAAGTGAAACTTCAAACCTGTGAAATATCCATGTAAACACTTTACTTCGGACAGAAATATAATTTTTAAAAACCCACTCGCTGAAAAATCACGAACACATAAGAATTCGGCTCTTCACATGCTACCCCCGTAGTTAAATTTAAGCCCAACCGAAGCATCATTTGAGCATTTTTTACTGCCGTGTGGAATTCTAATTTGCCTGAATTTTACTTTCTAAGCCAAAGATAATAGCTGCGAGTATCCATGGGCGGATTCCCGTTAAATTTTCAATGTACAAACAACTTAGTGTCCAGTATCAAATTTTTGTGGAACTACGTCAATGCGTTGAAGGAATTAAAAATGAAACGGATCCATCAAATGAAACAAAATGTCCGCGTCGTAATCCGTACATACATTTGCTAATGACTGTGAGAAAATGAAAGAAAGAAAAAACACAAATAATAAATAACGAGACTGTAATAGTCTGTTCATGTTACACCATTCATTCATAAAAAAATTAGTTTCACTTTAGCATTTTTTAACTTTCATTTTACATTTTTTACCTGCAACATGCACATACCGTAATGCTTCGAATAAACGCCCGGGGGGTTTATTAAATTTTTTGACATTTTCGGGGGCGTCTATTTGAGGGGGCGTTTAAAAGAGCGGGGCGTTTATTAAATTTTTTTCGTCTTTTTTGCAGTTGTTAAGTATATCTATAATATATATCTTCACAACAGAAAATAAAAGATACTCACATGTTTTAGAGAATGAACTTCAAAAGCGAAAAGCTAAATTTTAAACTTTAAACCTAAGATTTAGGAAAAAAATAAGTAAGTATACTTTTACAATCGCCTCGAATAAACGCCCCTTATGAGGGAGGGGCGTCTATTAGGGGGGGGGGGGCATTATTTATAAAATGACTGAAAAAGAGGGGCGTTTATTTGAAGCATTACGGTAAAAGGCTACACCTTTTGAAATTTTGAAAGTCATTTTTTGAAAACTAATTATATCACTGGGTAGACCTTAAAATTATGGAGTTATATATGGGACAATATTCGTGTATGGTTTTTGTCGCGTCGTATCTTTCTTTGTGGGGTGGCTTAACGTTTTGTCGAGCCGTATTTGTGTTCGTCGCGGTGTATTTCACTTTGCGGCGTATTTCACTTCGTGGCGTATTCACTTCGGTGCGTATTTCACTTCGCGACATATTTCACTTCGTAGCGAAAATTTTCATGCTTTTTCTAACACTAATTACTAAATTCGTGTAGCGCTTACAAGAAAGCGAAGTCACATGAATAAGGTGCAGTAAAATAAACAAAACCTGTAGGTTAGTGCTAAAAAATTATATTTTATTTTAAGTTAGTTTTACATTTGTGATTATGAAGAAATATTATGTGTTGTGAAAGAGTTTTATGTAATAATTTATGATTATGTAGTTAGTTTACTTGATTTTTGATATTTTCATCAGAATCCATTTAAACTAAAAAATAGATAATAGATTATACAGTGTAGCATGCTAAAAATGTATAGATAGCTAGCTAAATCTATAGCTAAAGAATGTATCGTTTATTAAAAGAAAATGACAAAAATAATAGCTAGCTTTACCCAGTAGAAAGACCAAAGCTACTAGGAAAAAAGTGAAATATGTTGTGTAAAAGCTTCACGAAATTAGTAATTCCGTGTAAAAAAAGCATAACTATTTCGCCACAAAGTAAAATACCCCACGAAGTGACATACGACACGACGAAACATGAGATCACACCAACATGAGTAATACGCCACGACGAAAACCATTACGCTGCGAAGAAGAAAACTACTCGACGAAGAAAGATACGACACGACGAAAACTATTACGGGTCAAAGCAAACCACGCCACAAATAAAGATACGACACGACGAAAACCTTTGAGACGCGACGAAAAACATGCACGTGTATTTTCCCACATATAACTCCATATAAAATGAGGATTAAAAAAATGTGTATAAATTTCAAATTTACTTAATGTATTGATACAATATCTAGTCTAGATTTTAATTTATGCTAATGTCAGCAAAAAAATTACACTTTAGAATATCAAAATTCTAACCAGGCTGGTCATTATTCTTATTTCTCTATCGTTCTAAACAATATACCTTTTGTTTTTAATCATAAATTCCAGCAAGAATTTCTTATAAAGCATATTCTTATAACAGAAAAAGAGTGTTATGCCTTCCTTTGAGACATCAAAAGTTCCTTAACTATTTTTATTGACTTTCTAATATCTTAACGCGATAAAATATTACCGCAGAATAACCGCGGTGGAGGTGTTTTTAGAAACTTTTATTCGATCGGTTGAAGATCTTTGTAAAAAAATCACTAAAAATAAACTTTCCAGGAACAGTTGAAATGCCAAAAATAATATTTTCCTATTAATTAGTTCGTCGTAAAAAATAATAAATATAACTGAATAAGCGAGATAAGGTAAAATTCTTTATGACCTACTGAGAAGATTAACAGTCACTCCAAAGTAAATATCATGCTGGGATATCGAGATAATGACGCATAGCCATAGCAGCTTAATGAACAGAAATTCCTGCTAGTCAAAGTGGTATCACCTCATCAAAGGGATGTCGGGTATAGAATTAGTATCGTTTATGCGTCCTTCTTTAACATCCACTGTGCTATCTTTTGCAACTAAATCATCCGTCAAAGCACCAAAAAACGTGTCCATCCTGTTTTGACCAATATTATTGTGTAATCGAATTAAAGGGTGTAAAGATGGAAGTGTCTCGATGACATCAGCCCCTGTAAAATTAGGAAAGTATAATTTATTGCTTTTAAGAATAGAAATTTACCCTATGACAAAAACGGCTATAAACAAGTCGTAAATAACAAGTACATCTACGGCCACACTTGGGTGTATATCAATAAGAATGATGAAGTACAATACAGTTATAGTATGTGTGTACACTTAATACATATATAGAAAGAGGATTTTCTGGAAAAATTCTTGCGCACAAGATAAATATTTAAGTTCGAAAACAGTCAACCTTGAATAGTCACAGAGTCCTCAACAGGATTGATCGCGCTTGACGCAATGATGTCATTTTTAGAGGATCCTCCGTGGTGTGTAGAATTAACGCGCTCCACCATGGGTTGTAATGACATTCGAATAGGAGTAGTCGAGGAAAATTCTACAAAGAAAAGACTGAATTAGTTAAAAAGTTAAAAAATAAATAAAAAAATGAAAAAATAATGAGTAATCAGGGAAGGGAAGTTTAAAACAGAACGGCACCAATTTTGCCTGTTTATTTCGTACTGTAGACACTAACAACGTAAAGGACAAAAGACTTACTTGGTGAAACATCCAGTGACGTTCTACTTGCATCTTCTTTTTTATCTTTACTACTAATCAATATCCCCTCACCTAAAACAATAACAGAACGAGGTAAAAAGCAGTTCCTTAAATACATGTCGGCATCCGGCACGTCATACACTTAGATGTGTTGCCGTTTGTACAAAAAAAGAGAAGAGGAAGGGATTGTTGTTGGTTGGGGAGGGGAGACGGGGAGTTGAAATACTCATGAGATAATCAAACAAAAAATACTCTCAAAATTTTACTTGATGATTCAGATTTTTCTCTTTCTAACAAATCTAACGTTTCAATTTCCGCCAGCGATTCTTCCTTCGTAAGTGATTCTGAATTTTCAAGCGATTCCGAAGCCAGTTGGTGTGCCACCTTCTCATTGTCTGGAGTTTTTACACCGGGGCTAGACATAACATAACATAACCTCATACTAAACAATCATTCGGGTTTAAGCTGATCAATTCATTACAGGTCCAATTTAAACTGAACCTATATTACTAAAACCTGACATCTACTTTTTAATATGTTTTTACAAAGTCGTACAAAGTGCCTTTATTACAAAAAACCTAGGGAAATATTGGGCATATAGAAACATCGTTGACTTGGTAAAACACCTGAGACACAGCTTCATTACCTTTTCATCAATACGTTTAAAAGCGTTTCCTTGCAAACTACTTGTTTGCATCACTCATCAGAGATAATCATTAAAGAAAACAAACAAGTCACCTGAAAAACAGTTCTATGTGAAACCTATCTTCTGACAAAGGATCAGCAGAGGGATCTTCATACTGCATTAATACGATCTGGGTGAGGTAGTTGAATTCTGAAACATGATTCAAGTGTTCCAACGCATATTCCCACTGTGAGTCTGTCATGTCCTGAACGAAGAAAAAAAAATAGCTAAAGCTTAAATTTTCAGTTTAAATTATTATTTATATAGCTCAGAAGACGCGTTCCCTTAAAGCAACCAGAAACTAAAATTATTTTCTTTATCGTGAAAACGTTCTCACGCTATAGCCGCCATATTGAAATATTAAAAGGTGTGAGCAATGCAATCCAAACCTTAAAAAGATTTCCGTATCTCAACGCTGCTACCACTGAATGGACATGACTTTCACTTGTGATGTACAGGCGTGTGCGAACGTGGCGATGTGGTGTAGCGATATCACGAGATTCACTAAAAAATAAGTCAAGGATATTACATTGAAGAAATTGCAAGAATAATAACTCGTTTAAATGCTTTTCAACAAAACTTAACTAGATATACATGTGCAGAAAAGGCACGTAAAGAACCCGTAGTGGATTTTTTAACATGTTTAGCAGCCTGCTTTAGGTGACACCATAGAGCTTAAATAAACGCCCAGCCTTTAAAATTACGAGCGTTGCGTTTTATTGAAAGGGCGTAATCACTTCAAATCACATATATGGAATCGTTCTCAATTTCAATCGTTTTCTTCGTTCTGATATTTTTCTGTGTTGGAGGGACCGACCGTATAGGAGTGTGTGCGTGGTGGGAGGAGGCGTTATTAGTTTACTAGGTTTAAACACGGGCGTTTATTCAAGGCGATGTTTATCTAAAGGGGCGCTAATTTTAATTTAGGTATTTATTTAAGATTTTACTGTATGTTTAATTTAAAAAAAACAGAAAAATTAAGCATGCATTAGAATGTAAACTTTGTTAGGGTTTTTATGTCATGCCTTTTAAGTTGCAGGGGTAAAGCGGCCCAAACTCACCCATGTTGCAACGCCTCTTCATAATCCGCCCAAGAACTGGAGTGAAAAAAAAATAATTATTTACGTGCATTACTAAGGTATTATTAAGGTATAAAAAAAAATTTAAAAGAAAAATGTTAATCATCAAAACTTCACTTGAAATAATATTAGGAGCAGCTTGCATGAAGAAAACTTTACGGAACTATTAATATTAAATGTTTGTCGTCCTATCCCACCCCCATAGAAACAGACTGACAGCTGAAATACCTTGGATCTAACCGGTGAACAGTGTCTTCCAATCGATTGACATTATACTGGAGGTCAGCTTGTATTTTGCGATAGAACCGATTGCAAATTTGTCTCGATATCGTTGTCTTTTCTTCCGCAGTTATTCCGTACTCCTGTAAAATAAAATAAAAATCGTATGAGATTTTAACACAAGGTAAGGTAGCGTACATGGTGTTTTTAATAAAAAGTGTTTTTTGTTTCAGCATGATTATTTTTAATTTTTTAGCAAAAAAAAGATGTGAGAATGTGTTACTAAGATATAACCGGCTTTCTCAAACGCTTTCAATTCTTTGATCTTGGAAATTCTTTTTTACTAATTTATGTCAGGAGGGTTTGCTGGTAAACAAAATAATGGACCGTTAACAAAACTCACCAAAGGTATGACAATATCAGCTAATGATTTTGAATGCTGATAAAGTTCGGGTAGATGACGTAGACCTAATGATCTTAAAAAATAAATTTTTTTTGAACAATCACCATAAACACATAAGTTCACTCTGAGACTACGTGCCAGATGTTTAAAAATTAGGGTCTGTTGCAAATCTAATGAATGTGACGGAAGGACAATTCATACATTAGCACCTTAGTAAATAGAAATTTTATGAAGCAGGATGTCAGAGAAAGTATTCTTTCACTTTGCTTATCTACAGACTAATAACTGATCATCGCTTAAATGCGTTTTATATTATGTTTTCATTTTCATGACGGAAGGATAGTACTTTTAAGAAGTATGAAAAGTGTCATAGACAGAATATAATGAATTAAAACCAGAACCAGATTCATCATTCAATAACTATAATGGAATATTTTGCCACATAAATGGCCACAACATTTAGTAAATGCAAATCTAACATTGTTCTTGTCACAAGCAATAGAATAAAACCTCAGATAAATATCCGTAGCACGCTCTAATTTATTGTATTGAAACTTGACCAGTTGTCAACCTATCACTAAAAAGCCTACTGTCAACAGGATGTAAAATTTTTCTGATTTTCCAAAACTCGTAAATCTCCTGTATTTTTTAAATTTCTCTTGAAAAAAGGCATATTTTTAATTTAAAAGCACTAAGAATAATGAAGATTTAAAAATTACGATTTTGGTATATAAAAGGGTTCATGATGTCACCTAAACACCTAAACATTTTGAAATGTTCATGAAACTAAATTAGTATAGAATATAAAAAGTCAGAGTGCAAAACATCTTGAACTGGTAAGAAAAATATTATCTAAACACAGATAAACAAACAAACAAACAAACAAACAAACAAAAAAAAAAACAAACAAACAAACAAACAAACAAACAACTAACCAATAAAAACAATATAATACCTGTTATGCAAATAATCATATTTGACACAGTCATAAATATCTGGAATCAAACTTATATCAAACTCATCTCCACTCCAGAAATCTTTCTCTAACTTTTCCCAACGATGCTTCATCAGATTCAAACTTTCGTCGTGATACAAGTCATTCTTATTTGGGCAGCTGTTAGAATCGTCACATTTTTTGTTGATTTGTTTCACTAGCTCTTGCACCAGGGCGTATATTTTTTGACATACTTGATGAGGGTTTTTCACTTCACGCATCGCTTTTAATATTGAGTTGGGAGATAGTGTTAACTAAAAGAAAGAATGAGATTACCTGGCTCTTATTCCAATTGAACATTTTGTTGACAAATTTACTTGCTTTTTTATTGCAGTAAAACAAATCAGTTTTAAAAATTATTTATGTAGCAAAAAATAGTGGCACCGTACATGCCTGTTTTAAATATTGAAAGGAATATTCCTTTAGCATACTATGACCAAAGAGGATATCAGATGGCAATGACGCAATAGAATTATTTGAAAAAAAAATTGTATTTTTTAGACTCTCTGCTACTCAGAAAAAATTGACAGAAGAAAGATGTAATCTTTTTGTTTACTAATAATTCACTAATAATTTTTCTACGAAATGTTTCATAAGTGATTTTTAAGGCTGCCATGTCTTAACTTTTACTGCGTAATTGCCCATTAGATATAGTGCAATGGCCTGGAGATTAAGTATGCCTGTTGTACTAAGAGTTGAGGTTTCACATCTGTTAAGTCTGTGTTCCCACAGTGAAACACACAATTTGTTCTGGTTAGTGCATAAGTGTTGTCTAACTCAGTTTTCTGCTAGCCTGTGGAATCTTTCCGCTTTAAATCAATTTCGCAGTAGAAACTTAATGAAAAAAGATCTTACATCTTCTTCATCTTGAGGAGTGAAATCACTTGTTGAATGTAGATGGTCATGTAGACGACACTTGACTCTAAAAAATAAAACCTTTTCGTTAAAATGTAAAATTAAGATGATAAACCTTATGATAAAAAGGTGCAAAAAATATGCACATAAATAATCTTGTTAAGGTGAAATATAACAACACAACGACAGTACATAAAGCTTAGAACAAAACTAAATTATAAACATAAAATGGCAACCTGCATCTCACCTTTGCATTGTACCACTTACATCAACAGGTGTGTCCAACATTCCAGTCACGTGTTTATCACTATTGACCAAACTAACAAGAACAGGTGTCAGCTCGCCTTCTAATGCCAGTAAACCCTGAAGACGAATTGAATATTCTTTACCTTCCAGAGTTTGCTTGATGAGAACAAACGCTACTACAGTGGGCTCTCTGGATTCAGATCAATTTTCCACTCCCTTACAAGTTTGGAGAAACAGAAAATACATTGCAATGACTTCTTAACAACAACAAGTTTACGAAGTACCTTTGCAAATGCAGCTGCTGTCATTTGTACACGTCCTTCATCTGATGCATAGATCTTTAAGTCATGTCGGTACGTACTATGAAGACGAAGAAATCCAAAACCAGGTACTCTACCATATTCACCTTAAATGATATTTCAATTTTAACTTTAGCCGGCGATCTTACGTGTCGATCAACCATAAAGGAAAGAATCCCTTGAAATAAATACCCTGTCAACATGTCACACATTTTTGTACAACGAAACTAAGCACATTATTTCAGGCTTAAATTTTGTGCAACTCTTGTGCAAGAGTCTGGTTACTAAACTTGATGCAAAAAAAAACTTACCTTGTCCACCAGGGTAAACACATCGAAATGCTCTCCCCAGATCTTCAGCTTGCTTTTTTCCCATTGGTGTTAATTCACCTCCCCATTTTAAAATCAACAGTAAAGCTTGAGTGTTTCCTACAGAAGTTTGTGACTTTTTATTACGACCTTTAAATTTTGTCAGCATGTCATAGTTTCGTTTGTCAGCCATTGCTTTTAACTGAACCTTACGATTGATGCCAGAGAAATATCCATACCTAGAACAATAGGCTTTTACTTGATATTGGACTACTAAGAAACCGGTTATAAAACATTGTACACCGTAGAATATGCAATCTGAAAAAGTATAAAGACAAAAAACAATTTTAAGAACAAATTTTATCACTTACATTTCCAAAACACTCTTCATTTGTGCAAGTTTTAACTTGTTCTCATGAATTGGCTGCTTCGGGTCTTCTTCATAGGCTTCAAGCAATGTTCGGGTAATATCCAGTATTTCTTGCAGCTGTTTTGGCTTCTTTATCTTTAAACGACCTTCATCTGGGCCACCATACTTGTTAAATAGTTTTACAAACCTTAAAAACAAGAGTAAGATAATTATTGATTGGATTGATATTGCTATATAACAGCAATTTTGATTTGCAAGAACAAAGATTTATAAGCATGCTGCATCAACTTTCAGTCCATTACGTTAACTGCAGTAAAAAGTTTTAAATACATGAAGATTTGTAGTACAACTAATTTTTATTAATCAAATAAGGGAAAGTTCACAAGAAATTTTTTTCTAACTTTCTTATTTATAAAAAAAAACTGGAATAAAGTGTAAATAAAATTAGCACTCAACCTACAATGGGTGGGTAACAACCATTTTCATCTTCTGTTTTGGTGTTCTATCGCCATGGCGAATTATAGCAATTACACATCGCAACTCCATCACCGTACTAGCTGGTGTTTGCACAGGTGCTTCAACAGACTTTTTGTGATCAACACTAACCAATTCCTGTGGTATCCAAAGTTGAGGAGCAATGTTTTGAAGAATAATGTCTGCCAGTATTTGTGAACAGTCGTCATAATATTTTTGTGATGTTTTTACAAAGCTGAATCCATTCACATCGCAAACAAGAGATTTTCCATTTGCTCTCAATAGGTCAAATCCACACACAGTTTGCTGTAAAGGGAGGGCAAGTCATTTGAAAAGTAGAAAAATATAAATATGAACACTTTAAAATCAAAAGGGACACAAACTATGATGAAACAGCAGAACAGCACTAGCATAGAAAAACAGCAGTTATTTTCACTTCAAATTTAAAATTATCTGTTCACGTACCTTAAAGCAACTGCATACTCGCTTGGCAAGTAGTTTCTCATGAGCACTTAGGATCACTGGGTATCTAAGTTCTTTTCCCCCACTGTCTCGTTCAACCTTTCCATCTAACACAGGGGATTTTCTTGCTTCTGCATGAGCATACTCCTCTCCCACTGTGTACACCTTAAAAATTATAAAGAAAATAAAAGTCAAAACGACAACAAAAGAAGTCATTTTTTCTGCAATCACCTTGCCCAGACCTTAACATCTGTCCCATCGGTTGGCATAAAATCCTCATAAATATAAGAACCAGTGCGTCTAATACGACTCTCGGATGAATAAACGCTACTACGACTTCCAATCTTACGAAATAGGATTTGACATCCACCGCCAGCTGATGAAGGATAATAAATATAAATGTTATGATCCTCTGCATTGACTGGTTTTTCTACGAAAGGCTTTGTGAATGTCTTTCCATTTACAATAATAGTGTCATCAAACTCCTCAATATCTTCATCTGAGGACAATGGATTTCCATGAGGATCACGATTAAATATGGCATATCTTGGTATCTCCAATCCTTCCTCTTCAAGTAATCTATACACTTCCCTCCTAAAATGTATTGGACAGTAAATAAAATAATTTGGACAATATCATAAAAAATCCTTCACAAGCTTGTGTCAAATTTAACCCTAGTTAATATAATCAACCAAACCATAACGATAAGAGGAAGTTGCACTGACAAAACTTACTAAGAACTTTTTTTAATGCAGTGCGATCATTTTTTTTATACCTTGATTTATTAAGTAGTAGAAGATATAAGCAAAATTAGATGGTCAAAAAATGGCCCTCTTACCGATCTTGCAAGAGATATTGCATTTCAAGGTCATTAATAACTAACGGCTTTCTAAGTTTTGCATAAGCAATCGCTTTCTCCAATGGAAATCCTGTTGAGTAAAATGAAATTAAGCAATCCACAACAGGCCAGTTTTCAACAGGTTCATTAAGGACAATCTCATCTGGGAATATTTGAAAATCCAATAGAATGAATCGTTTTAGTCTTTTCAAAATTTCTTTCATTGGTCTGGAATAAGTCTAAATACAATAAAAAACAAACAATAACACGAGAAAATCTAATTTTGTCGAAGACGAAAAAAAACATTAATAAAAGTAACCTTGTTTAACAGCCAATGTGAAGGGGAGCTAAAACATACCTTCTTATTCATGGCACATATTCCTACTATGATATGTACAGGATCTTCAGTCTCGTTACTTTTATCACACTCCTCAAAATCTGGGCTTGGTGTTTTTGTATCCATGTTTCGATACTAAAAGTGAAATATTAGAACATAGTTTAAACAAATAAACAAATGGATTACTAAAATGATTGTAAAAACAAAAATCCATCAAATTTTTTATAAACAATGCAATTTTTTGGAGTACACATTTTGAACATGTTTTTATTACCCTTTAGTTATTAAATGTTACAAGTTTGCTAGTCCATACACAAAGTTTAAAAATATTTATGTTATAACAATATATTAAATAATATTACATTAAATAATAAATTAAAGAAACACCTACAAATTATAATACTAACAATGGATAAAAATAATAACAAAGCTATTAAAAGAAAAAAGTATAAAAATAGCCAAAAAAAAAGGTTAAGTGAAATGTGAAAGACATAACAAGCAATAGCAAACCTGAGACATTTAGGCTTGATGATAAGAAAAAATATGTTTTTTACTTCCTTCAATCATTATTCGATTATAAAAATAAAAAAGCATATTGTAAAATTCCTTTTACTTGATGAAATAAGTACACGCATACTTCATGATGACAAAAAGCATTGTGTTAAAAAAGGAGTATTAATTTTAAGAATGGATATGGTTTATAAAGTCACAGGTGGTGTAAACTAGCGCAAAATATCACATTCATTTCTTTTTAATGGAACATAACATGCTTCTTATAAAATAACCTGCTTCTTATGAGAGGCTTTTTACAAATTAGCCCTCAATCACATACATCTAAAACAAACTGGCAATTCAATTGCCAGTTCTTCATTATCCATTTTTTTTCTAAAAACGTTTTTTTCTATTTTTAATTTTTTAACAGTTTTTGCAGTACGCACTTCAATGAATATGAAAAATATAAATTTTATACTTAATGCTACATTCAACACTCAGTGTTATTTTTACCACTTTACCTAATACATTAACAAACTATTTTAAAATATACCAATAAAAGACATGTCAGTTTTTAAGTAAATAAGTCAGTTACCTAGGTAGCTTTGCTTACATTGTTAAACTTATTCATCATAGCATTTTTTGTCACTACACTGTTTAGCTGCTACTTATAAAAGTTAAGAAATAGTACTGATTCCATACGGACAATCCAATCATTTGTGTAAAGCTCAGGTTTATGATAAAAAACTAAAGGAAACATTAGAGTTCAGCAAACTAACTTAAAGCCTGAACATATGGGTTCTAACCTCAGTTATACTAAGCACTGACTGTACTGACTTTTTTAATAGCACTTCCTTATTAATAGCTCAAGATTTCAGTGAACTGTTCCATCTATTTAATGCTTTCACTATCTGTATACATTTTAGTTGTGATATACAGGAAGTAGTCACACATACAGTACTGCAGCTGATCTCCACAATTATGAATAATATTTTCTATTGTCTGTACGTTAAATGCCATGTAGAATAAAAAAACTCCTGTCCTACCTGCATGAAATTCACATAGCTAAACAGTTACCTATATCCAGTTACAAGTATACAATGTAGAAATTACAAGACTCACATTACAAGACTCACATTACACCTCTGTATTTGTATTTTAAGAACTTGATGAGGAGGTTAGCAATAGTTATTTGATTCCATAAACTCAAGTTTATTCTTACATACTTACCACTGTGTTTAAAAATTTTAGTTGTCATAAACGTCATTCACAAAAACAACATAAAGTTTTTGTGAATTAGTTTGATGGGTCTGTTAAGGCATTTACAAAAAAATGTAGATTAGTTCAACAATAAATCCAGTGGTGTATATTGTTGTGTTAAGCTTTCTACAAAAAAATCAAAAGGACAATTACCATTGAACATTAAAATCACTCATTCAATAAACAATCACTTAATTGTTTATGAAACATACAATAACACCATGATGTGATATGGAAGAACTGTCAATGTTTTTGTAAGCATATAAAAATTATTTGTTAAAGTAATGTTACTGTCTACTATTGTTTGTACTACTATTGTATTATTGTTTTCGTATGACGTGCATCAAAATATTAATTTTAATAAACATATAGCATTAAAAAAAGATAAATTCTTAGTCAAAAATTTCAAAAAAGCAAGTTTTGACTCCATTTTTAGGTAATTTTAGGGCCTTTAAAATAAAGGGAGAGGTAATAAATGCCTATAAGATTAACAGGAGACTAATGCTAAATTCACACTGCAAAAAGTTCTATGTTGAGACGCATTGTACCATATATGGCAGGCACACAATGAAGTAACGTATCATTTCGTTGCATGACTTAATACCTTACCACTATGTTTTGTTTGTCACATGATATGAGGATTTTTCATTCTTATTCTAAAATCACATGCTTTTTTTATTAAATTCAAAAAGTATATAAAGTTTTTTAATATTTAACGCGCAAAAAACACCACAAAAATATATGGTAACATGCCAAGCTGCAAAGAACTGCGTTTTCAGTGTGAATTTATAGCTTAAAGGAATAAATTAGTATAATTATTTTCTTGATAACATTAGTCTTTGTGTTATCATCATCATCATCATCATCATTCTCGGCTTAACGTCCGTTTTCCATGCTAGCATGGGTTGGACGGGGTATATTAATGACCCTCTTCCAATCTGATCTAGACTGTGTTAGATCTAAACTCAACTTCCTCTCTATCAAGTCTGTCCTTATAACCTCCTGCCAAGTCTTTCTCGGTCTGCCTCTGGGCTTTGCCCCAGGAACTATCAAGTCTCTACACTTTCTTACCCAATTATCCTCCTCCATTCTTTCCAAGTGTCATGAAAGCGTTTTACTCAATAAGAAATCTTCTGTGCAGAATTATGTTGGGTGGCCTTTATACATAAAAGATGGTTAAATTTGCTGGTCAGTAGCAAATAAGACTCAACAACATCTTCTTTGCAAGCATTAAACACAGCATATTAATGATTTTGGAGATTTTGATAAAGTCAGCAAATTCCTGCACAAAAGCTAGTCTAACCGTTACTTCTATGGTAAGATCTCAAAACACTGATCAAGAGAATGTTTAAGATTATGAGCTTTTTATGTTAAAGGTTTTTTGTTAGCTTTATGTCTGTCTGTTCCGAAACAGCTGGGTTAATAAAGTTTTAGAAAATGACGTCAGTTACTTTCAACTGTTTTAAGATTATTTGGCCGGAAAATTTTGCTAATTAATTCATTAATATTAGATAAAATAACAAAAAATAAAGTCTTGTGATAGTTATAGCACAGAAAAATCACATGTTTACTTTTTATCACCATGCAAACAAACTGCATATCTGGGCAAATTACAACATTGTTAGAAAAAAAAGAAGTCTTACTTATTACTTACATTATTTCTCACTAAAATCTTGTTAACACAGATAAAAATATTTCAAAGTCAGTTGAGAAATTTTTGGAGGTGGAATTTATTTATTTATTCTAACTGATGACAAAAGATGTGAGACATGAAAAGCTTTTAAATGTTTGGCTAAAAAACACATTAAATAATAATGAGGGTGAAAAATGCAGACATTTGAATCAAGGAAATCATCTGCTTTGTATGGCCAAGTTCTTTTACATTTCCTAATTTTTGATTTTTAATTTATGTACTTTAATGAAATGCAAAATAGTGCACAATTGCAACTTACATATACAGCCATTTTGAACTAAACAGTTAAATAAAAATAATATAAAATTTTTTACAAAACAGACAATTAATTTACAAATGAAAATTACAGTTGCAATGCACCAGAGAGATAAAAAACTCCAAAGTTCTGAAAATAATTAATGCAGCTTTGTGAAAATACTAGAGTCCCAGTCCTCTAAATTCATTTACACAATTCAGCTTTTGCTAAGTGTATTTTTCTGTTTTAAGAGATCGAAAAAAAGTTTTCTTACAATTGCTAATTTTTACAAAAATTATAAAAAAAAAAAAAACGGTAAAAGTATTGGAAGGCTGCTACTGCTATTTCTTTTCTCGAATAAAAAATAATTAAAACATAAGAAATACTTTATATAAACTGCTGCATAACGTTATTTTATTACATTTAAACACACGGTTATCTATGCTACTTACAATTTAATTTCATTCAACTTTTTTTGATTTAATTTACATTTGATCAAATTGTTGCCTGCATCTTTCAGAAATATTTGCTTTAGCATTACTTTTTCAGTCCTTTCTTAAAAGCACTAACAAGTCCAGGCCTTGCCATGAGTGCGAGCAATTGCTCGCGCCCGCGTAGTGCTCGCGTAAATGCTCGTTACCTGAGCATTCTATTGCTCGCGTAATATTACCATTTTGAGATAAGTGTAAACGTTTTTCTCAAGAATTGATTGGTCTTTTAAGTTAAACTGCTGCACGAACGCTCAACCTGAAACTGAAAAGATATTTGGTGTGAATATTTTCCATCCATCGTGCAAAAGTTCATTCGCCATTTTGTAAAACGCTTGCGATACGGGCATTAAGGTTAATCTTTGTTGCGCATTCATTTCGCAGTAGAAAAGTAGGGGGCATTTTAAATCGTGAACCCCAAACATGAGGTCGAGGGTCTACTGGTATAGCGACTCTCTCAATCTTAACTTCCTTTTCTACATGTCCGCAATAATATGCATGACTATACTGTCGTTTTCATAAACTTATTGTTTATTTTTCAGCAAATAGGAAAAAATATGCTTCGTTTTCAAATTAAAAAAGAGTCTTTATCCGCATGGTTTAAATAAAACTTCAAAATTCATTCAGAAAGTTCAGGTACACGTCTGGTACATAAAATTTATACAGAAAAAAAAGTATACCACACGTGGGTTTCGTTTTTAAAATTGTTTGAATAACAATTGCAGCATAAAGAAAATAATCCATTAAATTTGGACGCGCTATGGTTTCCAATTGTTTCGTCAAATGAAGAAATTATCTACAATTAAATCCATGATAAATTGTCTGTTCCGCCTGTAAGTGCAGTTTTGCAGACTTGCGTCATCCGTGCTCCATCAGCATTCACCCCCGCATTAGTTAAGAACGGCATAACTGGATTTTCTGTGTAAGACCTGGTTACCAACGATGAAGGGGCCAGGCAAAAGAGATTTATGTCTACATAGTTTTTCAAGTAAGTCAGGGGTCTGTAAATTAGCTAGGATGGTCAGGTTGGCTATGAATAGGCTTTCTTAGGATTTTTTTACATGCTTTATATTTAATAAAAACTTATAAATTTATATTCTTTGAAACAGTTTGTTAATATGTTTTAGGGTTTTAGTAATGTAATGTCTTGAGTACATTTTCTGTTAACTAAAAAGCTGTTGTTGATCTGCTGCAAGCAAGTTAATGCTTTTCCTTAAAAAAGCATGCAGAAGTATTAAAAAACATTTCCAATTGCTTTCAAGCTTTACAAGGATTTTTCTTATCACTTTGACCCCCCACACTTCCAGTACATTTCTTCAATCTGTCTCTTGAAACATTTCCTCTATATTGAACACTGTGTCATGTGTAGTCTTGAACACTGGAAATTTGTATTAAAAAGCAAAAATTGAACGTCCAATTACCTTAGATGTGATAATTTAGTTCTAATCTCTAATTTCTTTTTTAAAGGTACTGTCCAGTAAAAATATAATAATAAAAAAGTAGCCTGAACTTAATTGCACTTCTCTTATTTGTTGCGAAAATGTAAGTGGTTATATTTCTAAAGTTTTACAACTTGAATAACATTTCTTTTATGTTTACAAATTTTTCATATCGCACGTTGTCAAAAGCAAATTTATACCGAAGCCATTCTACATGAAAGGGAGGCTAAAATAATATTTTGTTGTGACGTAAGCGTTGGGTTCTCGGCCAAGTCAAAACATTGTAAATAGAAAATGATTGTTTTACTCTGAACAATATTACCAGATTAATTTAATCTTTTTTTTAAATATTTTACCCCCTTTTTAAAAAAATGTAGCAATTTATGAATATTTAATTTCAAAGCATGCAACTCACTTTCAGAGATAGAACTTAATGTCCACACAAACAGAATGTCTGACTCTACACAAATTAAAGTAGATTATGTTAAAGCTGCTTTATTTTTTGTGCCGATACTGAGACCAGACACGGGTAAGATTATTTACGTAAAAGATCTATGCAGACATCCGTTGGAGTGGCCAATGCTTAAACGCAGACAGCAACGTGCGATGATGAAATGAAAAAATCTGACGCGACATTACAAGTTAAACTCCTTGACGAATCTGAATCATTTTTTGTAATATACCAAACGATATGACAACTGTTGTTGTCATATCGTACATATATTGTACTCCAGAAAGCCGACCAGCAAAAGAAGAAAGAATAGAAAATACAAACGCATTAAATAAATTGTGTTTTATATACTTTTATACTTCCTCCACAATTATAAACCTCGTTCCCAATACCCCTATTCTATTACCAAAGCTACCTCAAACTAAACAAAAAGAAATACTTGGTTTGAGGTTATTTATATTTATACTTTTTATACCGTAATGCTTCGAATAAACGCCCATTAAACGCCCCCAGAAAGATTAAAATTGTTTAAATAACACTTGGGGCATGAAAAAAACCACAGTAAATTCGGACCAGCTATGGTTTCCAATTGTTTTGTCAAATGAAGAAATTATCTACACTTAAATCCATGATAAAATGTCTGTTCCGCCCGTAAGTACAGTTTTGCAGACTTGATTCATCCGTGCTCCGTCGGTGTTCACCTCCGCATAAGTTAAGAACCGCATGGCTGGATTTCTTGTGTAAGACCTGGTTACCAACGACGAAGGGGCCAGGCAAAAGACATTCATGTCTACGTAGTTCTTTTAGCTAAGTCAGGAGTTGGTGAATTAGCTAGGATGGTCAGGTTGGCTATGAATAGGCTTGCTCGTGGATGAAAATGACCAGGACTATTCGATAATTCTGAGATCTAAAAGTGTTCGGCGAAGACGGAAATCTATTAACGTTTTGTCCGACGAAAGTCTGACGAGACTCCAAAAATTATTTCGAAGGCTGCCATCGCACGCTGTAAAATGGGATTTTATAGGATTGATTTCTAAAACTCATTATTAATTTTTCAGGCGTTCAATTAATCGCACGCCTGAAACGATTTACGCGTGTGCCACGACGTGCGCGTGCGATCGAACGCCTCTCCTGCAAAAGACTGTTGTTTTTAATTTACAATCAAATATTCTCATCGTCAACTTCATTTGTCCGAGAAAAATCAATTTGAGATATTTCTTCACCTTCTTCGAAGCCAGTATACATCCCATTCGTACTTGGATATTCTCTACGTATCTTAGACACGAAACAAGATGGTATAACCCGACGAACGCCTTTTCCCAAGTGGTTATGAACAAACCAACAGAATTGGCGGTATGCCGCATATCGATAAGATCTAAAAATATCATCCTCAAATAATAAGATTGGAAATACTATGACAACAGAAATTTCAAGAGTGCTAGGGATTTTTTAAGTCCACGGCTTTTCCGATCGTGGAGAGCGACTAACGCTGTCCACAAAGTGTTCTTTAAAATCACAACCGCGTTGACATCTTCGTGCTCTGTTTAGTATGCTCTGTTATACATTTCTTATCTAAAACACAATAGAAACCTTGTACCCAGGCGCTCATTTATAATACAACCAGTAGAAAAATGTGAGGTCAAATTATATAGGTACCGTAGTTGTAAGTATTTGATAGTGTCCACCTCGTTACAGCACAAACACTCAACAGCTGAAGGCATCCTCTCGCAATTTTCACATAAGCACCACTCACTGATATATAAATCTGTGCGAGAAGCAGCGGGGTGCGTCTGGGCCATCGTCATTATAAGAGGGAATTTGTTGTTTGTTATTGGGCCGTTCTAGCTCAAACTGAAATCCAATTATGTTTTAATTTCTGCTTGTGAACATGATTGATAAACGTAAAAAAATTCTGTTGGGAATATCATTAACTTTTTTTTCTTTTTTTCTCTTTCTGTACGCGCCAGTCTCTACACGGGGGTAACCCAAAGAATACGTCATTGCATAAATTGCGCATATTAATGTTTTTACCCAGTCCTTTTCCGCGTTCGAAGTTCAGTAAAGATGGCGATTGAGAATGGCATGGTCAAGTAAACAAATTCAGTTTAAACTTATGAAAGACAATTTTGGTTGTATTTAAATACTTTTTTCTTTACTTTTGTGCCGAGATGTAACTAATATCAAGTTTTAATATTTTACCGGACAGTACCTTTAAGACATAAATAGATAGTTTGTTGTTTATCTGCCCATCTTGACAATAAACCTAACTAAAACGCCTGAGCGCATAGATGCCCGAAAACAATAAAGCAGTCTTTCGTCAGGAATATTTGAGGTGTGCGATGATTCGCACATGTAAATCAAATAACGCTTGCGCTGTAAAACGCACATGCAAAGGATGTTACACGTGTGATACATGCTCCAAGGTTAATTTTTGTTGCACATTCATTTTGCGGTAGAAAAGTGGGCGACGTTTTGAATTGTGAAGCCCAAACACGATTATCGAGCGTCTACGTATAGTGACTCTCTCAATCTTAACTTCCTTTTCTACATGTCCTGTCATTTTCATAAATTTATTGTTTATTTTGCAGGTACCATAACAAGCAAATGGGCAAAAATATGTGTATATAAAAACAATTTTAAAACAGTTTAACTTCTTGTATATAATTTAAATTCTCTATAATTTAAACAATTTTATTTGACCCATGGATGTTAATGTTATAGAGAGAAGATATCCAACAATTTCTGTGGTGTAGTTTAAGCCAAATAATCAAAAATCAATTTTTTTTTAAAAAAACTTGTTAAACGTTTTAAAAATATATATCAACATAAGTTCAACATAATCTAATATCACTTTAAGATTCCTCCAAACTGGCCTGGTAAATATAAAATACACACATTATATACCTTGTGGAAATGTGAGCGTGGTGAAGAGGAGGTGGATGAAGCTTCACTGTTTGTGCTATTTGCATGACCCTCATCTCCTACTTGCATAGTTGCACCATTTAAGTTAGGTTGATTGGCCTGTTTCATGTCATCCTTTTGCTCTGATTCCATCATGACCAATATTATGGACTTATGCTAACGATTCAAGTTATTTTGTCTGTCATAGCATCTAAGATATAAAACGACAATTTTTAGTCTTCTTAACTGGCAGTATTTTATGTTTTTATATATTTAACCACATAGAATTTAGAATTATGGCAAAAGTTCTAACATTGTGACTCTTACTATGTATGTGGTAGAGATTTTTGAAAATATCACACTTTTACTTGATATCTCTTTTTTCATAGCCATTTATCTAGTTATAGAGCATGAACTGATTCAATAAAAAAACAAGAACAAGGAACAAATTTGCAAGGAAGATTTAAGTGTGGAATTAGCAGCTAACTGTGCTGACACTGGTAACTATAAAATTGTCTTACAAAACAAAAGGGTTTAATTTTCCATAGCAGCAATTTAATATTTTACTATAGCATCTGGTTAATCCAAGCCATGTGAGGTAAATTGGGAAAATGGCACACTGTGTGGATAATGCAGGGAGTATGATCTGGGTCTGGCTGGACCCCAATTTTGGCTGGTACATAGCTTAAGAGCCTTTTCTGTAAAAATCAGGCAATACTTAATAAGGAAAGAAAGTGAGGTTTTCAAAATTACTAGTTTTTACTAATGTTAAAGATACTATATAGTTTTAAGAAATATTTTAAAAAAAAATTTTTTAGTTTCGGTTATTTTATGGCTGTTTGAATATTTGTTCTTCTGGGGCCTTTTTAGGCCATTTTTAACAAATTTCTGGGCTCTATGTTTGAAATTATATAAATCATAAAATTAGTTTGCATCCACTTTGATTTCATATGGATTCTGTTGTAGTCTAAAAATTCTATGGATCGTGTACCAGTTTTGCAGAAATTTGTACTTTTATTCATAGATAAGCATTAAACTCTCTAGGACTACAAATCTAAGCCATCCCCATGGTCCTAAAATAATAGAAGGGTGTATCCCTATTTAAACTCACACATAAAAACTCATCATAGTAGAGTACAGTTCTATTGCTGTAGATAGGACAAAAGTTACAAAACATTTATATATAGTAATAGCTGAAAATATATACAAGCATGAAAGGAAAGTAGAACACATATAATATAAGCAACAACAAAGACAAGGTAATAACACATCTCTATATAATATTAATAGGCGTGAACAAAATATATATATATATATACATAGCATAGCTCACAACGTAAAATATGTGAAAACATAGAGGTATATTTAATAGCAGCAGGGAGGGAGGAGGAAGAAAAACTGCTAGAACTGAAAAGGAAAACCATGAGGCAACTGCAGCTTAAATACTAGCAAGACTGCTGACCAAAATATATGCTGCTGACCAGAAAAGGCACATAGGTAAATGGTGAACTAACTATGGGCAATACAAACCAGAGTACTATAGGAAGAAGATCTAGCTATATATGTGTGCATTTAAACACTCATAAATATATATTTATGAGTCACATAATTGTGAGGCTAGCCATATTAAATATACACATCTACCTATCTATCTAGCTAACAGAAGCATAGCTAGCTAAGTTTAGCTAAAGTTAGCTAACTAGCTAGCTAGAAGAGCAACACAACCTACCACAACCTGCAAACACCTACTATCTAAAAGACAAATCATAAATAATATATATTTAAAATATATAATAATATATATTTTAAAATAACGAAGAAGGGTAGATTTTAAGGCATAATATAGTAAAAGGTAAAACATTGTGAAATTTACAATTATTTTAAAAATATATAGCTAGCTACATACAGTCCTAAACTAGCCAGCCAGAACGATTTTGTTGCAAAGTTGTGGACAGCTAGAGCACAGCTCCGCTACCATATTAGCCAATTTTAGCCATCCAATGAAATATTTTTGTCGCGCGGGCTCCCATTTCGGACACGAAAAGCGCTTATTCGCGCATCCCAGTTCCTGGCTCAGGTGTGGTGTGGAGTATAAGCGGAAGGCGAGTCAAATGAGGGTAGGTCTACATACGATTGCTTTTTTCACTCGAGAAGTTTTTCTACCAGCATACGCAATGAAGTAAAATGACCGTTGACTGCCACTCGACGGATGAAATTCAAGGAATTGTAAACAATTGCGCAATCCATTTTATTCAAGAAAATTAAACACAACATACATTCAATAACAACAACACAATAAAGTTTTACTCTGTACTGTTCTATCTTTATCAAATTTCATTTTATTTAACCTTTATATTTTAATTAAATTGTAATTATTTTTAATGAATAAATATATTTATTAAAAAAAAAAGTAACACCACATTGAGTTAACGAGCAAAAAACAACTAATTGTTAGGACAGAACATTGATAGACCCATCATGTGCGCTTATTTTTGCAAAAGTAAAAATTATTTTAGTGAAGAGAGTTTATTGATAAGAGCTTGTTAACGGTTTCGGACAACCATTTTAACAACAATAGTGGTTACACAATTAATGGAAGTAAAGTTAAACTGCTTTGTACGCAAGGATGGTGAATTTGATCTGTCATCTGTCGGAGAAAGAAAAAGTGAAAAGTGTGAGCAATTATGCCATTTCATTAATTAGTTCTTCAATCAATAAAATTTTTTAACTAAAAGAATAAAAATATATACAAGGTTAAGTAAGCATAGCGTAAGTTATCACTTAACAATAACGCCAGCCGAATACTGGAGGTTTAACAGTATCTGTGCTATTTGTTGAACACATCTATAAGTCAGGTGATATTAACAAACTAGACTGTTACCGGCCGATTTCTGTTTTACCAGTCCTCTCAAAAGTACTCGAAAGGCAGTCCATACCCCAACCTCGTTCCCAGGGCAATTTTTCGCTTTTTGATATCCGAGACGGCGCGAAGAAATCATTTCTTCGCGCCGTCTCGGATATCAAAAAAACGAAAAATTGCCCTGGGAACGAGGTTGTCCATACCCCGCTAAGCGGATATCTCGAAGCCAACCAACTCTTATCAGTTTCAATTTAAATATCGATCAAATAGGTCTACATCGACCGCGGTGACATTGTTTGTTGACAACATCAGAAAGGAAGTTGATAATGGAAAGTTAACGGGAGCTGTATTTATTGACTTAACTAAAGCGTTCGACACTATAAGTCATGCTGTTTTATTGCAAAGACTTCAAAGTTACGGTGTCAGAGACAATGAACTGTCATGGTTCACTGTCAATTTTGGGGCCATTGTTATTCGTAATATTTTTCAACGATCTGCCTGACGTATTAGAAAATTGTAGAGTGATAAAATACGCAGATGACACTGTTTTCTACTTTTTACACTCGAATAAATCGGTGGTCATGTCAACCCTTGCAAAAGAACTTTCAAATATATCTTCATACATAGATTTAAATGAACTTAACTCAATCTAAAAAAGGGTAAAACTGAAGTCATGCTTATTGGAACAGCTAAACGTTTATTGTTAAATACTGACGACTTACGAAGGGTAACTCGGTTGGAGCCGTGCACTCTGATGATGTATTGGTCGTTGTCCGCTACTTCCACAACAGTGCCCAATTTGTGCCATTGACGAGCATAACGTCCAGCCTGGTTTTGGATTCTGCAGGTGTCTCTTACTGCCAGAAGTTCTACTGGGCGAGATTTCTCGGAGAGTTTGTCGATCTGCTTGGTTGATGAAGTCTCAGTTGATCTTCTCTGGATTTCAAAAGACGCTTCCAGGAGGGTTTAATGGAATTATGGTCGTGTAGTTGCATAGGTGGTTGATATTGCGATTTGTGTTAATTCTGTTGTTATCTTTCAGTAACCAATACAATAGTGTTAGAGACTGGTGAAGCCTTCAAGTTACCTCATCAAGGTAAGAATCATTTAACAATGGTAGCAGAGTTAAAAGGTACAGATCAACTGGCCTGGTATTTATGATCATTGTGCGAGTGACATTTGAGTTGAAAGAAAGCAATTGAGGGCACACACCCGGATGTGTTCCTTGAGGTAAGAGAGATAACTTTCCCTTTTGTTGGCTATTTGTTGACACGTGTGTGTGCAAACCAATTGGTGAAGTGGTTTGTGAACAATGGCAACAACAACATTGAAGGCTCCACCAGCGTTTAAAGAGGATGATGACTATAGCAGTTGGAAGAACGATTTGGAGATCTGGCAGATGTTTACAGAACTACCGAAGAAAAAGCAAGGTCCAGCTGTATACCTATCACTGACTGGTCGGGCACGGGAGGCAGTACGCGACCTGACACCTGCAGAAGTGGGATCAGATGATGGTTTGGACAAGATTATATCTAAGCTAGGTTCAATATATTTGAAAGATATAAGCACAAGAGCATTTATTGCTTTTAAAGAGTTTTATGACTATAAGAGGAATAGTGGAGACAAATTTCCTGATTTTATTGTGCAGTTTGAGAAGCTTTACAATATGATATGGCATTGCCTGAAGCTGTCAGGGCATATTTTCCTCTCACAGCTGCGAATATGTCTGAAGAAAATGAAAAACTGGCTCGTACAACTTGTGCAGAACTCAAGTATAAGAATATGAAGGACACAATCATGAAGATATTTGGAGAACTGAACACAGCAGAAGACGCTGCACATTTGGGAGCTCTTCCTGTGAAACAAGAATGCTTATATGGAAATCTTCATGCTGATACCAAGGACAGCTTGTCAAGGAATACACGTTCAAGAATGAATCCTGTTGATAAGGATGGGAAACTCATGAGGTGCCATGAATGTGATTCAACAAGACATTTTGCTAATAAATGTCCTCATAGAAATCAAGAGCAAAGAGGTTTCAGATCACGGAACAATAGACCTACAGAAAAGAAACAAGATGTAAATGAGATCCATATCACCCTTTTTGCAGCCTCTCCAGACCAAAGGCAATATTGTCTTGTTGGAGAATCCTTTGGTAGAGGTGTCTTGGATTCTGGCTGTACAAAGACAGTGGCTGGGGAGAAATGGATGGATGAATATCTTGGGACTCTCTCTGAATCAGATAAAAATGCTGTAGTTTCAAATAGTACTGATTCTATATATAGATTTGGTGATGGAAAGGAAGTGAAAGCTACAAGAAATCTAATAATACCAGTTATTCTAGGTGGCAACAAGTATAAATTGTCTGTTGACATAGTAGAGATTGAAATACCACTACTGATTAGTCGTAGTACCATGAAGTCTCTCAGTATGAAGTTAGATTTTACCAGTGACTTGGCCCTTATTGGGAAGGAAAGAATTAACTTAATATGTACCACAACAGGACACTATTGTCTTCCACTAACACATTGTGATCTTGATGCTCAAAAAGGAACAAAAATCATTCTACATGGAGAAAATTTGAAAAATATTAATAAGACAGAGAAAATGAAGAAAGCTATGAAACTGCATCGCCAATTCGCTCATGCTGGCAAAGATAAGCTACTTAAACTTGTAAAGGATAGTAATTTGTATGACAAGGAATTTTTGTCATGCATCGAAGAATGTTGCAATGATTGTGAAATATGTCACAAATATAAAAGGCCATACAGTAGACCAGTTGTGGGTATACCTCTGGCAAACACTTTTAATCAAGTAATATGTATGGATTTAAAGGTTTATGAACATAATAAACAACACATCTTACATATCATTGATGCTGCAACTCGTTACTCTGCTGGATGTCTTATCAAATCGAAACATAAAGATGTCATTGTCAGTAGAGTGTTTAGATTTTGGATTGCATACTTCGGATCACCAAGTACAATCTTGACTGACAATGGTGGTGAATTCTCGAATGAGGTTTTACAAGAAATGAATGAAAAGCTCAATATTGAGACAAAAACAACAGCAGGCGAATCTCCTTTCAGCAATGGTATTGTGGAAAGACAAAATAAAATTCTGGCAGAGACCATGTTCAAGACAATTGAAGATACGAAGTGTGAACCAGACGTAGCACTAGCATGGGCCCTCAGCGCAAAGAATTCTTTACAGAATCATGGTGGCTACAGCCCAAACCAATTGGTATTTGGCCATAATGTGAACACACCCACTATTCTGACAGATCATTTACCAGCATTGGAGCCAACTACATCAAGTGAAATAGTGAGAAAAAATCTATCTGCTCTGCATAAGGCAAGGGAGAATTTCATTAAAGCAGAATCCAGTGAGAGAATTAAAAGAGCGCTGAGACATAATGTTAGAACATATTCTGATGAGACGTATTTGAATGGAGAAAAAGTCTTCTACAAGCGCAAAAACACCAAGGGTTGGAAAGGTCCAGGTGTGGTTTTGGGACAAGATGGTCAAATGGTGCTTGTCAGACATGGTGGTAACTTTTACCGAGTGCATCCCTGTCAGTTGATGAAACATAGCCAAAATTGTAAAGTTAGTAAATTCAAGTCAGATCATGTCAAGAGGAAGGAAAGCCATTTGAATAAGTTGTGTGATATGAACGATAGCGTCAATGATTGTGATAATGATGATGATGATGATGATGATGATGGTGGTGATGATTATGATAATGATGATGATGATGATGATGACACAGCTGATAAGAATGTGATAGATGTTTATGATGATTCTGAAGATGTAGAGCAATATCATCAAGAACAAGCTAGAAATGTAGACGAAAATGACCAAGAAGATTCTGGCACAAGTGAAAATGAAGTTGAGGAAAACAGGGATACTCATAAAAATAATGAAACTGAAGAAGACGAAGGTAGTGGTTGTACAAGTGACATTTTCAGAAGACCATCTACAGAATCCAAGAAAGTTGAATCGAAACCAAAAGCAAAATCATACATCAAATACAATCTAAATGGAAGATGGTATCGTGCAAGAGTTCTCTCAGCACAACCCAAAAGAAGTGGCACTTATAAAAATTGGGTTAATGTGTCTAATGATGGTGATAGAAAGCCAAAAAGCATCAATTGGAATGATGTGTCCAAATGGGTCGAGCTGGAAAATCCGGAATTCCCTGTCTATATGTGTGATGTCGATATGTTTTCACAGGAAGTAGTTGATGCGAAGGAGAGAGAATTGCAGAATTTAAAAGAAAATGATGTCTTCGAAGAAGTTCCAGACACTGGTCAAACAACTGTATCAAGCAAATGGGTCATAACTGAGAAGTTCAAAGGGGAAAAAAGGGTTGTGAAAGCTAGATTGGTGGCTAGAGGCTTTGAAGAAAATTCACAATCGTTGAGAACAGATTCTCCAACTTGTGGCAAACAAAGTCTTCGACTTGCTATGGCTATCATAGTTAGCAATGATTGGCAGATCAATTCACTTGATATCACTGCAGCTTTTCTTCAGGGAGATGCTATTGAAAGAGAACTGTTTCTACAACCACCAAAAGACACATTGTCATTGGGAACAGTGTGGAAACTAAAGAGATGTTTGTATGGGTTAAACGATGCATCTAGAGCATGGTACAAACGAGTGAGAAGTGAAATGTTGAAACTTGGTGGTGAAATGTGTACCTACGACCCTGCTGTGTTTTACTGGTATAGAGTCAAGCAAATCACTGGAATTCTTGTTTGCCATGTTGATGACTTTGTGTATGGTGGTAGTCCAGCTTTCCACAAAGAAGTTATTGCTAAACTTTTCGAAACGTTCAAAATCAGTACGCAATCAAGCTCAACCTTCAAGTATCTAGGATTAGATGTGGATCAATTTAAAAGCAAAATTAAGATTAATCAAGTGAGCTATATAGAGTCTTTGATAACTGTTAATATTGAAAATGATGTTAACAATGAACGAAAATTGACTAGCAAGGAAAAGACCATGCTGAGATCGTTGAGTGGGCAAATTGCTTGGGTGGCCGGACAAACCCGCCCTGATGTGGCTTATGATAGTTGCCAAACGTCTAATTATGGCAAGGAACCTACAGTTCAAAATTTGAAAGATGCCAACAAGATTATTCGAAAAATTAAGAGCAAGTATGTTGCAATAACCATTGCCAAAATTGCAAATATGAAAAAATTGTGAAATTATTTGCTACACAGATGCAACTCATGCCAGTTTGAAGTGTGGATCATCACAAGGTGCATTCATCATATTTGTGAAACACCTGAGCGAAGTTATACCAATCTGCTGGCAATCAAAAAAACTACAAAGGGTAACCAAAAGCCCAATTGCTTCGGAAACACTTGCTCTGAGTGAAGGAGCTGATGCTAGTTTTTATTTGGCCAATGTCATACAGCAAATCTGCAAGTTGACGAAGGTTCCAAAGATCACTTGTATTATCGACAACAAGTCATTATTTGAAACCTTGAAAACGACAAATGTCACAAAGGATTTGAGATTGCGAGTTGATATAGCCAGATTGAGGCAGATGGTGGAACAAGATGAGATTACTGTCAAGTGGGTTGAAGGAAAACACCAATTAGCCGACTGCTTGACAAAACATGGAGCGTCTCCAAACAAGTTGCTTGAGGTTTTGGAGACATCCAAAATATCTCTACAATAATTGATTGTAGTGATTACCGTTGTGTTTTTTTTGATGATTTTAATTTGTTTGTCATGTTGACTATGACAAACAGTTGCAGCATGCAATTTGATATTCTACTTGTGTTGGCTTTAAAATTGTGTTACTGGTGGCAATGTTGATATTGCGATTTGTGTTAATTCTGTTGTTATCTTTCAGTAACCAATACAATAGTATTAGAGACTGGTGAAGCCTTCAAGTTACCTCATCAAGGTAAGAATCATTTAACATGATGGGCAGTGTATCGCGGAGTGTGCGGCCAAATATCACTTCAGCCGGGGATGTTGGTGTGTTTCTGAACAGGAGTATGGCTTGGGTGAACGATTCTGTATCGATCTTTCTATTTGGTGCAATATTGTCTTGGAGCAATCTCTTCATTGCTTTGACCGCAACTTCGGCACGACCGTTGGAGCGAGGGTTGCATGCTGATGATAAACGGTTATGGACACCCCATCAGTTTCAGGAAGTCTTCTGTCTCGCTGGCAATGAATTCTGGGCGTCCAACACTGCTTAATTCTTGTGGAACTCCAAATGTGCTAAAGGATTGTTTTAATGCACGAATCAAACCCTTAGCGCCGGTGGTTGTGGGACCATGTTCAGCTTTTGTAATGTGTGGCCAGTTACTGAATTGGTTGACAACAACTAGGTACCATTGACCATGTAGTTTGAAGGAATCTGAGGCGATGGCTCCGAACGGTGACGTTGGGATGATTGGTTCGATAGGAAGCAGATGAGGTTGGCTGGGTGCGATCTCCAAGCATGTGTTGCAGTTGATTCTCTTTAGTTGGATGCTTTGCGAGCCGGGCCAGAAGACTGATTGTTTTGCTCTTTCAGTCTTTCCAGTCGTGCCTTGATAGGCTGAATGTAAGCTGGCGCACACTTCCGAACGAAGGGCTGGAGAAATTACTGTCCTTTTGCCAAGCATTATAACGTCGTCGATGACGGATAATTGATCTCGATATTGCCAATAGGGTTGTCATTAAAGCCGCTAATGATTGCATCAACGAGTATCTGCATATAAGAGTCTTCTTTGGTTGCTGAACGAACCTTTTCCCATGTGATGGCGTGTATTTTGTCATGGTCGGATCTGACTGACGCAACAATTGTTTTCTCCATCGAGTCGAAAATTGAAAAGATACCATCCTCCATGTCGTTATTTCTGACGGCCGGTTTGCGAGATGTTGCGTCTGAGGCAGGAATCACCTTCCCGGGAATGTGGTAGATTTTGAATCACCATGGTAGGGTCCTCTGTTTTGGACTAAAGATTCTTGTGTTGGTTATCTCAGCAAGTGCCCTTTCGGATAGAATGCCTGTGAGTGGTTGGTGGTTGGTTAATATAACTAGGTTGTCACAACCCATGGTGAAGAATTTTGTGTCTTCCAGCGCCCATGCGATTGCGAGTGTCTCTCCTTCAATGGCTGCATAGTTCTGCCAAGCTGGTCTGAGGAAATGCGAGCCAGCTAATGTCACCTTCCACCCGTCAGGACAGCATTTCGGTTTGTCAGACTCGCATTTACAGTGCTTTTGAAACAATCAGTATGCTATGCCTGTTTTCGACCAATCTGAGCTGAGGCAGGTTTTCCTTTGTGGGTCGAAGATTCGGACTCCTTCCTTGATAGAGTCTATGATGAGAATTTTATACTGTTTGAATGCGGATTGTAGTTCATCAGACCATTGGAATGGTATCTTTGGGATTAGCAGGGCCTTGAACGGTAACATGATCCTTGACAGCTGGTTGTAATGAGAGACTTGGTTAATGAGACCAAACCAGAAACAGATGTCAGAAATGTTTTTCGGTGTTGGAAACTGTCTGATTGAATCTAGATATTTGTCCAGAGGGCGAACTTCGTTTTCAGTTATATGGAAGCCGGCAAATTTAATTTCCTTTTGGGAAAATTGGAATTTAGAGGGGTTAAGTACGATTCCTTTCTTTCCTGTTAACTCAAGATAGTCTATGATGCGCTACCAATGTTCCTCAAGATTTTTGTCCCATAAAGCATTCTCGTCCACGCATTGTGTTTTTCTTGGAACATCAGCAATGATCTCGTCGTATCGATGAGTGTATCCATCTCCGCTTGCGATGAATCCTTGAGGAGCAGCACAATAACGGTAACGACCAAACTCAGTAATGGAGGTCAAATAGTGTCTATCTTCGCTTTCTAGTGGAACGGAATGGTAGCCATTCCAAGCAACAGTTACAGTGCAGTATGTACACGGTGGGATTGACCAAGCTTGGTGGAATAGTGAAACAGTATGATGAGTGTCTCTGATACAGTGTTTATTTAATGACTGGAAATCACCAACCCGACGAGGATTTCAATCAGGTTTTCTTGTCCAGATGGCTTGATGATACCAAGTGTTTGGAGTGTTTGGCTCGACTTTTTCAATTACTCCAAGTCGTACGTCTTCGTCCAACTGATTTTTTACTTTTTCACGCCAATGGATTGGGATTGGAGCTGGAGTATGTACTGCTGATGGTTCTGCGTCAGGTCCACGTCCAGCTTGTAGGGAGCTCTAGTGGGTGCATTTGTTGAACGTTGAAGACGAATATTGACTGAGGAACCATTCTCTCATCTTTGGGACATTCTCTACATTCGGGACGAAAGGTAGTTTGGTTGGACGAGGGGGTGGGTGGCCTC